>NW_027328741.1:96916467-97666043 GCF_048564905.1 Vicugna pacos | reverse complement strand
ACAAATGAACTTATTTACAAACCAGAAATAGACTCATGACATAGAAAAGAAACTATGGTTACCCAAGGGGAAAGGGGGAAGGGAAGAGATATGTTAGGAGTTCAGGATTAACAGATATACACTATTATATATGAAACAGATAACCAACAAGGACCTACTGTATAGCACAGGGAATTATATTCAGTATCTTATAATAACCTATAATGGAAAAGAATCTAAAAACATGTATATGTATATGTATATGTATATGTATATGTATATGTATATGTATATGTATATGTATATGTATATAACTGAGTAACTTTGCTGTACACCTGAAACTAATATTACAAATCAGATGTACTTCAGTAAAAAGAAATAAATAAAATTTTAGAATAGACAGATAGGTAGGGAGATAAATAGACAGGCAGACAGTCTGGCTAAAACTAAAACACAAGGTGGAAATAACTCTTCAGGAGCCAGAGAGGCTGCAGCACACACTCAGGATAGGAGACTGCAGAGGCGGACTCTGCTGCTAAGGCTGCAGCTCCTGCAGTAAAAGTAAGGGTCATTGCTCATTACGGCAGCAGTACCTAGGGGTCTTTGCCAAAGGAAGTGGTAAGGCCATAATATTCATGTTTTTATTCATTTATTCAATTCAATATGAAGGCTTTAGACTAGAGCATGTCAGTAACTAACATGTGTCCTGTGACACTTACCTAGAAATAACCATAATACGATGAAAGCCTACAGATGCACATGCCACATGTCAGGGTCAAAAGGAAGTTTGTAGTGGGTGCTTATTTCAGAGTTGTTCCAATACATACAGGAACTATTTCTGTATGAAATATTTTAGCCCAACTTTTAAAAATAGCTCCACAGGAAGAATGTCAAAAGTACTAAAGTTTTAAGTAGTAATCCAAGATAGGCAAATGGTAAATATACTAAAGAAATTAGGATCAATAGCTTAGTTATGAATCATATTGATTCATTTGAATCATAATAATGTTCTCTCTGGTAAAATGGAGAAATGGAGGTATTATTGAGGCATCTCATAGAAAGAGGATAATCCTAGTTTATGAGTTGGAGTTGATAGACTTAAATACTGGTATACTATTTAATGACAATCTGAAATAAAATTTACCTTCTGTGTATGAGTCTGCATTGATATATGCAACCTCTCTCTCCTGGAGTGTTTTCACATTCTCCTGTAGTTGAAGCAAAGCATTCACTTAACTCACAGCGTTTACAATTTTGGAAATACAAGCAAAACAAATTAATTCAGTAAAAGAGTGGTTTGCAGATACCATTATAAATCAAACACCTATGCTTTTGACCATAATTTTAAGAAAATGCTATTAACTGGTTGATAATATTAATGCAATTAAAACAAGAAAGAAAAATATTAGTGATGCTGTAGCCGCTGTTCATAGCAACAGCAGGGAGACCCAGAGGAATACTGCCCCTGATCCCCTGCACCATAATATGAAGGGGGAAGGCTCGGAGATGCTCAGCCTCACCCTGGATCTACTGGAAGAGGACTGCTCAAAGTAAGGGCTGGAAATCTGTACTTTTAAAAGGTCTCTGGAAATCCTTACAGACATTAAAGTATGAGATCCCTTGATGTTGGGGATCCAAGTAACTTTACCATATTAAAAGTGAGGAAGTTGGAAATTTGATTTATCAAGAATTTTTTGAAAGAGAAGATATTGATGAAAAAGAAAAATATAGGAGGGGAGGATAGAGAAAAAAACTAGAGGGAGAGAAGAGTGGCTATTAGGACAAAGACAAGACATTTCTCACACATACATGCACACACGCACACACATTCTAGAAAAATACAGCAGAAGAAGACTAATGCCATCACACAACATGGGAATATGCAGAGAGAACTCTTTTCTTCTCTCTGTTTCTCTCTCTCTCTCTAGCTTGCTACCTTATAAAAGCAGTTACAGTAAAAACATTTAAAGCTGTGAGTGGTCATCCCACAAATGAGAATTCTCACCTCTGCGCTTGACCACATGGGATAGATGACAGCTGATTCTGCGGCAGAGTATCCATTATGACAGAGCTACAGTAGAATTAAAAAAGATTCCTTAATTATATGTAAAGGTAAATGTGCTGCTGAATATGATCAAGAAGCTAGTAGAAAATGGGAAACAATATTCAAATTGTCTTTTAACTCACATGAATTTAAATTAATGCAAGGCATATTATCTTGTATCTTGGATTTATTTTATCTGTATTTTAAGCTGCTTAAATTATAAAAAGACACATGTATTTCTATATACATGTGTTCACAAGAAATTACATATTTCTAAAAGTAAATGACCTTAATGAATAAGCTCTGATTCATCTAAATAAGTGTATTATGAAATGCATGTTCATAACAACAACATAATAATAAGACTTTGCCATATAAATGGAATCAAATGTGATACAAGTAAATGTGATTTTATTCCCATACTTATTTGATTCATATTATTATTTTAAAGTATGCAGAAATGAGTCAGAAGGAAAGCATTTTAAAAACCATTCACAATAATAAGAAAGATATGACATTCTTTAAATCAATTCTATAAAATTTGGACTCATAAATGAACAAAACAGAGGATAGTCACAGGAAAGTGCTTTTTGGTGCGCCTGCCTTTAAAAAAATACACAAGCCTACCTTGAACATGTAAGAACTCAGAGTTACTGGACAGAGAGCATAAGGGAAGAAGATGAAAGAAGGGGGTCTATGAGAGACACTTTAAAATAAAGCATTAAGAGCCAGTGACAAATGAAAATTAATCATAATTGAATTAAAAATAAATCCTTGAAATTTTAGAGTAATTCAATTTACAAAATCATTGTATTACACTCCCCAACCAGGCACTTTTGTAAATGGTAAAATATACCTATGGTTACAATTTAGTGTTGAATCCATAAAGGAGAGACTATAATCAGAGTATAGTCATCTAAGAAGAGCATGTTGTTTTCCTGGATAGAAGAAATCCAAGGAAACTGTAAAAACTTGAAAATTAATGCCAAGGATCTAAATCAGATTTTCAATAGGCTAATTCACTTGTCAGAAGTAGTTTCCTAGGTTTGACTATTTTCTGAGCTTACAGATTTTACTTACTTATCACAAAACCAATATAAATAGAAACTAAAATATTTTAAAAATAATGAAAAAATTGGTTTGTGCTTAGTAATTAAGAGGTTGTTCTGTTTTGCCAAACTGATGTAAAAGCAAAAACAAACTCTATTTCTTAAATTTTCTTGTTTTTATCCAATTTAAAACAGTATCAGGTAATGGAACACATCTGTGATTACCCTGAGATACATGTTGACCAAGAAGATATGTTTACTGTCTTAGTTACCTCAGCCCATTTGTGGAACCCAGAAGTCCAAATTTTTCTGCATCCCAGCTGGCAAAAATGGCAGTTCTTCTCAGTCTTCAGCTTGAAATCATTGTTAACATACATGGTTAGGTACATCTGCCTAAAAACAAAGGAAAATTCACTGAAGTCACTTTCTGTCATCACTTGCCATGGAAACATTATTTACCTCTACTAATCAGTTTTCCAAAATTCTGGACAACTTCTTATAAATCAGCAGTTCCACTGGTTAGGTCAATACCTCCAAATACCCAGAAGTCCTGATGATCTCCCAGAATAACACATCTGTCTGGAAAGGAAGGCATTCAAAAGAATGACAACTTAGAATGTATTATAAAAAGCAGTAATTTATGTTTTTAAATTAAACTTCCTCCTGCTTGAGTTTCCTCCATAGAAAACCATCAAGGTACTGTCTCCTTTTAGAATTTACCTTTTTTTCCCCACATTTAATTATATCACATCAACCAGGAAAAAAATATTAAGAGTTGATTAAGATTTACCTTCTCTTACTCCTGTAATCTTTGTAAAAACAAAATGTTTTAAGACATTTTAAAAAATTCACCAACTCACCAAGTTTCACAGATCCTCAGGTAGTTCTGATTACATCATAAATGCTTGTGACTTTCTTGAAGTTATGAACATGCATTTTAACCTTCCTAGAATTTCACAAAGGGAACAAATTACTTCACATAGAGCATTATGTCTAACAGGTTCCTTCCAATGTTTTATTATAAGTCTCAGAAGTACAGAAAACTGTTTAATAAGATGATAAATTCCCATATGCCCACCACCTAAATTCAATCATTGTTAATACTGTTGAACTATTTGCAAGCGAGTTGTGCAAATCATGACAGTTGTCTCCTATGTATTTAAGAATGCACCTTACGGTGAAATCAAATAAAAAAATCAGTATTTTATATTTTTCCTCCCTCATAGCTCTATTGTTGGTATTTATTTAAACTCCAAAATTATTACTCAACATGAAAAAGAATCTTGTTCTTAGCAATTTTTTTTTAAAAAAAAATGTGTATTTGTCCATTTAGAGCTCAAATCAATTAAGGGATATAAGCCCCAGGTGCTTTTTTTGGTATTTTGACCAGGGAAGATTTCTGTTTCTGACTTTTCTCTTAAACTGTAACTGAAGCTACATGCTCTGTTTTCCTTCTGTCTGTATGTATCTGTTTATAAATCACATTTTTCATTGTGTACCTCTAGAGGGTATTAATACATGAGATAATAAAGTCTCCTATGTTAAAGGAACTCTGTTCTAATTGAGTTAAATAAACACTTTTTAAAAATTCTTATAAAATAAAACTGAACTTCTAATACCTTAAGAGTTCTGAAATTTTAAAACAAGCTTCTTACAGAACTTATAAAATACTTGCAGAATCCAAATTCAAATTGCTAAGGCAAATCATTAATCAACAAGGCTCATTCAACCATTTTAGTTTAATAAAAAACAGCTATCTCCTCTCTGATTCATCAGTGTGAAGTTTCCCTTTCCCTCTACATTTCAAGCCAGTCAAACTAAAGTTCTGATCATGCCATGCTCTTTCCCAGCCCTGCACAAGCTGTCCTCTGCAGCTGGCGTTTACTGCCTGTCTTGATTCCGTGGAAAACTTACTGTTTGTGTAAAATTAAGCTCAATGAGCACATGTTCTGTGGTCATGCCTCCTTAATACCAGAACTGTCTGGGGTTAGTAACAGTAACGACTATGATGGTAAGCGCACTGGGCCATGTAGCAGTTACGCGTTCACCACTGTGACCACTTAACCCTCCCCCACAGAAGTGACCGGTGAACTTCGCTCCTTTCCCCCTTCTCTCCTACTCCTTCCCTTAAGTTAACCTAATATTTTGCATGTACAGTGTTTTGACAGTTATCTGAAACACTGTTTTAAACCGTCAGTTGAAAAGGGAAGACAAAATGTTACACCTGGCCCAGAGGAGGAGAGGGGTGGGGAGTGGCTCAGAGGAAGCCGAACAGGACGCGCGGCCTCGGATCACAACACAGCCCCTTTCCTTCCCAAGTTTCACAGCCGGGAAAGCAGAGGCGTGGGGCCCGGACCGCTTCGGGGCCTTCGTGGGAGGCCGAGGGAGGGACGGAGACACGCGCAGGGCTGGGGAGGGGCCCGCAGGGACTCACCGTCTGTGCAGCGGCTCCTGACCCACAGCTGGGCGGGCGGCGGTGGCAGTTGAGGCGGCGGTGCCGGCTGAAGGGGCTGAGGCGGCAGCAGTGGAGGTACCGGGTGAGGGGGCCGAGGCGGCGGCGGCGGCTGCGGTGCCGGCTGAGGGGGCTGGGGGGTCGGCGGCTGCGGTGACGGCTGAGGGGGGTGGGCGGGCGGCGGTGGCGGTAGAGGCTGCGGTGCCGGCTGAAGGGGCCGATGCGGCGGCGGCTGCGGTGCCGGCTGAGGGGGCTGAGGCGGCATCGGCGGCGGTCCCGGCTGAAGCGGCGGCGGTTGCGGTGTCGGCTGAGGGGGCTGGGAGGGCGGCGATGGCGGTTGAGGCTGCGATGCCGGCTGAAGGGGCTGAGACGGCGTCGGCGGCCGTGCCTGCTGAGGCGGCATCGGCGCCGGTACCGGCTGAAGCGGTGGCGGCTGCGGTGCCGGCTGAGGGGGCTGGGCGGGCGGCGGTGGCGGTAGAGTCTGCGATGCCGGCTGAAGGGGCCGAGGCGGCGGCGGCTGCGGTGCCGGCTGAAGGGGCTGAGGCGGCATCGGCGGCGTTACCTGCTGAGGCGGCTGTTCCGGCTGAGGGGGCCGAGGCGGCGGCGGCTGCAGTGCCGGCTGAGGGGGCTGAGGCGGCATCGGCGGCGGTCCCGGCTGAAGCGGCAGCGGCTGCGGTGCCAGCTGAGGGGGCTGGGCGGGCGGCGGTGCCGGTAGAGGCTGCGGTGCCGGCTGAAGGGGCTGAAGCGGCGGCGGTTGCGGTGCCGGCTGAGGGGGCTGGGAGGGCGGCGATGGCGGTTGAGGCTGCGATGCCGGCTGAAGGGGCTGAGACGGCGTCGGCGGCCGTGCCTGCTGAGGCGGCATCGGCGCCGGTACCGGCTGAAGCGGTGGCGGCTGCGGTGCCGGGTGAGGGGGCTGGAGGTTCGGCGGCTGCGGTGCCGGCTGAGGGGGCTGGGCGGGCGGCGGTGGCGGTAGAGGCTGCGGTGCCGGCTGAAGGGGCCGAGGCGGCGGCGGCGGCGGTACCGGCTGAAGCAGCGGCGGCTGCGGTGCCAGCTGAGGGGGCTGGGCGGTCGGCGGTGGCGGTAGAGGCTGCGGTGCCGGCTGAAGGGGCTGAGGCGGCATCGGCGGCGTTACCTGCTGAGGCGGCTGTTCCGGCTGAGGGGGCCGAGGCGGCGGCGGCTGCAGTGCCGGCTGAGGGGGCTGAGGCGGCATCGGCGGCGGTCCCGGCTGAAGCGGCGGCGGCTGCGGTGCCAGCTGAGGGGGCTGGGCGGGCGGCGGTGCCGGTAGAGGCTGCGGTGCCGGCTGAAGGGGCTGAGGCGGCATCGGCGGCGTTACCGGCTGAGGCGGCTGTTCCCGCTGAGGGGGCCGAGGCGGCGGCGGCTGCGATGCCGGCTGAAGGGGCTGAGACGGCGTCGGCTGCCGTGCCTGCTGAGGCGGCATCGGCGCCGGTACCGGCTGAAGCGGTGGCGGCTGCGGTGCCGGTTGAGGGGGCTGGGTGTTCGGCGGCTGCGGTGCCGGCTGAGGGGTCCGAGGCGGCGGCGGCTGCGGTGCCGGCTGAGGGGGCTGGGCGGGCGGCGGTGCCGGCTGAGGGGGCTGAGGCGGCATCGGCGGCGGTATCGGCTGAAGGGATGAAGCGGCGGCGGCTGCGATGCCGGCTTAGGGGGCTGAGGCGGCGGCGGCGGCTGCTGGAAGGACTTGAGGGACTCGAAGTCCTTCACCATCTTTTCCAGGGTCGCCATGGCGGCCTCCCGCCACGCGGGGACAGCCCCCGGGGTCGCCGATCCGACCGGCGTCTCTGGTCAGCAGCGGTGGCAGTGAACGGGGCTCGGGGCCGCCAGCAGTTGCGGACCCCAAGCGCGCGGCCATCTTGGAATCGTCCCGACAGTCCCCGCGGCCCTGCGTCCTGCCACGCTCCGCCGGTGGGGCGGGGCCGGGCCGCGGGATTGACAGCCAGAGGCAGCGGCCTCCGCCAATGGCTGCCTCGCTCGCCCCTTGGACTCAAAGAGCCGCCACGGCTGCTGGAGTTACTGCCGTTCTTCCCGGCGATGGACGGGGGGTACTACACGGGGATCGGGAGGGCGGTTCGGGGGCGGGGTTGCAAGGCACGGACAGGAGGGTGGGGAGGGCGGGTGACTTGTGATTGAGGGTCTCTCTCAGCGAGGGGCGTCCCCGGATGACGCATAGCATGTGGCAGGGAGGCCGGGCAGTGGGCTGGGAGCCCGAGACCCCTGCGGGGCGCTTGCCCACCCCGCGGCGCGGGCGGAGGGCCGGCTCGCCGGACAGCCTGCTATAATATGTTGACTGTTACATATTTGGCCTTACCCTTGTTAGTAGCCTCAAATCACTCCTTGTTCACCTTCAGGATCATTACCATAGATATACTTCTGACAATCCTCGTACTTAACTATGTTCCCTCATGCTACAGGGGCATGCACATGCTATTCTCACTCTTAGAAATAATCTTTTACAGATCAATCCCCTACTCCCCTCAAGGGATTTGCCTATCTAATTCCAATCACTCTCATTGCTCAGCTAATTTGTGAATTCATAAAGCCCATTACATTAACATAATTCCTTAACACCATGTAATTCTCCTTTATCACAATTATTAAAGTATACTTTATAATAACATAAAAACTCTTCCATGCATGAAGGTTGATATTCAACAATTAAGTTCACTGTATGAAGTTGTAAGTACATATACTCTATATTATGAAAAATGTTAAGGAATTACATACTATAGTTAAATTCATTCATATTTTTTCATAGAAATATGGAAATATTTATTCCAAGTTGGATCATCACTATATGTGTGTGTGTATATATGTATATATCTTTCATCCTTCATTCACATTATAAGTTCTGATAAAATATTGCCAACAATTAACTTTTATACCAAGGAAGGAAAGAGGAAGGAAGGAAAGAAGGAAATGGAGGGGTTTTAGAACTCTTGAGATTGATACATATTAGATAAAAACTCATATCTGTACATTTTTATATGATAATTATTTTCCTGAAATTATATAAAAACGCATAAAGAAAACTGAAAGCTAAATATAAAATTATTTACAACCCAAATTTGAGGTTAATTTATATCTTCAATTGATATGCATTTTTTTAAATTTAATATTACACTGTTCCATTGCTATAATCAAATTCATAAACAGAAAACTATATATGATATATAATCCTCTCACCATTTATAACATCTCTGAAAGCATTTTTGAAGTAGAATATTTTATATTTAAAGTTTTTATCATTAGAAAGGCTTTGAACATTTTAACACTATTAGATTTAATTTACTTCATCGTATTATTTTTTCCAATACATGTGAAATAATATCTTATATGGTTTTGATTCATTCTTTAAGTAGTTTGTTAATATTGTGTAATAAGTGAATTCATGGAATATTGTTATAGAGTTAGACATTTTTATTTGAAGATGTCATCTTTTGTAGTATAATAATGCCATTATTGTAGGAATGTGAAGGAGTTAGACATTGCTTTTAGTAAAATCATCACTCTAACGGGCATATTGGCAATAGCAGCATGCGGTTAAGATCATGTCAATTTTTTGTAAATCTTTAACAAATTCTGAAATCACTCTGGTTGCTTGCAAATTTATAAAACACAATTACTTAATGGAAGAACAAGGCTGTAGTCAGTGCATGACAAAGGAATGCTGCTTAATAAATAAGTGAGAAGAATTAAGTTTAATTCAAGGAAAGCAGCATTCTTAAAATATTTTGAATTGATTCGAGAAACAGATTTTATGATTATTTAGCAGAGCTTATATAGACATTTATGTGTGTGTATGTATCCTTCATCTCTGTATCAATTCAAATAAGATTTTGCCAAAAAAATAAATTTTAGAGCCAAAAAACCCAATCAAAAAGAAAGAAAAGAAGAGGGAAGGAAAGCAGGAAGGCAACCTAACATCAAAAAATTACATCATTATTTAGAGTAAAGATCTATATCAACTAAACATTTGTATTGTGACCTCCACATTCCACTAAAACTTATGCCATTTACCTACAAATATAAGCTTTTATTTGCTTCTACAATAAATAATACATAAATTTAATGAAACTGCAGCTCAAAAGACGGAAATAGCATTAGAAATTCAGTCATCCAGTGCAGTAGCTAAAGCATGGGTATGACCTGACTCTAAGCAATCAGAGAACAACCAAGAAAATGTGCCAAACTGTTGGATATCCAGATTTGTTCCCAGGGCAGGGAAATAGGCCTATCAAGATAAGTAAAAGAATATACCATGTTTAAAGCTTAATTATAATGCAAAATAGATATATATCTATATCTATTTCAAAATGTTAAATTTAAAAGTGGACCAGAAAAAAAACAAAAAACAAAATTACTTCTATAGAGAAAACAAAGAATTGCCTTGTCTTCTTCTATTAAAGACTGACTAGCCACCAAATATTATGGAAATAGCTATAAAGCTTTAAGAAAAAATATTATAATTCTATAATTGTGTTACCACTAATGTTGTTATGTTTGTAGTTAAGCCAAAGTAATACCAAGACATTCAAAGAATCAGAAGGAATGGTAACTATATATTTATCCTAAAAAATAAATATAAATACTAAGTAAAGGATACATTTTTTAAAATTTAAGAAGTACGATATGATTATATAAATGCTATGTTAAAGGGTATTGAATCTACAGGTAGATAAAATAAGGATCACGTCTATTTTGAAAATATTTCAAAATAAATGCCAATAAATAAAAGTAATTCTTAAAATGATACTTCCGTCTAACTTGTTTGATTTTGTAAATGCATGTTACTTTATATCAATTTGCATTATTGATTATTATATGGTTAATAACACAGATACAATTAAAAGAAAATTATAAAGAAGTTGAGATAGCAAAAATAACTTTCTTTTCTAATATTTACAAATAAAAGATTTAACAGTGAATTTTTATCAATCATAAGTCTTTATATTTTAAGTATAATATAAAATTATAATGGAGAAAAAAGTAAGCAAAAAATGATTCAAATAAAAATGTTAAGGGGAATAATCGTTTATAACATTTGCCAGCTACCTCTGCTTGGTACTATAACCAATCACAAGCCACTGTAGCCACTGACCTCCATCACTCCCTAAAAGTTCACAGTGGAGATCAGGAATGGAGCACTTTGTGCTGTGGGGAAACTGACAAAATAGAGCTTCAGATAGATGTTTTCAGGAGAAGATTTTATAAGCCCCAATTCTTGCATCTCCTTATATCTAGAAGAGCACAAAATTCATTAATGGTGACGTCTGCTCCTCATAACTGGCAAAAGAACTCAATGTGTGTTTGATTGCACGTAATCCCCTTCACTAAAATTACATATATAATATTGAATTTCCCCCTGCCTCTTCAGAAAAGGTCCTCAGAGCCATCTGAGGTGCTGTCTCCTAGATTATAGTCCTCATTTTGCCCCAAATAAAACTTAATCCACAACTCTCATGTTATACAATTTTATTTTAGTAAACAGCATGTATATTAAAATAGTTCAAAACATTGATGTAACAATTGGTGAAAAGATACCTCTGCCTATATAATTTCAAATTGAAATAAAAAAAAAATTGGGCCACCATGATAATGAATCTGTGTAAGGAGAGACATTTTCAGCATGATGAAAGGAAGATAAATCACTCTAAGCTTAAAACTATGCATCTGGACAAATTAGCAGTTGTGAGAGTAATAACCAAATATACTTCTAGAAATAAAAAGGATGAAAAAAAATTTACACCCAGACATCTTCACAGAGAGAATTTCTGGAGGATGTACTTCAGCCCAGTCTGCTTGATGATCCATGAACTGGTCCAACACAGACGGGAAGGAGACCATAGAAAGAAGCAGAGCCCTGCAGCTTAGTGGGCAGCAGGTTTTATCAGCAAGATAACTTAATTATGAGACTTGTCTTGAGCAGCCACAAGAGTCTCCCTGCAACCCCACCAGAATCTTAAAAGTTTATATAGAAGCCTTAAAATACTGTCCGATGGTCTCGGCAACAAGCACATTACTGTCGCAAGGCTGAGTACTTGGTGGGACTTCTGCAGGGAAGGCAAGCGAAACACATTCCAGTAGTCATGTCCTCTTGATGATCCCTTCAAGACTGATCCCTATCAGGTATAAGTAGTGGGGAAAAAGAAGAAAAGGAAAACAGAGTTAATGACTTCTTGGATATGTAAAACATTTTAAAATTTCTGTGCAAAATTTATAATTAAAATAATGAGTATATTTTTAATGATAGCATTCTGGAAGTCTCTATATCAAAGATTAAATTTAGTTAATTATGGGCTTGTGAGTAATAATTTTTCTGTTTCTATATTTCATAATCTATATTATTCACTAAAGATTTTTAATAATTTAATTACAAAGTTAAAATCATTTCAAATGTATAAATAAAGAGATATTAGAATGGTTATTTTAATAGAAAAATTACAGTGTGAAGCATTAAAAACAATGTAACAACATCAGTAAAGCTGAGTAATTATATTTCTTATGGTTTTCACAAATAAAATGTTACTTTGTTATTAATAATTATATTTACAGTCTTTGAAAACAATCAGGGATTCTCAATATAGAATGTCTAATGTTCATAAAGCAAAATTGTGTGCATAATTTGATTCTAGGACAAAAATATACATATATATAATATACACACACATAATACCCAGGAATTACATACAAAAAAGAATGTTTAATTCTTTATTTGTTACATTACAGTAAGATTTGATTATATTTTTTATTTGCATTTCTAAATTATGAAACATTTGATACATACAGGTTATGATTATAAAATATTTATCCATTACTCTGCCACCCAAACTGAGAAATAAAACATGACATTTCCAATATATTTACCCTTGCTCATTTATGTTGCTTAAAACTAAAACTGATATAACTACATTTTATAGTAATAGGTATTTCTTTCTGGTGTTTCTTTTTCTATATTTTTATTTTCAATAATTTTTGCAGCATGTTTAAGTGTTCCTCTTGCAAATATCCTAGAGATTCCCCCCAAATATCTGAGAATTTATGCATTTTAATGTCTTTTAATAGGGAAATTGACTTAATTTAGGCTTATCCATATGTATTATTGACTAATTTATTTATGACTTTATTTTGTTTTCCACATATAACTTTGTTCATTAATTTTCTTTTTTTTTGAGTGACTTTCTTTTGTTTTTCCTTCAGATGCGTTTTTCAGGCATTAAACACCTCATTCATTATACCACTGAAGATAATTTCATTTATTTCATACTTGTATAATATTTTGGCCTTTTCTAGATTTTAAAATTCAGGATGACTTTTCTACAAAACATACATTTCAAGAAGCTGTCTTCTAATCCAGTTTTGCCAATATTATATAAAAAACAACCTGTTTATTGTTATTTTCTGATAGTTATTATTCTATCCTACACAAGGATAGTTAAATTTTTTCTAATTATATATTTTTATATATATTTTCTACTTTATATCAAGAAAGTAGTCATGTTAACTGTTTTTTATATTATAAGTTCATTATGGTATTTTGCTCCATCTTTGGAAATTAGTTTCTGCTATTTAAAGGATTATCTAGTCCATATTTTGACTTTGTTCACTTTACTTTTTGATATACCATCAAAGGCATGATCAATGAAAGGAATAATTTCTAAGCTGAACTTTAAAAAAAATTACAATTTGTTTTCTTTGCAAAAGACATTGTCAAAAGAATGATAAGACGCCACAGATTGGGAGGATGCATATTCAAAAGATATATCTGATAAAAGGCTATTAGCCAAAATATACAAAGAATTCTAAAAAGCTCAACAATAGAACATTAAACAACCTGATTTAAAAAATGAGCAAATTACCTGAGCAGATACCTCACCAAGGATGATGACAGATAACAAACATACGAAAATATGTTCAGCATTGTATGCCATTAGGAAACTACAAATTAAAACAAGAAGATACTACTACATACCTATTAGACTAACCAAATGTAGAACACTGACAACACCAAACATCCTGCCACGATGTAGAGCAACAGGAACTCTTACTTATTGCTGATGGAAATATAAAATGATTAAAACAGTCTGGAAAGTAGTTTGGCAGTTTCTTACAAAACTAAATGTGCTCTTACCATAAAATCCTTCAAGTCTACTCTTTACAGTTTACCTAAAGGAGCTGAAAACTATGTCCACATGAGAACCTACACAAGGATATTTACATCAGATTTGTTTGTAATTATCAAAACATGGAAGCAACAAAAAATCCTTCAGTAGGAGAATGGATAAACCATAGAACAATCAGACAATGGATTATTATTCAGTGCTGAAAATAAATGAGCTATTAAGCCATAAAAAGATAATATAGATCCTTAAATGTATAATGATAAGTGAAAGAAGCCAATCTACAAAGGCTATGTATTATATGATTCCAACCTCATGATATTCTGGAAAAAACAATACTATGGAGATAATAAAAAGATGAAAAGTTGCTAAGTGTTATGAGAAAGGGAAGATTGATTAGGTAAAGCATAGAGGAATTTTAGGGCAGTGAAACAATTGTGTGTGGTACTGTAACAGTGGATAAATACCATTGTACACTTGTCCAGACACATAGAGTATTCAACACCAAGAGTGAGTCCAAAGGTAATTATGAGTGATTATAATGTGCCAGTGTAGATAAGTATATATTTATATATGCTGCTGGGTCCTATAGATCCCAGGACATGGGCTTTCTCTGGGAAGAATGATTGTTGCATCAGGGTCTTGGTCCTCTCACATATGTAGATATAGGGTAGACTGACAAAAAAAGAATGTCTGGATACTGAGAAACTCAAAATTAAAGTGAGAAGATTTACAATAATAAAAACCAACTAATCCCTTGAAGATTTCTAGATTAATTAGACAAAAAAGAACAGGGAGGACTTTCTTATAGAGTTTCCAACCTTTGTCTAACAATTTGTACACCTCACAGAATATATATTTTTAAATGTACATATAAAAATGACAAAAAATAACTATATAGTAAGTCAGAAAGGAAGTGTCCACAAATTTCATGATGCTAAAGTTGTACTATTTTTATAAAAATAAGTAAGATAAAATTTAAACAACAAAAATGGCTAATTGTCTGGCTAACTGAAATTTATCAACCTTCTTTTTGAAATTAACTAAAACATGTACTTTATTATTAAAGCCCTTAATGTGCTTTTATTTTATCCTATTTACCTCTCTTTCTTCACTACGGAGTATCCTGAGATTTTAAAATGCATTCTCCTGCTTTTCTTTATAATTTCTTGAACACACTTATATATCAATAAAATGATATCATTTAGTTTAAGTTGCCATTTATATTTATTAAATGTTATATTGTTGTTCAATTTCCCCTGAAACATTCTCTTTACTGCAATTTTTATATTTAGAATTATTAATTTTTATAAAACTGAAATTTTTAGAATGCCACTTAAAAATTACTCCATTAATCCATTTTCCAAAAAGTGGATGTTTGAGTTATTTATGATGTTTGATTACTATAAGCAATGATGTTATAAACATACTTGTATATTTATCTTGGTGCACACTGAACACAGGCAGAAGGTTGAAGGTAACTTAGGAAAGAAATTGCTAGAGTTTGTGTGTTGAAACCTTTAATTTATAAGGATATTATAATTTTCTGAAGTTAATGTAATAGAGGAGAAAAAATCTGACTCTATATTAGATCTGTTCCTTTAGCTTTGACCACTGTGCCCTGTTTCCTAGGCTTGGTCTTGCTAGCTTTGCACTCACATAAAGATAACAAGCTGTAGAATAGAGAATAACATTTGTTTTTTGGAGGTTTACAGGGACACCATGAACTGCCCCTCATGGACAGCTGCAAGAACAAAGAATTTCTACAGCAAGATGTTTGCAACAACCTACCATACACCTTCCCTTGTTTTTTATTTGTTTGTTGTTGTTGTTTTTTTTTGTTTTTGTTTTGTATAAAAGAAGCCTGTATTGTGACTGGACCTGGATGGTTCTCCAAGACATTATTCAGCCATCCTCTCGGTCTGCCAGCTTTCCAAATAAAGTCGCTATTCCTTGCCCCAACACCACATCTCTTGTACTTAAAGTTTAAAGTTTAAACTTAAAGTTTCAAGTTTGGGTAAGTGTTTTTCTAACTTTTCTGCTAAGTGTTACTGCCTAATATTTATGGCTGGAATTTACACTCACCTAAATTTCTTCAAGAATAACTTGACTATCATTGGCTGTGTCTTTTTCCATATAAATTTTAGAGTAAGTTTGTTGAGTACCATTCAAACCTCTGCCAGCATTTAATCATAGAGATTAAATCTGTGAATCACTTTGGTAAGATTTTATATGGTTAAAATATAGGCTTTCCATATTCATGAAGAAGCTATATTTCTCCATTTACTTTTGTATCTTTAATGCATTTCCACACAGTCATTTTTTTTTCTGATGGCTCACAAGACATTTACTTGGTGAATTCCTTTTCTTCATATTTTCTGTGGTTAAAATTGTATCTGTTTATTGTATTTCTAACATTTTGTTTCTAGGCATAGAAAGACACCTGATATTTAGTCCCTGAAAACTACTCTTTTATATTTATTTTTTTAAACATAAACAGTTTAGATTATTTCTTTCAGATTCTAGTAAATAATACATTTGATTCTGTTTCTTACTAAGTTCTTATGTACCTCCCTTACAATGATGAATGGAAGAGGTCATAGAGGATATTGTTATCTTGTTTCTAATTTTGAATTTAATGTTTTTACCTTTTTTGTATTAATCACAATAGTTTACTTTGGGTGTTTTTTTTTTCCAGATATTCTTTGTCAGAATAAAGAAGTTCTTTCATTTCTTGTTTTCTAAGAGCTTTTTATCAGGAATAGTATTGGACTTTAATCACGTACTTTCTCTGCATCTTCTGAAATGATCAATTGCTTTTCCCCTTGTAGTTTTGTAATCTATTAATGTGCCATAATACATTAATTTATTGTATACAGGCAAACTAACTTGCATTGTTGGAATAATCCCATTTATTTTTACAGGTCAATTTTGCCTACAGATTCATATTTTTCTACTGTATTTACTTATTTTTGTTCTGTTATTTTGTGTGATAGTAAATATGAGACAGTTTACGCTTTAAGAATTAAATATGCAATGCTGAATCTCACTTTTTTCATAAGGGGTACCTGAGCTCAAACTATTTAAATTGTGAGTTATGAACAAGTAACATTTAGTCAACCTGTGATGAAAGATTCATGGTGAAAAAACGCCCACTATAAAACTATGTAAAGTGAACGCTAGGTCCTTGCTTCACCTAATCCACATAACTGGATATTTACATTTGCTTTTCTCACAGGAGGGTACATCCTTCTTTTAATTTTATATTTATATATAATATGCTGGAAGGAGCATATTCTTGTCAGAGATTTTATAGTTACTAAAAATTTAATCTAATTTTAAGGGGGTCGATGTCAAAGTGTACCAAATAACTACTTCCAGAGATTTGAGGTGTGACCATAATCACTGAAAATACACAGTTAATTTATGCCAAATGACTTTCTATTATTAATGTACATATGTACATGAAAAGGTTGTTTTAGTAAATTTAGTACATTATACAAGGACTAACAATACAAAGGTCCCTAAACATTTAAATTTTCATTAGTAATATATTTATGTGTGATCATTGTTTTAATCACGTAATACTATTTATTGCTCATACATGATATACCAAAATCATGAAAGACATAGCTCTAAGGACTAGAGGTGTATAATATAAAATAAGAGTGTGCTTTATTTTAAGGAGTTAACAGTTACATATTAATGGCTTTAAGTCTAGCATATATTTCTTTCTCTTAGTGGCCTTGAATTTTTATATTTACATTGCCTATTTGTCATTTTTTGAGCCAACTCAGATCAAACACAAACACAACTCTAAAAAATTACCTAAACACACTGACACAACTTTTTTTTTAAATCAAGAAGCAACTCCATCACTGTCTTCCATGTTTATGTAAACTGGTTAACTACACAGGGAGCTTACAGGGCCTTCTGAGGAGAATAATTTGCCTATACTTTGATGATCACTTAAGAAATTGTCATGGATACATTTGGTAGAATATAATCATTCATATTATTACATTTATACCATTGATGTTTTCACTGTTTCTGCCTTTGTTGCTTGGTTCTTAAATTATAGTTAAATAATGATGAAGCCTCTGTTTCCTTAAAACAGGGAACACATATTTATACTCCTCTAAATATTTTTAAATAGAAGATCTAAAAAGAAAAACATATCTGATATTGCAATCACTGTAAAACACAGATTCATTTGTGTCTGTCAGCTATGGGTCTGCAACAAAACATCCCATAACTTAGAGGCTGATAAAGATAAATATTCTTATGCACTGACTAATTGTTCAGCTGGGGTTCTAAATCAAACTGCTGACCCACTAGGCCAGCTCTGCTGAGACCTCTGATGCCCTCACTTTTGTTTAGTTCTAGGACATGGGTTCAGTTCAGGTCTAATCTTAAGTGCCTTTGATTTGTTTGAAACCAATCAGCCTACTCAGCATGTCTTCATGGTAGAGGTAGAGTACAAGAGAGAAAGCCCAGTGCATAGGCACATTTCAAGCCTTGGCTTGCATCACATCATATCTGCTGATAGCCTAAGGGCCAAAGCAGGTTACAAGTTCAAGCCCAAAAGTAGGAGAAGATAAATACTCCTCATGTGGAAATATAATGGCAAAGGATATTCTAATATGCACCATAACCTTCCCTGACCTCCACTCAAAAGTTCCCCACTGAAAATTAGAAGCTTAATTGTAATGGTTAGTAATTTTAAAAAAGATCTTTTTTAGAAAAAGGACTCTATATTAACACTTTCTATATCACTGACATTTAAGACAGTGCTGGTCACGTATTAGGCACTCTCTAAATGTTTACTGGCTAGCTGGCTGGGTGACCTGGTGTCAGACACATAGACATGTTATCAATATAATAATGTCCAACTAAAAGAAAGTTACATTATTGTACCAAGAACTGGATTGTCTTGCCCACGAGTTTTTAAAAAATATGCATATAAAATACAATATACAGTATAATTCACTCAATTCACAATATGAAACACAACAATGAAGGTAATATTCCTACTGGATATTCCCTGTTGACATTCTCTGATGTATTAACTCTCCTGGAAGGAGTTGCATTAATTATTAGATATTTAATTAGATTTTCACTAATGGTGTAAACACAATATGAAAATTGACTTTGATTTGCATTGTCATTTAGATTCATTAATCAACTGAGAGATATGAACAATCATGGCAGGAGACTGAAACTTCAGCATTGAGGGGTTTTTAAATTATGCTTGGCATCATTAGATGAACATATAGTCTCGATTACAGAATGTGAAATTCCATTAAATTACCCCATATGAGTCAATGCCCAGAGGACCATTTTTGATCAGGGTAGAATAACTCATTCTCTAGGACCTTAGGATGGAAAATTTTATATTTTAATGAAAAGTAACATCATGAATACTCTTTATTCCTTCACTGTAAAAGGCAGGAACTGTTATTCCCCTTCAGTAAGTATAACAGTTGCTTGAAAGAATAAACAAACTTTGAATTTAAAAACTAGAAAAATTCTTTGTTTTTGTTTTTGTGATTTAGATTCCACGTATGAGCGATCTCATATGGTATTTTTCTTTCTCTTTCTGGCATACTTCACTAAGAATGACATTCTCCAGGAGCATCTATGTTGCTGCAAATGGCATTATGTTGTCAGTTTTTATGGCTGAATAGAATTCCATTGTATAAATATACCACATCTTCTTTATCCAGTCACCTGTTGATGGACATTTAGGCTGTTTCCATGTTTTGGCTTTTGTAAATAGTGCTGCTATGAACATTGGGGTGCAGATGTCATCCTGAAGTAGATTTCCTTCTGGATACAAGCCCAGAAGTGGGATTCCTGGGTCATATGGTAAGTCTATTCCTAGTCTTTTGAGGAATCTCCACACTGTTTTCCATAGTGGCTGCACCAAACAGGACAGAAGTAGACTCACAGACAGAGAATACAGACTTGTGGTTACCAGGGGGGTGGAGGGTGGGAAGGGTAGACTGGGATTTTAAAATTGTAGAATAGATAAACAAGATTACACTCTATAGCACATGGAAATATACACAAAATGTTATGATAACTCACAGAGAAAAAAATGTGACAATGAGTGTGTATATGTCCATTTTTGACTGAAAAATTGTGCTGAACACTGGAATTTGACACAACATTGTAAAATGATTATAAATCAATAAAAATGTTAAAAAAAGAAAATAAAAAAATAAAAAATAATAAAAAACTAGAAAAATTCTGTACTTTTTACTTATTTTGCCAGTGTTTTTCTTTATAATTATTAGTAGTAAAAAATCACAAAGTCACTTGGGATCTATTGTCCACCCCCTTTTTTTTTAGTATTGGCTAAATGAGCTAACCCTGCAAAATACACATTATCTTTGCCCACAACAGGCATGTGTGTGTGTGCCCCCACATACAGAACACAATATATCCACACACCCTCCTTACTACTATTTATTGTAGTATAAAATCTCCTAAGTTTAGGAGCAAAGTCATTGTTTTGAACTCTATGTCTCTGATGAAAACACAGAAATGAATCCTTCACTGCCTCTCCTATGAAACAGTCATTGTCAAACACTTGCACTGCTCTGTAACTACTGACTACATGTCTTTCACTATCTTAATAAGACCACATACTCCCAACATCAGGCACTGTGGTTTGAACCTCAGTCTATATACCGTGTACATAACAAGGCCTAGCCCAGATTTGTTTAAAATCTGTTTTCTGCAATAGGGCCATAGGTTTGATTGGGATAGTCTCTTGCAAATTCTCCTTTGATTTTTGTTTAAAATGAATTTCTAATTCCTCAGTTGTCTTAGTTATGATAAGGTTTGCAAACCCAAATGAATTTGGAACACACCATAATCAACATTTGTATGAATGAATCATAGAAATATGTGCACAATTGGTAAAATATATACCACAGTGGTTGGTGTAAGTAGTCAGTTGTATTACAAAAAACAATAATAAAATAAAACAGGCACATGAATAGTTCAGTAAATTATACAAAAAGTTTATTTATGATCTATATAATTTTTCTTACTTTGGGTAATTTTCTATTTTATCTATCAAATGATAGGATTAAGAAAGATAATTTTGAAATTTCTCTTCATTTCCAAGAAAAATATAGTAGAACTTTAGAAATCTATATATTAATGGCATTTGCATTTATTTATACACAGTTCCTATGTGTTTCTGGCTAGAAGTAGAAATTACTGGCTTAAATGTGTGCTGCTTTCCACTGTTCACTAGCTAAAATTGAAGTAAATAACTATTAAAAATAATAACTATTTAAAATTCAAAGTACTGAATTTTCTTCCAACTAATTTTATCAGAGCAGCAGTTACATAAGATTCAAATCTATATTTATATTTTTCTTGGTAGTACATGAACTTCAGAATTCCATGTAATAGAATATGTAAGCTATCCACCTCTTTGTATGTGTCATGAATATTAAATTATTAATATATTATCTTAGAAGTTAAAAGTAAGGATTTAGTTAACAAATGATTATTGAATTTTTTATGTAAATTTTGTGTCCTGCACTGTAAAAATTTGAAATCTACAATCATAGACTATAGAACAAGCAGATATACACAAGACAAGTTAAGCCCACACTGTTTCAAGAGGCTTCTATTTTTAAAATGTATTAAATATTTATTTTCACAGATTGATGTGTTTAGGCAAATCGTTTTAAAATATGTTGTCACAATTACTTTGGAAACAACAATAATTTTTATCACTATCCTAATTTTCAGTGTATATTCACATGTGATTCCAACAACTATGACACTGAGTTGCTGAAGCAAAATCAAACATTTTAGAAATAAAGAAATTAAAGTATAGGAAAATTAATTGACTTGCAGCAATTTTTTGCACTGTCATCTTGGCTAAGCTAGATTAGTTTACAAGAATCCCCTATCCTGTATGATACTTTGTTAACTGGCCCAAATAAGAAATTCTTTTTACAAATTTTGGAAGGGGAAAATAAAGCAGCTCATCTGAAATCTGTTATTTTAGAGGTACGAGTAACAAACAAACAGATACATGTGGATTCTAGCTAGTTCTTGCTGTCTTTCTCTCCACACCCACATCATCTTCCCAAATGAAAATCTTGCTGACCAAGAGCCACTGAGACCCAACAGATAATTGGAGACAGCAGCTTTCCATAATCTTTTCCACCTTTGCAGACCCACTTGGGCAGCCCAAACTGCTTTATTTCAAAGGGTTGGATATCGTCTTTTCTCTGATCCTCCAATTCTCCCTTTTAGAAATTTATGACCCCAGCAATACACACAATTTGGGGAAGTGCTATCACATATCTAACCCTTTTTTACATAATACTCATATTTTTTTTCATTTTCAGATTGAATATGACTGAGACATAACTTTGATGAGATCACACTGTTATTAAATGTCAGTATTGAAAATCAAATATTTCTTACTATATCTCAATCTTGAAAGAAAAAATATTTCCAAAAAAAAAAAAAGAGGATTTGTTAGGGTATGTATTTACTCAAAAAGAATTTGGGAGCAAGAATAAGAGGTTTCAAGAGAGAAAGAAGTGAGAAAAAAGGAGATAATCTAGCAGGAGAGAATAATTCATGCTTAAGAATGTTTTCATGGTACCCAATGCTAACTGCCAGGTGGCTGGTTATATCAGAAAATACTGGTATAATTGATAACATGGAAAACTTTCAAAGTTTCATGCTCTTAAATTTCATTGAGGATAAAAATGTCCTGATTTTGTATATAGGCTAGGTATACTCATATGTGTGTGTGTGTGTGTGTGTGTGTGTGTATGTGTGTGTGTGTACACACACACACACATATATATATATCTCCAAATTTCAGTGGATTAAACAACAAAGATTTAGAATTTACTCAAGCAAAGTCTGTATCCAGATAAGAAGCGAGATGAACTGTTCCAAAACCAGAAACTCAGTGATTCAGAACAAGGAAATTACCACCATCTTGAAGCAACACCATATGGAGCTTACTGCCTCCTGATGGGCATCTCAGAAAAAGAGGCACCTGCAGAGCCATTGCTGGGTTTTCCATGCTTTGTGCCAAAACTTATACATGTAAATTTGACTCATGGCCATTGGACAAAGCTAATTACATGACCTCAATTATCTTCAAGTGGATAAATAATATAGTCTTGCTTGTGCACAGAAAGGATACTAATGAACACTGATAATAATTTTTCCATAAAGCTTAATATTTGAAATATTTGACTTTGGCATAGGGCTTTATGGTATTGGGTATATTATCTGTTAAATTATCTGTTCCTCAATTTTCTCACTAATAAAATGGAAGGCAGTAATATTCCACTATTAGAACAATTAGGGAATCAAATGCAGGCATATAGCACTCAATAATATTAAACATTATCAAAATCATCATTATCATCATCATCATTCTCTATATCTCTAGTCTTTGACAACATGTATCACTGAGGCTGATAGATTTTGACAAAAAAATAAAATACTAGAGTTGAAAAGAATTTTAGAAATTACTTACTCTGGTCCTGTCCTTTCATTTATGAGAAAAGAGATGTCCATCAGTTAAGTGACCTTCCTGGGCCCAAATCTCCTTAACAGCAAAATTGAAAAAAGATGTCTAAGTCCAGTGTCCTTTTTTCTCAAGATAGGGAAATTAGAACTTTCTATCAAGCATAGACTGAAGATATCCAACTCTTTTGTATATTGCTAAATCTGTTCCATGTTACCTTTGCCCATTTTACTCCATCGATTAATTGACATTTTGTAATTAATTAAAATCTTCCCAAAGGTGCAAGCTTAATGACTTTATAAGCATGGCAGAAATATGTTGATATAGTAAAGTGCTTATTGCCTGAGCAAATGCATTTTACAATTTCTAAGAACTAGTCACCCAAGGAAATTTTGCTTACTGTGCTAAAAATTAGGGATATTCATGGGGGGAAATGAACAAGAAAAAATTAAAAAGAGAAACTGTTAATAGATAAGTTTACTTAAAATATTTCATTATTGAAAGAAAGTAGTATTTGACTTATAATGATACAAATGATTTTTTATTCTCCCATTTCCATCAAAACAGAAAAAAAGATGCTATTAGAATTGTATGGATCAATAAAACCTTACAGAACACAAAATAAAGAATATAACTAACATTCTTGCCATTATGAACTTTCTTTGGGGAAGAAATTTGTACCATCTGGAAATATATGAATAAGACAGAAAAGGCCAGGTGACAAAAACACATAAAATTGCTTAATAAATGGATAAAACTTAAAATGCTAAATGCCAAAATGTCAAAATTCCACTTCAAGTTTAGAAATGCTATTTTAAAAGACATTCCAAAGCATTTTACCACTTTTCTATGAAATCAAAAATTCCCTTTTAATCACCTACAGATGCACAAGGACCTCATTTAGACTCACAAAAAGACCAACCAAGAAATATGTTTGCTATATCCATGGCATGTTGCTGACACAAAAGAGAAAAAAAGAGAGTGATGACTTTGTGTGTGTGTGTGTGTGTGTGTGTGTGTATGCATGTGTTTGGGGAGGGGAAGGAGGTTTGAAGGTGAAGTAGACAGGGAAAAAGAGGCTTTGATTATGGTGTTTTAAACTTAAGAGATAATAAAAACTCTGATGTAAATTTATTTAAATCTGCAATGTTTCATCATTACAAAGAATGGAAATCAAAATGCATTAAGATTAAAGAAACCTAGATGCTAAAAATAGATAGATGTTTTGCATAAATGAACTGCATCTAAAAACTGTTATTCTCATTAATGTGTATTAAGAAACACAATTTCAATTTATTTGTCAATTATTCCTGAGTTAAATAAAAAATAAAATTAAAAAGTCACAATACACTCTGTTATATCTTTCAGAACAGAATGGGTCTTTAAACAGAACAACTTTCAAGCAATGAATTGGGGGAAGTACATAAGGCAGAAGTCAGAAATGCTAGGTAGGAAAGTACTGTAGTTGACCAGGAGAGAATGTAAAGTGTTATAAAAAGCTGGATTTATTGAAGAATTTTTAAGGAGATAGAATTGATGGGCTTATGTACTATTTAAAATTAGGACATGAAGTTGACAAATATAGATTGACCTTCATTCAAGATTCTTGCTGGAGTAACTGAGTCAAAGGAGTGACTTACAACAATAGAGAGAGTGGGGAAGAGACAAGAAGATAGGGAAATTCACCAAGTGTAGTGAATTCAGTTTAAGATATGTTGGGTAATCTGTGCCTGATTTTAGAAGGCATATGCAATTTCGGTATATAAATGAGTACTAGTTTAAACCACAGATTTTGATATTATTCTAAAACTGTATATAAAGGACGATCCTCAAGAAGACCAGCATTTTAGGCATTATAGGGGATGGTAAATTCAAATTTTTTAGAGACTCTTAAAGAATCATAATAAAGATGAAAAAGCCTGGAAAGAATAGTGGATTTGATAAAGAAAAGAAAAGGTTATATATTAACCGATGAGGCCTGCAAAATACCACAAACTAAGTGGCTTAAGCAGCAATTTATTGATTAGGATACTAAAAGTCTGAGATCTAGGTTTTAGTGGGGCTGATTCCTTCTAGGGTTTCTCCCCTAGTTTCTGGTGGTTTTCTGGCAGTCCTGAGAATTCCTTGGTGTGAAGAAGCATTGCCCCAATCTCTACCTTCATTTTCACGTGGCATTGTCCCTGTGTCCATGTGTATTCATGCTCTAATATTCCCTTATCACAGGGACTCCGGTCATATTAGGTTAGAGGCCCACACTAGTCCAGCATGATTTCATCTTCACTAATCACACCTTCAACAGCTCTATTCCATATAAGGTCACATTCTGAGGCAGCCAAATTTTAGACTTCACATACAAATTATACAGGGACACAGTTCATTCTATAACAAAATTCTTGCTCAGTGGTAGAGTGCATGCTCAGTATACACAGGATCCTGGATTCAATTCCCAGTATCTTCATTTAAAGACACAAACAAACAAACAAATGATAAATAGATAGATAGATAAACAAATAAATAAATACCTCCCCCATCAAAACAAAATTTAAAAAATATGATCACAAGGAAAGTCATTTTTTCTATCCAATTTCAATTGGTGGTATAGGCTGATGTTGAAAATCATTTACTTAGTTTAAAACATAAACTAGAGACAATAAATTTAAACTCATTTAAAAAGGCACTTGGATTTGAAGTGAAGGCCAAATATAAAGACACGGTTAGAAGAAGGAGATTGATCTTGAATTAAATATGAGAAAAAGATAGATGTTCATTTTTTTATTTAATTTGGCCTACCTTGAAATTTCTTTTGAGAAAGTATTCTGTGGAGATAGACCTGGGCTGCCTGGATCTATTTCTGGAAGTAGCATGGTCTAGCAGAATGAGTAAGAGATTTTGAGTCACAAGATTCACTGTGTGGTTCTGGATCTGAAATCTAAACTGTGCAACTTTGAACATGTTTACTGACCTCTCTCGGACTCACTTCTCTTCAATTGTAGATAATAGCATTCCTGTACCAGAGTGTTATGAAAATTAAATATTATAATGTTGTCTAAATGCACTTTTATCAAAATATTATATGTGTATAATTTTTTTATATTGTCAGCATCATTTTATACTGTCTAGCTATAAAGCTTTTATAAACATTTAGAAAATGCAGAATTTGACTTCCTATGATTACCAGAGCATAAGAAGGATTGTTAGAAACATAACCATCTGTCCAAAATAGTACAACTTTTTGTCTTAAAATACTAAAGGAATGTATTACTATAAAAATGTGTTGTATTGTGGCAATGGCAGAAACAAATCTTAAGAAAACTTTGTGAACATCACTCAAGACACAGAATGTGCAAACCAAATGGGCAGCAAAACAGAAATATTTTTGAATTTAATAAAATAGTACAATTGCATTCTGGTGCATGGACATCAACCCACAGGAAATATTAATAGCTATTATACTCACATTTATAATTCAATAAAATGTAATTTTATATCCTTTTTAAAATCAGAAAACACTAATAAGATGGATTGATTAAATTAGATGTGAGTAATGACTATGATGCCATTGAGAAAATGGTAAACCACAATGTTGTTTCAATCACAAAAGCCCTCGGTGTTTGCTTCCCCAAAATAAAGCAGATAGTGCCCTTTAAAGATTGATATGAAAATTTTGAAATTGTGAATTTTCTCATCTTAAAGTGCTCTTTTCTATACAGTGAATTAAAATGTGTTAAATTTATATTCTATTTAACTGTAACATCAGGTTGTCTGACAGACTATAAGACTGCATAATTTATCCAAAAGTTTAATTGAATTAAACTAAATATCTAAGGAGATATATTATATATATATCTATATATATTATAATATTATATATATGTATATGTATATAAAAATACTAAAAAGTAGCTTATTTTTTGGGGGGTGCACATTGTAAGAGGAGTAGAAATCTATCGTGTCATATTCCAGAGCATTCTGTGCCCACCATACCCTCCAGCCATACACAGGTAGTGTGATTGCCCTGATCACCTACTCCAATTACCCCGCAAGCAAGCTTCATGTAAGGAGCATGACCTCAGTGTTTCACATACAAAAGGGAAACTTAAATCTTCTTAGTGCTGTACTTAGACATTTACACTGAATCTGTCATTCTAGCCAGTGGCAGAAATCTCCAGTTGAGTATGCTATGGAGTTTCCTATTGAAACACTCATCTTCACCCAGCATCTTCATGATGTGTACATGTTAGTGATCAAAATGCTCAAGTACACTTCTACAAGAAAGTACATGTATTGAGGAACACATAAAAAAAGAAGTACCCTAAACTCATTTGCCTTATTGATTGAGTATATTTACATGTTGTCTCTTTCCCGAAACAAGTGGAAACATTTCTTCTTCTACTTTCCCTTTGAATGCAAATTACTAAGGATTTATCTCCTGGAAAATGGGAAGAATGTATTACTCACCTCTACAGTAAAGTGTATAGTATAATACATTATAGTATAATATAATATGTAGCATATATGTTATAGCATGTATAACATAACATATTCTATATGTGGCATGTGTATGTGTGGTAAAGCTGTTCATGCTGGTTGTTGAAATACTTGTCATATTCTCATTGTACTATGGGTGCCTGGGGGTCTGTAACACATCACAATTTTATGTATATTTTGTTCTCTCCTATAGTAATTATCAGGACTAACACAGATCTTCATATGCATTAAGTCCGATCAAAATTTACTCAATGAATAGTATCATCCAAATATATTTAAAATAAAATACAACTACCTGTCCCATGCTCTAAGCTTAAACTTAAAGGAACCAAAAATAATTATAACAATCTCATAACATCCTGAAGGCCTTCAGTGTCGAGGACAGAGAAGTGTCTAAAGTTTCTTTAGAACACAGTTCATCTCTTTCACAATAGATCAATTTTGCTTTTGGCATCTGATAGTTTCTCCTCTGAATGAGCAGCTGACTTACTGAGAGCAAGTGACGTTAGAGCAGAGGAAGGCAGGACACAAATGCTTACTCTTGATTCTGAAACTCACTTTTCTTTTCTGTGAGACAAGGGTTGAGAGTCATAAAACTACAGGCTTATAAGAGGATTTACACTGATTCTTCGTTAAAGGAGTTGTGGGCCAGACTGCCAGTTTTCTATCATTCAATGTCTGCTGCTCCTTTCCTGGATAGAAATGATAGTTGTTCTTATCTGGGAACATTTCCCAGCATGACTTGTAGCTAGATTTAGTGACTAAATTGTAGTCAGCCACATATAAAAGTAAGTGTTACTTGTTCTTTGAGTACAATTTTAAAGGGTTTCAATGCCCTTCTTCATCCTTCTTCTTTTCAGCTGCCCCGGATACATATGCGCTGGCTTGAGGACCAGCATATTGAAAGAACTTGAAAATGGATTCCCACCTCCACCCTACTGCCCTCCTTAACAGAAAAGCAACAGGACTGGTTCCTGACATTGTGCCCTGTGGAGCTGTCATTACAGCTTAATCATTCCACTCACCAGAGAACTCGACATATCACATCACATGTCTTAAGACTATTTAGGATGATGGCACACATTCCAAGCCAACTTTATGATTTCCTTATTGGTGATCTCCTACTATTGAAAAGTAAAATGTCCTCCCAAAGTTTGTTTTCTGACGTTGGTTAAGTGTCCACTATCAGATTGCCATTCTCCCCTCTCTTTTCTCATGTTCTCCTCTGAATGGATAGCCATCCCTTTGTCATCATTTTGTCTAGTTTTCTAATATCCTAACCATTCTCTTAATTTGCAGTTCCATCTCCTGTATACAAGGAACATTATTCTGGAAGACACTTCCCTGAAACATGAGTTTCAACAGAAACTTGGGGGCAAGGGTTCTGCCCATACAGTGAGAACAAGCAATTATAACCTTAAGAGAGCATGGGAATTCTGATGTCACTACTCCATGATTCTTTATTTTCAGTCAATAAATAACATGTACCTCTAATGATGGCTGTATGGTCAGGCAACTCAAGATGGCTGCTCTCTATACATCTCCTGCTTGACTGGTGCCTGCTTCACCTACACACAACTCACATGACTGATCTTCCTTCATATTTGCCCCAGGCCCCAGCTAATGACTGTTCTAGATTTAGAGCAGAACTCACCACTATGCTTATCATAGGGGTGGTAAGAGCCATGACCCTCTGCTGATTACCCTGGTAACCAATGAGCCAACCTGACATCAACTCCCCTATAACTGGTAACCTTTCCTTCCCCACCAGAAGCAAAGACTGCCATCATGTCCTGCCCTCCAGCTCCCACACATGGCAGGATTTTGCTCCAGGACTTTGCTTCAGATGTGCAAGATCACCCTAATCAGTAAACTATTGATTATCTCTGTTGCTGACTCTGGGCTTTTTCTCAGGTCTTGAAGCTGGGCAAGTACAGGGCTTGTAGACCTGCAGGGTGCAGTCCAGTGCTGACATAGCTAATTAATATCCTCACATAAAACACTTTGTTTTTATAAACATAATGTAACTAGTAGCCAAATTGGGTTCAAAAGAATAGAAATACATGGAGATCAGAAGCAACCTTAGCTCTAGGGTCCCTCAGTGGGATATCATGTTACAGCACAAGGCTTGTGGGGAGAAATGAATAGCAGGCACAGCTTTGTCCATCTCTTATCTAATTCTCAATAGTTCCTTCCGCTATTGGACCAACCTGGGATGTGTCTATGTCCATCCAAATACTATCCCTTTCTGAAACTCTTATGAAAATTTCAGTGCAAAGTCATGTTAATTATGATGTTTCACTCATGATGCCACTTAAACATATCATCATCTTGCATTGTTTCAAAATATTGAAAGTATGTAATTACTCTAATTATTTATGTTGCCTTATTTTAGTTGTAATGGCTATATGTTTTTCCAGGTTTATTTTCTTCAATTGTAAAACTGTCTGCTCAAGCAAAGTAGATCTACCCTGTGTTTCACAATGATACCCTGTACACTTTGCCTTCCCAAAATGTTACTTTAAATATTCTATTTGAAGAGTTTTCTCTCTCTTCTCACTCTGTGTGAATAGTGTTCATCCTTCAAAAAGCAGTCAATGCCGGTGACTCCAAAAGTGTCATTCCTCTCACAAAAGAGTATCTGACCTTGTGACTATGCTTATTCTCAGAAAAAAAACATGAATTTGCATAATTTGTTTGGAAGTTTCTATATACAGGTATATCTTATTTTATTGTGCTTCACTTAACGGTACTTTGCAGATATTGAGTTTTTTCCTTACAAGTTGAAAGTTTGTGGCAACCTGGTCTCTGGAAGTCTATCACTGCCATTTTTCCACATTGTATCTCTCTGTCACACTTTGGTAATTTTACCAGTATTTCAAACTATTTCATTGTTATTATATTTGTTATGGTGACCTGTGGTCTTTGATGTTACTACTGTAATTGTTTCAGGGTGCCATGAACCCCACCCACATGAGATGAAAACCAGATTCACAGATGATGTGTGTGTTCTGACTGCTCCACTGACTTGACTGTTCCCCCCTCTCTCTTTCTTTTCTTGGGCCTCACTATTCCCTGAGACACAATAATATTTAAATTAGATGAGTTGATAAACCTACAGTGGCCTCTAAGTGTTCAAGTGAAAGAGGAATCAATCAATGTTTCACTATCAATTATTATTTATTGTTATTTTAAGAAATTGCCAGACATCTCAACTTTCAGCAACTGCTAGCCTGATCTGCCAGCATCGAGGCAAGACACTCCACCAGTAAAAAAATTATGACTCACTGAAGTCTCAGATGATGCCTAACAGATTTTAAAGTATTTTTAATTAAGATATATGTATTGCTTTTTAGATATAATACTATTGCAAGCTAAATAGACTACAGTGTAGTATAACATAAATTTTATATGCACTTGGAAACCAAAAAAATTATGTGGCTCATTTTACTGTGATATGTGCTTTATTGTAGTTGTCTGGAATTGAACATGCAATATCTTTGAGATATTCCTGTATACCTTTTTCTATCATGTATCTAATTATGTCCCTATGAATCTAGTTTCATATCTACCTGTATATCACTTAGTTTGTAAATGCTAAGAAAGTTAATACAATTTTAGGTACCACTTCACACCTACCAGGATAGCTATCATTAAAAAAAAAAAAGACAAGCAATAACAGGAAAGAATGTGAAGTAATTGGAAACACCATACATTGCTTTGAGTCGGGGGGATGTAAAATAGTGAAGCCAATTTGTAAGGCAGCTGGTTCTTCAAAAAGTTAAAGAAAGAATTATCATATGATCCAGCAACTCCACTGTTATGCCCAAGAAAATTTTAAAAATACGTTCAAAAATTTGTACACAAATATTCACAGCATCAATATGCATGATAGCCCCAAAATGAAAACAAGCCAAAGTCTATCAATAAGAAATTGGGTAAATAAAATGTGGTATATCCATACAATACAACATTATTTGGCCATAAAAAGAATGAAGTTCTGATTATGCTAAGTGAAAGGAGTCATACACAAAAAGCCATATATTGGATTCCATTTATATGAAATGTTTGGAATAAGTAGGACAATAGAGAGAGAATGTAGGTCAGTGACGGTCAGGGGCAATAACCAATTGATATATGGTTAAATAGAGGACTGACTAAATTATAAATAATAAGATAAAGGGGTACTTTGAAAAAATCCAATCTAATTTTCCTCTTTTTGTTTATTATTTTTGTTGGCCTTCTTTATCCCTTTTAAATTTTTTAGTTTCTTTCTTTCTTTCTTTCTTTCTTTCTTTCTTTCTTTCTTTCTTTCTTTCTTTCTTTCTTTCTTTCTTTCTTTCTTTCTATTTTCTTTCTTTCTTTCCTTCTTTCTTTCTTTCTTTCTTTCTTTCTTTCTTTCTTTCTTTCTTTCTTTCTTTCAACTGAAGTAAAGTCAGTTTACAAAGTTGTGTCAATTTTTGGTGCACAGCATAATGTTTCTGTCATATATGTATTCATACATATATTTGTTTTCATATTACTTTTCATTTTAGGTTGCTACAAAATACTGAATATACTTCCCTGTGCTATAGAGAAGAAGCTTGTTGCTTATCTATTATATATATAATAGTACATATATCTACAAACTCCTAATTTATTCATTCCCACCTCCTTTCACCCTAGTATCCATAAGTTTACTTTCTATGTCTGTGAGTCTTTTTCTGCTTTGTAAAGAAGTTCATTTGTGTCTTTATTTTTAATTTGTTTTAGATTCCACATATGAGTGATATCACATATAATTTTTTTTTTCTTTCTGGCTTACTTCACTTAGAATGATAACCTCCAGGTCCATCCATATTGCTGCAAATGACATTCTTTTATTCTTTTTATGGCTGAGTGGTTTTCCATTGTATAAATATTCCACAGTTTCTTTATCCAGCCATCTGTCAATGGACACTTAGGCTTCTTCCATGTCTTGGCTACCTGTATATATTGCTGCTATGAACACTGGGGTGCATGTATCTTTTTGAATTAGAGTTATCTCCAGATATATGCCCAGGAGTGGGATTGCTGGATAATATTGTAACTTTATTTTTAGTTTTTGTTAAGGAATCTCCATATTGTTTTCCGTAATAGCTGTACCAATCTACATTCTCACCAGCAGTGTGTGAGGGCTCCCTTTTCTCCACACTCTCTCTTGCGTTTATCATTCATGGACTTTTTAATGATTGCTTTTGGTAGTGTGACCATTTTAACAATATTAATTCCTCCAATCCAAGAACATGGGATATCTTTTTATTTCTTTGAGTTATCTTTAATCCCCTTAATTAATGTTTTCTAGTTCTCCTGATAAAAATCATTCCCCTCCTTGGTCAGATTTATTCCTAAGAATTTTTTTTATTTGGATGAGATTTTAAAAGAGATTGTTTCTTTATTTTCCTTTTCTGATATTTCATTGTTAGTGTGAAGAAATGCAACTGACTTGTCTATGTTAATCTTGTATCCTGCTACCTTGCCAAATATTTTATCAGCTTTATTAGTTTTAGTGTAGAGCCTTTAAGGTTTTCTATATATTGTATCATGTAATCCACATTTAGTGACAATTTTACTTCTTCTCTTTGAATTTAGATTCCTTTTATTTCTTTTTCTTGTCTAATTGCTCTGGCCAGTACTTCCACTACTCTGTTGAATAAAAGTGATGAGAATGGGCATCTTTGTCTTGTTCCAGATTTTAGAGGGAAGGTTTTCACCTTTTCACTGTTGAGTATTATGCTGGCTGTGGGTTTGTTATAAATAGCTTTCATTATGTTGAGATATGTTCCTTCTATGCCCACTTAGGTAAGAATTTTTATCATAAATGATTTTTGAATTTTATCAAATGCTTTTTCTGCATATATTGAGATGATCTTGTGATTTTTGTCCTTTCTTTCGTTGATTTGGTGTATCACATTGTTTGATTTGTGTATATTGAACCATCCCGGTGAAGAATCCAACTTGATCATTGTGTATGATCTTTTTATGTGTCATTGGAGTCTGCTAATATTTTGTGAGGGATTTTTGCATCTATGTTCATCAATGATATTGGCCTATAATTTTCTTTTTTGGTAGTATATTTACGTGGTTTTGATATTGGGTGATGGTGTCTTTGTAGAATGAGTTTGGTAGTATTCCCTCCTCTTCAATCTTTTGGAAGAGTTTGAGAAGGATCAATAGGAGTTCTTCTTTGTATGTTTGGTAGAATTCCCCAGTGAAACCAAATGTAAATTATCTTTGCATTCTTCATAGGATGTGTTAGAGCCTTTATGACTACCACTCTAAAGCAAATAGATATACTAATGGGCTAACATAATTAAAAAACTGGGTAACCACAAATCGAAAACAGGGTACACAGACCTACGGTTGATGCCAAACACATCCCCAATGTGCACCAAATCTCCACTCATTTGTCTTAGAGGCACAGTTCTACAAAGGCACCAGGAGACCAAATCCACCACCTCTGCCTGGGACTAAAATGACAGTCTTGCCTGTGATGTTGCAGGGCCCCTGAGTAATGGTTCATGTTTCAGCCCCTCCTCTGCCCAGAAGACGAGCACCAGCAGTTGTAACGCTCCAGAGCATGCTGAGAAGATGGTTGTGACTGAACCCCGCCTCTCTTCTCACAAGAATGCTCATCAACATTGGTGCAGAGCAACACCCTGTGCACTAGTAGAGATGGCAGCTATGAAGGTTGCAATGCACCCCTCATCCCACATGCAATGGTGCTTTCTATGGAGGGACCCAGATTGATTTGCACTCTCTTCTAGCCACAGCCCGCACCACACTCCAGGCTCCTGAGGCTGCCTGTGTGCAGTCAACCCCAGTCCTCTCCCCAGGCTCATCCGTGTAAGCCTGAGTTCCAGCAGCCCAGCCCAGCCTGTCCCCACTGGCATGCATCTTAGGCTAGGATTCAAAGTGACTCTCACTGCTGGTTTCTCTTAGTTCTTTCTGCTAAGCAGCTGTTGCTGCCTCCTCTGAACCTCTGAAGCTCCTGTTCTGTCCCTGTGGATCTCCTTGCTGGAGAGGGAGCTTCCCAGGGTGAGGGCACTATTCTTTCTATGCTGCTCTCTTTCTGTGAAGAATATCATGCACCAATTTCCTTTTTCTTTCTTTTTTTTCCTCTACCTGGTTTTGTGGGGCTTTCCTTGTATTTCCAAAGTAAGAGAAATTATGTCAAATTTCAGGAGTTATTCTGTGTGAATTGTTCTGTATTTGTATATAATTTTTGGTGTGTTCATGGGACAGGGTGGGCCATGTGTCCTTCTACTCTTGTCATCTTGTCAATCCCTTTTCTGGTTTCTAATTGCCATACATTTTCTTAACAAATAACACCAACTGTAAGTGCATAGCAGTTATATGACTGTCCACTGCTGAGCTTCCCTAAAGAGTCTTAAAGAATGTGAATGGATCTACACTTAAAAGTGCAAGTTTTCAATCTTTGATCTCAATTTTTCAAAGGCATTCCTTGCAGTTGCAGTCAGTGCTTGGCTGTGTGGCTGAAATGCATGAATTCAGTCGGTGAGTTTATTGACGTTGAACAGCAGGAACTTGTAAATACAGACAGTTGAAATTGTCAGTTTACTGATAAACCCTTGCATGGGTAAGCAGTTGAAAGTCCCCTGCAGTCAGCCTTGCAGAGCAATCTCTAGTAAAATGGTAGAATTTCTTAACTTTTTCTCCCCGTTTTCTGCCCTAAAGAAGTCAAATACAATTCCTTGGTTTGACCCATTTTAATTATTCACAAGAAGTACCATGCACAAAATTTTGCAAATGTTGATTTAAGATTAATATAAAATAAGGAGAAACAAAATATGAGGTCAAGCTATGGCCAAAGGTGCTATTTTAAATACCAACATCTAAAATATAATATGGAAATATCCTATCTTTTGTTTCTAAAGTTATTAAATGGAAATAATTCACCTTATCCCACAGGAAAACCACATAACATTCAGATATGAAGATACAAATATGTCTAATTCCTTTTTAAGACTCAAATAAGCTGAATCATCTATAGAAGCAAGTACTGATATTGCCAAGTACTGCACTTCTTTCCATTAAGGCTTTTTAAAATATGCTCATGACAGGTAGCTGAAGTATATTTTAAGTTAGTGTGTTATTTTTTCTTTCTAATTTGTTGGTAGAGATTTCATATCCTTTCACTCATATCAATTTTTATTTAACATGCAAAATCATTGCAGGGGAATGAGCAAACTGCATAAATGATGGTCATTTATTGAGATGGCCAAACTCCCTTAGCCAAGCACTTCCCTTTAGCATAGTTTAATTTAGTATAGTTTAATTTTGTACTGAGAAACAAAGCTGACCTTATGCTTGTGTTTCAGAATTTGCATTTATGCAAGTTTAGTAAAACAGGAATAATTCTATTTGTATTATATTATCACAACCTTTCAAAAGTGTATCTCAAAAAAGTAACTATTTTTATTATTAAGAGATAGCCCAACAAGACGTCATTAAAAATGACATCGAGAACAGACTGTGAAATAAATATTTTAAGGAACAATTAGGCCCTTTGTCCCATTCAATTTCTTGCTGATTAATTTTAACTACCATTAATTGAATTTATCTTCAGCATGCTGAGTAAAAAATACCTTAAAATCAAATGTTTTGTATAGGAAATATTTTTTCTATTTCTACTGTTACAATGGTGAAATAAAGAGACATTACAACCTGAGTTTTTGCTGGTGATTATCATAGTTACAGGAAAGTGGGTAAATGATAAAAATAAATAGTAGTAAATATTTGTTTAATCAGTCTATGTTTAAGTAACTTTTGTTGTCCAGATATAATAAAAAGTCAATAGTTTAAAGTCCTGTTTCTTCCTTCATTATTTATGTGTTCACAGGAAGTTTATTTAATATTCTTAAACCTTGATGTTTTCACCTTGGGAAAAAAAAGCTAAAATAAATTCTGGGTACAATAGAGCCAGTGTTGGAGAATTAAGGAAATAATTTATTTTAGGGCCTGACATGTAACAGTTTGACTACAAATCGTTCCTTCCTTCCCTTCTTTTTCTCTTTAACTCCCTCTCATCTTCCTCTCTCCCTCTCTTCCCTACTTTCTTCTTATTCCTTCCTGAATTTAATAATCAGACTTACTAGCTAGCAGGACCATTTTACTACCTCTGTAGATCCAGTCATCCACAATTATAGCCATCTTATTCCACATTATATTAGTGTGATAAGCACACATATAGATTACTTTTATCAAATATGCAACTTATAGTTTTGATTTTAAGTTAATTAGCTATTTAATTCAGATTGTCCATCATTTCTTAGAAGTCACTGAGTATTCTTTCCAACACTTAAATGAGATATGTAACCAATGGAATTTTTTCAACAGAATAGTGAAATTGAATTTTAACAGTGACATGCAATAGTTTTGTGGATATTTATTGGTAGAATTTTGTAAGATCTCTTCTGTAATGTATACAGTATTTACATTTTTCCACCTGTCAAAGAACTCCAGGATTTGATAAGAGAGATTCTAATGGATCATGTGTTAAACTGCATTGGTTGCTTGATCGTTATAAAAGCATGTTTAATCATTGCTGTTTTTGGTAGTGGCTTTACCAAAAATTCTGACAAATTTAATTGTGATAGTTAACAAATAATTGATAGATTATGTGTTATCATATAACATAGAATGAATAATTGAATACAAAAAATTCAACATGACTACTTCTACTCTATTGAAGTGTTCATATTGACAACTACCATCTCCTTGCACAATAGTTGCCTTTAGTTAAATGTCTTGAAAAACATTATTTGGAAAACTCAAGGTCGTCGGGAGCCAGAAACTTTAATGTGCAATTCATTTTCACAATTTATGGTTCTAAGAGAGTTGCTCCAAGTCAAGATGAGGGAATCTGTTAATCAAAATTGGCAGAGAGGTACAGAGAGGATTGCTTCCAGGTAGTTTTCTTTTTTCAAAGACACACAGGCATTGTGTGAACAAGACACTTCTGTTGTATTTGTTTTGAATTAAGATTTTATTGATGATTTCTGATCAAAATAATTTATACATTTTAAACTTGCACTGAATGAAGGGAAAATCTGCACAAGATGGATTGGTTAGATTGAACTTTGTATTCTCTTTTGACAAGTGTGTGTCCCTATACTTTTGCATATAGATCAAGAACAATATTTCAAAGCATTCTCGCCAACAGCAAGCAGATCTCCAATTTAGAGTGTCTTGTCTTGCTTTTAATTTGCGTTTAGAGTGTACCTTATTCTAGTTGGGAAGTTGTAGTCTCACTTCTGTATGTGGAATAGTGAAGCTGTTTATATATCTGAACTTGTTATATGTTGGTATCATTGTGTCTGTTGGGGACTGGGAAATAAATAAGCTTAATAAATTGATTCAATATTGAGTGTGTTTGAATTTAATGAAACCTAAATTGTACTGATTAATTCTCAACACTATAATTACAGGTTAATTTCAGATCACTGAATTGTTTTACTTATATCAGGGCATCACAGATAGGTTAGAATGATATGTTGTAATATTTTGGATACAGTTATTTTGGTTTTCACACTAATTAAAAGTTTTACCTCCATCTCTGCCAAGGACAAAGGGACAAGAATACAGTTTTTTAGAAAATGATACATTTGTAGACCATTTGATGTTTCCATAGAACTGCATGAGCATTTGCTTATAAGAAGGAATTATGCTCCTCTTTTTACTGTACAGATTAAAGACAAGTCAGGAGAGAAAATATTAATACAGACAATGAGAGGGCAAAAGCAATATAATTTGTTAATTACTACAGGAATGTAAAATAAAGGTGAAAATGTACATCAGTGAAGGTTAAACTAAATCTTGAATTGTGAAACAAGCTATAACCATGTAATTAAGCTGAACTATTTACAATTGTTCAAATGCTTTAAATTTTTTTAATCTCAAATCTTTACTCAGAATGTTCTTGCCTGTTTCCTATTAGCATGTTATTTATTTTGAAGATTTTTCAGAAATGCTCCATATTATCCTACTGTAACTCTCCTCTGAACTACCCTCAGTAGAGTTAAATGTTTCTTCCATTGTGCTCCCTTAGTAGATAGTACATACCTTTATCATATAACTATTCAGATACTTGTTTATCTCTTCAGCTTGACCTTAATCCCCTAGAAGTCAAAGCTTTTTCTATTTTTTCCATATCTCCATTTCCTAGTGCATGCTCCCAGATTTTATTCCTCTATTCAAACCTTACTATTGAATCTATACTGGAAGTATCTTCTCAAGACACTCTTTGGGGAACCTGTTTTTATGACTTATACTATCAGCTCAAGACATCTCTCATTATACCTCTAACTTCAATCTGATCACCTCCTCTGAAGTTTGACCTATACTCAGCTTTCCGTCTGACATCTCTGCTTTAGTGCCAGAAAAGGTGTCTCTAACACATTTTGCAAACTCATCTCATTCCTTCCATAAACTATGTCCCCTGTTTTGCTGCTTAAGCTCAGGTTTAGGGGTCATCCTTGATACTTCTGTATTCCTTAGTTCTCACATAAAAAATATCACCAATTCCTGATTAGTACATTTCCAAAAAACACCTTCTTGATCTTCAACATCATGACCACCACCCAGCATCTTCTAATATCTTTCTCTCCTTTTATTCACTGAATTTCAGTTGCACTGGACTCTGGTGTACTGAAGACTGTGACTTTTACCCATCTCAGTACTTAAATGTGATGATATTCTATCAGAAAAACATGAATTTGAATTCTTGGGCATGGCTATATCCTTCTCTTCACTCAGCTCTCAGGTTGATTTACTTCTTTTAAGGAAAATACTGGGCTACAAATTCTATATAAGAATCTGCTACCCTGATTGTTTTCTTACAGAGAATTTGTCTCTTTCTTAGTGCTTAAAATCTCATTATTTTGTATTCAGGTCTGCCTTTATTATATAATATTCATTTCCCCATTCTAATTTAAAAAACACAAAGATAGTAATCATCTCACCATTATGTACCAAACATGTAGAACAAAGCCAAGCACATAAGAACACCATAAATATTTGTTAAAAAGATGAATGCATAGATTGAGAAAGAATCAAGAGAAACACCATAATCAGAAGGATAGAGGGTGCTATAATACAAGCTTCATGGAGGGAAGCATATTTTGTTTTATACATTATATCCCTTTGTCTAAGGATATTCTGATGTGTTATATGTATTCAATATTTGTTGAATAAATGTTAGAATTTAGAAAGCAATGCCTAAAGCAGTTTTGAATGACAGCATCAATGTCAGGATATAGATTCAAGAAAAATAAAATTAAATTCTTCCACATACATGAGACACTTCAGTTTTTACAAAATTTCTGCTAACTATATTCACTGCCTTATCAATCAGTGAATAAAAGGGGTAACAGCAGTTTTTTGTGTCACTGTATAAGATAATGTAATCAAGATAATGAAGAAGCAGAAACAACTTAAAATCAAGGAACACAGTAATAAATGGATTAATTAACAAAATGACTTTCATGGAGAAGAAAAAATAACAAAAAGCACTCATTTTAAATTTTGATCTGTAAGTAACAAAAGCAAAAAGAAGAATTTAAAGAAAAAAATTAAGTATGCATTTAATGGTATAAAACTTCTATTAATATTGGTTTTCTGTCACTTCATACAGTAGTTATCCAACTGCAAAACTGCAATAACAGCTTTCACATTTATTTCTTCTTAAAGTCTATGCTTTAGGCTAATTTCTCCTATCCCATTTCTGTTTCTTTTCACTCTTTCCAGAAGGCAATGGAAAAGATTTCTAAATAACTACAGCATTTGCCCAGTTCACAATGGAGGAAAAAATGAACAGCGTAAGGAGCTAAAAATCATCTATAGTCTGAGTTTTAACTTTCAGATGATAAGCAATACTCAATCTATTCTAGATTCTATTTTAGAAAGAACGAGAGGAGTAAATATGATATAATTAAATGCCCATCCAAATAAATTTCAGAAATACACATAAATAGATTTTTAAAAAAGTTATCATAAAAGCATAATTTAAATTACAACTTAAAAAAGGCTTAAATTTAATCCAATTAAGCTACACATAACTTAGTATAAAGTTCAGTGTGAGGATCTTATTAAATAAGTGTTTTTTCTAAGTCTTCTCAAAAAGCAAGAACATTATATTTCTTTCCATATGCTTAATGATATTTGTTTTGTAGCGTACTCTGATAGACACTAAAAAAATTCCTTTTATGGGCCCCAAGATTCCTGACATCACAAGGAAATGATTCATTTACAACTTGGGTAACAGATGAGTTTTTTAAGCACTGATTTGGGGCTATTGTTAATAACAAGGTACATGAAAGTTTCTTTATAAAACTAAAATTGTATAATAAGGGAGGGTTTATTATAGTAAATGGTAAATGTATAATGTAAGTTTTTTCATGGAATCCCACACTTGGAACCTGGGCCTATTTTTTTCCCTTTGAATAACAGATTCTTCCCTAAATCATTTGAAATCTGTTCCCTGTAAATTTTAAATAGGATAACATTATTTTGTTATAATAGAGTAGTGTAAATTTAAGCACAACCATTCTGTTTCAATTATAGAAGTGTCATTGGGATTTCATTACACAATTTGAAAGACTGACAGCAAAAACCACCTGCATGTTCCTGATCTGGTAAGGAAGGCCTGGCTCCTCTAGACCAGGGTTTCTGGACTTTGGCATTATTGCCATTTTGGATGGGATTGTGCTTGTGTGTGTGTCTGTGGTGGGGGGGAGTGAGGAGGAATGCTGACTTGTACATTTTATGACATTTAGCTGCATCTTATATGAAATCGCAATAGCATTTCACTCCTAGTATGACAATCAAAAATCTTTCCAGATCTTACCAAATGTCCCAGGAGAGAATTACTCAAGGTGGAGACCTACTGCTTAAAAAAAAAAAAAAAACTCTGAGCAAACCACCTAGCCACTTAAAAGCATAATCCTTCAGCCTCTCTTCCTTGGAAACCTGGTGGAATCAGTGCTGCAGCTGTCACCCATTCCCTACGAAAATCACTGCCTTTGTATGAAGTAGTAAAGCTGAGATATTGCACTTAAGAGCTCACTACCAAGCAGTGAGCAATCTCCTCTCTACAAACATCATGGACTCAAGTCAGGGGCCCTTTATCCCTTGCCCTCTTCCTCCACCGTCTAAGGTAGATGGAGGTAATAACCAGATGTGCTTTATTCAATCTATGGTTTCTGCTAATAGCCACATTAGAGAAATGAAGCTGCTCTTGTTGGTTTAAAAACTGATCCCCATACATAGAGTGCAAAGAGAGACTGAAGAAAGAGGCAAACCACTCCAGACTGGTATGTGGCAGGTTTAATAAGCATGGGAAGTTACACATGAGGTTTGTCTTGGGTGGCTATGGGACAAATAGACTTCTGAACCTGCCCACCAGAATCTTAAAAGTTTATTTGGAGGCCTTTACTGGATTCAGTCACATGTACTTTCCAGATTGTCTCCATCATACATTGCTTTCTCAAGGCTGTGTCCTTGAAAACAGCTCCAGCTGTGGGAGAGGTGGTCAGAAGGTACATGGCAAGGGCAGAGGAGAGGGTGAGGAGCCTCTGATTGGTGGGTCCAGCTCATGAGTCAGCTGAAGTCACATCCTCTCATTGATGACCTCCAATAGCTCTTTGTTTCTTTTTTGAAGTTCAAAGATCAATCTTTACCTAAGCTTTTATTAAGGACCTGTGTGTGTTAATAAGCCAGGCCTGTTGACATTTTATATCTATTTAAAAGACCATGGTGATGTGTCCTTCCATAGATTGTGATCACATGTAACCATAGGTCCACAGTTTCTGCTCTGGAGAAAATAATAAATAGGAACAGTGCAGAATCCCACCTTTAGATGAGCAGCTAACTTCAGAGGTGGCTGACAGAGGACAACGTCAATAAGCAGGCTAGTACACTCTCATCCATCCTCTCTAAGAAAGAAGCAACCTCAGCTCAGGGTCTCTAGAATTTCTAACAGGTGAAGAAAGCCACATTCTGGCAGAAGGCATGAATAATGAACTTAATATCTAGATCTCACTTGATATTTTATTTGTCAAGGAAAACTTATCGAAATAATTTTGTCCAATTCCTGTTGATCAGTGTTGTATCAGTTATTTTGTGTTGAATAAAAGAAACACCAGGAAACTTAACAACTTAAAAAGAAAACCACTACTTCTGTCAGGTTCTCTAGGTCAAAGCAAGTCATAGACAAGCCCAGATTCACAGAACTGAGAAGCAGATTCCATCTCTTGAATAGGAGGTGCTGTAAAATATGTTAGTCATTTGTTTTGTAATTTTTCTTAGATGTTCTGAATTTCATTAATTTTGCAGTTAAAACAATTAAATGAGGTGTTTTTCAAAGTAAGAAAATATCCTTAATTTTGGCAGAAGCTATGAAATTTATAATATGGATTTGCACAACGTTTATAAATGATTCTATTTGAAGAGCAGGCATAGACAATTGTATTTTATAAAGCACCAAGCCCAGGAATGAGGTACTGCTTCTAGGAAAATTGACTGCAAGCCTTTTTCCTACTTATTTCTTTTTCTTCCTTTGTTCTTTCCAGTCAAATTCTTGATACATGAATGTCTTCAGGTGGTAGAATAGAAGTAATTTTTTAAAATAACATTAAATAAATATTTTACTATATCCTCTTACACAGTTTCCTGTAATATTAATCTATAGGTTTATTCACTTTTAGGGGAAATCATGATTCCATTAATGTGCCCAGGATCTTTTAAAGAGTGTTTTCAGTTCTTATTCAGATAACAGATGCTCCGAGGCTATGTAAACTACATAACTTTCTCTCTGCCATGCCAACAATTATAAGCACTTTGCTTATGGCTTATTTCTGTAGCTTTTAATATATAAAAATTCTAAATTATATGATTTTATATTTGGTGTCTGTGTATTTGCAAACATACTCTTCACATGGAGATTTTGCTTATAAGCTTAAAAATGACCGAAATATTCATATAAAATTATAGATTTAGGAGCCCTATAAAGTTTGCTATTCTATGATCATATATATATTACATATTTTTCTCTTAAAAAGATAAGATATATTACAAATGTACTCTAAGACTGTAGATCTAAGAATAAAGGCTTATGCCGCAAAGAAATAAAGCACAGTAGGAAAAAGGACATGAAGAAGGGATATAAGAAAGATTGAAGCCATTAAGTAAGAAAGGACAGTAGAAAAGAGGATGAGGAGGAGAATGATATAGAGTAGTTTAAAAAATAACAAAAAAAGTATATGTTTTCTTTCCTCTTTTTCATAGTTTTATGTGCTTTTATTGTTTTCAGAGTAAGCCACACAGTAAAGGAAAACCCACATTCTATTGCTGAATACTCAAGCATGCTTTGAAAGTAGCCATGGTTTAAACTGTGTGGGACAGCAGAATAATTCGATGGACTTGAGCTCAGGCCTAGTCCTACCCCGACATTTGCCATCTGAAATGAGCTGGGGAAGCCTCCCTGAAACTCATTTTCTTCAACAGGAAATTGAACATGATAATAGTTCCCTGTTAGTGTCAATGTAAATTTTGAATTTCTTTTTTTAATTGCAATCTTTTCTTGAGGTGAGTAGGGGCCAAGGTAATTTGGTCTGTTTTTTTGGTTTGTTTGTTTAATGGCGGTCCGGGATTGAACATAGGACCTCGTGCATGCTAGGCATGCACTCTACCACTGAACTCTACCCTACCCCTCAAATCTGAATTCTTGAAAAATTAAAATATGTACAGAACAGTGTAATAGTCCAATAAAGGGTAGATATTTTACAAATATACACCAACATATTTTTGAGGAACCACTTTTTATTCTGTTTCTGGTATACAAGAAATTTTTATATTTGAAGTAAATAAAATATATGCAGATACTTGAGAAGTCAACCTCCCAACCTTTACTCAAACTTTAAGCAAATATGTCTAGATTGTTTAAAACTTCAGGGATGTCAAAAAATTTCAGTTGCATCTTGTTTATATTTGTTTTTTGACAAAATCAAGAGTTTAAAAATGTTAGTGTACAGTTGATTCACCAATACTTAAATACTTAAAAAATGCTTTTTTCCTCTGGTTCATCTGGACTGGAACTCAAAGCTTTCACAATTCAGTTCTCGCATTGATTCCTTTGGATACATTTCTCTGACTTCTTTAAGTACCTGGTGTCCTATCTCTGTGTCTAGACAACTTTTTCATAAGACACAAGATGTTGGAGTAGTGTGTGTGTGTGTGTGTGTGTATGTATGTGTGTGTAAAACCTTTTAGAAATTATCTAATAGATAATATCACTGCCTTAGAGAAAATGCTCCACTGAAGATCAATTGCAATTAGCAGAAAACCTAAGACTTTTTCATGGCCAAATTGAGCCCATATTATTCCTTCACATCCACCCCATAAAACTTGTCATTGTTTCCTTCAATCCCACTAACATTTTCTCCTCTTTTTCTCTCTTTCTCTCTCTCTCCCCCTCTTCCTTCCTTCCTTTCCTTCTTCAATTCTTTAGAAACCTCAAGCCACTATCCTCTTTGGAAATTAAGCCTGACACTCTCTTCTCCCAATATCCTGTTGTGGCTGAGTGTCCATTTGTCACACCCCAGCTTGAACTGTAACTCCCTAAGAGAAGCCATTCAGAATGCTAGCTCTAAAGTAGCCATGAAAACTTCCTCACTCTATACCTCTCCCCCTTATTTCTTCTTTACTTTTTTTTATTTTTTGCATTCTGAAATTACTTTACTTATTTTCTTTCATTTAGAGTGTCTCTCTCCCAGTTAGAATGTAAGTTCTTGGAATGCAAAAATTCCACAGCCCTTTAGTATAGAGAAAATGTGTGATGAATACATAGTATATATATTTGAATGACTAACCTTTTGAATCAATAGATGTATGAATATATAAATAAGGGCTGGAGAGGGGACAAGGAGACACACTCTGACTTACTCCATTCATAATTGTTTCCTAAAGAATGGGTGAGTGATATATCTCCTGGAACATGTCTAAGTCAGCGTTACACTCCTATGTGTGTGTGGGAAGGAAGTTTATTATGACATCACTGAGTGGCTCACTCAAATCTCCTTTTATCCTGAAAATGTTTAGATATATCTGCTGTGCTACACACAGAAAAAGTGATAGAGAAAACTGCCCACCACTTGGTTTACTCCCTTCCAAGTCCATTATATTTTTCAATTTAAATATGAGAGATAATCAATACACTGGTTGCACTCCAGATGTTTTTAAGAAAGTAAACTGTAAATGTGATATGACCTGAGATTGAAAAAAGAAAACTGTGTGCAGAGGGATCAGTGAATTTCAGTGCCGTCACTGAGCAGAAGTAGCAAGAAGGATTTTGAAAGCAGGGAATGCAGCTTTTTCCTAGGGGCATTCTAAGCTTTGGGCAGTTTCTGCTTTTTTTCTCTTCCAAAAATATTAAATGATCTTACCAATGTTATTCATCTTTCTTACAGTAATTATATTTTACATATTTACCATGGCTGATTCTACTAGAACCTGAGCTAACCTACCACAAGGAAATCATTCTGAACAGAGACACAGTAAATTACCACAAGGTATGGGTTAAAGCAGTTTCTGAAAAAAGTATCTATTTTACTCAGGAAAGAACTTAAAGGGAAATTGGATTAATTCTATTAAGGAAGCAGAAAATGTTTATTTAGTTATCTGCTTAGACATCAGGCATATAATGTAATTATAGATAGATATGCACGTATATGTATATAAAGTCCTGCTCTTCTTTCTTCAAAAATCCTAGACTTTCTATGAAGTCTTTTCTATTAGCTTCATTACATTCACCCTTTTATTCATTTATCTATAAATAAAGTTGTATTATAAAATTACCAAATGCCAGGCACTAATCTATAGTAGTGAATTCACAGGTCCTTAGCCTCACAGAGTTTACACTGTATTGGAAATTATTAGCTGGCATTTAAGAGCACTCCTGATACTCCAGCAGTCTTAGTTCTTTGGTGGGCATTATGTTAATATCATTTCTCATTCAAAGGACAAGGAGATGAAGTCTCATACCATGCAAATCACTTCTTCAAGATCATCAAGCTAGTAAGCATTAAATATGAGATTTAACCCCATCCAGGTTGCCCATGCCCACGAGTCCAGCTGCCATGCTAACAGACTCACCTTTTTAACACATATTCTTCTAATACATATTATCTATGCTACTCACATGTTTCCTTGATTTTTTAAGTAAACTTAATATTTTAATGGTGAAAATAGAAAACAACACAGAAATTTGGAAAATGGAGAAAATATTCATATTGACACCATGTTATAACTATTATTCTCTAAATATTCTCATGTTTCTATCTGTTAACACTTGGAATCATAGTTCATGAGCAATTTCACCTCTTGTCTTTTCCTTTTTATTATAATGTTTCTATTATGTTACATGCAATTCACATACATTTTATTATAATGTTTCCACAATGCTACACAGAGTTCATAATCATTACTTTTAGAGGCCACTTAAATGTCTATTGAGTTGATATAGCATAATATAATTAATAATCTCATTGGTAGATATTTTACTTCACTGCAGGGAAGAACCACATAAAAAAGGTCTTTAGAATTTCAATTCAAGTTAAATTGAACATGTACAATTGTTTGACATCTTTATGGTAGCTAGCCTTCCAGGTACTGATATGTCTCCAAAAATGCACTTCAACAAACATTTCTTGTAGCCTAACATTCACCACTCCCTGCGATAGGTCTTAAAGATGTCTAATTGGTGGGAAACAGTCTCTAAACTTAAGAAGCTTCTAAATCAGTCACAGATGACAGAAATCCAAAACAGTATGAGCAAGAACATATCAAAATGCAGCAAGTCTAATAATGTGGTGTGATGAAAATGGATGTGATAGAAAGGGCTTTGGAAAAGGTGATATTTACACAGAAATCTGAAAGGGCGGTAGAAATTAGTGGTTTAGGATGAGCCTGCTTAGGCTGCTATAACAAGATACCACATGTTGGGTGGCTTAAACAACAGGCACACTTATTTCCATACCATTCTGGAGGCTGGCAGTCTGATATCTAGTTGCCAAAAGGTTGGTCTCTGGGAGACCTCTCTTTCTGCCTTGTAGATGATGATCTGCTCTCTGTGTCTTCATATGTCCCCTTTTTTGAATGTACATGGAGAGAGACCCGGTATCTTTTTCTCTTTTGATAAAGACAGAAGTCCTGTGGGATTAGGGTCCTACCCTAATGACTTAATTTAACTAATTACCTCATAAATGTCCTATGTATGGCCACAATTACATTGGGGGTTAGGACATCATATGACATCATATGAATTTTAGAAAGACACAATTCAGTCCACAACAAATAAGCAGAAGTGTGGAGATGAGAAATGAGTTAAATCCTGAGGAAGGGAAGGGATAGATAGATAGGTAGGTAAAGTTCATCAATAATACATTTAGAAAATTGTTTTAAAAATGTATGATGGGGAGAGAAGAAACTAGTAAAATAACTGCATACTATCTTAGAGGAGATTAAATTGAAATTTCCAGGAAAATTAACAATCACAGTTTGAACAAGTCGCTTAAAACAAGAAAGGAAATCAATTATTTAACAGCATTTTTAGTTTATAGATTTGCTTCTAGTTAGGGTCAAGAATGAATAATTAACTTAGTTGATTACAAAATCATTCTGAATAATCTGCTCATATTTTTAAAGATAATATGAAAACTATAATCTTAAAATGTGAGAGAAGAGAATATACAGAGAGACAAAAGAAGATTGTTAACAAGAAATATGTACCTCCAACAGAAGCCTCTAAAGAAATTAACTAAACCTTTGTCAGGGCAGGAGACTGGAATAAGATTATAGACTCAGATTCCTCTTTTGACCAATATTTGGACAAACTTGATCAGATTGATAAAGATGGAAAGATGACATCTGCCTTAAACTTATTATCTAATAATGATGTACAAATGTTTTCAAAGGCTGTCTGTATTTCAATATATGAAATCTCTTTCTGTATTATGGGAGTTAGAGTTCAAAAAATCTTCCTTTGTGGACTCACAATATATGTTAATATGACAGCTAAATTTTTTACATATTTTTAGAAAACGAAAGTGATTTATTAAATACAATTTTAAAAATTTGATTTATAAAAGAGCTGGAGGTGGCAACCCACAATAAATTAATCTATTGTGAACTATGAAAATATTAATCAGCTTGATGTAAACATCTGTGGTTCACAGAAATGGCCTGGAATTATTTATCAGTGTCATTTCTCCTTTCTGCCTCACCTAACTCCACTTAATGACAGGGACTCGCATATCTTTGTCATTACATAGGGAATAGAATATGTGCCGAAACATACAGCTCAGGGTTTAAAAGTTAAATTTCATGAATATTTATGAATACACTGTCTAGTATACAAAAATTCTAAAATACCTGAATGATTGAGATTTAGCATTCAACTTGACAGAGTGAGAAAATGTTAGCTTTAAATTTAAAATAAAATAACTACCATTTCTTAATCTGTTAGACTGTACTAACAGCTTTACTGCCCCTATTTAATTTAACTGTTCAAAACATTTTATTTAAAAAATACTGAAGAATGCATGGAAATGCAAATTGATCGTAAGTTACAAAGCCAGAATTTGAAATCGAGTATATCTGATTCAAGATGCCATGTTCATTTTTCTCATCTGCAAAATTGAAAAAACATATACCATGTCCTCCTTAACTCACATTATATTGAGGTTCAAATGTAAGAGTGAAAATATTGTAAATTGTGACATCTAAATAGTTGTACAATTATTTATTTAGCTATGGGTGATGGTTGCTAGTACAAGCTAATAACAACTTAAAACTCATATATATGTGGATAGTTGAGTTAGAATGAAGTTCTTCAGTGGATTAACAGGAATTAGTGAAAACTAGTTTTGTGGTTGTTAAGTTCATCAAATCATTGAAGAAGAAGTGTTTGAAAAGTCCTTTAAATCACATAAAGAAGGTAGATGTTTGATCCAATTCCAAATCAATATCCCTTCCTCCTTTAAAAATATATGTCTAATTCCCAGCTCACTTTACCAATATTTTCCCAAATCTTTCAAACCTCTATGGCATTCTTCTCTGGTGTTTCTATATGAAAAGCTTCCTGGATGTCTGTTTTATATTGTTCTAGTACTTATCCAAATATTCATTTTTAATTAACATTTCCTATCTCTGTTTCCTAAGGCTGTTATGTAACTGTGTCTATGATACCAGAGAGATCACGGACTTTGCTTCTGTAAGTCACAAAACCCTTCAACTAATTATCCTGCAATTAGCAATGTGCAATGAAGAAGTAAGTTCTTAATATTTGCTTGTGGTTGACAAGTATCATGACAATGCAATTTTCTGAAAAGTTTACCAGCTCACTGGGAGTGTTTAACAACCTGGGGCCTGACATAATGGACCATATTGCATTCATATCTAACATCATGAGGCCCACTATAATATAAATGATGAAACTAAGCAAATAGATAACTGATAGAGACTTTATGCATGGATTAATGTCTTTGAAAAATGTTTATTAGTGTATTTGTACCTCCAGTATGTCTGAAAAATGTAGGTAATAATCTACCTTCTGGAACAGCACTGAATATATATATATGTATATGTGTGTATATAAATATATATATGTATATGTGTATATATGTATGTGTATATATGAATACATTTACTTAGTTTCACATCCACACATCCACAAGCAAACATACAAAATATCCATTATATATATTTGTAAACTTATATAGAGGACTTCCTTTTTTATGTGTGAACTATTCACGTGGTATCTTATTTTTAAAACACAATATGCATATAAGAAAGACTGCATTACACATATCCATATGTAGGAGCCTAAGCGATTGTTGATCTTTTTTTTAAATAGGACTATTATTCCATGATCTCTTATTTCTAAATCCAGAACTCTCTTCCCTACTGTCCTATGAAGGGGAAAGTGGAGTGTGTGTTGGAGAGCAGTAGATGAGAGGCCTTAGTAAATCAAAGAATGAAAACTCATCATTTTGTCCTTAGATATGTGACATACAATTTAACCACATTCATCATAGGAAAAACATTCAGGAAAAATTTTAAGTCCCCTAGTTCCATTTGTTAAAGGTGATATAAGTTGATCTTTTTTATTGCTTTATGTTTTTTTTTTTGAAAAATGAATTTTCCTCATGGAAGAACTTTGCCCTGCCTTGGAAAACAGCTTGCCATCAAACATGTTCACCAGATATTTACAAGCTTGATGCATTAAAGGGAAGGATGTTTGCATACAAATCTTTTCAAATTTTCTTGGATGTAATGCCAGAAGGGTTTGATTTGTATGAGATTCTACTTGATGGAAAGCAGGGCAGAGCTATCACATGGTTCCCAGTAGGCTTACACCCAACAGCATGAAAACTTGGAAGTCTGCCTGTATTAGCTTATGTGATGACTGCAGAGCTCAATCGCATTTAAGATTTAATATCATTGGCAAGATGCCTCCAGCAGCCACCGAATAATATGGAGTAAAAATGTCTTAATCTCCAAAAGATTGCTGCCTTGTGAAGTAAATTACTCTAGTTACATTAACAAGTTACCTAGGTACAAGGTGAGAATATAAAATCTTAGAACTTAACTCTGGTTCATATATATTCAAAAGGTAGCAGGATAAAAGCAATGGATAGACTAAGAAGAAGCAGGGAGAAATTTGTGATGTTTGGACACCAAAGAAGACTGAAATTTATGAGAAAGAAGTATCAACCTAGTGTAAAAAGTCGGGTCTCCTTTGGCTCTAATAGTAAGTTTGTCATTTATAAGTAGTGTGATCTTGCACAAGTAACTTAAATTCTTTACTTCTGTTTTCTTGATTGTAAAATTAGATTAATAATGAAATCTAGCTCATGGAATTATCAGGGAGGCTTAAAAGGACAAAATACATTAAATTATTAGAACATCTAGACTTTTATACTATAGTTTGATGTTATTATCATTATCAAAGTCACTAAAATTAGGAATTAAAAGTGATTATTTTCTTTACTTTTCTATGTGTAACTTCTATTGTTACCACAATTTCTTTATTTCTTAATGCCTACATTCAGTTCAAGCTCTAAAGAGAAAAGACTAAAATTTTTCTATTATTTTAAATGGTTAATAACATATTCTTTATAATGGAACAAAGTCTCTTATTCTTTACCCTAAAATGACCCACTAAAATTTAAACTGTGAGTTACAGAGAATTTGGTAAATCTAAAAACTCACCGTGCTTTTTATTTTAACAACATTAAATTAAGATGAATGCAAAGATTCTTTAATCCGGAAATAAAGATGAGAGCTGCATCAGTACATATTTGGAGATTGAAGCCAAAACATTAGTAATTTTGGACATTAGGAAATTTAAATCCTAGGACATTATTTAAGAACGTACAACTGCTAGACTGACACTAAAACACAAACACTGGTGTGGAGGCTACCAATTGTAAAGCTAGTATTCATAAACACTAAGAACTTCTCTCACAATACTTTGATATTTTTTTCCCTAAAGTGTGACCAAGGATAGAGTATTTATCGAGACTTAATTGTGATAAATATCAGGATTATGTGTTTTTCTGAAATCCATCAATGAAACATAATGAAATAATCTATAACCACTGATTTAATATTTCCCCTGTTATTTGATTGTGAATATGTGGGGTGGAGAATAAAATTTAATAAAATTTCAATCACATAGGTGCAATAGCATTCAATCTCAATATCCCAAACGAGTTGTTCAAAACAGATTGTCATATATCAAATCACTGATATGCTCATCCAGGACAATGACCTTAGCATTTGTCATCTTGTCACTCGTAAAAACCCTCAAGACCTTGAGGCAGAAATGTCCATTTTCCTGCCCACAAAGGCTTGTCTCAGATAGGTTGATTTAAATTCTCATGTATTTAGAATCAATTGGAGACTTTTCAATATAACTAAAATTATATAGCAGTTTTGAAAAGAATTTTGCTATCAGAGGAAACACAGCAGTAATGAGATAGAGAAAAAAATAATAAAAAACCCCTTGCATTTACTTGGCATTAGTTTTGGCTATTTAGATTCTTCTTTCAAAGGATGTCCGCGATAATTATTTTTCTTTGTTTTCCTTCGGATTGGCTCTTCATTTGACAATGACTGTGTAAGCTCTATGTTTTGAATATGTGCATGATTGACAACAGCAAAAGGGGAAGAAATGGTCACTTAACTTGAAACTCCACAGGAAAACAGGAAACTCATATAAAGATGATTTTAAGAGCTGAATATATGTTATTCTGTTTGAAAATCATTGTACTGAGAGAATTTTAATAACATTTTAATTAATGTGTGACAAGAAGAAAGTCTGCATTTATGGTACTTGTACAATATTAGCTTTGATTTTACGTCTTTTAAAAATATATTTTCTACAGTAACATATTTGGTTCATTGACAGTCATTTATATTACTCATTAGATGATAATATATGAATGAAATTGCAGTTAAATGCATAAAACATTGCTACATGAGGCAAAAATTCTAAAACAAATGTATTAAAGCTGTCTCCCATTCTGTCTGACACTCCAGTTGATCTCTGATATTTAGGTTACCATGACAACATGAAATTTGTGTACTACTTAGCATTTAAGAATTTATTTTTAATTTTTATCCTTATTTGATTTTTAATATATTTAACGATAATTTCTCATAAATTTCTGTTTTATATCAAAATAATAAAACATTTGAGCACCTTAAAATGTTCTAATAAGTTATTATAAATATTATTTTAATAAATTATATAGTTACTGTTTATGAGTTACAACAAATTATATAATTAATAAAAATATATAGGTATTTAGTTTTCTGACAAATTATTAAAATACTATAATAAAAGACACAAAAAATTATGGCAAATGTTTTTCCCTTCTTTATTCCTAATAATAAAATTAATCCTAAGAATTTACAGCAGCCCTGATATTTAATAATTTAGTCCATACACACACATGCAGACACACATACACTCACACACTAACACACAAAATTCATATACTGGCCAATGTTAAGGGCTCCTTTTTAAGAAGACAGTGTCATATCTAACACTTGTTTGGTTGTTTTGGTGGTTGAAACTCTCCCAGTAGGGACTTTGCTTTATTTGTAACCCTCTTCCCAAAATGCAATCACAAGGAAATGATTGATTCAACTGTGGCTAAAGAGTTTATGAGTGATTTGTTCACAACTTATTTCTATTTTTCATTTTGTGAAGATCAATGGAAGTCAGCAGTTGTGATACTTAAAAATCTAAAAAGCATTAAGTGCACCACCACATAGTAGGTCCAGAAATGTTCCCATGTGTGTTTATCAACTTTACTTATACAAAATCCTACAGCAAAACTCCAAAAAAGGGCTCCATGTTTTCACCTCCTGCTCCTGGGAAGGCGGTGGGGATACTCAGCCTGAGGGGCAAATCATATTAAAATAAAAGTTAAAGAAATGAAGAACAATCTTATACAAGGCCCAAAATAATATAGACCTTGTTTAGAACTATTACCTATTAAAGGACATGTGAAAAGGAAGAACAACTACAAATAAACAAACACACTTTGACCCAACAGTCTGTCTTTCCTTCCCACTTATCTGTTAAAAACCACAAATAAACTTAATAAGGATATCAGTGTTTTCAAATGGCACCTTAAACTCAGGGAATGACCAATATTCAGCCCAATTGGCTTAGTTTGCTGGAGATTGTCTTCAAAGAGAACATAAGAGAAAATACTTGGTGTTTCAGGGAACATTATTTCTTCCTGATGAAAAGGGAGAGTAGTAAGAAAGATCTCCTCTACACACTCCTTCCTTGCTGCTTTCAGATGTTGTTAACTGAGGATGTGATACTGAAACCCCAGCACCATCTGATGAATGGAGGAGTAGCCAGAATACTCAGCAGAATGCTTGAAAAGGATTCCATCATTCCATCACTGGAGCACGCTCTGTGAGATTCTCTTTTTCTAAAATCTCTATTAAAGGAAAGCATACAAGTGCCTACAGTAGAAGCCAAAATTATTCAGATTTTCTACAACTTGAAGACAACACATCCTCACTGATTCAGATGCCCATTTGGAAATCAGATTCAGGATTACACATATTTGTTGATTTTCTCCATTCTCTTATTCCACTAGAAAGCAGTTTTGGTTAATTTGTGAAACAAGAAAGAATTTGAAGCCATAGGAAATATATAAATTATGATGGCTATAGAATCTGCTTGCCCTCATTTTGTCCATTTGTAATTTTATCTGGTACCCTTCTTTTCTCTATTTTACTTACTTTTACTGCTTCATTTTCATGTGCTTTATGCAATCAATTAACAATTCATATTACCATATTTGGTTGGGCAAGATAAGAAATGATTACCCATGCTAATCCAAATAGCATAACATTCAACTATCAGTGAGTACACATATATAGCATAAAATTTTGTGCCTTATGTTTATTTTTGCAATTATGCTCTGTTTACCATGATATTAAAATTACTTTGATGCCTTCTACTGGTGCCAATTGAGGACAGAAAGAGGACAAAGATAGAACACATTCAGGAAAAAGTCAGAGAATACCACAAAAATGCAATAAATTAGAAAGCTAGAAGGTGAATAGTAACTACTTAATCCAGTTCCATTCATGAGAAAACTAAGATGAGAGACACAAAGCAGTATCAATCCCTTGTGGTGGTATAGTCAAGAAATGAATCCAGGTTCCTATTTACTGACATGGTCCTCTCTTAATTGCAATACATGGCATGCTTTCAAATGGAGCATCTTGGGTGTCACATAATTTTCCCTGTTGATAAGCCAAGGCAAGTTAGCCTTACCTATGTAAAGTATTAAATGAAGGATGGATGCAGAAATGAGCTAACAAAAGAGTGAAACTAAAAGAACAATTTAATTTAATTCAAAACAGTACAGATAGATTTTCTTTTTAATCCTCTCTTCTCCCAATTCCCTGTTTGAATACTTCTTCTGGGCATTATCTTATTTAATTATTATTATTTGTTGATGTCTTCTTGCATCTGTATGTATATTTTTTAACTCTGGCCTTTCTATTCATGTATAGGCCAGGCATTTTTTCTAGGATCTAGGAAGATTGTGTAAATAAACTGACAAATTGCCCCTTCTCATGTATCTTTCACTCTAATGTGAGAAATAAATAATAACAAATAAATATATAACTTAACATTGGGTATTTTCCATGTGCCAGGCCCTGTTTTAAGCCCCGTAGATAAAGTAACATTATCACTATCAAGGTACTATTATTAGCCTCATTTTTAGGGTTATGGAAACCAGAGCACAGAGTGGTAAGGTAAAATTGCTCAAGGTCACATAACTACTAAAAAGTAAAACCCAGAAAATATGGCTCCAAAAAATCTGTACTCTTAACCACTATGCTGTGACAGTTCTCCATGTAAGAAGAGTTCTGAAAACAAATTAGAGTTTAACTTGTTAAGAGAAAATAGAATGAATGTTTGAAAGGTGAGAGAGTTTTTATTTAATGAAATAGAGGCATGCACCCCAATGTTCATAGCAGCAATATATACAACAGACAAGACAAGGAAGCAACCTAAATGTCCATTGATAGATGACTGGATAAAGAAGTTGTGGTATATTTATACAATTGAATGCCACTCACTGATTAAAAAAAAAAAGAATAAAACAATACCATTTTCAGCAACATTGGTGGATCTGGAGATTGTCATTCTAAGTGAAGTAAGCCAGAAAGAGAAAGAAAAATACCATATGATATTACTCATATGAGGAATCTAAAAAAAAAAAAAGAGAAAAGAAAAGAAAAAGGAAAAAGAGGGCACTAATGGACTCATCTACAAAACAGACACAGATTTTCAGACATAGTAAGCAATCTTATGATTACTGGGGGAAATGGTTTAGGAAGGGATAAATTTGGAAGTTTGAGATTTGCATATGGCAACAATTACATATAGAAATAGATTAAAAACAGATTTCTTTTATATAGCACAAGGAACTATATTCAATATTTTGGAATAACCTTTAATGGAAAAGAATATGAAAATGAATATAGGTATGTATATATGTATGACTGGGACATGATGCTGTACACCAGAAACTGATACATTGTAACTGACTATACTTCAATTAAAAAAATGAAATAAAATAAAAAAATAGGAGAGCCTCAATGAGAAGATAAGGGAGTTAGCCAAGTAACTAGATGAGAAATAACTTCAAAGCGGTCTGCAAAGGTAAAGCCTTACTGTGGGATGTGCTTCCTGTGGTCAGGGCATAATCAGGAAAACACCTTGGATGATCTGCAGATGGCGGATGAGTCAACAGAGCGAAAATTGACCAGATCATGTCAGACTTTTGATTGCAGTATGTTTTTTATGAGTAATGAAAATATTTTGAGGAACTCTGAGCAACTAAGTAGCACATTCAGATGAAAAGGATTAGTTAGCCTGGGAAATAGCATATAGGCACTAAAAGTGAAAGAAGAAGAATCAATAAATATTTGAGCTTTAACAGCAGAGGTGGTGAATGGTGGTCAGTTTTTTTTTTTTACATTTATATTACAATTTCCTGGACACTGAATATGAGGGGTGGAAATAGCCTAGAGTTGTCTGACTTCAAGTTTTTTGACCTTAGCCCACTGGTAAATGACAGTGCCAGGTACTGTAGTCGGGAAGCCTAGGAGAGAAGCAGATTTGAGGGTAGGGTAAACATGCAATTTGTGAATCTGTAACTTTGAGACACCTGTTTTTCCTTCATTGTTTTGTGTGGTAGCCTCTGGTACTTAGCAGAGACAAAATTTTACATTTTATTTAATCTACTGAAGTTAAACTTAAATTTAAAGCTGCTACTCAACTCACTGAAAAATTTTCCTTGTATTTGGATCAACTTAGGTTGTGACTCTACTTTCTGAACTGCAAATTTTATAAAATCCAAATACAGATCAAGTAATTGATGAAAATCTAGTATCTGAATTGGATATCTTTTAAGTGTAAAATACATGCTAGTTTTCAAAAATTTGAGTTGAGTACCCCATAAAATATATTGTGTTCCATTCATTGGAGATATTGAGATTGGAGATACACATTTTGAAAGCATCAGTAAAAACACGATGTTGAAGCTTTGGAACTTAATCATTTGATTCAAGAATGTGGTTAGCAAGGAGTAACATCTTCCCATGGTTTGACAATGTGATCATGGTGAGCACCTGGCTTCTTCAGAGGAGGTCTGGTTTGCTTATCTGTGTTCAGGAGTTGGAGGATGGGTGGGGAAGGAAGGGAGAGGAAGGAGAGCTTTTATCCTCTTTGTTTTCATACAATCTTAGAAATATAGCTAGATGCTTAGATTTAGTCCTTTTCACCCACCGTTCTTCAGTACATCTAGACCAATTTTGGCAAGATAAAACTAACCCTCAAATCATTTAGCTAATTTTGAAAAATTTTCCCAGAAAAGTAGTGATTAATTAAGATTAGGATTTAAATACATTTCAATGTATAATTCAGCAATGATTCCATTATCCTCAGGGTGACCAGATGCCCAGGTTTTCACAAGCCTGCTCTAGTTAGAAGCTTCTTGTTTGATTTAATTATCAATAGTGTTCCTTTTCACCCTAAACTGTTTCCTGATTCAGATGATATATTATATATTCACCCAAATTATTCTACTGTTTTTCTTTAGTCTGATGAATCAAGGTTTTTTTTGTTAGTTTATTTCATCTGGTTTTCTGTTTTTGCCTTTATTTTGTTTTTTGGTTTTGTGCTTTACTTTGTTTAATTTCACATTTTTATTTTATATTACCTAATACCTTTCTTATTGTTTTCTGTTCATCTCCACCACATTACTTTATATCAGGTCAGCATCAATTCTTACTTGGATTATGCAATCAGACTCTTAAATAGTGTTCCTGCCTCCTCATCTCATTACTCTAATCCTATCAACACTGCAGGACTGATTTTTCTAAACTACTATAAAGGAAGTAAATGTGAACGATTCAGAATTGCAGAAAATGAGGAGATTAACAAAAGAAAGACAGAACTGGAGGCGAGACCAGCCTCACAATGTGCTGACATTTAAATCTGACCTTGATAAAGAGACAGACATTTCCCCATGGGGGTGAAAAGTGAAAAGAAAAGACAGAGACTCTGATAAGGAAGAAAAGAAGGTAAAAGCAGGAGAAGGTTGTAGACCTTCCTGACATAGGACTGTTCAGTTTATGCTTTCCTGCTACAAAGCTCTTAAACATTTTTTTAATCTATACTCAGAAAACATTTTTTGCAGAATAATGTTTATTTTTTACATAAATGCATACTAAATGCACTATAAAATGTGATAAATCAACAATGTGATTCCAAACAAAGACACACTCAAAAATGAAAAGAGGTTTCTAGTGACAAATTGTCTAGCTTGTACAATGTCACTTGGGGCATCTTTGAGTCACTTGCCATGTTTTGATGGACCCCAAGCAATTTACATTCCCCTACCTATGCCAATCAACACAAGTAAAAATGTAGCATTTTCTGCAACTCCTCTATCTGTTTTGCATGTGCAATATTTCCAAGTATTTTAAAATCCTCTCTAATATAGCCTTTATCTTTTCCTAAGCATGATTTCTGTGTTGTAACAGTATTTAAGGGCTGCTTGTTTGTTTGCCAGAATAACTGGCACACTAAAAGACTGGAAACATAAACAAAGAATAATGTAACTTTCTAAGAATGATCCCTTTGCTGCTTTTATCTACCAACCACAAGTCATTTATTCATTTTTTAGTGAGGCCAGCACACATTCAGTAGAATACATTTTATGGAAATAATTTTCTAATTAATAATTTGGTGTTTTAAATAATTATATTTATGACCAGAGATTCTTAGCATGTTAAAATGCTAAACGTAGCCACTTCTTCCAAAAATACACACCAGGTTCATGCCATCATTGAGGTCACTTTCACTAGGGCATGGGTGTAATGAGGTAGGCAGAGTAATTGGGAATTGGGAAATCAGAACAAGAATCTTAATTCTGCTAAGAAGATCCCCAGAATAGGGACTTTCTTTTATTTACTGCTGTGTTCTAGCATCTAGACCAAAGCCTGACTTTTATTAGCACTAAATAAGCACTGATGAATGAACTCAAGGATACCAAGCACAGCAGTTCTTCAGTATTCTCATCTGATGTTAAAGGGTCATATCAAAGAATTCTGATGTTTCTGTTGCATCCTATATTCTATAGTTTAGTTAACAAAACAATGTTAAATGTTATTTTTGTTGCCTATCATTTTCCCTATATCATTCTTTCTTCCTTCCTTTCCTTTCCTTCCTTTTCTTCTCTTTGCTTATTTCTCTTTTGTCCTCTCCATCTTTGTCTGTTTTCTTTTTTCTCTTTTTTCTTTCTTATTAACACCTTAAATATAGTAGCACTGAATCTTTTCAAGTTTAAATAGCATGAGTGATCTTTGCTTAGAAGTAGATGACAAGTAGTGGTCCAGAAAAAAGGAAACAAGGAGCCCTTCTATGCCTTTCAGAGAATGCACAGAACATAGGAAACACTTCTTTTCACATAGAAAAGGAAAAGCTGTCAGCCCTGAGACACAGGAAGGTGCTGAGATACAGGTAGAAATGATTGATTATTAACTCAATTTTTGGCCTATCTCTCCTCCCTGGAGAACAGGGGATGAGGCTGAAAGTTCCAAACTTCTGGTAATGGCTTGGTCTTTCTGGTGACCAGCTCTGATGCTGAAGCTATCCAAAAGCCACCAAGAGTTTACTCATTAGAACAAAAGATATTCTCATCATCCAGGAAGTTACAAGAGATTTAGAAGCTCTGTGTCAGAAATTGGCAGCAAAGACCAAATATATATCCTATGTTTCATATATATTCATACACTCAAGATAAGAAAATGTATTTAATAATTAAAATAATATGCCTTCAATGAGCATTTTATCTGTATTGTAATGTCAATAACCATAATCACTCATTTGGAAAGTACTATTTTAATCCTTAGTTTTACAGATAAGGAAATTAACACATAAGTTACTTGATTATATCCAGAATATGCCTGAGCCAGAATTCCAGTCCACGCAGTTTACTCTAGAGTTTACTATTTTAAACATTTGTACATTTATGTAGTGATAGCTGCAATTGTTTGGATAAAATAATTATGAAATATTTTAAATAAGATTCTTTAGATAAGTGGCTTTTCATGGTTCTACTGCACATCATCATACAGTGATGTCTGAGTTTACCATATTGAATGGAAAATAATAATATTGTTTTTTAAAATCATAAGTAGAAGGTTTGCCGGAAGTGTTAATAATTTCCTGGAAGTGCTATAACACTTGAGTAAAGAAGTTGTTTTGATCTATGTGCTATATTTATTACTTTACAAGAAAGAACAATTCTGAGAATATCAGATAGTGACAATTTAATTTGAATATATCACAAAAACATACATGAGTTTGTAGATTGAATCAAATCTATGTCTGGGGACTCATTAAAATAATTTGTTATCTTTTCCTCCTAATGAATTATATGAATAGCAATAATTACATACCCTATAGAACTACCATCAATGACAGTTCATTTTTTTCTATAAAGTAATTTAAGATAAAACAGTTGATCAAAATATTCATATTGATGAAAAATATTTTTAATGTATTAATGTCCATATGCATAAAATAAAACCTTCACGTAGTATCATGTAAAGAGTAAAACATATTGAAATCAGATGGGTTTTCCTACCCACAGGCTTAGTCTTCTACATTTCTAATGAAATCATCAAGACATAGAAAATAAGTAAAATTTTGTATCAGCAAAATAGATTAAAATTTTCTTACAGATTTGACATTTAAAAAATTACTCCCAGACAAAAACAAGTAAAGCCAGCTTCAAAAATTTGCCAACCAAAAAATTTGTAAAGCAGAATTGAACACATAGGAATCAAAGAATGACCAAATTCATGACCTCCAATATCACACTAGATGAGAAAGATTATTATTCTTATTCAGATTTATTAAGAAAATTCTCAATTCTGTAGGAATCCCTGCTGGGTGCAGAAAAAAAATTCACCCATTCAGGACACAAATCTCATTGAAATTCTTAGTCTAGCCCGGTCTTCCATGTGCTTATTTGGCTGTGCAAGGCACTATGGGACTATTTTCATGAGTTTTTGATAATGCAGGCCACTGGGCTATTAATCCCAGCTTGTGGACTTTGTTGTAGATAAATTCAATGACTTTGTCTTCAGAAAAAGACATTTTTACTGCAGGATGAATTTACCCACCTAGGCTACATCAGTATGCAGCAACTTCCTTCCTGTTCATCAGCCATTAGCCTCATCTGAGGGCTGGACAAATCAAACACCCTCAGGATGGCAAAGAAGAAAGATGAGAAGAACTGGGTCTTTGTTGATGTCACTGCATGTCAACAAATAACGTTTCAAGATATCCTGTCTCTAAATGTCTTGTATACAAATAATATACATACAGTTAAATGCAAATTGTGTTGGAGTCTTCTGTTATTTGAAATCTAACAGTATGTACTGGCCTGTTGTGCTTGATTCTCTAGAAAATTTCCTGATGGACTTTATTGCCTTACAATATTGTTTCTGGGATGTAGAAGGTTTGTATCTAACTCTTGAATTTTATAATCTATGTCCTAAAGCTTAAAATCTGTACCTTAATATATTCTAACTTTTATTTTTAAACAGCAAAATTTGCAGTACTGAGATATGCTCCTCTAATTTTTGTACCTTCTTTATTTATTAAATACTTTGTGAAAGGAGCAAAACAAGCTGATTTAGTGATTTTCATGTTACATGTTGCAACATCAAGTAAAATATTCACTTGCAGCTTAGACTAATCATGAAAAAAATCCAAGTTTCCTGGATAAACTATAATCCTTGCCATTCAGTGGTCAGAGATAAATTTATTATGGTTATTTATGTTGTTATATTTTATTTTATCTAAACAATCTTCCAATCCCCCAAATGTGAGGTTTTTTGCTTGTGTTTTTTCTGCAATCTGACACCTATAGGTGAGAGAGAAAAGCCCTATACTCATTTCTTTCTTTATACACATTCTCTGAAAGCATCCTCAAATATATTGCATGCCTCTAAAGAAAAGCATAGTACATCCTCTGAAATTTTCCTGGTTCCCTTACCAGGCACATGTCCAGCATCATGTTGATAGGCCATTTCCGAGTGTCAGCATCAGTGATTTTATGCTTACACTGTAGGGAAAACTGAATATGTAGTTAGGTGATGCAACCAACCTATATCCTTTAGCTTGACCATGATAATTTCAGTTAGACTTCATCAAACTATATGCACTTGGTTTTGTTTGTCTAAAGCTAAAGAATAACAAAGAAATACAACATTGAATATCTTTGTAGCACAGATGTTTTATCAGGAAAATATATGTGCTTCTTCTTTTTTTTTTTTTTTGCCTGTTACAGCAGAGCCTCTAAATACTCCACAAACAATATATAAAAAATGAAACCAATGGATTTGTCAATATCTGAAATGTTGTCATAAGGAGAAGCCAAGAACTTAGATATATTGGGAAAGTCTTTAAAAACATGAGGAAAACAGATTAAATGGAGATACACATCTTGAATAATCCTTTATAATAAAAAAAAGAAGAAAAAGACTCTAGAGGGAATGTATAGAACTATTGTGTATTCATTTTAAAGGTTCTATTTGTTGGTACTTTACTTAAGACTCACTCCCTAGAATTCTAACTAGAGCACTCAGCTTTTCTTTTGTGAAATGGCATTCCCATTCCACTCTCTCCTTGAGTTTGATGGGAATGATTAATCTTAAACTCCGTGAAGGACTCCCATTCTCCTAGCCACAGAATTCAGTTCTGAGATGACCACAAAATCTAATCCAGGTCACGCGACATTGAGAACACTTAGCTAAGGCAGCAAGGAAAGAAGCATTGTCTAACTCCTTGAGAACAATAGAATATTGGACTGGTTGGAGTAGCATAGGGATTTTAGGAACTCCTATGTATATTTTACTCATCAGATAAGCTGTCTTAATGGTGAAAGTGACTCACAGAGGAGAAAAATGCCCAAAACATCACAGAATGCACAGAAATAAAGCAAAATTTCTGAGGATGTGTGAATGTGGAAATTAGCATTCAAAAGAATCCAGGTCTCTTTAAGGTTTTCTGCTGTGATCTAATCAGTTACAGTTTTATTTAAATGAGTATATATACATTTATTTACAAATATTTCATATATTAAATATATTATGTATATAGTCATATTTAACTATAAGACTCTTAAATTTTTCAAAGACCAAGTTCAAAATTGAGACTATCAGTAAGCTTTAGAAGTAAGTGAAACAATACTGAATGCAGATTTCTAATCACTTAATAATGATGAAATAACATTGCAATATCATTTATTCTAAATACTGTACATAGTATAGTATATATATATTTTTATTTATTTTAAAATTTTGTTTATATATATATATAAACAATCAAAAATTTCAAGAAGGCAAGTTTGCTGAGCTTTTAATATGTCTCAAACATTGTTCTAAATATTTTCCCATATTAAATCATGTAATCTTTAAAACAGCACAATGAATTAGGTTTCTTTATTATCTTGATATTATAGGAAAACATACCCAATATATTGGGCATCAGCATCCAGGAAATTAACATTTATTTGTTATATAAATAATAGTTTGATTGTGAAAAGGGATTGTAGGAGGTAAAGTATAAAACCAGTGTATCACAGGTTAAGATTTAAGTTTTACCCATTAGGTTAGAATAGCTGTATTTTTGTTTTTCCTCTCACTATTGCAGACTTGTAGTACAAGAATTAAGTACATATTTCCCAATTCTACTTTCTACATGCTTTCAATATCCCCAGTTCCCCCAACAGAGATATTCTAATGCTTTGGGCATGAATAATTGAATATATGTGTCTACACACATATGTTGAATATTATGTATCCTTTTAAGTATAATGTATTTTTTTCACATATCTTCATTGTTTACATGCATAAATGGGATTGAGAAATGATAATACAATGACATTTTATTTTTCTTCTTGTTTTTACCCAACTTCATGTTTTAAGATTCATCAAAATGCTCTGAGGGCCTCTAGTTAATACATATCTGTTTTGCTACCTATTATGGCATCGTATGTATTACACATATCCTACATTTGCATTGTTATTTTTAGTAATCACTAACAAGGATGGTTCCAATTATTTGCTTCCACATAGAATGCTGTAATAAATATCTTGAAAATATACACTAAAGGACATATCATGTACAGAATATGTACAGAGGTCTCTCTTTGCTTTGCTTATTAGTGAGATTTGTTCTCTTTGCATTTGGTCTCTATTGTTTTTTATTATGTTTATATAAACTTGTATAGTGTAGATGTGAAGTATTTTTCAGATACTAATTTTGCAAATACCTTCATTTCTCTATCATCTCAGCTTATTTTCCAATTGTGCCTTTGATTGAACAACAATATTAAATTTGCCAATACTGAACCAGAGTTTTTAAATTTTGGCCTTGTATATGTGCTTTCAAATGCTTTATTAAAATCCCTTACTGAACACAATGTTGCATATAGTTTCCTTGGTTTTATTCTATTACCTTTATGATTTTACTATTCCCATATAGGTCTTTGTGTATCTTGATATGTAGAAATCAAAAGTTATAATCTTCTCTGTGATTCAGTTTTTCCAACACCTTCCCTTAAACAAGCAGCACTTTGCCCAATTTTTGTGATACTTTTATCACAGAATAGATTCATTCAAATGTGTTTTATTTCTATTTTAAAATTTTCCATTTTATTTCAAGAAGCTGATTTGTTGACTGTGATGTTTATACTACGTTGTTTTATTTCTTTAAAATATGAAAATATGACATCTTCTCAGGTAGGAAAAGCCTTCCAGGTTCTTTTTTTTTTTAAATGATTGAACTATTATTAAATAGATGCCCTTGTGTATGTATGTTGAGTATTTACTAAAAATAATTTGTCAGGAATTATAATTTAAACTTCACTGAAGTTATGATGAAATGGGTGACCTGGTCTTATTGTCAATCTTAAGAAAATATGGAATGAGCAAATGCAAACTGCAATATATAAAATAGATGAGCAATAAGGATTTACTGTATAACATGGGGAATTATACCTAATATCTTGTAATAACATATACTGAAATAAAATCAGCAAATATACTGAATCACTATGCTGCATACCTGAAAGTAATACCAAGAAAACCCATATAAAATTTTCTAGCACATTTAACTTTTACAGAAAGTTATATATGATTTACAATCTTAAAATAGCTACCCTCTGTTCACTGCATTAATAGGATAATATTCTTTAAGTACTTTTCTGTATCTATTTAAATATAAACAAATATGAAGCACTTCCTGAAGTTGGTGTCCCAATAGGGTAGAATAGATTTGGACTACCCCATAGAGCCTCATTCCTACAGATATTTTATTATTATTTGGCATGGCAGCCCCCTGTGAGCCCAAATTCAACAGCTGCTTTTTATTTGATATGAGTCAGAAAGTAGAGTGGAAATTTTTACCCCAGGACACATGTTAAAAATCATCAGCCATAATTGTTTAGTACCAAAACTGCTTGAGCCAATAACAACAACTGGGGCAAATGGGAAGAAGACCAAAAGACTTAAAAGGAAAAATTGTAAAATAGGACATCCATGGGGGTTTTAAATAGCTCTGATATATTCCTGAGAATGTGGAAGGTCATGTATTGGGCAGTTTTTAAGCCCAGGAGGAACTGAGAAGGTCTTAATATCTCACTGCTGGCTGATATTGAAACTCCAAAGTGAGAGATGAAGCATAGCTGTAAACTGAAGGAGCATTAAAGATGTGTCTAACATGCACATAAAACCCCTCAGCAATATCCAGGAGACTTATTGGAATATCACATTTAAGTAAAATGTGTGAAGTTATTAAGTGACCGCTAAGCTAACAAAAGAGATAGTTCTGCTGACAAGTGATATAGAACACAGACTTTATAGATTTGTTCAGGAAATGTACCAAAAAAAAAGCAGTAAGAACAAAAATCTTTTTTCCACAATTGCCACATTATATTACTTTAAATGTTCAGTTTTTTTTTAAAAAAAGAACAAGTTTATGAGACATGCAAAGAATCACAAAACTGTGTTACACAATAGGGAAAAAAAGAGTAAAGAAACTGTCCCTGAGAAAACTTAGATGTGGGATACACTTTACAAAGACTTTATATCAACTTCTACAAATATCTCCCAAGAACTAATGTAAATCATGTTTCATGAACTAAAGGAAAACATGAGTTATGCCTTGCCAAATATAAAAATGTTTCCATATACTTATAGATGACATGTGAGTGGATACAGAAATTACAAAGGATTTCACACACACTGAAACACAATTAGAAGTAACAAATGAGTTTAGCAAGATTGTTGGATATCAAATCAGTATAAAATATTATTTGAAATTCTATACAATAGCAGTGGACAAATTCCATACATTTATGATCTTGCATATAAAAGAATAAAATGTTTAAAATCTATTTATCAAAAGAACTACAAGACTTGTACTCTGAAAACTGTAAAACCTCTTTTAAAGGAATTAAGATAAACTTACATAAGTGGAAAGGGATATCATATTCATAAATTAGCAAACAATATATTTGAAGCATCAGTAGTTTCCAGACTGATTAAGATTCAGTGAATTCCCTATTGAAATTCTACCAAACTTTTTCACAGAAATTGATAAACTGACTGTAAAATTGATATGGAAATTCAAGGGCCCAGGATACCACGAAAATGGAAAAGATAAACAAAGGTAGAAGACTCACATTTCCCAATTTCAAAACTTTCTATAAATTACATTATTCAAGATGGTGTGGCACTCTCAGAAGAATAGAGATCAAGTTAACATAACCCACCTCTTGATAAACAATGTTGGAAGGATTACAATTCAAATGATATTAAAAGAAAAACATAGTTATTAACAACTTGTGAGCCGTGAAAGTATAGTACAGAATCAAATATATTGAACAAAATACAGAACACTTAAAGGAGGATATTAATTCTGAAAATGATCTATTCCATAATTTGGAAAATGTTTGGGAAATTGTTTTGAATTCTCAGAAGAATGTTATTGATTAAGTGACATGGGGAACAATTTGAAAAGGTTTCCCTGAATTCACAGGACAAGATGAAATTAACAGAAAAAAGATGCAAGTATCTGTAGAAGCTGTAAACTGGTGATTCTAAAATGCAGATTACAGGTGATTACTGATAGAACAGAACAAAAAGGGAAGAAGTTGTAGCCAAAATTATAGTGTGGATATGTTTTCTAGACAAATAAAAATATTTAAAAATCATTGCATGTGTAATGAAATGCTCACTATGTTACATGTAATATAATTCTTAAGACACCTACATGTAAACAAAGAGGAGAGACGAAGGAAATTCATCCCATAAAATATATAACAGAAAAGTCAAAGATAAAGGTTAGCTTCATACTAAAAATAACATATAAACAAACTCATATTCCTCACATTTTCTTTTGAAACACAAAATGATAGAAGAAAAAACAAACTCACAGCATCATCCATAGTTTAATGTTGAAAATAAAAGCTTATGATCAGATATTCCTTTTCAAGATAAAATCCACTTAAAGTAAACAGGACTCAAGAAGAATTTGAACCTGTTTACTTTGCCTAAAAAAAAATTCATAAAGATCTATTTTAACCAATTGATAGAAAAATGAAAATTAATACTCATAAATAGAAAGATTGATTAAAATGTCTAACAATGAAAAAGGCTTAGTGATAATTCAGAGATGATATAAATAATTGTTAACTTTATTAGACCTGTAATAGCAAATTATAATTAATTAGATAATATCTATAGCATATTGGGCTATTAAAACTAAAATTGATTGTTATTATTATGTATTTATTTCTTACATGGTTGTAACAAACATATACACCCCCCCTTTTTTTTTTGTTATCTATTCTTCTACTTTGTGGGAATTTCTATCAAAATGTGTCATTTACCACTCCTGAAATAAGGCACATTGAGGTTGTTTCAAACATGTTCTCAAATTGTCACAAGATATGTGAGTCTTTGGAATATGGACTGGTTTATTGACTCACTTCTAATGAATATAATGTGTCAGAAGTTACATTGTATAAATTCTGACTCTAAGAAAAAGGAAATGCAACTTCCTTCCACCTGGATCTCTTGTTCTGGAACTTTTGAGCTGACACATTAAAAGCCTGATTACCCTAAGCATCATACTGAGGTCAGGTGATGAGACCACATGGAGTAAGAGAGAGATGCCATAGGATTCCTGTCTATTCTGTCCCTAATCTGTCCAACTCCCTCTAACTTCAATCTGCAGACATATGAGTGAGAGAGACTTCAGATTACTTCAGACCCCTGCCTCTGAGATGCCCTGGCAGATGTCAAGTGAAGCAGAAAGGCTTCCCCATCATTCCCTGTCTGAATCACTGACCCAGAGAACCAAAAAGCAAAATGAATTTTCACAACTAAAGTTTGGATAATTTGTCAAGAAGCAGTCACTGCAAAACACAGAGACCAACATTTCTGTTAGAATGTAACTTCCACAGATTGCAATTGGTTTAAGGATGATTATGTGGTTTAAGTTAAGCAAGAGAGAATTGGGATTGCTTGATTAATTTGATTTATCTTGATTGATTCTTTTTCTGTGTGGTAGAAGTAGACATATAGGGATTTTCCAGGTGGAATTTGGAAAGGGGGTTCTCTCTACATGTGAGGTCCTGAAAAATAAGTTCTTTGTTAAACTGGAACTCTATGAGCATCAGTCATAAAAATTAAGAGAGGGTGTCTCAGAAAGAAGTCAGAAACGAGATGCAGAAAATGATACAAGTTGCTAGTGACATATTTGAAGCCTGGAATCCATTCTCACCTGAAATAAGCACTTTTCCTCTCGGTTGGCCTGCTCCCAATTGTCAGGAGTGTACTCTCTTTTAGTACCTTTTAATTTACTAATAAACATCTTGCTTACATCACACTTTCTGTCTCTCATTAATTTTTTTTCATTTCACTAAGAACCATGGTAATTCTTATTTCCCTTATCACAGTATCTATCCTTCTCAAGGTATGGACTGATAAGTAATCTTTTATGGCTTAAACTAGTTTGAATCAATGTCACTTTTAACCAAACGGTTACTGAATAATGCAGCAGTAAAACATGTTTTATTGTCCTCTTACAATCTGATTCTCACAGATTTCTTCCAAACAGTATTCAATTTCTATCAGTGTTGTTCCTCAGTAATTCTCCAAAGGGACATCATACCCTATGAGAGCAGCCCTACATCAAAGGTAAAAAAGTCAGTTTAATTTATTTGGTTATAATATAAATTTGGGAACACTTTTTTCTAAGGAAGTTGCTTTTTAAAAAATTTGGATCTGATACAATTGTGATTTATTACAAGTCAAAAACCCCCAGAAAATATCAAAAGTTTGAGCAATTGACAATGGATATTTGAAAATGGATAATTGAAAAGAGATATTTGACAGTATCTCATTTCCATACTCATAAAGGAAGACAAGAAGGGTTGCAGATGCAATTTCTCATCTATCGATATTATGCTATCAGATTCTAATAACATATCTGATGTTGTATATAGTTTCAGATGCATTAAAAAGCTATTTTTAAGACATTCAAAAATTAATTGTTGTAAGTTTATTAAAGGAATAAACTCAAAATGTTTTCTTCTTTAAAATATTAAAAAACAATTTGAGAATTAATATTTTAAGAGACTAGTTTTATTCTCCATTTCAAACTTGGGGATTGTAAATAAATAGAAACATGTATGAAACTCAGTTTTAGAAAATAATATGGAGAACCATATATTTTGTTCTACAATATTCTTTTCTTTCTTGTTTTAAACCTGAAGCTGCCAGTCATGTTTTCCATAGGACATATATTCTTCTGATTTTATTCCTTTTAAAATCTAGTTTTTCCCTTAGGGAAAAATATTTATATTTTTAAAAAATCTGGAATTTCTCAACAGAGTCAAGGAACCATGCTGTATGATTCAAGGGTACAAATGGTGTCTCTTTCCCTGTACTGCTCCCACCCAATCAATCTGCATGAAACACTGATGCATGGCAAATTCCAGAATATAAAAATTATAGTGTCAAAAGGAATAAAGCATGACAACAAGAGTGAGGCAAGATTCACTTTTCTGATTGTGTGCACATTCTCCATTTCCCCATTGTATTGTCATTAACTTCTCACAATATGTAACAGTGCAGAGTGGCCAGAAGTTGGTGAACTATCCTTTCCATCAGAAAGCATGCATGCATAAACAAACAAACAAACAAACAAACAAACAAATAAGTACAACTGCAAAACACAAAACCCAAAAAAAATAAGGAAAGAGAAGAGGAGTAGAGGGGAGATGAAGATCATAAGAGATAATGCTGTCAAAAACCCACTAGCATAAATATTAAACACACAGGAAAGAGAAGCAGGTGTGACTCAGAAAGAGAGCAATTGACTTAAGATACAGGAGAGATTAAGTCTTGGAAGGATAACACAGAAAGAATATTTTCCTATCACACATTTGACAGGATTGTTTAATAAATGTTAATTTCTATTTTATTCTTATAACTGTATCCTACACAGCAAAGAGTGAGAGACCATGGTAACCCTCCTCAAAGTCAGAGAAGCATTGTGTCCTGGGAATTGTGGCTATTCTGGACTTAAAAGGACAATGGTTAGAAACTAATTTTAATATTCAAATTTTAGAATTACAGTATTCCAAAATGTGTAAAGGCAAAAAGGGTATAAATGAAAAACAGCTGTATGGCCGAAAATGATGATGTTCATAGAGTATTTTCCTAAGCTCTGGCTCTATTACTACACACTTCATTTGTTGCTGTGCATCATTTGTTGCTGTGCCCCATCTCTGGGCCTTACCCAGAGCCTTCTGAGCTAAAGAGAGATAAGCTGTCAGATGTTGAAGTAGTTGATCAAGACAAAAGGCCAGATGAATGTAACAGTAAAGCCTTCTATCACTTGCTGAGATGACACAGTTAGAGGTTAAACAGGAGAAAGTGCCAGTTCCCATGGCGGTTCACTTTCCCCCAGGATATTGCCCAAGACAATGGTCAGGTGGATCAGTGAAAATATTTGTCTTAATTTCCAAGGAGCCCCCAAACCAAATGCTCCTGTCACATTGAGCCTGAGGTCTGTGGGGAGCCAAAGGGTAAGGGCAAGGATAGCATGGAGAAAAATATTTTCAAGGGCCCCTGATAAGGTTAACTTGGCAGAGGTGCCTGAGAGTCCCCCCTGCAGTAAGACCCTGATGATGAAGCCTCCAAGAGGAGGGCCTGGGCCAGGAAATGAGGTAAGTGTAAAGGCATGCATGACTAGGGGCCTTGGGTTCTGAGACTGCAATTCATTGGCTGGGCACTGAGTCTGGGTGGGCTGAGCAGCTTTCCCTTGTGAGTTTCCTCAAGTAAATACTTTGCAATTGCCTATAGTTGGACTTACATTAGACATAGGTTTTTGGCTTGGAGCCTGACAACCTCAATTCTGTCTATGTGAATGATAGTAGTGACAGGACATTAGCCAACTAGTTTGGATGCTTTCAAAATGAGCAGAGACCCAAGATTATGTGCTGAATAGATCATGTCAGGGAGAGAGTGTGTGTGTAGGGGAGTGCATTGTCTAACATACCAGCCAGTGAAAGTCCCCAAGGGTCAAATATAAAAATGCCAGTGAGGAGGGAACATCTCCCCATTGAGTAACTGGGCTGAATAGAACAAATATTTCTCACCACATAAGGAAGAGGTGTTAATATACAAGTGATTTGATTTAAGGAAATTAAAGCAACATAATATTTCTTAACCTGAAAGATATTCAGCAAAAATATACCCATTATACAACTATAAAAATATAACAGTGAGTATTGTATTCAGCAGAATGTTACAACTTCATGTTCACCACAAACACAGGACTTTTCTGATTATTATTATTATTATTTAACAACATGTCAAGTGATAGATTTTACAAAGGGGACCTAATTTATGTTATCCCAGAAAAGACATAATGTCTCAAGGATACGTAGGAGATATTCTGAAAAGTGTATCCCAGGTGACAAATATGTGGACTACAAGATACGAAGTATCCTGGGCTGCTGGAGGGTCTAGATGAGGCCTCTCTGGGCCAAGCCTGATGGCAGGAGATAAAAGTGGAGAGGCAATCAGATATTCTTTTTGGATATAAAATTTAAAACTCTCAGAAAAATGATCACTCATGGCATTTTCTTTTATTGTACCATATGTGTCCTCCTTTATAACTATTAACCTAAGGTATGAAATATTTTTTAGTGATATGTAGTAATGATTTCCTAGAAAGGCAATATAATATAAAGTCTAGAAACCCACAAGATTACCTTTTTAAGATTTATAGTCATGACTTTTTACTGTATGATTTTTCGTGATTTGAGAAATGTGCATAAATTTTCCAAATTGTGAAAATAGTTTGATTTCCAGTTATTCTTTGCCTTCCTATTTTTCTCTGAATGTTAAGCTATCATCTGAACAATGAAGCTGTCTGATCCCTCACAGCCAAAATGAAAGAGACCCTTAGAAATGTAGTCCTTCCCTGAGAAAGCAAGAATATGCAGCTTCACTTATAAGGGAACCCAGAACATCTTAAATTTACCAACCTCACAAAGAATATAGGGATGTGATATTGGAATGAATGGCTAGAATTAATTATAAAACATTCACCCTTACAACCCTAACAGGATTATTCCCATTTAGAAATTTCCAATGCATGAGAAATCAGATATGTCAATGTACGAACTTTTAATTCCTTATCATTAAGGAAGTATGCTTCACGTTTCATTGTAATTAACTAAGTTCTTTCTGAAACTGCATTTCATGTTCTTCTTACACCTATCTGTGGGATAAAGTGAGCAAATGTTTTAATTCCAATTTTGTACGTATGGAAATTAAAGCTGAGAGAGATAGGAAATAATTTTCTCCAATTTCTTGAAACCAGTCAGTGACCAAATTGGGTTTCAAATCTAAGTCTTTCTTTTTCAAACACTTAATGGCCTAAATAAATAATTGGATCTGAAGTGCTGTAAAGTTAACCCAAGCAACAATAGATTTTCTCTAAGAAGCTTCATTTTCATGGGAAAATTATTGTGCACATGTGGGTAGATAATGTCATCCAATGTAGCTCAAAGAAGCAGAAAGGATAGGTCAAAAGAAAAAACATTTAGAGATGATAAATAATCATCATTCAAGAATACTGTAAATATCTTCTTAGCTATATAAGCAAACATAAAATTGGAGAGTTGAAATTACATAAGACTAGAAGTAGAAGAAGAATCAGATGGCTTTTTTCAGGTCCTCAACATCAATTATAACTTTTTCTTTGTGATTAGTTAAAAGGATATTATTTCTTCCCATCCAACTTCTGCAAGGAGAGTTAGACAGTCTTTGCCTGTGACTCATAGTAGCTGGTAAAGAAGAGGTGCTCAACAAACATTTCTCAAAAAAATAGTCTTAGAGAATGTTTTTAGTGCTCTTCGTTTTTAAAATTCTTGTTTATTCTTATCTCCAAAACAGACAGACAGTATAAAAATAAAAACAAAGGGTCATTGTTTTGGAATACGATATATGTTTTAGCTGTTGTGTATGCTATTAACAGAATAATGCTCCCCATTCTCTCTTGACCCATGAATCACAGCTGAGCCCAACATGTGGCATCACCGAGTGACACACACACACAAATCTTCATAAAATATAGTAATGCATTTCTCACATAAATTATATTTATTGGCTATTCATCAAGTCACAGGTTGTTTCCCTGAGTTTTCACAATGATTCAGGACTTGGGACAGTTTGGTTTGGACAGCTGTTCATCATTATTGCCCTAATTGTCAGTCATTAAATTTGCTCTGTTTTTTTTAATAACCTATGGGTTGATGCACACTTGGAGTAACAATGATTAAGCCTACACTTATTCAATTATCACTTTTTTATTGTAAAATATTTCTAAATAATTTTGAAAAAAAATTCACTTAACTCTTGCAACATCTCTTAATGAGGGAATCAGATCACCAGTATTGTCTTTTTTGGTTTTTTGTTTGTTTTTGTTTTGCCAATGACCAGCACTGAGAGATTGCTGGCTTTATTATATTTTTTTAAATTAAGGTATAGTTGATTTACAATATTGTGTTAATTTCAGTTGTAAAGCATAGTGATTTAGTATATATATATATATAATTTTTCAGACTCCTTCCCATTATTGGTAATTACAAGAGATTGAATAGAGTTCCCTGTGCTATACCTTGTGTGTCTGTTGATCCCAGACTCCTAATTTAGCCCTCCGCTGCCTTTTCCCCTTTTGTAACCATAGTTTGTTTTTCTATGTCTCTAAGTCTGGTTCAGTTTTGTAAATATGTTCATTTGTATCATTTTTAGATTCAGCATATAATATGATATTTGATTTTCTCTGACTTCAGATAATATGATCATCTCTAGGTCCAAAAGTAATTAATAAAAACCATTATTATTTTCTAATCAATTCTCTCATTTGTTGGACTCAACACTTGTAGATTTTAACTTTAAATTTTTAACTCTTCCCAAGGAACCCTACAAGTTCATAGTACATAATATTCTGTATCTTAGTTATAGTGAAATTTAGATTCACAATTTCTCTTGCTAGTATGAAGAAAAATGTTTTCTAACTATAATAAATTCACATGACCATCTCATGTAAGAATATCACTGCTTTTTCTGGTTCTTAATTCCTTGTTAATGCATAAAACTCAAGAGGTGTCCTATGAATAATATTTCCTAAGGAAATAAAAAACATTTTTTTTAATTTTAAAATATTGAGTGAGAGAGAAACCTTCTGTCAGAAGTGAAAAGTTATGCTATGTCGATATTTTCCCATGACATATCAAAATTTAGTGACTTAAATTTTACATCTACCTGTTATTTTTTGCAAGGTTTTGATTCAGTTTGGAGGTCTTGCTATTCTGAATTGAGTTGGACTGACATTGCTAAAGGTTCTCTCTCCTGTATAATAAGCTTATGGGTTAGTAGTGAACTGATCAGACTTGGCTGGCTTTAGCTGGGGTGACAACCCTGCTTGATGCGGTCTCTTAGCTGCCAGGAAGCTAGTCTCAGCTCATTCTCAGGTTGATGGTGAGGATTCAAGAGAGAGTAGGTCATGTCATGAACAGGACAAGCAAAAGTGCACTCTTCTATCTTCAATGAATTTTCAGCTTATATCACACTTGTTAACATTGTTTTGACCAGAGCTTGAGACATAGAAAAGCCCATTGTCAAAGGGAAGAGCAGAAAATTACAAAGAAAATGACAGGATTTAGAAAAGAATTAATGAGACCATGAATGAAATTAGCCTACCACAAAAGGTGATTCACTTGTTAATAACAATGTTGAAGACATGTCTTCTAAGACAGGGACTGATTCTCCATTGAATGGTGAAGACAGTAATAATAATAATAATAATAGTAATAATAATAATAATAATAATAATAATAATAATAACAACAACGGTAATAATGGAAGAGATATAACAAAGCAGAAACAGACTCACAGATACAGAGAACGGACTGTTGGTTTTCAGGAGAGAGGGGTGTGGGGCGGGACAAAGCTAATATAAAGGATTATGGAATACAAGCTACTATGCATAAAACAAGATACAAAAAGACCTAATGGATAGCAAAAGGAAAAGAGTCACTATTTTACAATAGCTTTGTATGCAGTATAATCTATAAAAATATATAATTTCCATGCTGTACACCTGAACTAATATATTGTAAGTCAAAAATACTTCAGTTCAAAATAAAAGAACTTAGTGAATGAAATGAGGGTCATTTGGTTTTTTACCATAAAGGTAATTACCATACAATAATTACTAGCTTCCTGATCGCATTTATAATGGCTATAACTTTCAGTTAGAGGCAACCTAGGAACCTCTAAGAAGTCAAAGAAAACACATATTTTGCATGATTGACAAATCATTCCTTCCAAAATACACTCATACTTCAATTTAAAAAAAATCTTTATTGAGAGCCTGGAAATACAATTATGTTCAATTCAGAGTCATTGCAATTGAATTGGCAATTGAAATATAAAGAAATCCATGTGCCAATAGAGCTAAATGTATGAATTCTATGGAGTGCTACGTAATCAGAAATTAAACTTTGCCACATATATGCCTTACTTTAAAAGTCTTTATTGAAATATGAAAATGATAAGGCAAGTGCATAAAACTTAACTTTACAGCTTGATGAGATTTCACAAATTGAAAGCACTGACATAACCATCTCTGGGATGCTTTTGAATGTTTTCTCTCTGTTGTCTCTTTCTTTCCCCTTATTATTGGCAAATACTTAGAATAGCAAGTGCATGTAGTGCAAAATGTGTGGCTCACACTAGACCAGATGGCTGACAGTGTTTTTTTTCCAGATGCATTTTTCTTGGGAGACATTAAAATGTAGTATACTTGTTATCAGTGCATTGCCTCTCTGCTGCAAACCACTCTTAAATGACTGCTGTGAAATAATATATCTGGACCCTGTAGATGTTTCTCCTGTGGCAGATGGCATGCTTTGTTAGTAGAGAGTACCAGAGAGACAATAGAGTAAGAAAGGTGTTTCTCTTCCAAGTCTGCTCTGTTTTCCTAGGCAGGCTCCTGCACCATGTCAACTTCCAAGCTCAGCAGAGGGCATAGCTCCTCCAGTCCCTTGACTCCAGAGGTACCTGACTTATAAGAAGCTCAGGATATTCCTTGGGGGTAGATTTTTCCAGCAACTCCACAGTGGCTTCTTAGTGGGGATTTTCCAGCAGGGTACCTCCTATTAAAAATTTCTTCCTGTACTCCCTGGGAGGCTTGTGGCCTCGGTGAACTTCTCCACTCTCTCATGAGCCATAGATATACCCACCATCTAAAAAGAGGTCTGGGTGTTCTCCACACTTCAGGAAATGTGTCTTTCCCTGTAGTTCATGAACTCATCTCTAGGAGATCTGGTTGTTCTTTTATCTGTTATTCCTAGATTTTTTTATAGGACCCTTTACACTTTAGTAGATGATTCCCTGTTATAGTTAATACTTTTAATTAAAATGTCCACATTCAAGGTACCACATGGTTCCTGCCTCTGGATTAGTGCTTGACTGATGTGGTTGCTTCATTCAGGGTCCCAGAGCTCTTCTGATTCAAGATATGATTCACAGTAGTAAAGTTGAGTGCACTTTGCATAGTAATATTTGTCAGTTTAAACTATGAACTTTAAAAGATCTGTCAATGAATATTAAGCTCAACTTAGTAGAATATTAAAATCAACCTAAGATTTTGGAAACATAATTACTGAAATTACATTGAAAGAAAGAAGCAAATGTTATTGAAAAGCAAATCAAAAGGGAGTGGGAAGGAATAAATTGGGAGTTTGAGATTTGCTGACACTACTATGTATAAGATAGATAAACAACAAGCTTATACTGTTTAGCACAGGAAACTATGTTCAATATTTTTCAGTGACCTATAATAAAAAATAGTATGAAAAGGGATATATGTATTTATATGCCTGATTGAAATATTATGCTGTACACCAGAAATTGATACATTGTAAACTGACTATACTTACATTAAAAAAATCATCAGATATGTATATTATTTGAGTACGAATACCGAGACATATTTTGTTTTATCATTTGGATATATAATAGCATCAGAATATAATTTTAAGTTGTATTTATTTGTTATTTATGTATGTTCATACAGTTAATTAGTTGATTCATTGATTTGTACACTATATATGACTGGGTGATCCAACTTCTAGCCAGGAAAAGCATACTTTACACTGTATAACTGACCTTGTTACCTCCCTACTCTGATTTCTCTTAACCCCTTTTGCAGATCATTCACTCCTCTAAATTATACATAATTTTTTTAGGCACGTTGATATCTTTATTCTGGTTCCACCTGGCCTCAAACACCTGGGAGACACCCCATTTCCTAAAGATGATCATGTATTTTCTCTGACAGAGTTTAATGCTTCCCTTCATCTTTGGCCTTTAGCAGTATGAATTTATTTCTAGGTTGTTTTTTAATTCATTATTTGTTGAAAATTCTTGACCATTCATTTTGCAATATTTTTTTCCTCATTCTTTTACTTTCTTTTTCCTTCTGGGACTTCAATTAAATATATTTCAGACTGATAGGCCTACATCTCTTGGATACTCTGTTCTTTTAAATTTAAATTATTAAAATTTTCCAAGAATTTCCTCTTTTGTTTTCATTTGAGTAATGTCTGTTGACCTATATTCAAGTCCACCAAGGCTCTCCTTGAATGTGTCAGGCCTACTGATGAGCCTGTCAAAGGCATTCTTCATCTCCTTCGCTGGGCATGTGTTTAAATTTATTCCTGGCCTGCTCTTTGACATTTTCTTATTGTTTCCATTTCTCTGCTGAAATGACCCATCTATTCATGAATAGCTTCAAGTCTTTTCACTGGAAATTCTGATGTATTAATCATAGTGATTTTATATCCCCTGTCTGATTTTCACTTCTATTATTTGTTTTATCTTTCAACAGTGGATTTTTTTCTTTCAATTTCATAGGTCTCATAACTTTTATTTTAAATCTACATATTCCATGTAGGGGGTCAGAAGCCTAAGTAAATAATGTTTAAGGCTGGAAATAGGCACGCCTCTTTTCCTGCTAGGCTTTCTTGGGGAGCTGAGCTGTGTTTCTGTTTTGCTGGTTGTTTCAATTACCTGCCATGCATGGCTAACCTCAGGTTCCTTCAGTGTCACCTTGTGGTTAGGATGGGAGCTAGACTGACAGACAATCTGAGTTTTATTCTGGAATGTACTTGGTCCACCTTCAGTTGTAGATGTTCCCTGTGACCCTGCATCTTGGTCCCTGTGTGCTCTTATCCCTCTGCTGGGGGTTGGTCTGCTGTTGCTTGTTTCTTTGTCCTGGTTACTCCAGATGGTGAGGAACAAAGAGGCTTTCCACATTTTCCTCATTTAGTATCAGTCATAGGTAGCTTACATGTCTCTGAGTCTTTGGAGCCAAGTTTCCTTGGTGATCCTGCTCAGCATTCCATGGTAAAAAAAAATCTTTAATTTTCTGAAACAAGGAGGATGTCTGCCTGTCTCAATTAATCAAACTCTGAGTTTTCACCTGCTGAAAGTGACAGGATTTACTGCCCTTTATTTTCAACATCTTAAGACATTATTCCACTGGGGAAAGCATCCAGGTAAGAATTGTTTTCTCCCTCAGCAGTGCCATTCCAGGGCAACAGGAACACACCAGCTGAGGGATGTTTTCTCCACTCTTTCCTGCCCCCAGGCTTTTTCACAAGCAAACAGTGAGGTCCATGGAGAAGGGGCTGCAACCATCTGTGTTCCCAGGACTCCACACTCTCCCAACTGGGAGTGCTCAGCTTTGAGCAGTTCATTAAGGAGTTATTTGATACTTTTGTATCTGTTTGCATGGCCACCTTGTCTCCTTCTGTTACCCTAAAAGGGGGAAAGAAAAGGCCCCAGTTCTTGACTTACCCGAAAGATAAGAATTCACATGGGAGATGAATGCATTGTGCAGTGAAATATTTTATTAGGAAAGGTGAAGTACCCCTCCAAGAACAGGAGGCAGGCTGATCCAAGTGCAGACAGCAATGGTCCTTGCTCCCTTCTCTTGTACCCTCACTTAGAGGTGGTCTTTTGATTGATTGATGGCTCTTGCCCCTGGAGTGATCAGTCATGTTTGTCCCGTTTTGTGAATGCCCTTATCCATGATGAACACAGAAAAACCCACGGAGGGGCCTGAACCTCAATACTAATTATATTACAATGAGCACTGGGTCTTGTCCGGTTAGGTTCTTGTCACTACCATGCAGTTCCAGCCTTTTAGCTCTAACTGGTTTCTTGCTGGCACTCACTTAAAAGAAGTAAAGTCCCTTTATGCTGGAATCAGGCATGCCACCATCTTCCGGACCATCCTCCCTCTCCTCCACCTGTCTGCCTCGTGCCCCTGCTTATCTAACTACCTAACACTTCCAGTGCTCTGGGAGAGGTGAGGGATTGCCAGTGTCTTGTCTGTCTGGAGGCTCATGCCAGCATTCCTCAAATTTTACCCTGATGATATCCCTTCAAAGTCAGCACTCTGATGGGTTCAGCAGCAGTGTGATTTTGCAGATTTCCCAGCTTCTTCTTATGGTCTGATAAGTATGACACTCTTTCCATGTGTCTATCCTTAGATGGAACCAGGTCTTGGTAATACATGTGATTAAATCACTAATTATTCATGGTTACCAAGATTCCAGGTACTTTTGGTTATTATGTTATTAATATTTCATGATGAAACCAAAATAAAGATGTGTTCTCCTTTGAAATATGCCAAAATATAGCTTAAAATCTAAATGTATTATTTTTATTCCATTAAATTAAAAAATACAGTTCCTGTCTATTTAAAGTAAAAAGAAAGAGATTTGGGATTTTCTACATATACTTAGGGGAACCTATGTACTTTGAAATATTTGACAACTTTTTATTGAATTTTTTATACGTATTGCACACATGAGGGTATCTATTAGCTACATATGACTTAAAGTAAAATAATACTCTGATAATCATTTAAAAATATACGATGGCAAAGACACTTGAAGCCCTTGGAGGCTCCTCCCCACTAAATTCTCCTTTTTCTCTAGAGGTAACTCCTACCATGGGTCCTATGTTAACCAGTTCCTTGCTAGTCTTTGTATTTTTAATGTAAATGTATGTATCTGTAAAACATGCCATTTATTTTTGCCTGTTTGGAATTTTACATAAATTAAGCCATACTGCATACATATATGACAGAGTCTGGAGTTCCATCTGTGTTAATATCTATGTCTATAAGCGTGGACTTTCAGAACAGGGACTCAAGAGCCAGACGGCCTTGTTTTAAATATTATATCATTAACTAAACAGCCTTCATAGAGAAGTTCCTTAACTTTCCTGTCCTGTTTCTTTGTGTGTAAAGCATATTGTCATATTAATTAAACAAATTAATGCAGTGCATTCATATAGCTAACTAATACAGCTCAAGGCTATATGACCCTTTAAATTTTAAAGCCCCTCCTTTTTGAAGCGGCTTTATTTAAGAAATAGAAGACAAATTATAAATATCAGTGACAAACTAAAATATTAACTGCAATAAGAAAAAAAATCACAATTATAATTATATTTCTAAATGTAACAAAAATAACTGCCCATATAAACACATTCTAGGACTATTTTCAGGTCCCTGGAAAGGCTTGTACAAATGAGGTGCTCGGAAACAAATTCCATCAGCTTCATGGCAAGTCTGACTCTGCAAATGTAAAACACTTTGAATAATAGTTCTGTAAAAGTGAGTGATATTTATATGTATTTTTATTGCGCATGTTAATAGAAATTTTTTACAGTATTGTTTCCTTAAGTGAAATAAAATATAATTAATCTAACTAATTACATGTACCAACAAATAATATTGTCACATAGAATTTTCATAGTTTTGGTTTTAGTTTTCTTTTGTTGTTGTTCTCAAAGTTTATTGTTGCAGGCATTAAAACGAAGTTGAAACTAATGCTGTTATTCACTCGTGCAGTTAAATACCTTCAGGCACATTTAAGACACGGAGTGCAAATTTGAAGCTTATCTTTCTGCAGTCAGGGGTGGGGGACGAGGGAGGGAAACACGCTTCAGCTCCGGGGGAGGGGGCTGTTTGCGAGTGTATGCGATGCGCGGTCCAGATCTGGGGATGCCCGCGGGCAACGGGGTTACCGCGGGGCGATCCCATCTCGCAGCTGCCGCCCTGGGTCTCTAGACCCCGCACGCTTAGCACGACCAGCAGCGCCCCAGCCCCTTCCACTCCAATTCGGACTCACGCGTGGGCGTCAGAGGGCGCACATACTTCCCGCTGGAGACCTTTTCTCTCTCTGATTCGGACAGCCCAAAGCCCCAGCTCCGGGAGCCAGGCTCTGACCCCGGACACTCGCCAGCCCTGCACTGGGGCCCGCGTGCCAGGACCTGAGGCCCCAACCTGCCTGGAGAGGGTCTACGTGGGGCCAGGGCCGGCCACGTGGGCAGTCCTCCCTTCCACGCCAGGCCTAGATGCTGGATGTCCCCGCACCGCGTGTCCCGCCGCCCCTGCCCAGGTCCGAATCCCGGCTGGGCGACTTTCTGGGCGTCGCAGCCACGTTAGGGACAGGAGTGCGCATCGCTGAACGGTGGCGCCCGCGCCGGGCTTACGTTGGTGCGGGAGCGGCGGAGCGGCCTCGGGCGCAGCCACGCCGCCTGTGCCCACGGCGCGGGGCGCTCTGGTCTCGTCCTGGAGTTACTTTCTCGGTCCCAACCCTGCCAGCACCCCTCCCGGCCTGGCCCCAGCTTCGCGAGGCCCCTCCCCTACTCTCCCCTCCCCCTTCCCTCCCCTTACCGCCTCCTCGCCCTGCTCTCCGGCTGCCCTCCCGCCGCTCCCACCCCCTGTCCTCCCTCCCCTCTCTCCAGCGGCCTTCCCCGATGGCCGGCGAGAAAACCAGCCCCGACCCGAGCCGGTAGCTGGCGCCCCACGGCGGCCAGCCCAGGCGCAGAGGGCAGCGATACGGCTCCTAGTTACCCAGCGCGGCGCCCGCGAGCGGGAGCGCGCGGCCACTCCTGGCTGGGGGATCAGCTGCGCCGCCTGGTGGTAGCTTGTCTACCAAATAACGCAGTTGCTTCACTTTTTGTTTGCTACGAATTTGAAATAAAAATTTTAATTCCTGTACATTTCGGTTTCTACTGTGTTTCTTTGAAATGATACATGAATTTTTTTTTACTTTAGGAAAGAATGGTGTTAAGAGTAATGTATCTATCAAATTCAATATATATATATATATAATTTATATTTCACTGTGCTATTTTAAATATCTAAGTAAATAGGCCAGTAAGAAATTTCCATAATTTTTAGAAAACCACATAAATTTTTAGATAATAGTATTTCTTTGACCTTCAATAATTAGAAGCTTGCCTAAATTACTTTTATTGCTAATTTATAAACATATATTGTGTACACATTAAAAGCTAGGAAAATAGTTTTCACAATATTGCCAAGTAAAAATCATACTGACATAATCAAACTTAGAAAGGAAATGACTTTAATGTCACTGTATATCAAAGCAATGTATATTACACAGAAAACTGCATTTAAAGTGTACTATGCGGAGACCATGTTATTTAGAACCGTGAGTACAAACTTAATATGAAATGGGAAAATAAACTTAACTTTAAAATTGATCACATTGTAACAGACAGAATTTATCTTTTAGATCGTGACAAACGCTTGTGGTTAAACACAGGTCTGAAATTCAGCTGCTGGAGTCCAGTGTAATCACACCTGATGTTCACTGCCTTGTACATTCTGACTGAAAAGTGTTCATCACCTACAGTTTGTCAAACCTTGTGATTATTATTCTCACACAATATATAACAGTCAATTAGCAGTAGCCATACAATTTTCAAAATTTTAGGAATGTACTACAAATTTTCTTCCCCCCCAGTTCCCTTCTGTACTGTCTTGAAAATAAAATTAGCAATCAACTCAATATAATACATTATTTTAGGTTTTTCCAATTAACTTTTCAGATACTAGCACCCTAAGGCAACTGTTTAATAGTGTTGAGGCCTATAAAGATTTACTCACTGAGGAAATTTTTATGGAGTATCTATTAGCAGCAAGACTATAGAGATGTAATAGGGGTTCTGAATAAGTCAAGATTTTGTCCCTGAATATAGGAAGTGTCGGTTCTAAGGCCATAGCTCTCCCTGGTGACTGAGCATCACAATCACACATTTGATTTCCTCTGTTTAAGATTGGGAGAATGCTGAGAATATCAAAGAGTAAAACTCAGAATTGCTGAATCAGGATGGAGGTAAAGAGTAGAATTGATGAATCTGTGTTAAAGAAAAACTCAACAGGTGATTTTGATGTTTGGCTAAAGTAGTGGAGAATTGGGAAAGAGGAAGAAGGGTTAGTAATTGTAAAATCACAAGAGCAGGTCAGTTCTGGAGTCTGACTGGTTGGATGCCAATCTTAGACCATTGCTTTGACAGATGTCTTATTCTGCTGGGCTGCTGTGACAAAATCCTACCACATTAGTGACATAAACAACAAAAATGTCTTTCTCACAGTTCTAAGGCTAAGTCCAAGATCAAGGTATGAGCACGTTAGTGTCCTGGGTGAGGGCCTCACCTTATGGCTCATAGCAAGTCTTCTCCTGTGTTCTCAAATGATGGAATGGGTGAGAGATCCCTGTGGGGTCTCTTTTCTAAGGACACTGACCCAATCTTGGGGGCTTCACCCTCACAACCTAATCACCTCGCACAGGCACCAGGATTTCAACAGATGAACTATGGGGTGGGGCACACAAACATTCAGTCCATAGTGGTCGATGACCCCCAAACTTAATTTAACATCAGTATGTTTCAGTTTTCTTGTATATAACATGGGGCTAACAGTAGTGCATTTTAAAAAAATAGTTTAAAGGATGAAATTTATTTATTTATATTCTTAATCACAGTGCCTGATATATTTAAGTGATCAATAAATATTTATCAAGTTTTATTTTAAGTGTAGTGAAAAGATCCATGCTTTATTCAAAGTGAAGAAGCAATATTAAAATATGACTTATTCAGAAATGCTGTCTGGAATGGTGATAGTAAATTTGAGACTGGAAGATTCTGCTTCCACTTAGAAGAAAGAGGAAAAAACATGAAAAGATATATAAGTTAGAAGTGATAACACAATATTCTGATTAAGACAATATCTAAATTAAAGGGATTTCCTGTTGCAGAATGACACAAATAGCAAAATAAGATACTTTAATAAATATTCTCAAGGTTATATTTTTGGATAATTTTCACTTCATTGAGTGAAGGGATCTTGATTATAGCAGATAGCGAAGGGCTGTGCTTTCTAGATAGCTATATAGGAAAATAGTGGAAAACTAGTTTATTTCAGGTCTTAAGGGTTATTTTTAAAAGATTATTTGAAAATAGACTTTAAAAATACGTTATGCCGCTTGAGATAAAAGAATATATAAATGTAATTACAAATAACAGATATACTTTGTGTTCGGATGATCATTTCCAGTTATTTTCATCCAGCAAAGGGGCTCATCTTTGTTCTGATGTGGTCCCCTGAGCTTTTGTGATTGTGACAAAGCTTTCTCATACTTGCATCCCTGTGTGCTTGTCTATCTTTTTATTTTTTTAACATTTTTTATTGATTTATAATCATTTTACAATGTTGTGTCAAATTCCAGTGTTCAGCAAATTTTTCAGTCATTCATGGACATATACACACTCATTGTCACATTTTTTCTCTGTGAGTTGTCATAACATTCTGTGTATATTTCCCTGTGCTATACAGTATAATCTTGTTTATCTATTCTACAATTTTGAAATCCAAGTCTATCCCTTCCCACCCTCCACCCCCCTGGTAACCACAAGTCTGTATTCTCTGTCTGTGTGTCTATTTCTGTCCTGTATTTATGCTTTGTTTTTGTTTATTTGTTTGTTTTTGTTTTTTAGATTTCACATATGAGCGATCTCATATGGTATTTTTCTTTCTCTTTCTGGCTTACTTCACTTAGAGTGACATTCTCCAGGAGCATACATGATGCTGCAAATGGCATTATGTTGTTGGCTTTTATGGCTGAGTAGTATTCCATTGTATAAATATACCACATCTTCTTTATCCAGTCCCCGGTAGACGGACATTTAGGCTGTTTCCATGTTTTGGCTATTGTAAATAGTGCTGCTATGAACATTGGGGTGCAGGTGTCATCCTGAAGTAGATTTCCTTCTGGATACAAGCCCAGGAGTGGGATTCCTGGGTCCTATGGTAAGTCTATTCCTAGTCTTTTGAGGAATCTCCACACTGTTTTTCACAGTGGCTGCACCAAACTGCATTCCCACCAACAGTGTAGGAGGGTGGGCTTGTCTATCTTGCACACACTGGTTATCTTATTGTTACACTTCAGGTCATCGAGAATTATTTTTGGCTTGTGAGATTTTTCAAAATATTTTTAACTTGAATCATCCTGAATTGATATCTGCAGAGGTTTGACCTCTTCCATATGATACCCGGCCATGGGTCCACTACCTATCTTGGTGTTAAATGGACAGATGACTCTGGCTTTTCTGTTTGGAATCTCTGTTCTACTGCATAAATGCTCGCCCAGGAACCCTGTTTTTCATGATAGCCTGCGGTGGTGTTGGGGGTGTTATCACACAGTAGTGCTACACGGTGATGTCTTTGTTAGAGTCTAAGCCCCAGATCCTCTCCCATTGTCCAGATCATGAGGCTTTTCCTGTAAATCCACAAAAGCTCCCCCTGGGAGCTTCAGAAACATGATATGCATAATCTTCTATAATATGACATTGAGAAATGTTATTTTATTTGATAGTTATTAAGAATATATTCTTCTTGAGCTAAATAATATGGAAGCCAGAACACAAAGGATGTTTCCCTTTCTCTTCAGCCCCTCCTCTTCTTCACCCTCTCTTTGACTTTCTTCATGAAGAGAATATTTTCATCATTTGAGACCTAGATTCAACAGCCCCATAATAATTTTTGATTGCATTAATTCTGTGTCTATCAGTTGGAGGGAAGCCATTTTTAACAGAAATGCACATGTTGTGAATACAGGTAAATTCAGAAACAAAATAGAGTAGATTTTTGAGACATGCTTTATGGATATTGCTAAGTCCCTGGATACAACCTTATTTTAAAAATACAGGGATAAAAAATAACAGATGAGCGAAAGTTTTCTTAAACAAATGATGCTGACACAATTAGTTACAGATTAGAAAAAGAAGTAAAGATGGATACTTACTTCCTAAAAAAGAAATTTGATAATGAAACTTACAAGCTTCTGCAGAGCAAAGGAAACCAGAAATAAAACAAGAAGAAAACCTATGGAATGGGAGAAAATTTTTGCAAGTGAAACTGACAAAGGCTTGATTTCCAAAATGTATAAGCAGCTCATACGACTCAATAAGAAAAAAATAAACAACCCAATCCAAAAATGGGCAGAAGACCTAAACAAGCAATTCTCCAAGGAAGACATACAAATGATCAAAAAGCACATGAAAAAACGCTCAATATCACTAATTATCAGAGAAATGCAAATCAAAACTACAATGAGGTATCACCTCACACCAGTCAGAATGGCCGTCATTCAAAAATCCACAAATGACAAATGCTGGAGAGGCTGTGGATAAAGGGGGACCCTCCTACACTGCTGGTGGGAATGCACTTTGGTGCAGCCACTGTGGAAATCAGTGTGGAGATTCCTCAAAAGACTAGGAATAGACTTACCAGATGATCCAGGATTCCCACTCCTGAGCTTGTATCCAGAAGGAAATCTACTTCAGGATGACACCTGCACCCCAGTTTTCATAGCAGCACTCTTTACATTAGCCAAAACGTGGAAACAGCCTAAATGTCCGTCAACCGGTGACTGGATAAAGAAGATGTGGTATATTTATACAATGGAATACTACTCAGCCATAAAAACCAACAACATAATGCCATTTGCAGCAACATGGATGCTCCTGGAGAATGTCATTCTAAGTGATGTAAGCCAGAAAGAGAAAGAAAAATACCATATGAGATCGCTCATATGTGGAATCTTAAAAACAAAAACAAAAACAAAAACAGAAAGAAACAAACAAACAAAAACAAAGCATAAATACAGGACAGAAATAGACTCACAGACAGAGATTACAGACTTGTGGTTACCAGGGGGGTGGAGCGTGGGAAGGGATAGACTGGGATTTCAAAATTGTAGAATAGATAAACAAGATTACACTGTATAGCACAGGGAAATATACACAAAATATTATGATAACTCACAGAGAAAAAATGTGACAATGAGTGTGTATATGTCCATGAATGACTGAAAAATTGTGCTGAACACTGGAATTTGACAGAACATTGTAAAATGATTATAAATCAATAAAAATGTTAAAAAAATAAAATGAGATGATGCAGGTGAAAATATTTTAGAAGCTATCAAGTTATCCTGAAATGAAAAAAAAACACTGTGATTGTATATTCCCTAAAAATAATGGAGCCGATGTTTAGCTTGGATGCTAACAAAATAAACCCAGAAATGACTTTCTGTGATCCTTTTATATCCAATATGATTTAGGTTCATGTGTCCATATAGAAGCAACTTGAAGCCAATAAGATAGTTGATAACTTTGAAATTCAAAAAATATTTAGTAAGACAGCCAGTATGAAACTTAAGGAAATTTTAGGAGGATGGGTTCTTAAGAGAGTTAAGGATAAAATGTATAAAATAAGTCACGAAATTCCCTTGAAACACCTCTAAGAATCACTGACATGTTAATTATGAATTTTAGTGATGAACAATGTTTATTGCATTCTTACTTTTCCAGTCACTGTCCTGATTCTTTTACGTATATTTATTTCTTTAAATACTCGAACAACCCTATGTGTAAATGTAAATGATTAAAATTTTTGTTTTATAGATGAAGAAAGATTAGGTAATTTATATAGGGATGATATATTATATTATATTATATTATTTTATATTATATTATATTATAATATATTATATTATATTATATTACATGTTTATTAAGTCAACCCTTAGAATTTATATGCTAGGGACAATTTTGAGCACGTATTTATGTATATATAATACATATAAAAATTCAGTCCTCACCACAACACTGTGAGATTGTGTTATTAGCATTTCCATTTTATAGATATGGCCCAGAAAATTATACAGCTTGCGTGAAATCACACACCTGGTAAGTGACAGCGCATCAGGCCCAGAGTCCTCGCGCAAACCCTGGGAAAAGCAGGTCCTCGTCTATCTCACTGAGGAGAGTGGTGATGTCCAGGGAACGCTGGCTGGCTGCTCTATTCCAGAGCTCTTCACCACGCCCCGTGCATTTACTGTTAATGCCCACCGGGCACCACATCTGCAGCAGAGATGAGCCTCTGCTCTCTAAGAAACCACATCACAGGGGAGAGCCCGATTTGCTGAGAACATTGATGCTGCCTCTGTGTTGTAAGGGGTTTTGCACCATACATTTCGTGTAAGTTCATGGACTTTGGTCTTTTGCTATCTGGGATTTTAGTGTCTGTGGTCCCCAAATTCCTACAGATGTCTGCCTGTGCTGTCTTCCTCGTCGTAATCATCGCGGGCGTTTATTTAATCCTGCTACTTAGGGTGCTCCGTGCCCAAGTTGTGCTCACATGATTTCATCCAGAAGCCAGCATGTTTCCTTCACCAGTTCTTGAAAAGAGGTCTAGGGCTCAGTGAGGGTGAGTGATTTGGCCAAGTCGGGCTATGGCACAATAAACCTGGGAACTGAAATCACTATCGTCCCTGTAATCAGCCAGGATACCCCCATTATGTCACACTTGGGGTAGAACAGTTGAGGTTTACCAGTTGACAAAAGAAGCCATCTGTCACTTCTATGTCCAGATACATAGAGAAAGTTACTTTGAAACAGATCCAGTTGAACATAACTTTTGTGGTTTTTGTTTCCCTCAGGGAAGGTTATGACAACACTTGACACTGTTTTCATTTTTATTGAGGTATAATTGACGTACAAAAAACGTTTACATGTTTAATGTGCACATTTTCATGAGTTTGGACAGACATTCATACTCCTATGGTACCCTCGCCACAGTCAAGGAGCTAAACGTACATCACCTCCAGAAACGTCCCTGTTTCTTCTGGGAGATGCTTGTTGGCAACAGTGGCTACTGAAAAGGTCAGGACATTTGCGGAGGGAAAAAGCCTGCTGGGACAGTGAGCCCCAGACCGTCACTTCCCTTTGTGGTTCAGTGTTAGCAGAACTTCTTTGATGAATGATGTCCACTTGTAGTTAAGGGAATCAGTGAAACTCAACATGAAGAACAGTGTGTTAATGTGGACTGCTGTCCTGAGCCCCAGAGCGGCCGTCTCCAGGTTTGTGGGGATGAGATTTCTGTGTAACACAGCACATCAAAGCTCAGGGCTCAAGACAGCAATCGCCTGTTACTGCTGTCAATCCAGGGTTAGCTGTGTGGCTCTGCTGACCTGGCCATGCATGATGGATCATAGCTTGGCTTTGCGTGTTTCTCTGATGGGTTGGCTGGGGACAACCTTCATCCTGGAGACCTCACTCACTATGGGGTCTGGTGACAGGGGTGACATGCCTCTCTTCACTCAGCTGGCTGGCCTGGGTGTGTCCAACTGGCAGCAGCAGGATTCAATGAGGATGAGAAGGAGGGTGCAAGACCCATGGATCCTAGATTTAGAGCTGCCATACGTGACGTCCTCCATTTTCTGTTGGTCAAAGCAAGAGACAAGACCATCCCAGATTCAAGGGGTAGTAGAATAAACTCATTTCTTGCTGGAAGGAGCTGCTTTGGTGTGATGCCACACGTCAAATAGCAGTGGATTAGGGAAGGGTAGGAAACTGTGCCCCCCCTTTATTTTTTTTTTTGAAGCACCATGATAATAGTGTGTGTGACTTAGGAACAATGGCTGTGCAGGTCCCTTTTGATTAAAAAGCTGCAACTTCAAGAACTAGAATGTGTGATGCACACAGAAATCTGTGAAGAAATGACTTTGCAGGAAGAATTTTCAGGAACACCACAATGAAGCTTTGGCAGAGGCAAAAACAGTGAAATGAATCCTCCGATTTCCTCTTCACCTGATACTTAGAAACATGATTGATTCTTTTTTTAATGGTCTATGATTTTTTTTTATTAAAGTATAATCAGTTTACAATGTTGCATCAATGTCTGATGTACAGCATAATAGTTCAGTCATACATATACATACGTATATTCCTTTTCATATTCTTTTCCTCTAGAGGTGACTACAAGACACTGAATAACGTTCCGTGTGCTGTACAGAAGAAACTTGTTATTTATTTATTTTATATATACTAGTTAATATTTGAAAACATTGAACTCCCAATTTATCCCTTCCCACCCCCTTTCCTCCCTGGTAACTGGGAGTTTGTTTCCTATGTCTGTGAGTCTGTTTCTGTTTTATACATAAGTTCATTAGTTTCTTTGTTCTTCTTTTAGACTGCAAGTATGAGTGACGTTGTATGGTACTTGTCTTTCTCTTTCTGGCTGACTTCACTTAGAAGGATGATGATCTCCAGCTGACAGACCATTTTCAGTGGAAGAGTTCTGAGTTCTTGGGATGATTCAAGCCCAAACTGGGTTTCATGAGAGAGAGATGGATGTCTTGATATACTTCAAAAGATGGATGCTGAAACAACTGATTTGAAAAATAAAAGATTTCACAATACTCATACCCCTTAGTTGGTACACGTGTTTGTCTCAGGGACACAAATGTTTGAGATTTTGACATTTGTCAACGATTATAACTGAAATGCATTCTCTTACTTTCTCCCATCATGTCTTCTCAGCTACAGAGTTTATTATCTTTTTATTCCTGTTTTGACAGTTTGTTTTTTATAGTTTTAGCATAAACTTACAAATATTATGCTACCACATTGACAGAATACATTTAACTGTGTTTAAGTTGTTCAATCTTAAAATCTAATTATTTATGATCATACATTTTATATTACCCACCACAAAGTGAATGCTATCAGAATACAGTTATTTTTAACTGAGAGAAAAAGTGATTTAAAAATAAAAGTAAATGAACAGTTTCTAAAAATAATAAAAAGCTAAGATTATATGACATGGAGTCAATGATTACTTGGCAGTTTCAATATTTTCATTTTTATTTTTTAACAATTTCTTTTGATTTATAATCATTTTACAGTGTTGTGTCAAATTCCAGTGTAGAGCAGTTCAGTTATACATGAACATATATATATTCATTGTCACATTTTTTCTCTGTGAGCTACCATAAGATCTTGTAGATATTTGCCTGTGCTATACAGTATAATCTTGTTTATCTATTCTACACTTTGAAATCCCAGTCTGTCCCTTCCCACCCACCCCCACCTTGGAAACGACAAGTTTGTATTCTATGTCTAAGAATCTGTTTCTGTTTTGCATTTATATTTCATTTGTTTTGTTTTGCTTCTTAGATTCCACATATGAGTGAGCTCAAATGGTATTTTTCTTTCTCTTTCTGGCTTACTTCACTTAGAATGACATTTTCCAGGAACATCCATGTTGCTGCAAATGGCGTTACTTTGTCCATTTTTTATGGCTGAATAATATTCCATTGTATAAATATACCACTGCTTCTTTATCCAGTCATCCATTGATGGACATTTAGGCTGTCTCCATGTCTTGGCTATTGTAAATAGTGCTGCTATGAACAATGGGGTACAGGTGTCATCCTGAAGTAGGGTTCCTTCTGGATATATGCCCAGGAGTGGGACTCCTGGGTCCTATGTTAAGTCTATTACTAGTCTTTTGAGGAATCTCCATACTGTTTTCCACAGTGGCTGCACCAGACTGCATTCCCACCAGCAGTGTAGGAGGGTTCCCCTTTCTCCACAGCCTCTCCAGCATTTGTCATTTTTGGATTTTTGAATGACGACCATTCTGACTGGTGTGAGGTGATACCTCATTGTAGTTTTGATTTGCATTTCTCTGATAATTAGTGATATTGAGCATTTTCCCATGTGCCTATTGATCATTTGTATGTCTTCCTTGGAGAATTGCTTGTTTAGGTCTTCTGCCCAGTTTTGGACTGGGGTGTTTGTTTTATTCTTATTAAATTGTGTGAACTGCTTATATATTCTGGAGATCAAGCCCTTGTCAGTTTCATTTGCAAAAATTTTCTCCCATTCTGTAGGTTGTCGTTTTGTTTTACTTACAGTTTCGTTTGCTGTGCAGGAGCTTGTAAGTTTTGTTAGGTCCCATTTGTTTATTCTTGCTTTTATTTCTTCTAGGAGAACATTATTGAGATGTATGTCAGATAATGTTTTGCTTATATTTTCTTCTAGGAGGTTTATTGTATCTTGTCTTATATTTAAGTCTTTGATCCATCTTGAGTTGATTTTTGTGTATGGTGTAAGGGAGTGTTCTAGCTTCATTGCTTTACATGCTGCTGTCCAGTTTTCCCAACACCATTTGCTAAAGAGACTGTCTTTATTCCATTGTATATTCTTGCCTCCTTTGTCAAAGTTGAGTTGACCAGAAGTTTGTGGGTTCATTTCTGGGCTCTCTATTCAGTTCCATTGGTCCATATGTCTTTTTTTGTACCAATACCATGCTGTTTTGATGACTATAGCTCTGTAGTATTTTCTGAAGTCTGGGAGAGTTATTCCTCCAGCCTCTTACTTTCTCTTCAGTCATGATTTGGCAATTCTAGGTCTTTTGTGGTTCCATATAAATTTTATTATGATTTGTTCTAGTTCTGTGAAATATGTGCTGGGTAATTTGATAGGGGTTGCATTAAATCTGTAGATTGCCTTGGGCAGTGTGACCATTTTAACAATATTGATTCTTCCAATCCAGGAGCATGGGATATCTTTCCATTTTTTTAACTCTTCTTTAATTTCCTTCATCAACAGTTTATCCTTTTTTGTGTATAAGTCTTTCACCTCCTTGGTTAGATTTGTTCCTAGGTATTTTATTACTTTGGGTGCTATTTTAAAAGGGATTGTTTCTTTACTTTCTTTTTCTGTTGATTCATCATTAGTGTAAAGAAATGCAACTGATTTTTTTACGTTAATATTGTAACCTGCTACCTTGCTGAATACTTTGATCAGCTCTAGTAGTTTTTGTGTGGGTCTTTTAGGATTTTCTATATATAATAACATGTCATTGGCATATAGTGACACTTTTACCTCTTCTTTTCCAGTTTGTATCCCTTTTATTTCTCTCTCTTGCCTGACTGCTGTGGCTTGGACTTCCAGGACTATGTTGAATAGGAGTGGTGATAGTGGGCATCCTTGTCTTGTCCCAGACTTTAGTGGGAAGCTTTTGAGTTTTTCACCGTTGAGTAATATGCTGGCTGTAGGTTTGTCATATATAGCTTTTATGATGTTGAGATATGTTCCCTCTATACCCACTTTGACGGGAGTTTTTATCACAAATGGGTGTTGAATTTTATCAAATGCTTTTACTGCATCTATTGAGATGATCATGTGGTTTTTGTCTTTTCTCTTGTTGACGTGACATATGACATTGATTGATTTGCATATGTTGAACTACCTTGTGTCCCTGGGATGAACTCCACTTGGTCATGATGTATAATCTTTTTTATGTGCTGTTGGATTCTATTTGCTAATATTTTGGTAAGGATTTTTTTGTCTATATTCACCAGTGATATTGGCCTACAATCCTCTTTTCTGGTGGTGTCTTTGCCTGGTTTTGGTATCAGGGTGACGGTGGCTTCATAGAATGAGTTTGGGAGTATTCCCTCCTTTTCAGTCTTCTGGAAGAGTTTGAGAAGGACTGGTATGTGTTCTTCTTTGTATGTTTGGTAGAATTCCCTGGTGAAGCCGTCTGGTCTTGGACTTTTATTTGTAGGGAGATTTTTTATTGCTAATTTGAATTCATTTCCAGTGATTGGTTTGTTCAAGGGGTCAGTTTCTTCTTGGTTCAGTCTTGGTGGACTGTATGTTTCCAGAAACTTGTCCATCTCCTCTAGATTATACATTTTGGTTCCATATAGTTTTTCATAATATTCTTGTATGATATTCTGTATTTCTATTTTATTTGTTGTAATTTCTCCATTTTCATTTCTTATTTTGCTTATTAGTGCTTCTCTCTCTTTTCTTCTTTGTGAGTTTGGCCAGAGGTTTGTCAATTTTATTTACTTTTCAGAAACATCAGTTTTTGATTTGACTGATGTTTTTTTCTATGGTTTATTTTAATCTCTATTTTATTTATTTCCTCCATGATCTTTATAATTTCCTTCCTTCTGCTGCCTTTTGTGGTTTTTTGCTCTTCTTTTTCTAGTTCTTTTAGCTGGTGGGTTAGATTGTTCATTTGAGATTGTTCTTTTTTGAGGAAGGCCTGTATCACTATAAAATTCCCTCTTAGCACTGCCTTTGCTGTGTCCCATAAATTTCATGTGGTTGTATTTTCATTTTCATTTGTCTCAAGATATTTTTTAACTGCTGATTTGATTTCATCATTGACTCATTGATTTTTTTAATAGCATGTTGTTTAATCTCCATGCTTTCCTTTTTTTCTCCTTTGTTCCTCTGTAGTTGATTTCTAGTTTCATGGCCTTGTGGTCAGTAAAGATGCTTGAGATAATTTCTATCTTCTTAAAGTTGTTGAGGCTTCTTTGGTGCCCAACTACATGATCAATACTAGAAAATGTTCCATGTGCACTTGAAAAGAATATATATAATAATATGACATGGAGTCAATGACTACTTGGCAGTTTCAATACTTTCAAAATTACTTTATGGAAACATTATATATTATGGAGTATTTGGGAAAGGGGAGAAAAGTACAAATTGAAATTAACCATAATCAAACACTCAGAAAGCTATGAATATCTTGATGTTAATAGCATCCTTCATAAAGAATATTTTATTCTCTAAAGGTAGTACATTTGTGGCAGAGTTAGTGTTCACCAGATGCTCCTGCATCCCTGTCATTTCCTAGGATCTCTTGAATGTGTGTGTGGGCTTGGGGTCCAGTTCTGGAGGATGGATGTGGTGACAAAACATGCTTCACCCTCTGGGCATGCCAGCTCGGGCTGGTGTAGCTCCTTCACCCCTCCCTTCTTAAACACAGTGCCCTTGGGGACCACATGTGCCACTGACATGGCTTCAAGATGAAGGAGGGTTCCCTGACCCTTGTCTGCCTTTGTGTGTATGAGTGATCCAAAACTGAAAGCTCTGTCTTTGACTGCCAAATGGCTGATCCTATCCTAATAAATGCCATGTCTCAAAAGTGTGATCATTCTACATATTAACTTTGTATTTCAGCTTTTTTTTACTGAACATTATATAGTAATACATACAGGTGAGATATATATATATATACACTTAAAATAATAATTTAATTAGCCATAAATAGTGTGTGTGTATATACATTTACATATAGTATTAACAGCATTGGTAAAATAATATACACATATACTACTATTTGTGGTCAGTTAAATTATTATTTTACTACTATTTTAAAATAAACATATAAGTAAATAAATAGTAATGTAGTGTGTGTATATATATATATATATTTTATTTTATTGCAGGCATTCAGACGTATAAATGTCACATACATTTTATTCCTGAGCACACAAATGGATACATTTTAAGTGTCAGCCTATATATTGTCAGACTATGTGATCACATCTTCTGAAACTAGGAAATTCATGCTTAGTTTCTCCTTTCCTGTGGAGTGACTGTATTTTTGGATGTCTCCTAATGAGGATCAAAGTGGGCTTCACATGTACTGTAGAGTCTTTCCTATTAAGCCAAACTATCCCAAGTATGCTTTTCAAATTTAGTTGAAAGCTCTTTATCACTTTTGAGTAATGCTGTAACAGATGGACAAAAATGTCACTGTATTTTGGTGGCTAATTAGATTAAGTGATACTTTTTTAGATTCAGAGTGTAAAACGCTGCATTTTAATAATCCACACTACTCCAATCACAAGCACCTTAATATCTTATTTATTTCATTCAAATTTTTCAAATATACCATTCATTTCATCAAACTATGGAAGAAAGGAACATGACTAAGTCAAGAGTAAAGTTGTACAGTGAAAAATGCCCTTTCTGAATGAATAGTACGTTTTCAGTTTTGTATGCCAGCATTTGTATTTTACATAATGTTGGATATATTGGACTTTTGCCAAATTCAAAAAAATTTGGTAATTTTTAATATCCTGTTTTTAGTTTTTTTTGTTGTTGTTTGTTTGTTTTGCCAGCATTGATTTATGACTCTGTTAACTATATAACAGAAAATGTTTGTAAACTAAGGGAGTGGCAATTATTATACGTTATGATCTGCTCTGTCACCATAACTTCTTGCAAGTTGCCTCCCACCGCATCTGCCTTGACATTTGTGGCTCAGTGTATGATAGGGCTTGGTCTTTTCCCAGAAACAAGTCACCAAAAGAATAAAGATTTAACCTAAAAATATTTCCTGGACAAGAAATGTGGATTATTTCATCCTTAAAGGAAACTCATATACACTTAAGGAGCCATATTTTTTCTAAAGATGAGTTTATTTCTGTTCTACTTTAACATAAGGCATTTCAGAGATTTACTGGTTTCCACAGCAAGTGTCTAGCTGTATTTTATAATAAATGAGCATAAACTCAAGACTGCAATGGAAATTATTCCTTTGTGATTTTTAAGTGAAGAAATTCCAGAAATAAGTAGACCCACAAGAAGTGTATAGACATGCAACAGAGTGAGACCCATTGTGCTGCCTGGCAAAATCACTGTGACATCAAGGGTTTGGAGATGTTTCATAATAAGCTAAAAGAGTATAAGCCAGCAAGACAGTCACCAAAACCTCAAGAATTTTAGCAATTTTAGTCAAGCAAAGTTTCCATTGCTTTGATCTCCATCTGAAGCACTGAAGGAAGTCTGGCACTGCCATCTTGCACTATAATTGTTATTATGACATCTTACCCTGATGGTGGTCTTGCGATATTTCACTTGGCCTAAGATGAGCCAAAAAGACATAGGCTGATCAGTGAAGTAACATCTGGGCAGGAAGAGGGAAAATCTAACAGGGCAAACTTTGAGAGCTAAGCCAACAATGCTAGGAGAGTAGTTACCAGGCTGACCTCGCTCCAGGTGATAATTTACATTAGCATTCCATCAGGAGGAGGAACGGTTTGGAGAAATGAATCGTTTTCTAGTTCTTTCTGAGTCTTTGGTTTATTAAATTTTAATCAATGATTAACTCATATAATACTAGATATCCAATATACCCTCAAGTATTAGAGTCCAAACTATCTGTCATTCCGCTTCAATCCTTGACAAAATTTGTAGAGCAAATGTAAGATTAATTACCAAACAAATCTCTCATTCTCCACCTACCCCCAATTACGCTCACCAAATATTCATATTTTCATCAAATATTTGTCAGACTTGCATTCACTCTTCAGAAAATGAGCAAAGAGATTGAAGGAATTCTGTTCATGAGAACTTAGAAAAATATTTGCGACAGGACTTCCAACCTGGTAAATGTCCTGCAGTGCCCAGCTCTTGACTGAAATATTTGTTATACATGCTCCCAAAACTATTTTTAGATGAAATAGAGTAATAGACAAATTGCGGAGACAGATAAGTAGATGTGAAAACAGACAGACATACTGATTTAGAGATAAAGAGACAAAGCATGCAAGCATAAAGGGTATAAAACTTTGAAAGTCAAAATTTTAAAAATCTGTCATTTATATCCATTATTGCTGATATTTGTAGATGTCATCTTGAATTTGAAAAGCATGTTTTCTAAAGACATACAAAACTTCCTGTAAGTCCGAATTCTAAATATCCTTGTCTTACATATCATTATTCGAGTTGGTCTTGATCTGTTATTTATATCTTAATCCACTTAACCAATGGATTTATCCCTAAAAGCAGGAATACTCAAGTGTGTCCAATGGGAATGCATTTGGAGACTTATTCTTTGGCTCAAAAAAAAGTTACTCTAGAAAAGTATCTTTTTTGAAATATTTTACTCTAAATATAAAATATCTGCATACCTTGGCATGGTCAGAAGTAGTAATTCTATGTGCTTTACTTATCAGAAAAAAAATCCAATTTTAATGTTCTTTGGTCATTGCCAAAGTGATGGTAGAGAAATACCCTCCAGCAGTCCTGAAGACCTTGTCCATAAAGAATGCTCAATAAATTCATTAGTGTTAATGTTTTTATATTTGGGCAAAGAAGCACAATATTGATCAACTATTATAAGAGCTATGAATTTCTCAATACACTATGTTTCTTTTAAAGAAAAGCAATTATTCAATTTAGTTTGTAATTCTTTTAAAAACACATCATTGCTTAATTTTCCTTACATATGTTTTTATGCAAAAAAAAAAAAAGAGAGAGACAAATGACCCTGAGTAAAATTCTCTTGGGAATTAACACTGACTGAGTGCTTTAGTATGCTATCTCCTTTTTCACCTGCACACCTGAAACTAAGTCATGCTGGAAAATGTTTTTACTTTTTCAATTGTAGCCACTTAAAGCATAACAAAATTTATTAGGTTTTGAATACTGCTTCTCTTCATGATGATATATTAGACATTATAACAGGCAAAGGAAGAATAATAAGCCAATCATGGCCACTGAAAATAGATATTAATAATGTAATGCTCCTACTGACTTATGTGATGTTTCATAAAAAATGTCTTTGCTGATTTCTAAAATTAGTCAAGCACACTAAGGGTTTAAAAAAAGATTAAATGAGCCAAAATGTATTTTAAGCAAAAGGTGTTTTTGAAAGTTTAAAAAAAATTCTTTAGGAAATTCTACTCATAACTACACTATTAGATTCCTTTCCAGTAAAAATGTATATTTCAAAAGAGATTTACTGGAGTGATATCAGCAAGATAGTGGAGTAGGAAGTTTCAGGCCCAGGTTCCCCTACAGAAGCATGGAGTTAACAACATATGGCCCAAAGTGCCTTTGGGAGAACGCCAGAAACCAGGTAAGATATTGCAGCTCCCTGGATGAGTGCAAAGCCAGAAGGCACTGGGCAGAATCCAGGAGGAAGGTTCCTTGCATCTGCCCACCACACCCTGTCACAGCAAAGCCTGATCTGGATAAAATCGCCAACCCCCAGGCTCATCTCTCTACTCAGAAGAGAAAAAGAAGAGTGCACTGTGAGTCAATGGTCCAGCTTTCCAGAAGGCTACCCAAGGGATGGGTCTCATCTGGCCTGACTCAGAGCACCAACATGATTGGCAGTTTGGGCCAGGTTGAGGGCCACCAAGACACAATCGGAGAGACCACCTTACTGCAGATGGACACCAAGGAGGAGCAAGAGCTTACACGATCCAGAGAAGGGGTAAACTTCTTTAGCTGGGGAATATTCGCACAAGCTCAGAAAAGATACAGCTTCAGAAAAGGTTTTAGGTACTCCCCAAATCTCCAGCCAAGCTTACAGTCAAGGTCTTTCCCTGAGTGAAGGTATGAAGACAGTAAAACTGAGAGGTGTGGCTGTTGGTTTGTTTGTTTGTAATTAAAAAAATTTTTTTAAGACATTATTTCTTACAGAGCAGATTTAGGCTCACAGAAAAACTGAAGGGAAAGTACAGAGATTTCCCATATACCCCCTGCCCCCACACATGCACAGCCTCCCCTGTTATCCACAACCCCCATCAGAGCGGTTCATTTGTTAAACCTGGTGAAACTACACTGGCACATCCTAACCAGATATCATTGACATCACAGGTCACTCTCGGTATTGTACATTCTGTGGGTTTGGACAAATGTGTGATGACAACTATCAATCACTATGTAGCCTACAGATATTTTCGCTGCCCTAAAAGTCCTCTGTGCTCAATCTATTCATCCCCCGACCCCCAACTTGTGGTAATCAATAATTTTACTGTCTCCATAGTTTGCCTTTTCCAAAATATATAGGAATCTTACAGAACATAGCATTTTCAAATTAGCTTCTTTCACAGGAATATGCATTTGAAGTTCTGCATGTATTTTCATGGCTCCATAGCTCATTTCTTTTTAGTGCTGAATATTATTTCATTGTCTGGACATACAGCTGTTTATTTATCCATTCATCTAATGAAGGACATCTTCCAAGGTTGCTTCCAAGTTTTGGCAATTATGAATAAATATGCTATAAAAATCTGTGTGCAGGTTTTTGTGTGGACATAAGTTTTCAGATCCTTTGGGTGAATACCAAGAAATGTGACTGTCAGATAACATGGAAAGTGTATGTTTAGTTTTCTAAGAAACTGCTAAAACTATCTTTCAAAGTGGCTATACTAATTTGAGGTCCCACCAACAACAAATGGGAGTTCCTGTTGCTCCACATACTTGCCAGCATTTGGTGTTGTCAGTGTTCTGGATTTTGGCCATTCTAATAACTGTGTAATCATATCTCATTGCTATTCTGATTTGCATTTCCCTGATGACATATGATATGCAGCATATTTTCATGTGCTTATTGCCACCTGTACATCTTCGTTGGTGAGGTGTCTGTTAAGGCTCTTGACCCATTTTTTAAATGGTTTGTGTTCTTACTGAGTTTTAAGAGTTCTTCAAATGTTTTGGGTACCATTCTTTTATCAGACATGTCTTTGCCAATGTCATCTCCCAGTGTATGGCTTATCTTCCCATTCTCTTGACACTGTCTTTCACAGAGTAGAAGTTTTTAATTTTAATAAAATCCAACCTGTCAACTATTTATTTTACAAATCATGCCATGGGTATTGCATTGCCATACCCAAGGTCATTGAGACTTCCTCCTATGTTATCTTCTAGGACTTTTATTTTATATTTACCTAGTAGGTCTGTTGTTTTACATTTAGTCCTGTGATCCATTTTGAGTTATTTTTTGTGAAGGCTCTAAGGTCAATGTCTAGATTCATTTTTCAAAGTGTGGATGTCCAGCTATTCCAGCGCCATTTGCCGTTGCTTCTTCACTGATGAGCAGTTGACTATATTTATGTGGGTCTGTTTCTCGGCTTTCTGTTGTGCTCCATTGATACTTTTGTCTATTACTTTGTCAAAACCACACTGCCTCGATTACTGTAGCTTTATAGTAAGGCTTGAAGTCAGAGAGTGTCACTCTTCCAACTTCATTCTTCTGTGATATTGTGTTGGATGTTCTGGGTCTTTTGCCTCTTCATATAAACTTTAAAGTCAGTTTCTATATATATATCCATGAAATAGTTTGCTGAGATTTTGATTGGGAGGAAGAACTAACAGTTTGAAAATACTGAGTCATCCTGTCCATTTATTAAGGTCTTGTTTGATTTCTTTTGTCAGTATTTTGTAGTTTTCCTCATATAGATCTTGTAAATCTTAGGTAAATTTATACCTAAGTATTTCATTTTATTGGTCACTAATATAAATGATATTGTGGATTTAATGCCATATTATACTTGTTCATTGCTGGCATATAGGAAGGCAATTAACTTTTGTATATCAACCTTATATCCTGCAACTTTGCTATAATCACATCTGTTTTTTCGAATGCCCAAATCTCAACAAAATACCACAAAGAATACAAAGAAGCTGGGGGAAGTAGCCTAATCAAATGAACAAAATAAATCTCCAGAAACTGACTATACAGAAACAGATCTGCAAATATTTCACAAGGAATTCAAAATAACTGTCTTAAAGATGCTCGATAAGCTAAAGATAACTTGGATAGACAACTAAATACAATCATGATGACAATGAATGCACAGATTGGGAATATCAAGAGAGACAGAAACTATGAAAAAGCACCAAATAGAAATTCTGATGCTAAGGAATGCAATAACTAAATTGACATTTTCTCTAGAGAGCTTCAGAAGCAGATATCATGAAAAAGAGAGAATCAGACTTAAAGACAGGTCACTTGAATATTGAATCAGAGATACTAAAAGAAAAAAAATGAAGAAACACAAGAGAAATTAAGAGTCTATGAAATAATGCCAGGAAAGCAATAGATTCATGATGCATATGAAATAGCAAGAAACAGAGAGCCTATTTGAATAAATAATGATCAAAACTTTACAAACTTGAGGAAGGAAATGGAAGTGCAAATTCAAGAAACTCTACAAATTCCAATTAACATAAATCCAAAGAGACTCACACCAACAGATTATAATCAAACTGGCAAATCACAATCAAAAAGAGAATCTTGAAAACAGCAAAAGAATAATGATTCATTACATACAAGGGCGCTTCTATAAGATTATCAATGGATTTCTCAGCAGAAATCTTGCAGACCAGAAGGGTATGGGTTTATAAATTCAAAATACTAAAAGAAGACAAAAACAAAAACACCAAGCAAAAATACAGCATCCAGTAAACTGTCCTTCAGAATGACAGATATTTGCATTTTCATGATGATTAATGCCATTGAGCCCCTTTCCTATACCTGTTGACCACTTGTATGTCTTCTTTGTAGAATTGACTACTCAAGTCTTTCTGCATTACTAAATCAGGTTATTTACTGTTTGGCTTCTAAGCTGTAAGAGTTCCTTATATATTTGGATATTTACACCTATTCTGATACATATTTGCAAATATTTTCTTCAGTTCCATAATCTGACGTTTCATGCTGTTTACTTCTTTTGCTGTGCAGAAGCTTTTTAATTTGATGCAATCCCACTTGTTATGTTTTGCTTTTATTTCATGTGTTTTGGGGGTCATATCCAAAAAAAAAAAAACATTGTCCAGACCAATGCCAAGAAGCCTTTACTCAATGTTTTATTTTGGTCGTTTTAAATTTTCACATCTTACATTTAAATCTTTAATCCATTTTGATTTGATTTTTGTAAAACGTGTGTAAGAATCCCGTTTAATTCTTCTGCATGTAGCTTTGCCAGCACCATTTATTGAAAAGACTATCCTTTCCCCAGTGTGTGTTCTTGGTAACATTGTTAATGGGTATTATCAAAAAGACAAATGATAAATGTTAGTGAAGATGTGGAGGAAAGGAATCCTTGTATCTTGTTGGTGGGAATGTAAATTGGTACAACCCCTACAAAGACAGAATGGGAGTTCTTCAAAAAATTACAGATAGATCCAGCAATCCACTTTTGGTTATATATTTTTTAAAAAGATGAAATTAGTATCTTGAAGAAATATCTGCACTCCCATATTAATTGCAGCATCTTTGACAATAACCAAATTTGAACATAACTTAAACATGTGTCAACAGACAAATGTTAATAAACAAATTTGTGCTAATTAACAAACAACTTTAATATGTGTGGATGTATATATACATTCATGTTTTATTTATATACATATAATTGTATATGTGCAAATGATACACACACAAATGAATGTTACTCAGTCTTAAAAAAAGAAGGAAATCTAGCCATTTGTGACAACATGGATCAACCTGGAAGACATACTCCTAAGTGACATATGTCAGACACAGAAAGACAAATGCTCCATGATCTCACTCATATGTGGAAACTAAAATAGTCAAATTCATACAAGCAGAACAGAGAATGGTGGTTGCCAGGGACCAGGGAGAGGGGGAACAGGGTGATGTTGATTAAGGATATAAAATGTCAGTTAATTAGGATCAATAAGTTCTGGAGACCTAATGTAAAGCATGGTAACTATAGTTAACACTTCGTTTCATACTTGAACTTTGATGGAAGGGCAAGTCTTAGGTAATCTCACCACATACACTAAAATGAAATCTATGTGAAGTGATGGATATATTCGTTAACTTGAGTGTGGTGGTTACCTCATAAAGTATATGTATATTGAACGTCAAGTCATATACCTTAAATATATACAATATTTATCTGTCAATTATACCTTTATGAAGCTGGAAAAAAATGGAGACATTAATACTTTCCAAGATAAACAAAAGCTGAGAGTATTCATCACCACTGCCCTAGCCCTAGCAGAAACACTAAAAGGATTCCTTCAAGTAGAAATGAAAAGAAGCTAGACAGAAACATAAAAACATATAAAACTATAAGACTATGTGGTAAAGGAGATATATACACAAGTAAATAATCCTGTAGCATTGTAGTGTTGATAGTTAAATCACTTTTTATTCTGTACATAATTTAAAAGATAAAATCATAGAAGTAGCTATAAATCTCTGTTAATGTTACACACTATAAAAGATGTCACTTGTGAAATCAGTAAATAAAGCAGGTGGTAAGGGTTCAACTTTATTCTTGTGCATGTTGGATATTCGGCCTCTGGGTACCAGTTTTGCAAGATGAAAAAGCTCTAGAGATCTGTTGCACAATGATGGGACTATAGTTAGTACTGTTAAACTGTACTGAACTCTACACTTAAAAATGGTTAAAATGGTAAATTTTATGTGATGTGTTTTTTTTACCACAATTTCTTGAAAAATTAAAAACGTGATTTTTAAGTAACTACAGTGTTTGGTGTTAACCCCCTGCCTCCAAGAAGTCGTATCATAATTTGCACAGTACTATATACTCCAGACTGGTAATTGTCTGAGGACCCATGTGGGTCCTTTACAGAGGAACTCGGGGGGTCAAAATTATTTTTCAGTATACAAAGATATCATTTGCCTTTCATATTTTTATTCTGTTTCATGTGCACAGTGCAGGCTACATGACAAATCCACAATTATTTGGAAAGGCTATTAAAATATTCTTCTTTTTTTAACTACATATTTATACCAAGTCCACATCTATTCATATAATTCCACCAAAAAACGTACTGTGCTATAGTGGCTGCAAATGCAGATATGAGAATCCAGCTTCTTCTATTAAACCAGAACATTAAAGAAATGTTTACAAAAATCATGTAAAACAATGCCACTTTTATCTTTATAGATGTTGGGAGAAAAATCTTTGTATTTATCTTTTTAAAAATAAATGAATAGTCATTTTGCATTAAAAATGTTTATATCACTATGTACTGTGTGGATTATTGTCATTTAAAAATAAATTAATAATACAAAACAATATGAATATACTTAAAGCTACTAAACTGTACACTCAAAAATGGTTAACATTGCAAATTTTAGGGTAAGTGTACTTTACCACAAATAGAATTAAAAATGAATTAATAAACATTTTAAAGTTACCCAGTTTTAATTTCTAATAGTATGAACACCAATAGTAGATACAATTGACATAAACAAAACACTCCTTCATGCTCTAAGTTTTGAATGGGAATGTGTTCTGAGACCACAAAGTCTGAGAAAAGCTGCTCTCAACCATTCCTGCTATTTTAGCTGATTATTACATTAGAATTAAAATCTGTTGCAAAAATGGAAAGAAGCTCAGTTCCTTCAAAAAAAATTTCACAATTATCTTGAAACAAATGAAAATTGACTTTTTTATTACTCATCAATTCAGTTTTTTAAACAAAGGCTGTGACAGCTCTTCCAGCAATAATAAAAATAGCTGATGTACTTGGTAACTGAAATTAGCTTTTCCATCACCTGATGGCACAATTCAAGTTTTTCTCTTCTGTTTGTAAAGTGTGATGTCTGCTGAGTTTTCATGCATGAGACAGAGGCATATAAAGCTTTTCTCCAAAAGAGAGAAAATGGATAATCTCCTCAGTAAACACAACAAATTTCAATTTTTAAATAAATGGTTGGTATATGTGGCATGTAATAGATCTGAATTTCTCATCTATAATGACTGGATAAAGAAGCTGTGGTATATATATACAATGGAATACTACTCAGCCATAAAAAAGAATGAAATAATGCCATTTGCAGCAACATGGATGGACCTGGAGAATGTCATTCTAAGTTAAGTCAGTCAGAAAGATAAAGAAAAATACCATATGATATCACTTATATGTGGAATGTAAAAAAGACAAATGAACTTATGTATGAAATGGAAACAGACTCACAGACTTAGAAAACAAACTAATGGTCACCGGGGGGAGGGAGTGGGAAGGAATATACTGGGAGTTCGACAGTTGCAGATACTAACTACTATATATGAAATAGATAAACAGGTTTATACTGTATAGCACAGGGAACTATATTTGATACCTCATAGTAGCTTATGGTGTAAAAGAATTTGAAAATAAATATTTGTATATTTATGTATAACTGGAACATTGTGCTGTACACCAGAAATTGACACAACATTGTAAACTGACTATATTTCAATAAAAAGAAATACAAAAAAAAAGTAAATTGCCTTTCCATTGTGATCGCAGCAAGCAGCAGTTTTCTTTCATGTAGCTTGAAAACAACACTATTATAATAAAAGGCACTGAGAACAAGAAGATGACTTACTGCCTTGGTCAAGAAACGTGAGTGTTAACAATTGTTTGGTGTGTTGCTAACTCGTTGTGTTGGTATTAGTCTGGTCCGTAAAAATAAATACACCTCTTCCTAAGGCAACCAAAAACATTACTGCTACAGAATTTGGGAAAATCTATTTTTACTTTTACTAATAAATCAGACGTTGAATGATGGTGGGTGTTCACAGAAGCTCTCCATAAACAACCACACTCACAGCTGTTTCATGAGGCCCCTGGCTTCTCTTAAAAGAATGGGCACAACAAATTTTTTGTATGAAAATTCACATAGTAATTACACATGTGGCTCTGGGTGCAGGGAATCTCTATAGCAACTACTCAGCTCTGCCATGGTGTTGGAAAAACAGCCATCAGCAATGCAGCCATGAATGCAGATGGCTGCATTTCAATAAATCTTTATTTATAAAAATAAGCTGGAGGGGGGCAGATTTGGTCCATGGGCCGCAGTTCAAGGAACCTTGTCTTAGACCCTTGCTTTCTGTTTCTCCCCATCAGTAAATGACTGTGGTTGTAATCAGGGCATTGCTGTATATTTCCATGCCAGATTTGACTCATTTAAGCCAGTAACAACAACAAAGTGTTGACATGAATAGATCACCAGCAATTCATAAAACATATTTGAAATGCTGTTGCTCTTTATTCACAAAATGCTCCCTTACCACCTTTTTGATTTTGGCTCAGAAAATGAAACTTTCCAGCTCACGTATGTAAACTGACTTCAGTTAGCTTAACCATCCACTGACAGTGACAACTCAGTTAATGGGGATTACTTTGCAAAACCAGTCAAGGTTGAAAAGAATGTTTCTCCCATCTTCTATACTTGCTAAAGGTCACATATAGAAAATAGAATTTCCCAAATTCCCCACCCACCTAAGAGTATACCCTGCCATCAGCAAGTCCCCCACAGTCATAAACACTGGTCTAGTGTGGCCAGTTAGAAACTTACTGCATTTTACAGTCCAATGGCTCGGCAAAAACAATTTTTATTTTTACCTCGTGTATCAACCTGTGTGAAAATCTTTCCATGTCAGAGAAGCAGTAGGAGGCAAACATTAAAGTCCTTTTTTTATTATTATTATTTTACTGTTAGAAAAAAAGGCTTCAAAACATTGTCTCCTCTCAAAATGTGGACAACTGAATGATCAGCGGGGGTTAGCCTGAGGTTACTCCACTGCAGTAAATGTTCACACGTTACCACATTCTTCATACTAGATTACCATTATCAATGGCTCCATCCATACAGAAGCACTGAAATTCACAAACCGGGGGCGAAATTCAAAGTCCACTGAGGGCGAGGAATCGAAGTTTGATTTTTCAAACTGCTGTAGAAATCAGTTTTCTTTTTTCTCTATTTTTCCTCTTGTCTCTTGTCCTGCTCTGGTCTCTCTCCAATGTATTCAAAGTCTGGAGGTCAAAAACTTCCAAGATTCTGAACTCTTCTCTCTTATCACATGCAAGTTTCTTTTCATATCTTTCGAGGCCACCAGTAGTTTAGTTCCACAGTTGTTATCCCATCCCAGGAGGTTTTCTCAATTCAGGGCAAAGTAGGCACCTTACCTTGAAGGCCTCTAAAGGTCTCAACCATGTCTTTGCTCAGATTGAGATTTTTATTCATAATAATACACCAATTCACACTATCCGCCTATCAAAATCTGGTTCCAATTTCAAATCCTGAAGTTATCCTTTTTCTTATCCTGAAACAGACTGCCAGACATTTCCCCAGCAAAGATGGTTTATTTGGAGTCAGCAGAGAATTACAAATCAGGGTCTGCAGTCTTGGGAGCCACATGCAAGTCTCCACAGGGCAAGGGGAGAAGCCGCTTTTATAGAGGGGAAAGGAAGTTGGGGGTGCTGTAGTAAACAAAGAGCCCATGGCTTTTCAATGGCTGAGTCCTTGCTAGGAAAGAAGTGGAGACTTCCTTCTTCCTGTTGGGCTCTGCCTGAGAGCACCCCTGCTGGTCTCCCGGCTCTACTTAAGTGAGGTTTCTGTTTATTAATTTCTTACACTATCTACCGACCACTTGATTTCTGTCCCTTCTTATCTCAAAGCTGTCTCACTCCAAGTGAAAACCAAAGTTCTTACAATGACCTACATTTAATGATCTGGCACCCCATTATCCAATGCTCCCTCTGTCTTTGCTTCATCTACTATTGTGCCCCTTTAAACATATTCCTGCCACAGGACATTTGCACTTGACTTCCCTGCTGCCCGAATGTGCTTTTCCAGGTACCTCTATGGCCAATTCAGTCCTTCATTTCCTTCAGATTTCTATCCAGTGAGTCCTTCACTGGGTGCCCTGCAGAGATTCCTCAACTGACCCTGACTTGCCCAGTAACGCTTTCTTCCTCACTGCTCCTGCTTAGCTTTCTTTTTAATATATTTACTTTTTACCTTGCTTACTGTCTGCTCTACTGCATTTTAAGCCATGCTGGAACAGGTATCTCATCAGTTTTGTTCAGTTTTGTATGAACAGCCCCTAGAAGAGCATCTGAAACAAAATGCCCTGTGAATGTTTGCTGGGGGAATGCATGTCATAAGCATGACTTAACCACTAACTTTCCGCCTTGTTTCCTGGTCTTTATTCCCTGCACAATGCTAATCAGCCCCAGTAAGATTGTCAGGGCTTGAGGTCATGGCCTCGGTTTCATCTTTTTGAATTCCTGACACAACTAGAACAGTGCCGAGCATATGAAAAAAATTCAATATATATATAGGTTTTGATCTTTAAGGTGTTGTAACTGAAAAAAAATCTAAAGTAAAAAAAAAAAAAGAATGTAAATTTTCCAGAAATAGAACAAGCTCACTATTTGGCTGAGAAGTTCTGGGAAATATAGTTCTGGTTAGAATGAAAAACTCAAGAACCAATTTCCATTTATTACTGTCTCTTCTCAGTAACGCTCTACCCCTATTTAAACACTGAGCCTGAATAACTCAAGACATTGTGAAATGCGAGGAAGATGAAGGTAAGAACATCAACAGAAAACCAGAATGGACGAGGGGAGCTTTGTAAAACCTTTAATGAAACTGATGCCAATCTTCCTTTGAGCATGAAAACAACTTAATTAAAATGTCCCCTTACCAGTTTCAGAATCTCTAGTGTTACACTTTAATTATATGCAAACTGAAATTTTGTTTGTGTTAAATATTTTGCTCCACTTAGAAGTATTATTCCCTAGCCCTTAAATTATACACAGTGACCTCAGTATACCAGTTAGAAAAACCTCTGCTTTAAAGCAGGAACCATAGCTGGTGCAATAATAAATCAGCTCCAGTTTGTGCAGTGGTGATGACCGAGCAGCCTCCAGACGTTAGAAATCTGTGGGTCCATACTTAACCAAGCTCACCTGCAGGAAATGTGGACCTGTCTCCAGTGTAGGTTTCCAGCTCATTTTTGTGGTCTGCTGCTCTGTGTGTGAGAGTCCACCCTGATCTCCGGCCTTTCTGCCAAACAGCCTCGCCAAATTGATTCTCAGATGGAGGCACTGCTGCTGTGATGTGACGTTTTAAAGAACAGAGCTCTGAATCTGTATATTCTCGTTTGGGCAACAATTAAAATTTCTCCACAAAGAAGTAAGATTCAGAACTGAACCTGTCCCTGCCCTATAACTTTTGCACTTTTGGACGTAGCCAGTGCTCAATAAATTGAACTAAAGGTGAGTTTCATACCCTCCTTGTCACTGAGCCAACATTTTCAAAAGCCAGACCTCACTTACAACTACCAGGAAGCATAGAAGTCACGTTACACAACATCGCTGTTCTTAGATAGTCTCAAGGAATTTCCCTGCTATTACCAGGGAATAAATCTTCCTTCTCACAGTAATATTTTCTCCCCTACATTCAGGAATTATCCAGCATCCCTATACTGAAAGAGAAGGAAGTTCTATAGAATCACTTGCTTAAGATTTTTGCTTTGGAAGCCTTCTTGTCTATTTCCTGCAAAGAACTGAGGAAGAAATTTATCATGTTTTCCTTTGTATTTCAAAAGAAAAAGAGGGAATTCATGATTGAATATTAATAAGGGGCCACAGTCCCTGCCCTGGGGCCCTAGGCTTACTCTGAATGGGCCAGAACACCCCACCACCTGCTATGTTTTTCAGGAAAATACTTCTGGTGATCAGAGGTAACTTTCATTGTCCATTCATGGTCAAATGACTCATATCAGGTAAGCTGAAGGAATTTTCTTGAAAAACCATCTCATACGATCAGGCATCTATACTTTGGGGTATAAATATTGCTGATTAAATTTCCAGTCTAGCTCTTTTTACTCCTGTGTCTTCAAGTGACTTAAATTACATTTCTGAACTTCACATGCAGTGCAGTTGTCAAAATAATTCTTTTTTTAACAGAGAATTTATTAGGATTAAATGAGATGATGCTTCTGACAGTATTTTGAAAATGCAAAGCACTCTCCAGCTCTCAGTTACGATTTCCATTTTTAAATTTGCTTGTCTTTTGTATAATCCTCTCATCCTGGTGAACCCAATTGGCATGTTTTCACTATTACATAATAATGACCAAGATCACTATTTTAATTTTCTATATGGCAGCTCTGATCATGTTTATCCCTATGAATAGCTCCATGGCATCTACTAAGTTGATGATCCTCTGACAGGTATATTTATATATTTTAAAACACATTTATTGTTGTATAGTTCCTGTATAAATTAGGATTTTGAAACTGCACCCCTTGGGGAGTGATGGAAATGTTAGCAATCTTGATTGTGTGCTGGTTTCATGGGCATGTACATCTATCAAAATTCATTCAGTTGTACATCTCAAATATGTGTAGTTTATTGACATACTTATTTTTAAGAACCATTTTTTTTGTATCTTCTCTATGTTTTATGCCTCACCCCTGGAAAATTACAGTGGGGAACATTCTAGAAATTTACTAATGACACCTCAGTGACAGATGCTCAACACAAACTAGTTGAGGAAAATGAGCTTTCATGAAATGGCATGACTGGAAGCCATGGCTCGGGGTCTAACCAGTATCACATTCATTTTAGTCTAGCTGGACGGCCTCAGATACAGATAAAAATATTCTCTTCCTTAGACCTCAGATTTTCAGATGATTTCTCTGGTGTCAGTACTCAATGGCCAGTGGTCCAAAATGGACTTTATCACTGCCAGTGTGAATGACTTAACAAAAACTACAATTAATTTCGATTGTTTGCAAAGGCAGTAATAGTACCTCTGGATATCCTCACAAAGCATTTGATGCAGTCTAGACATGGCCTGTGCATTCCAGTATTTGAATTACTTTTTGACAACATTTTAAAGAATTTATAATTTCTTCAACTAAGGTCTTGTAAATTCCTCTCGTATGCCAAGTACAAAATATATTTTCTTTGGCATATGCAGAAATGAAACTTAAAGCATATATACCTGGGGTTATAACTCTCTGAGCCATTAAAAAAAAACCTACATTGAAAATGTTGCTTTTCTTTCCATTACATGCACCTTCTGTTTCATAGTCTGAGAACAAATCAAGTTCTCTTTGACAATTTGAACACAGAAAATGCCATGATATTGTGATGGATATATACTTGGATTCAAAGGGAGCTGAGATCTGTTTTAGACTGGAGTGGTGTTTTTGTTTTGATACAGTTAGGCATCTTAAATATATGCTGTTGAATTTAGGATTTTAGGTGGCAGGAACCATTTCTTTGTTACTGATTTAATAAACTGTATACATTGTAGTACCTACATTCCAAGGAGCTTCATTGAAAAGTTAGATGCCGTGCCCTCTAGAAGTCCGTCATAAAGTTCTTACACTGTTACGGGTTCTCTTTTTGGTATTCTTACAATATCCCAAGCACATCTCTACATTTGCATTTAATACATATTCTCTGTTTATGTGAGTTTTCCTTCAGATGTGAGCTCTTTGAGTGGCAGGTTTTTCTTACTCATCTTCAAAACTCTTGGACTCAGTCATAGCATTTGGCATGCAGGATACACAGCACCAAGCCAGAGGTGATTAAGTGAATGAATTAAAAATAAACTGTGGTCTACCATCTAAAGTCAAAGTGGTGCGACTACTATTGATTTTGACTCATTCTTATTTCCTTATTCATTCTACTCATCACCATTCTAAGTGAGATTATCACTTAATGCTTTATAAACGTAAAGAAAATGTATTTGAGTCTTTTTCAGAAACTACTCTAACAGGGTTTGGATTCAGGTGTGTGCTTGTAAATCTTTAAGAGTTGGCTCTGGAGAGGGGAAAAGGAAAGACAGAGAGAGAGGAAGGAAGGAAGGAAAAAAGAAGAAAAGAAAGAAAGGCAGACTTGATTTGTAGCATTTCTGACCTACCACGTACCGTGGCCAGTATTAAGCGACCAACATGCCACCAGCACAGAGCTGGGGAGAGAGGCACCACTGGCTCTCCTGAGCAGCAAGGACCCTCCAGGTCCTCCCTGGGGGCCTCTACACCCTCTCCTGTGTCACTCACTCCAACCAGCTTCACTCAGTTGCTTTCTTCTCCAGGTTTTCAGTCTCCTTTTTCAGGGACTGACTTCTATGTAGAGAAGTCATGTCAACATTAGAGCAGTAGGTTGCCAGATTCCTTAAAAATGTTATCTTTAAATAGAATCTTTAAGATCACCAGTCAACCACGAGAAAAAATTACAAGTAACTTTTGGGGGGAAGCATATTTTAAAACTCATATAAAAGTATGATGAGTATGAGATGGATTTTTGGAATCTATTTTGGTTTGTGTTGGGGAAGGTTGTATTATAGTTGATACATTTACTCTTTTTGAGGGGAAAAGCAGATCATTATCTCTAAAAAAAATTCTGTATTGTTTGATATCTACTTCCTTCCTGATTTTTCAATTAATTTAAGCTTAGATTGCCTCTGGTAGAAGAACTCTGGAGCTTTAGATATTTGAGGTAAACCACATCTTTATATATTTATGTATTTAAGGTATCTTGGTTTCTGGCCTACAGTTGTTAGAATCAAATGAGAAAAGACTGCTCAGGAATTCTTTGAGCATCCGACCAACTGAGGTTTTGAAAGAAACCAGGGAGAATGAGAGCTACTTAATTTGTAAGCTGACTTCTGGTGACTCACTATTTGTGTGTTTGTTTTTTTACCATCAGGGCTAAATGGAAAAATGGTAAAATTCTAACACATTTTGTTAGTAGTGATAAAGTCCTGTGATTACTCTAAATCACAGTAGTGATTAATGTACAAGGGAGAAAAGAGATTTCAAATAGACATTTGTGAATATCTTCACTATCCATGCTGTCAAAAATCATTTGATAGTGTTTAAAAATTCTTTAAAATCTTGAAATATGTAAAACTTCCAATAGTCAAAATGTGCACTTTGGTAACAATGCGTTTCTAGTTTTGCTGGGTACAAGTCACCTGTGGAGTTCAACAAAAAGTATCATCTTCTTCCAGAATTCAAACTCAGTATGGTCTTAGAAGAAACAAGATAATTCATCAATTTCTGGGTGTACATATTAAGTTCATGTCTCTCTGAAAAAGAGCAAACAGGGGTAAACACCTTGAGCATTGTGGTGTCACAAAGCTCTAATCCCACAGTCAGGCTACTACTGCATTCAGACTGCAGGTAAATTAAAGGTGAAGCAGTATGATTTTTATTGATTTGTACCAGGTGACACGTGATAAAAAACTGTAACTATCAGGTGAAATGAAAGTAATAATATGAATATCCCAGGGCCCTCGGGTGCAAGCTCAGGAGTCGTGTTCACTTTTGCGGAATGAAGACCAGAAGGTTAATTATGATCATCACAGCTGTTTACTAAACTCTACTGAGACCAAAAATTGTGCAATATATTTAGACAATTATATAGTCATATATACATTTATACAAATATGTATATATATGCGGTGTAAAGAAAAATGTCACTGAAAGTTATTTTTATAACTCAAAGTAAATTTTTTTAATTGAAGTATAATCAGATTACAACATTGTGTTAAATTCTGGTGTGCAGCACAATGATTCATTCATACAAGTACATTTCTTTTCATATTCTTTTCCATTTTAGTTATTACAAGATATTGAATATAGTTCCCAGTGCTATGCAGTAGAAATTTGTTTTTTATTTTACATATATATTAATGTGTGTCTGCAAATCCCAAACTCCCAATTTTTCCCTCCCTCCACCCTTTCACCCTGGTAACCATAAGTTTGTTTTCTATGTGAGTCTGCTCCTGTCTGGTAAATAATTTCTTTTGTGTCATGTTTTTAGATTCCACATATAACTTATATCATATGGTATCACTTTCCTTTCTCCTTCTGGTTTACTTCACTTAGTATGACAATCTCTGGTCCATCCATGGTGCTGCAAATGTCATTATTTTATTCTTATTTATTGCTGAGTAGTATTCTATTGTATATATATACCACATCTTAGACTACAATGAGGTACCACCTCACACCAATCAGAATGGCCATCATTCACAAGTCCCAAATGACAAATGCTGGAGAGGCTATGGAGAAAAGGGAACCCTCTTCACTGCTGGTGGGAATGTAGTTTGGTGCAACCATTATGGAAAACAGTATGAAGATTTCTCAAGAAGCTAAAAATAGACATACCCTATGACCCAGCAATCCAACTCCTGGGCATATATCCAGAAGGAACCCTAATTCAAAAAGACACCTGCACCCCAATGTTCAGAGCAGCACTAGTTAAAATAGCCAAGAAATGGAGACAGCCTAAATGTCCATTGACAGATGAAAGGGTACAAGGTAAATGTTGATTGTATTTTTATTTTATGAAGTCTAGATTTTACCAATTTGTACGAGTTGAAACATGAAAGGCATGTATTTCATTTGCCTTGTTTTCAAGACCAAATTTATTTCTTCCTAATGTTGCTGTTACATATAACTGGTGGTTAACATGTGAAAACCTTTGGAATCACTTAGTTTAATGTGAATCCAGCTTAATTAAATACAGCAGATTATCAGGTTTTCTTTAATTCTAAAGTGTCTAGGTTTAGCATTTCCTATTTTGCCTATTCCTAACTTTATCCCCCAAATTGACTGACTAAATGAAAGTGTGTTCAATTAAAGCAATACAGAGCTGTTTTAGATATTGTAAGTAACATACATACAAAACTAAAGGGGAAAAAACACCAAAAGTTATTGGGCAATAAAAATTTCAAAAACAAAATTGTTCCTAATTAAATAATATCTGTGTCAGGTTGAACTGCATAAATGGCATGACTTATGAATTATGTAATATATAATATTAGGGAGAGAAGAATGATAATCATACAGTGTATATATTATATTATATTATATAGTATTTCTATAATCTTAGAGAAAAGTGAGAACACTGCTAAGGTATATTAACTGCTTTTCATGTGTCCAAATACACTCTGCTAAGCACTTTACATGAATTATCTGGGTCATTATCTCCAATTTTTTTTGAATTTTTTTTATTGAGTTACAGTCAATTTACAATGTAGTGTCTATTTCTGGTGTGCAGCACAATTTTTCAGTCATACATGAATATACATACATTCATTTTCATATTCTTTTTCACCATGAGCTACTACTACAATATCTTGAATATATTTCTCTGTGCTACACAGTATAAACTTGTTTATCTATTCTATATATACCTGTTAGTATTGAACTCCCAGTTTGTCCCTTCCCATCCCCTTCTCCTCTGGCAACCACAACTTTATATTCTATGTCTGTGAATCTGTTTCTGTTTTATATCTAAGTTCATTTGTCTTCTTTTTTTTTAGATTCCATATATGAGTGATATCATATGGTATTTTTCTTTCTCTTTCTGGCTTACTTCACTTAAAATGACACTCTTCAGGAACATCCATGTTGCTGCAAATGGCTTTATGTTCTTTTTTATATCTGAGTAATATTTCATTGTATAAACATTCCACAACTTCTTTGCCCAGCCATCTGTTGATGGACATTTAGGCTGTTTCCATGTCTTGGCTACTGTAAATAGTGCTGCTATGAACATTGGGGTGAAGGTGTCTTTTTGAATTAGGGTTTCTTCTGGATATATGCCCAGGAGTGGAATTGCTGGGTCTTATGGTAAGTCTATATTTAGTCTTTTGAGGAATCTCCATACTGTTTTCCACAATGGCTGCACCAAACTGAATTCTTCAATATTTTTTCACAAAATAGGTTTTATTTCCATTTGCAGTTGAAGAATTTGAAACACAAAGTAACTTGTCAAACGTCATAGAGCTGGGAAAGGGTGGGTTGGGAGTCAAACCCAGGTTTAGATGCCAAACTCTGAGATCCAAAACAACACTGTTACCTCAGGGACATTTTGGTCACAATGTAGGCATGGGTTTCTGAACACTTGAGTTCAGAGGTCAGCCAGTTTTGGTCCGTGGATCAAATCCAGTCTGCTGCCTGTTTTGCAAATTTGATGGAACACAGCTACAGCTGTTGGTTTATGTTCTGCCTCTGGATGTTTCACTGCAACGGAGTTGAATAGCTTCGGCAAAGACCTCACCACCTGCAAAGCCTACGATGTTTGCTACCTGGCTTCTTACAAGAAAAGTTCCCTGACCTGTGCTTCAGATTTCCAGTCTGCAATTTGAAATCAAAATTCTATGTTTTTAGACATCTACTGCATTTTTCACTTATCTAACTTAGTTAATATGGTTGAAATAATCATTATCTATTTAATAAACACATCAATATTTTGTGATTAAAACTGAAATTCTAACAGTTGCTCTAAAGAGAAACTAACAAGAAAGAATGGAAACTGTCACCACTTATCGCCGAGCTAGGATTTTTTCTTATTACCTCCCATAATAAAAATTGCTATTTTACATGAATGAGTTAATTACTACTATTACAATTCAACCCAAGAACTTTTCTAGCTTAAAAGTGTGCATGCTGGGGCTAAAACATAGCTAGTATATTTCATAAAGTACCTGATAAAACCCTAAAGAAATCAAAATAAAAATGAGACATCACTGACTTCCTTAAAATAAGTAGAAAATAAACCATCAACACTGACTTAAATTTTACTGAAGGAGTTAATTACTTATAAGAAACTTAGTTATCAGAAATAATGTTAGTCATTTTGGAAATAATGAAGAGGCCCTTTGTTTATTACAAAAGATGCAGCACTGTAATTATTTTTGCAGATTTATTTATTCTAAATTAAATTTAAATTTGTCGGCAGATTCCTTTGCATTAGAAGGTTAAAAAAAAAAGCATAATAGACTTTCAAGTAACAGTTCACAGAAAAGCTCGTGGGGTCCCCCTGGACCAGTTTCACACAGTGCATCCTCTTGGTAAGTTCACCACCATCTAGCATCTGGTCTTTTTATGCAAAGAGCTGATGTGACAGTCCACTGAGTGCATTCCTCTCTTGTGAGCTGGCACGCATTAAGTTCACAGACATGATTGCATAAAACTAAATTGCTATTTTATTTATGTTCATTCAAGAAATGCAACTGCTGAGCAAATGAGGCTCTGATTTCTCTTTCCTAATAGTTTGGGAAACTCATGCAGAAGATCTCCCCACAAGTACTTAGACAGCATCAATTTCAATGCCTGTTGGACCCATTGCCCCCATTATTCATGTTTTCAAGGCCTTCCTGACACAAATATTCAAGTTACTTAAGAGCACAGTGGGGGTGGTCAGGTTCCTCTAACCAAGCGTCCTGGGAGGATGGGTCCTAAACAGATCTCTGCTCTTAACAAAATGCCACATAATCCCTCACAAGATATAAGACAGAAGGGAAAAATGACTGTTGCCATGTTCTTTTGAAGATGACTGACCAGAAGAGTGTATTGTTTAAAGATTCAATATTATTTAAATATTTAGAATAGTAGAATGTGTCCAAGTTTTTATATATGGTGCCAAGGATATCGGACTTTGTGCTGTGTGGAGAGGGTGATCTTGAAGTGACAGCAGATTCATCTCTGCTCATCACCTGTCCATGTGGTGAAACAGGCTGGGAAGAGGTGGGGCAGACCAAGAGGACATTCCGACTTAGGATGGGCACGTGTTACAGAACACAGGTCAGTTTCCTTTTGGAAAAGTTGAGTTTCAGATGCCTTCATTTAACCTGTCATAAGCAAAAATTCTGTGCTTTGTACATTCAGAGCTTATGCTCTGTTTTACTGATACCATACATCCTTGTCAAATCTAGAAGCTGGTTCTCATCCCACTTGAGTTTAAAATTTTTTATTTATTATTTTTTTTTTTATTGAGGTATAGTCAATTATGAACTGTCAGTTTCTGGTGCACAGCATCATGTCGCAGTCATGCATGTATTTACATATATTCATTTTCATTAAAGGTTGTCACAAGATATTTAATATTGTTTTTAATCTATTTTTATACCTAGTGGTTAACATTTGCAAACCTCAAACTCCCAAATTTATCCCTTCCCACACACTGTCCCCTGGTAACCATAAGACTGTTGACCATGTCTGAGTCTCTTTCTGTTTTGTAGATGAGTTCATTAATGTCTTCTTTTTTCTTTTCTTTTCCCTTTCTTTTTTTAGATTCCACATATGACTGATATCATATGGTATTTTTCTTTCTTTTCCTGGCTTACTTCACTTTTTATAACAATGCCATGAATTGAGTGCTGTTTCTTGGTTCTACAGCACAGAATACTTAAGTAACCTGTTCGATGTTACTTAACTAGTAAGGAAGGAGTGAAGAAACAAATTCCCACGTGACTGGCTGTTAATCATATACCTATAACTGTTGCTGGTTTTGCCCTTATATTCCTAGAAATGAACAATAGCTTGTTTTGTTTTGTTTCTAACATATCAAGTGTTCTTTTGTAACATGATGAGACCACACTCGTGTTCCTGATGAGAACAAAAAACAGGCAAAGCGCCATGGTCCTCGGATGGTTGTTACTTGTTTGGATGTAAGTGACGCTGAATCTGGGCTGACTCACACCACTAACACATTTTCATGAAAATATGTAATTGTTTTAATCTGATCCTCTAAAGTAACTTTACGGAATTTGTTTCCATAGGGCCAGATTCACTTTTCAACTGACAACAAACATGACTCACTTCATTTCAGTTAATTAGTTTGGTTACAAGCTACTGAAAACAGAGGCTTTGAGGCAGGAAAGCCTTTCAATCCTAGCTCTCTGAGCCAATGCATCCAAAAAGGACTGGAAATCACAAATCCTGCTTTGAATTGCTGCAAAATGGACCAGCGAGCGGACAACAAATGCAGATTTTCTTTTCCTCTATAAAATCCTTTTCAAGGATTCAAGGATTTAAAGACAGGAAAGTGAATTAAGACTCTGCCTGCTTGAAACCCAGCAAAACTACCTGAGGAAATAAGTAGAAATTTTCCTCTTTTAAACCTAATCACCAGGATATTTATTTGTGGCTCACAAGCAACAATACCAAAAGCATAATCATCATCATGAATTTGTTTTGGACCACCTAAATTTATTAAGAAAATACTAAAAGATGTGAAGAGAGAAATAGACAATAATGCAATAATAATAGGGGGTTTCAATACACCAATGTTGGTAAACGGTAGGTCACCCAGACAGAAAATCAACAAGAAAATATGTAAACTGAAACATATATTAGACCAAACGGACACAGACAGAGCATTTCATCCAGCAGCACCAGAACGCACATTCTTCCCAGGAGCACACAGATCGTTCTCCAGGGTGGATTATACAATAAGACACAAAACAAGTCTTTGCCAATTCAAGAACACCGAAATCTTCTGAAAGAATCTCTTCCACACTGGTTGGAAAAACTGGACAGCCATATGCAAAACAATGAAACTGGACCATTACCTTACACTATACACAAAAATTAACACAAATAGATCAAGTCTGAAAGTGTGCCAAGTAGATTTTCTTTTTTTGTTTTGCACATTTAATGGATTAAACTTTAATTTTTAAAAAGATACAAATAAAATTTAGGTGTAGTAAATTTGTGAAGAAATCATCTGGTAGCCAGCCTTGTATCCAATTATGAAATAGTTATATTATTTTTTTCTTGAAAGAAGGCGCTATTTACAAAAACATTTTCTCCTTTTCCTCTGGTGGATGTTGGACACAGCTTCACAGAGGAGGTGACAGTGAAGCAGGATTCGAAAGATGCATTGCAGTCAAATACGGTTTTTACCATCAGGTGGGTGTGACTGATGAAATAGATGCTCTTAAGAGTAACATGACCAGCACACTCTCCTCCCCAGGCCGTCATCTGGACGGACTCGCCGAGCCCAGAGCCTGGCGTGTCTGAGACTGCATCAGCCCCAAACCAGAGCTGGCCAGGATGTGCCCAGCCCCCAGATGTTTACAGAGTGGGTAAGTGGTTAATAGGCTTTGGAGGAAAAAGAAAAAAGGAGGGCTATGACTTGAGCCAAAATCCACACAGTAAAAGCTGATTCTTATGCTATTATTTGTTTTGCAGCTGAAATGATTAAATATTCTCCAGAACATCAATTTATGGTCCTATTGACCTGGACCACTTTAAAATATTTAAGTGTAGTTAGAGCCATCAAAAATGCACTAAGTAACGTTCAGTAGAGTTTTAGCATTAGTGTCTTGTTATTTTTAATGACCAATAATGGCAAAGCTTTTTTGGATAAAGAAATTTCTAGTGCATGCAGATAGCCACACGTCAGTCACTGGGCCTCAGACCTGCTCCAGGCCTCGGGACACACAGAGCAAGTGTGACCCTCGCGTTCCCATTTGTAACACAAGGGGCTAATTGATTCTGCTATTCCTCTATCCTTAAAAATCCCCCAGTTTCTAAAATCCTTTTATAGTCATGAAGTTTTACAATACACCTTCATAAAATATTGCTCATCAGGACTAACAATGTATATCTGTCATAATTTAGGGTTAGGAGTTAATGCTGTCCAAACAAAGCGATTTCAGAGAATCGGCTAGAAAATGTAAATTACTCTATAAGCTCAGTGAAATTTCAGTTCAGAATCTGGAGACGGTTTACTAAACTATTTGAAATGCTGGCTTTAAAATGTACAGAGTATAACACCGAGAAGAATCAAGACAATTTTGAATCCTGACTAATTATTACGCATTTACTATTTTCTAGGAACAATTCTAATGCTTTGGGTGAAGAAGGATATTTAACTTTTGAAAGAACACTATGATATAGGAACCAATAATGTTTTTATTTTGCAGATGAGAAACCGAAACATGGGAAACCTAAGTAACTTGCCGATGGCATGTTGGCAAATGAGGCTAAAACTGAGATTTGAACCCTGGTGTGTTACCTTCAAATATTACATGATAAACCAGTGTGTTATACTGCACTCATAGAAGAGCAAAAATGGAAGACTTGACTTAAAAAGTGGCAAAATAGATTAAAGTTAAGATACTATAAGGAGGACAGGGTATAGCTCAGTGTTGGAGCGCATGCCTAGAATGCACAAGGCCCTGGGTTCAATCCCCAGTACCTCCTCTAAAAGTAAATAAAGAAATAAACCTACTTACCTCCCTCCCCCCAAAATTAAAAATAAGAGATTAAAAAAAGATATTATAGTTCTGGCATGAGGATAGACAGTTGAGAAATGGAACTGAAAAGGTGGCCCAGAAGCAAACCACACATACATGTTGATACAGAAGGTACCAGAAGTAGTGGTTTTCAACCATAATTGCTAGAGAGATGATGGCTTATTTAATACGTGATGTTGGAAACATTGGATGTCCAAATGGAAAAACAAAATATAAAAGAGTATTTACCTTGTATTATGCAAAAATAGAATCTAGATAGAAGAAACATAATTTAAAAGAATATATAACTTGAGGAAAAGAAGAATTTTTAAAATAATTATGTGTACATCAAACGCAAACACACAGTCTGCCACACACATCCACCCACAAGTGAGAAGCACAATTTAATTCACTACGTGGAAATCTGGAATCTCTGGATAATAAAAGAAGATAAAACAGAAGCTGTGAACTGCAAAATTATGTTAGCATTACATATGACTAGACAAGATTTAGTATCTGAATGCATTAACAGTTTCTAAAAATAAAAACAAAGCATAACTAAAATCAACCAAGGATTTGAACAGACAAATTACAGAAGGAGAATTGGGATGACCAAAATTATCCCCGTATTTTCCAAGCTCGAGATTATTAGAAATTAAGGAAATTATTTCTTTTTTTATTTTTATTTTTTTTATTGAGTAATAGTCAGTTTACAATGTTGTGTCAATTTCTGGTGCATCGCACAATTCTTCAGTCATATATGAATATACATATATTCATTTCCATAATCTTTTTCATAAAATATTCATTAAGGCAGTGAGATACAATTTCACATCTATCAATGGTAAAAATATAAACATATGGTATAGATATGTAAAAGAACATTATATATATGATAATGTCAACTAGGCACAGACTTGGAGAAGCAGAACCTTGCTTACATTGCTAGTAAGCATACATATATAAGAATAACTATTTTGGAGAACATGGCGTTTAGCAATATCCTCGAGAGTCATCCACATACATGAAGGATCAGTAATTCTTTGTGCAAAGATACCGATTAAGGAATGATTTTAATATTGAAAAACAAAACAACCTACATTTGGGGTAATAGAGAAATGAATTTTCAATTATTCTACATTTTCTTATATCCATGACATTGTAAATGTGTAGCTACTAAAACACTCTGTATTTAGTAATATAAATCTTGAAAAATGAAAGACTAAAAGAAAATCAAAAAGGAATATGTATATCATAGTGTCATTTACATAAATATGAAAACAATAAAGTAACGTTATGTCTGTGAATGTATCATTATAATTTTGGATATGGATTCGAATATACATGATTATTTATTTATTTGTTGAATGGAGGGACTGCGGATTGAACCTGTGACCTCGCGCATGCTAAGCATACACTCTACCACTGAGCTGTACCCTCCCCCTCAAACATCTATTACTTGCTCTTTTCTCTCACAGAGCTCAGCCCTAAAACAGAAACTTTGGCCAGAAAGAGAACAAAAAAAGAGATACTTGGGTAGGTCCTCGGGAATGACACTGCAGTTGTAGAACATCAAATGTCTCGGTATGTGGTTGTGTCCTTGGAATTGAGGTGCCGGCTGCAGGGGAATAGAAAAGGTCCTGTTTTTCAACAGCCTGGCACCTTCTTCCCTTTGTTGATAACCAGCCTGAATCAGGAAGCCTGTCTAATCATCTCTCTCAATAAGATTTGATTTCTGCAAAGCTATTTTGAAAGATACATATTCAAAGTGCAGAGATTAAATATATCTTAAGTGATATAACTAAGGAAGATACTTGACTTGGAAATACAGGGTAAAACAAAGGAAAAAGGCAATGCACCCATCAAGTAGGTTGTAACATCTTATAAATATCACATTTTATTTACAAATAATTATATAATGATGACATATATTATGTGTATATTATACATAGACATACACACACTGATTTTTCATTTTAAAGTGCAGTGCCCAGATCTTGGTTTCTAAAATGGTGGTGAGGTGACTAGCGTCCTTCCAAATTTCATGTCCACCCAGAACCTCAGAATATGACCTTATTTGGAAGTAGGGTTCTTGCCGACGTCATTATTTAAGATGAGGTCATACTGGATTAGGGTGCACCCTAGATCCAATAACTGGCATCCTTAGCAAAACAGGGGAAGACATGGAGAGACATGCAAGGAGGAGGTTTCTGTGATGACACCAAACCAAAGAGAGCCAGGTCACCAGCAGCCACCAGGGCTGGGAGACAGGCACAGGCACAGAACAGACAGGGACACAACCTTGCTCACACCTTGACTTCAGACTTCTGGCCTCCCAACTGTGAGAAAGTCATTTCTACTGTTTTGAAGCCTCCCAGCTTGTGGTAACGTGCTAGGAATAGAAGTCCTAGGAAACTAATAGGGCTCCATGGAGGCAGGGCTGGTCCTAGGGTGGAGGCAGTGAAACTACAAGATGAACATTATCCTGCAGTCCATCAGATACAAAGTATGCAAGTGAACATGTTAGGTAGTTAGATTAGTGGGAGGCACCTGACAGGTAAGGTGGAGGAGAGGGAGGCTGGTCCATTAGATGTTGGTGTGCCCGCCTTCAGCATAAAGGGATTTTATTTCCTCAAAATGAGTGCCAGCAAGAAACTGGATAGAACCCGAAAGCCATGACTGTGCAGTAGCAACAAGGGTCTAACCAGACATGACTCAGTGCTTGTTGTGAAATAATCAGCATTGTGGTCGAGGCACCCCCTTGGGTTTCTCTGTGTGCATCGTGGGTAAGGACACGTGCAAAAGGGGACAAGCATGACTCAGCACTCCAAGGGCAAGAGCCATCAGTCAGTCAAGAGACCACCTCTAAGCAAGGGTGTAAGAGGAGAGACAAAGCCCACTGCTCTCTGCCCTTGGATCAGCCCGCCTCCCGTTCTTGGAGGTGTTAAATAAATCCTTTAAAATCTTTCACTACACAGCACTGCATGTTCTGTCTGAATCCTTATCTTTTGGGTATGACAAGAACTGAGGTCTTTTCTCTTCCCCTTCTGGGGCAACAAACACACACAAACACAAAGCAAAAAGCCATGATGTGTACGTCAAAGGGCCCCAGGAGCCAATTGGAGAGGACTCGCAATGGCAAAATTTGGAAAAGCTGAACAATGCAATAATGATAATATTAGATTATAATGCAAAAAATAGAGTAAATCTCCATGAGGTTTCTACATTGCATAAAGCAGTGTAGAAGAAGAGGCAAATCTTTCTTCAGAAGAATTCTCATTAAATATTGTAGAGGCATTTGCAGCAGGTGAGATCCATTGACAGGCATTAGAACCCATAGGTAGGAAACTGAAAGAGAAACAGGGTCTTTGTGTAGTCGCCAAACTTGCTCTATATTGTGTGGTTTTAATATATGAACACAAGTTCTGCAATGCCCTTCCCTCAGCAGGTGCAGCTTCATTCCCCTTCCCTGTAGTGTGGGCTGGACTTAGAGACTGTGCTTCTGGGAGAATGGAAAGAGAAAACAGAAGGAAAGAAACTGAACAGACACCGACTTAACCCGTGATCAAAGCCAGTGCCCCCAGTGCAAGGTCATATTGATATCACGTCACTCTGATAGGATGCAGTGAGAAGGGCAGCTGTGATGTTCTTCCTCAGAATCTAAAACCTCTGTGAGAGCAGGCAGAGAGCTAGATATGAACAGAGAAAAGGGGACGCAGGCCAAATGGCAGGAATTGGGCAGAAAGGAGGGGCACCGGCCAAATGCAGGAAACCCTTCACCATGCAGACACCAGAGGTCCCTGGGCAGAGAAAGACAAGCAGGTACCTCTGGGCTGATAAGCGGTCACACACTTTGGGGTAGGAAGGGGTCTGGAATCGACAAGGAAAGGTGGGAAAAGGCAGGAATCTCCAGTGTCTGAATGTAACCTCTTGCTTATTGCTTATTATGTCCTCATTTCAATAAAATTAGCCTTGTAGATTAGAACCACCCATCATGCACCGACATCATGACACTTCTGATCCAGACTAAATAAGAACAAAAATCCTTCCTCCCTTCAGGAAGCTGGAGTTGGGATGAAAATGAGGGAATAGGACCCCAAATCCTTCCCTCCCCAATGAGTATTCTGTCCATTCATTTTTACACTCTATGTAACCAACTTCTCAAAGAAACTCAGGGCAGCTGCTCACCTGAGCCTGCCCACCTCCCGTTGAGAGTGTGTTTTCCATCCTCACTTTGCTTTCTTAATCTCCACATCTTGTCTCTGAATTCTCTCTGGGATGGGACAAGAACCTGGACACTGGTTACATCCACCAGCAACATCTTCATCTGTGCCTAGAAATGTTGGACACGGCCAAGGAGGGACATTAACTAAGGAGTATTTCCAGGAGAGTCTTGAAGACAAGGAAAGACTGAGAAATGGTCTCAGGTTGACAGAGGCTATGGAGACCTGAGCACTAAATGCAGTGTGGGATCTGGGGATTAGATCCCAGATTAGATTAGACAGGAAAAATAAAAAGGCAGCAGAAACATTGGTGAAGCCCAAACAAAGCCAAAGTTTTAACTAGTAATACTGTATACATGTTAATTTCTTAGTTTTGACAAATAGATCATCAACACTATAAAGCTGAATGAAAAGTAAACAAAACTCTCTATTATCTTTGCAGCTTTTCAACAGATCTAAAATTATTCCAAAATTAAATGCTCAAAAAATGCATGGTATCAAAATTTTGATATATAATTAATTTCAGACTCTGTAAATTTCAAACACTTATCATCTTAATTATATATGGGGTTGATCAAAAGCCTATAGCCAAGTAAACAATTTGCTCAAGGTCATGGAGCATATTAACAATAGAGGAAATAGTTTTACCAAAGATGAAAGGCTTTGGAAAGAGTCAAAAAATGTTTCCTTGAAATAAAAGAACTAGAATGACTAATAATATATATGGAGCCACACGTCAGAAAGTCTCATCCAAATTTTTTTTACAAGTGTTCAGTAGCTTCCCAAGTATTGTGGATGTCATATTCAACTTAGGGCTCCACTAAAAATTCAGCAAAGTTTAATTTTAACGCTTTTTAAAAATGTTGTTAAACTTTACATTTCTCTACCATAGGACACAGAAGATTTATGGATAATTTCAGAGGAAATGGCCCTTAGAATTGGGTGAGTGAATTCATGCTGAAATGTTTGATTAAAATGAGAAAGAGTACTGACTAATCTTTCTGCAGCTAAGGTTCTCAAAAGGTTTGAAATGCTCTGTAACTATTCTAAATGGATTAAGGTAGCTGGATTTTTCATGAAATGCTTTGAAAAAATATCTTATTTAGAAGCAGTTTTACCTCTATGCCATAATATTTCTTTACTTATCTTTTCATATTTTTATTACAGATTCCCTCATATCTTAATGTCTAGTTACTAAATTTTGAGTAATAAAAACCAGCAAAATAAAAACTGAGCAATTGTTTTCCAATAAGGAAAATGGTATTCGAATAAGATCAATACGTCAAATCGTAGCTGGGATTCTCAGAGCCCAATCTGCATACAGAAATGACTGAGAATGTTTCTTTGCAAATTATCTTTGCTACAATTTATTTGGGGAAAGATATTATTAGTCAAAAGATGAAACTTAACTCTGTTCAGTGATCACAAATTAGCTTTAAGCCATGAACATTGTAGCTCCACACTCATTCACAAATCTGTGCCGTTTCTTTTGACTTTGGACTTTTTATAAACATTTTATAGGTGACTTCTGTGATTTGTCACTGAAAGTGATGGATTACAATTTAGATTGTGCTGTTAAATTATCTTGCATTCCCTTCTCATCTGCCTCCAACTATAACCAGCCAAGAGCCTTTAGGATAGTGTCATGAGGTGTATTCCAGCACACAGGTTCTGACTCATCAGAGCTGTGCACAAATGCCTTTTAAGTGAAGAAAGAATATGGATCAGTTTTCATCTTAGCCTCTGACATGATGCTGACATAAAGAGAATTTTTAAACACTTGGTAGAGTTGCTAATTTTTCCTTACAATGCTGTGATGGTCTCTTTCTACCCAGCAAGTCCTGATTGACTGCAGTGGGCTACTTGTTTTAATAGAAGACATGTCTAATACTGTTCATTGTCCAGAAAGATGAAACCCTGCTTTTATTGACTCATTATCTCTACAAAGGCTATGAGCTTAGTTGTATTTATTTTTCTGTTCTGAATCTTTCCCATTTATTGAAAAGAGATTAATGTTTAGGAAAAAAACCTGTCAGTGGACATTTAGGTTGCTTCCATTTCTATATATAAAAATAGATAAAAAACCAAACTTCTTCTGTATAGCTCAAGGAACTATACTCAACATCTTGTAATAGCCTTTAATGGAAAAGATTATGGAAATAAATATATGTATATATACGCATGACTGGGACATGATGCTGTGCACCAGAAATTGACACATTGTAATTGACTACACTTCAATTAAAAAAAAGGAACAAACATCAGGGACTGTAAACTCAAATGCTTCTAGGGTCCAGGCTGATAACAGAAGCAAAGGAGACCAGCAGGGGTTCCACCCAGGACACCCCCCTTTTATAAGAGGCAGTGTGACTTAGCAAAATCCGAGTGTGGCCTTGAGGGAAGACATTTCTAACACTGGCAGATGCTCTCCCGTGTCAGGCAGCGCCAGAAATGAATATTTTTTTTTTGAATCTTCTGATTTTTCAATGCTGACTCCATGTTTCTTTTAAGCTGCTTAAGCCAAACTGTAACATGTCTGCAGGTTGGAATTAGCCGGCCACCGCTTGGAGCCCACTGGTAATTCATGATTACCCTTTATAGCAATTCTCTCATAATTCATTGGAAGTTGAAGCTGAAATTCTCCCTAAATCCTTTTTTTCTAATGTTAAAGTGAGCTTGTTAAGGACTAATCCATGTAAAAATTAGCATTTCTGAAAATCTAGAAATAGATACATACTATTGAAGTTTTTTCAAATTATGTTTTGAGAACCCTAGAGTTCAGAGTGATGTTAACAGGGGTTAAAGACTCTAGATTCCAAAGACAGGCTTGTGAAGACTTTATAGTCACACTGCAAGCCTCTCAGAATCTTTAGTATTTATGCCAATATTAGGGTATTTTCCCTGAATTCCAAGTGGTCATAGGAAGTAAGATATCACTCCAAGAATGTTCCATTTCACTTTACGTAAACAGAGCTGACTACATTGAGAAACAGAGATAAGAAGAAAGACAAAGGTTTTCTCAGGCACCCATCAGAAAACAGAATTTTAATAGCAAGACCAATCACAGCACAAACATCTCATGAGCTCTTCCTCACTCATCTCATTTTTCTCTATAATTAATTCTCATTCAGTTGATTTTGGGTTAGCTTTTGTGAAGACATCTGTCTCAGGAGCTGGAAATCCTGACTCAGGCACTCAGACCACACTGACCGGGTGCTCATGGTGGTGGCAGGCTCCAAGGTGTCCCCAGGGAGATGACACAGACACCCTCAGCCCCAAAGCCATGCACAGCCCGTGTGGAGCCATCATTCTTCAAGACTCAATTCTGATAACTTATTATAGTAACAAACAACATAAGATCAGAGGGTTATAGAATCCTTTTGTAAGGTCTCATGACACTAAACTATTGAATCAATCTTTTGATTACCCTGAGGGTGAAACAAGATTATGGACAGTGAAGACACTGACAAATTTCTAGAGCCTTCCAACTCATCCAGTGAACCATAGGTCACAAAGTCCAGCAACCCACACAGATCTTTAAACCATGAAGCAACATACTCTGTAATATCAACTAAGTCACAAAGCCAGTCTTTGGACATGAACGCCTGTACGCATCCGTTTACCTTGAAAAGTACATAAATTTTGAATCGTGTAGGAACATATTAGATGCAGAGAAAATTTAGTTCCTTCATTTGATATGACATTGTGACTTAATAAAATGATCATAACAGCAGTGTACTAATTAAATACACAGTAAATATGCAACACATGCAGCTAACTCAAGCTTTCCTCCCTTTTGAAGGTGGAAAATCAAACTCGGTGCTCTCCCATGGCCATGTGCTAATCTTCAAAAATGGTTTGCATGTAAAAAGTCCAACCTCTCTATTATTCTGAGTTTGGGGCCTGAAAGTCATTGTGATGTAAGTCATGAAAATAAGTTATGGAAATCGACCTGAAAACAAGAAACCACTCCAGGCTTTGGAAGCATAAGAACATTCAAAACGAATACAGGGGCGGGTAGTAATTGCTAAGAATTCTCACTCTTCTGCTAAAAACAACACAAAGAAGTCCGTTGCTGTTGTGAAGTGAGTGTATCCTGGTCACACACAAGCCTGTGCTCACTGGGCGACAAAGCAGGCTGGGCTGCTCCGCGCTGCTTTTCTTAAACCAGACTGAAGGCGGTCATTTTCCTTCCAAACTATTGAGTTTCCCTTTTTATAGTTCACAGACTTTTTCAAATAATAATGGTGTACGGTTATAGGCTTGTCTTTAAATATGCACACAGTTACACACAAAACCAAATATACAAATCTTGTCCACATAATACATGGACCACAATAAAGGTATATGATTTTAACTGGAGTTTACAACTAGCAAAAATATTTTATATAAACATGAATATGTGAGCTAAACCACAACAGTGACCCAGATCTTTTGTGCTCTCTTTATATATACATATAATTTAAATCTTTTCAATCCTAGTTCTTTAGTTCAATTTCCTATTAGCCCAAGGTCTTAAAGTCAATTAGTTGTATTAAAACTACAATTTAAGTTGAAAGTATCAAATGAGTTATATTGAAACTGCAATTTAAGTTGATCTATCGAACTGTTCAGATTCAACATTTTTCAAAGAAATGATATTTTAAAATTGATCCAGGTGGTAAAAAGCAGAGAAACACTTATGGGGAACATTGTCTGAGATTCACAGAAACAAATCTTTTGAAAAAAGGCAGTATAATTGAATATAGTTAAGCAAATGTTTACGTTCCATGAATTTAAGTGATTTAATCATTTATCAGACCCATACAAGCAATAAGAGAAACTGAGAAAGTTCAAAGAAATGGAAAGAAAAAAAGAAATACGAATCAAACGTAAAAGAAAATGTTACATTTGCATAATAACTCACACTGTGGCAAGATCAAAGATTACAAAGAATACATGCAAATACTTTATAGGAAATTATTAAGCTGGTGCATAGTGTTCAAGGATTTACCTTAATTAGTAACAGTACATGAACTTGAATTCTTACTCTTTTTGTATTTATTTTACAATATACTAAAAAAAAGTTTACTAATTTTATTTGTGCCGTTTGATGACTTTGTTATTCCTATTTCTTAGTTTTTGTTGTTCTGAATTAGCAATCAGCCATTTTTATCACAATTTTCCTGAGCTGGCAGTTTCTGTGATGGAAATTTTTTCTTCACAAAGAAAATATTTTTCTTCTGTCTTCCCTAAGAATTTCTGGAGTTCCCTTATCTTAGAGATAGATGAACAGCTGTTTCATAATAACGGGTCTTTTGAATATAAATGATTACATGATTTAATATACTGATCTATTCCAGAGACATGCAACTGAGTATAAACCACGTTTTGCTCAGGAAATGTTTAATATTGCATAACAGAGGAAGATTATAAACCTTGGCAGTCTAGACACAGTCTGTTCTGGAGAACAGGGTCTTTTCTCCAAGGGCTGAGCTCTGGGCAGGAGTCTGAGTTCACAGAAATGTCCAGGAGAAGGAGTTCAAGGTCACGGGCACACTTCTCGCTGTGCGTCTCTGCTGTTTTCTGTAGCGCTTCCCCGTGCAGACTGTGGGTCAGGCTAACGGCTCAAATATACAATTTAACACTTTGTTCCCATAACATAAATCTTTGTCTCACAGTTTGACCTCATTGATTTGTGTACATTTTTGGAACTTACTTACTCTGTATGAAAGAAAAGAAGAAAAAAGCACCCACTCGTATCTAAGCCTCAACAGTAGGAGGTCATGAACTTGCAGAAGGCAAACACCAAAGGACTGAAAGGATCGGTGCCTGCCAGGCAGGTGGGTGCCCAAAATTAAAAATGCGCATTAAGACTCGTTCCTGCAGGCATTATGCAAACCAGACGTTAGTTTGAGATTTGCAGACACTAACTGCTATATATAAAATACACAAACAACAAGTTCATACTGTACAGCACAGGGAACTATATTCAATATCTTGCAGTAACCTGTGGTGAAAAAGAATATGAAAATGAATGTATGTATGTGCACACATGACTGAAGCATTAGGCTGTACGTCAGAAATTGACACAACATTGTAAACTGACTATACTTCAGTTATATATATCTATATATAAAAAAGTAATCTTTTATCCTCAAGTCATGAAAACCCAGGTTTAAATATTTAAATATCTGCATGTATATCTTTCTTTTGGATAGTGTGTCCATCTGTTTTGAATTACATATCCCTGAAGTACGTATAGACAGATCTGTTTGCCAGATAAATCCCTATGAGAGAGTCTCCAGGAAAGTTGTCCAGAGATTCAAAGGGGAAATGATTGCAATTAAATCATCCCTGGCAGTTACTGATGCTTTTTTTATAAAGTGAAAGAGGAGGCTTTTCTCACAGAGCAGCACACTGAGATCTGGTATCATTTGGCAACTCAGCTAGGACTCAGAAATGAATACATTCACAAACACACTTGCAAACCACTTCTGCAAGGAAGGCAGATATGTGGAGAATCACTTTCAAAGCCAAATGAGAATAACATCAGTCATGCCGGATGTGACACAGGGCAGGTTTTCACTCGTGTGGTTGAGAATGACTGGACAATGATTTATTTTTTAATTGAAGTGTAGTCAGTTACAGTGTGTCAATTTCCAGTGTACAGCATCATGTTTCAGCCACACATACACCTACATATATTCAATTTCATATTCTTTTTCATTACAGTTTACTTTAAGGCATTGAATATAGTTCAGTGCCTGGAAATCTTGGCGTCCCAATTTATCATTCCCTCCCCCCTTTCCCCTCTGGTAACCATGAGTTTGCATTTGATTTTTATAAAATGACTGTGAATGAGTGAAAATTCTATTGCTGTATAGTGAAAACAACCCTCACCACACTCAGAACCAAGGAAGACAAGACTGGCACAAGGGATCTGTGAAATTCACTCGTTAGGCAGCACAATTCATTTAACTACATTGAGGGCTTTCTGTGGGTTATTGCCCTGGAACTCCACCATGTAAATTGCGTGCATGTGTGTGTGTGTGTGTGTGTGTGTGTGTGAAACAAAACTACAGTAGAAAATCTTTTTTAAAACTGAGCATAAATACAATAGAGATTAACAAGACCATAGAAAAAATCAACCAAACCAAAAGCTGGTTTTTTGAAAAAGTAAATAAAATCGACAAACCTCTGGCCAAACTCACAAAGAAGAAAAAAGAGAGAGCACAAATTAGCAAAATAAGAAAGGAAAATGGAGAAATTACAACAAACAAAATAGAAATACAGAATATCATACGAGAATATTATGAAAAACTATATGGAACCAAACTGGATAACCTAGAGGACATGGACAAGTTTCTGGAAACATACTGCCCACCAAAGCTGAATCAAGAAGAAACTGAACACTTGAACAATCCGATCACTAGAAAGGAAATAGAAATAGCAATTAAAAACCTCCCTACAAATAAAAGTCCAGGACCGGATGGCTTCACAGGGGAATTCTACCAAACATACAAAGAAGAACTCATACCAGTCCTTCTCAAACTCTTCCAGATGATTGAAAAGGAGGGAATACTCCCAAGCTCATTCTATGAAGCCACCATCACCCTGATACCAAAACCAGGCAAAGACACTACAAAAAAAGAGAATTATAGACCAGTATCACTGATGAACATAGACGCCAAAATCCTCACCAAAATTTTAGCAAATAGAATCCAACAACACATAAAAAAGATTATACATCATGACCAAGTGGGGTTCATCCCAGGGACACAAGGCTGGTTCAACATATGCAAATCAATCAATGTAATACATCACATCAACAAGAGAAAGGACAAAAACCACATGATCATCTCAATCGATGGAGAAAAAGCATTTGGTAAAATTCAACACCCATTTATGATAAAAACTCTCGCCAAAGTGGGTATAGAGGGAACATATCTCAACATAATAAAAGCTATATATGACAAACCTATAGCCAGCAAAGTTCTCAATGGTGAAAAACTCAAAAGCTTCCCACTAAAATCTGGGACAAGACAAGGATGCCCACTATCACCACTCCTATTCAATATAGTCCTGGAAGTCCTAGCCACAGCAATCAGGCAAGAGAAAGAAATAAAAGGGATCCAAATTGGAAAAGAAGTGGTAAAATTGTCATTATATGCTGACGACATGTTACTATATATAGAAAACCCTAAAAGGTCCACAAAAAAGCTACTAGAGCTGATCGAAGAATTCAGCAAGGTAGCAGGTTACAAAATTAATGTTCAAAAATCAGTTGCCTTTCTTTACATTAACGATAAATCAACAGAAAAAGAAAGTAAAGAAACAATCCCCTTTAAAATAGCACCCAAAGTAATAAAATATCTGGGAATAAATCTAACCAAGGAGGCGAAAGAATTATACACAGAAAACTATAAACCATTGATGAAGGAAATTAAAGAAGACTTTAAAAAATGGAAAGATATTCCATTCTCTTGGATTGGAAGAATCAATATTGTCAAAATGATAACACTGCCCACAGCAATCTTCAGATTTAATGCAATCCCTATCCAATTACCCAGGACATATTTCACAGAACTAGAACAAGTCATAATAAAATTTATATGGAACCATCAAAGACCTAGAATTGCTAAAGCATTACTGAAGAGAAAGAAAGAGGCTGGAGGAATAACTCTCCCAGACTTCAGACAATACTATAGAGATACAGTCATGAAGACAGCATGGTATTGGTACCAAAACAGACATATAGACCAATGGAACAGAATAGAGAGCCCAGAAATGAACCCACAAACTTTTGGTCAACTCATCTTTGACAAAGGAGGCAAGAATATACAATGGAATAAAGACAGTCTCTTCAGCAAATGGTGTTGGGAAAACTGGACAGCAGCATGTAAAACAATGAAGCTAGAACACACCATTATACCTTATACAAAAATCAACTCAAAATGGATTAAAGACTTAAACATAAGACAAGAGACAGTAAACCTCCTAGAGGAAAACATAGGCAAAACATTATCTGACATACATTTCAAAAATTTTCTCCTAGAAGAAATAAAAGCAAGAATAAACAAATGGGACCTAATGAAACTTACAAGCTTCTGCAGAGCAAAGGAAACCAGAAATAAAACAAGAAGAAAACCTTTGGAATGGGAGAAAATTTTTGCAAGTGAAACCGATGAAGGCTTGATCTCCAAAATATATAAGCAGCTCATACAACTCAATAAGGAAAAAATAAACAACCCAATCCAAAAATGGGCAGAAGACCTAAACAAGCAACTCTCCAAGGAAGACATACAAATGATCAAAAAGCACATGAAAAAATGTTCAATATCACTAATTATCAGAGAAATGCAAATCAAAACTACAATGAGGTATCACCTCACACCAGTCAGAATGGCCGTCATTCAAAAATCCAAAAATGACAAATGCTGGAGAGGCTGTGGAGAAAGGGGAACCCTCCTACACTTCTGGTTGGAATGCAGTTTGGTGCAGCCACTATGGAAAACAGTGTGTAGATTCCTCAAAAGACTAGGAATAAACTTACCATATGACCCAGGAATCCCACTCCTGGGCTTGTACCCAGAAGGAAATCTACTTCAGGATGACACCTGCACCCCAATGTTCATAGCAGCAGTATTTACAATAGCCAAAACATGGAAACAACCTAAATGTCCATCAACAGGTGACTGGATAAAGAAGCAGTGGTATATTTATACAATGGAATACTACTCAGCCATAAAAACCAACAACATAATGCCATTTGCAGCAACATGGATGATCCTAGAGAATGTCATTCTAAGTGAAGTAAGCCAGAAAGAGAAAGAAAAATACCATATGAGATCGCTCATATTTGGAATCTAAAAAACAAAAACAAACAAAAACAAAGCATAAATACAGGACAGAAATAGACTCATGGACAGAGAATACAGACTTGTGGTTACCGGGGGGGGTAGAGGGTGGGAAGGGTTAGACTCAAAATTGTAGAATAGATAAACAAGATTACACTGTATAGCACAGGGAAATATACACAAAATGTTATGATAAATCACAGAGAAAAAAATGTGACAATGAGTGTGTATATGTCCATGAATGACTGAAAAATTGTGCTGAACACTGGAATTTGACACAACACTGTAAAATGATTATGAATCAATAAAAAATGTAAAAAAAAACCAAAACTGAGCATAATTTTACTCACAATAAAGTATGATGCAAAGGAGTCCAGTTTTCAGAGTAACTGTGATTCCAGAATAAGAAAAAAGAGATTTCATCTATTGTTCAAATCATTATAAGACAGTAGACAATTCTGATGGGATAATGCATGGATAAATCTAGACAAAAAGCTGAAGATTTGGTCTTAGATAATGAGGGGAGAAAAAAGGATCCTTGTTTATTTTAGTATGTATAGCTTTTGTGATGACACTGAAATTCATAGCTTTTGGAATTCTGGGTTTTCTGAAATGGAAATCTTTTTCCCAGACATAAGTGAAATGTCCCAGATCAGAGAAGGGGAAAGGTAAAAAAGAGCCAGCTTCACTATTTCAACTTGAAAATTTATTTAAGTTTAAGAATTTGGAGTCTGTGCCATTACTAAGTCAATCTCTTAGGTTAATTAAAAAATATAACATATGCACACCCATGTTCATAGCAGCATTATTCACAATAGCCAAAAAGTGGAAGCAACTCCGGTGTCCATGTATGAATGAATGGAAAAACAAAATATGGTACATGTACACAGTGGAATATTATTCAGTCTTGTAAAAGAAAGGAAATTCTGGCACAGGCAACAACATGGATGAACCTTGAGGACATTGTGCTTTGGGTTTTAAACCAATCACAACAAGATATATAATGTATGATATCATTTATCTGAGGACCCGATAGTAGTCAAATTCATAGAGAAAGGAAGTAGAATGGTTGCCAAGAAGAGCAGAAAGTGTAAGTGGGGAACAGCTTAAAGGGCACAAAGCTTCAGTTTTGCAAGATGATAAGTTTCTGGCGATTATGTGCACAAGGTGAACACGCTTAACACCACTGGCCAGCACACTGAAAATTGGTTAAAATGGTAAATTTCATCTGACATGTATTTCACCACAACTAATAAAAAATAGACATTCTCACCACAAAATTGAGTCTTTGGGGTTACTGGGCTTTTAATATTATGCACACACAAACATGGTAAGTGATTGATTACATTTTCTTCTCTAGTTGAACAAAAATTTTAAAAATATTAAGCAGAAGAAGCAACTTTCTAAGTGCAACACCATTAGGCAAAAAGATGCGCATTTTTGATGGAGTCCTTTCTACCTTTTTAAACCAAAGAATGATTCACACTGGACGGCTTATCACAAGAGAGCAACAGTGGGGGCTGCAGGAGTCATAGCCCGTCCACAGGAAGACTTCAACAGCGGCTCCTTCTGGAGTTGGTAAGAAAAGAAAGGTTGTACTCTGAGTACTCATTTATAGTTGCTGTGAACTGAATCAGATGTTGCTGAATCAAATTGGAAAGAAAAGCATGAGAAAGCCGACTGGTAGAAAATTAAGACCTGCCTTTTTTTTCCTTTTTAACCTTCTTTCCTTGTTTAGTTGCTGCAATGTCTAATACCAAATCAGGGGATACAATGAATTGGATAATTTATTGTTGTGGCGTTAAGAGTGGGAGGGTGAAGGAAGATTCATGGAGTGTTTACAAGGCTAATCCTAATCCATTTACGGGTTGAGGATCCTCCCAACAGCTGGCTTCAAGCTACTAAAGTGGAATCACGGAGAGGGACTGGAGAGGGATGAGCTCGGGTTGCTCCTCTAGCCCTTTCAGACGACCCCAGTGCCCCAATAATGGGAGTCGGGTCATTTATGCACAAAGAGTACTGGCTTTTTAGTTACATAGGCCTCATGTGTGCAGTTCATTCTCAACTGGTTCAAAAATAATTATATGTGGGTTGAAGTTCCTAAGATGGCAGAGGAGAAGGACCCTGAGCTCACCTCCATCATGGGCACCCTGAAATTACAATTATTTACAGAACAACTATTGATGAAAAAGACCAGAACCTACCAGAAAAGATCTTCTACAGCCAAAGATACAAAGAAAGAGCCACAATGAGATGGGCAGGAGGGGCAGAGTAATGCTGGAGTCAAGTCCTGCACCCCAAGGCGGGCAACCCACAGACAAGAGAGTAACTACGATTGCTGAGGCTGCCCCCAAGGAGCAAGGGCTCCGAGCCCCACATCAGGCTCCTCAGCTCAGGGGTCCTGCACAAGGAAGATGAGCCCCCAGAATGTTTGTCTTTAAATATAAAATTTAAAATTCAAAAATAAGCAATTCCATTCTGGGGAATATATCTGAACTAAAAAACAACAACAACACTAATTCAAAAAGATACATGCACCTCAATGTCCATAGCAGCTTTATTTACAATAGCCAAGGTATGGAAGCAACCCTAGTGCCCAACAGCAGATGACTGGGTAAGAAGTGGTGTAAATGTATACAATGGAAGATTATTCAGCCATAAAAAAGAAAGAAATTTTGCCACTTGCGGCAATATGGATGGACTAGAAGGTATTATGCTAGTGAAATAAGTTAGAGAAAGACATATCTTTTGATATCACTTATATGTGCTATCTAAAAAATAAAACAAACTAGTGAATACAACAAAACTAGACAGATTCACAGATACAGAGACTAAACTACTGGTTACCATTGGAGAAAGGGAAGGGGGTGCAAAACACGGGTAGGGAGTTAGAAGGTACAAACTACTGGGTATAGAATAAATAAGCTACAAGGATATATTGTACAACACAGAGAATATTGTCAATATTTTATAATAACTATAAATGGAGTACAATCTATCAAAATATTAAATCATTATATTATACACCTGAAATTAGTATAATATTATAAATGACTATACCTCAAAACACTCAAATAATTACTCATAGTATATAAATATAAAATATTTATGTAATATGTAAGTGAATAGAAACTACATTTCTAAATTTAAATATGTACACATATTGAGTGAGAGAAAAATAAAGCAAATAAAATGAGAAATCAAAGTGGTATCAAGGATAAAACATAAATCAACCATTAAATGCACAAAAAGAGCTATACCTAATAAGTCAACAAATAAAAGATATAAAATACTATCCAGTTAATCCCCAAAGAGGCCAGAAAAGAGGAGGAAATATCAAAGAAAAAATGGTACAAATGAAAAAAAAGCATGAGAGTAAAATGAAACTCAACACATCCATAATCACATTAAGTGTAAATGTCTAAAAAACCCCCACTAAATGCAGAGATTCTCAGATTAGATGAATAAACAGTATCAAATTGCATGTTACCTGCAAGAAACTCACTTTAAATAACAACCAAAGAGTTTTACAATAAAAGGATAGAAAACAATCATGTTAACATTAGTCAAAAGAAAACTGTAGTGGTTGTATTACTATCAGAGAAAATAAGTTTTAGAGCAAAGAATTTTACCTGGGATAAAGAGGGTCACTTCTTAATGATAAAAGAGCTAAGTTTATCAAGAAGGCATAGTGAACTCAAATATTTATGTCCCTCATAAAAGAGCTTCAAGATTTACAAAGCAGCAACTGACAGAATTGGGGGAAAATAGATAAATCCACAATTACAGCTGAAGACTTCAGCACCACTCCCTCAGTAACTGACCGAGCGAGTAGACAGAAAATCAGTAGAAATATACAAGTTAGCCTAGACTGCCTGGGCAGAAGTCATTGCTGCACTTTTCTCAAGCTTTGTAGTTGAAATTTAATAATGCCTTTAAGAGGTTATAGGAGAAAAATGATTTTGTGGGCTTAAGTTCAAATAGGAGAGAGCTAGTAACTTTTATTTAGAAATTTAACTATAACTTTGGTGTTACATACCCTCATATTATGTTTCAGTTGATTTAATTTATATAAATATAAATTTATACAAATTTATTTAACCTGTGCTGCTTTGCAGAATTCAATAATATTTATGGATAAAAAATGTTCATTAAGTGATTCTTATATAACTACTATTAAGAAAATGAGATATAGTGTAAGCAGTATATATATTAAAGTCAGAAAATGTACTAAGTATGCTTTCTAGTACTCATGATCAAAATTTGTTTTCAATTAGAAAGAGCTTAAATACTAATCTTAAATACTAATTACTCCCAGATAAGATTTCTGCCAATCATTAATAATACATTTAGAATCCAAATCCCAATTTTAATCAGAGCTTTCTGGACCACAAAGTAATGACAAAATACAATTAGGAAAAAAATCCTTTTAGGGAACTCATTGTTAATTCTATATATAATTATAAGAACTTGATTTGGTCTTAGCAATTTTTCAATGAAAAATTGAAACACAATCTTTCAGTGTAATGTATTCGTGTCTGATAATTAGGTAAGTAATTCTTCCATTAGACCACACTTCCTTTGTGATGGCTAGCCTCATAAAGATGGTGTGAAATTACTTTATCACACTTAATCCTTGGAAGCCCATTTACTTTACACAGGCAACACATTTTCAAGGTATCACATGTAAGTAAATCTTAGCTAAAGTGAGGTGATGACGTAGGTGTATTTGTCTTTCAGACCTTGTGACTGCTTTTGACACAAGATCCCATGGGTGTATAATTTTTTCTGGAGACATTCTGGGTCACCAACCTGTGTAGCACAGGGAACTATATTCAATGTCTTACAGTGACCTATAATGAAAAAGAATATGACAAAGAGTCTATGTATGTCTGTGTATGACTGAAACATGCTGTACACCAGAAATTGACACAACATTGTAAACTGGCTGTACTTCAATAATAAATAATAATAAAATAAAATACAATGATTAAATAAAAAATTAATTTCCTTTTTCTTTTTTTAAAATTTTATTTGTTTTAATTAAAGTGTAGTTGATTTACAATGTTAGTTTCAGGTGTATAGCAAATCGATTGAGTTATGCATATACATACATATATTTTCAGATTCTTTTCCATTATAGCTTTTATAAGAAATTGAATATAGTTCCCTGTGCTATACAGCAGGTCTTTAAAATTAATTTCTATTGAAATTAAATAGTGTGTGAACACAGGTGAATGCTAACATCACAGAATGAGATGCATATCCATAGGTGTAACATGCAGTGAATTGATGCTCTAGGTCAACTTGAGGTGTTTACATAGGATTACAGAGCTAGCATAGACCATTAGAACACTTGGAAAAATTCCAGATGACCTAAGAATTTAGGAGACACCTCTGGCCCAAATCATGGCAATAGTAGAGAAAATGTATTGAAAGAGCTAACTAAAAGGTATGATTGGGGTATATAAAAATACAACCATCAAAAAAATGCTCAATATCGCTATTTATCAGAGAAATACTGGTCAAAACTACAGTGAGGTATCACCTCACACCAGCCAGAATGGCCATCATTCAAACGTCCACAAACAATAAATGCTGGAGAGGCTGTGGAGAAAAGGGAACCCTCCTACACTGAAGGTGGGAATGCAGTTTGGTGCAGCCATTATGGAGAACAGTATGAAGAGTCCTCAAAAGACTAGGAATAGACTTACCACATGATTCAGCAATCCCACTTCTGGGCATATATCTAGAGGGAACTCTAATTTTAAAAGATATATGTACCCCAATGTTCATAGCAGCACCTTATTACCTTATTCAATAGCCAAGATACAGAAGCAATCTAAATGCCCATAACAGGTGATTGGATAAAGAAGTTGTGGTATATTTATACAATGGAACACTACTCAGCCATAAAAAATAATAAAATAATGCCATTTGCAGTAACATGGATGGACCTGGAGATTATCATTCTAAGTGAAGTAAGCTAGGAAGAGAAAGAAAAATGCCATATGATATCACTCATATGTGGAATCTAAAAAAGAGAAAAACAGAGGACACTAGTGAACTCATCTACAAAATAGAAACAGACTTGCAGACATAGTAAACAATCTTTTGGTCACTGAAAGAAAAAGGTTAGGAAGGGATAAATTTGGGAGTTCGATATTTGCAAACATTAGTCACTACATATAAAAGTAGATTAAAAAACAAGTATCTTCTGTATAGCACAGTGAATGATATTCAATATCTTGTAATAATCTTTAATGAAAAAGAGTGAAAACAAAAACAAATATATGTATGTATATGCATGACTGGGGCAAGATGCTGTACACCAGAAACTGACATATTGTAACTGTACTTCAGTAAAGTAATAAAATAAAATCAAAAGTAGTAAAATAAAATCAAAAGAAATGACCATGTGTAGAATTAAAAATGTATGATTATCTCAAAAGATTATAAGCTGAGCAGAGAGTGCAAAACCCTGAATGGACAAAAGTTGTGAAGTGGCTGTACCCCCATCTGAGAGCAGGGAATAAAGGCCAAGGAATCAAATTTTCTGAAATGACCCAGACTCAAAACTCTACAAAGCAGAAAGTCAGATTCAGTATTAGAAACCAAGGTTAAAGTTTCCACTCGAGATAGAACACTTAAGCAATAGATACCCAACCACTTCAAGGTGCAGACACTTCTCATGATGGCTTAGGACTGGTTTAGAGTGGGAGGTGGGTCAGGGAGTGATATGATGAAGAAAACCATAAAATTATTGAAATACTGGACAGAAAGCAGTGGGAAGAGAAAAATAACAGTAACTAATATAATATAAGCATGAAAGAAAAATAACATTCAAATTGCAAATGCAAAACAAAATTCTTAAACACAAAAATATTTAATGTTAAGAAAGACGGCTGTCAAAATGTACAAGTCAAATATGAATTTATTCTACATGCAATTAGGTAAGCACTGACAATGATTTAAAAATAAGCAATTCCACTCTTGAATATACAGCTGAAAAAGGCAAAAACATGAATTCGAAAAGGTACATGAATCCTAATGTTCATAGTAGCATTATTTACAATTGCCAAAGTGTTGAAGCAACCTGACAGTCCATCAACAGAGGACTGGATAAAGAAGATGTGGTGTATATATAATGGAATACTATCCAGCCATAAAAAGAATGAAATTTTGCCATTTACAGCAACATGGATGGACTTGGAGGGCATTATGCTAAATGAAATAAACCAGACAGATAAAGACAAATACTGTACAATATCATTTATACATTGAATCTAAAAAATACAGCAAACTAGTGAATAAATCAACCAAAAAAAAAAGCAGATTCACGGACATAGATAACAAACTAGTGGTTATCCGTGGGGAGAGATAAGGGGATGAGGGGCAATATCGGGATGGGGAAAAAGGGGTTTTATCAGATTATATGAAATCATCTGTGTGGAACTTATGAAACCTGTAAAGCACTATAATATTTAAAGAACCTTTCATTCAATAAAAAAGACAAAAACTAAAATAAAAATGAGCAGGTTTATATGGCTTAGAGATAATATATGACACCATAATTTTATTTTAAAGTGGTACTTAGAGAAGATGAAAAGATTTTGACATCAATAGGCATGAAGAAAATGCAGATTAAAACCACTATAGGCTATCACTGCATGTTTATTATAACAGACAGAATTAAAAGTACTGATGACATACACATATATGACAATACATATACACCCACATAGCTACACACATCCATACTAAGCTCTCATAAATGGGTTTTTTTAAGCATCTTTTTTTGGGGGGCTGTAATTACATTGATTTTATTAATTTATCTCTAATGGAGGTACTGGGAATTGAACCCAGGACCTTGTGCATGCTAAGCACTCACTCTACCACTGAGCTACACCCTCCCCCTCATAAATTGCTGATAACAATGCAAATTAGTGTAACTACTCTGGAAAAATCTGTTGGCAATTTCTTATAGAGTTAAACATAGACTACCATACGACCTGACAATGTTGCTCACTAGTATACGCCCCTGAGAAAAGAAGATTTATGTTTACACAAAAACCTGTATATAAATATTTACAAAAACTCTGTTAAATCTTCAAATGCGGAAGCAGCTCAAATGTTCTTCAACGAGTTAACATATTTAAAACAAAACCAAAAGCTTTGCCACGTCCATACAAAGAATGCTACTGAACAATAAAAAGAAATAAACTATTGATGCATGCAACAGCTCGATTGGATCACAGGCGTATTATTTTGATGGAGAGTAGCTGGTCTTAAAAGATTACATACTATGTGAATCTACATATATTAACCTTCATCATGAAGCTCAAACTTCACAAGGTAAGGGTGAAAAACAACCACTGGGGAGTTTACGACTGATTATTCCTCGAGCTCAAACAGGTGGAAAACATTTAGATTCCATTGACATGACATGGTCTAAAAGATAAAAGCTGTGACCCTGGCCGTGGACTGGGGCATTCCTGTCCCACGTGGACTTGGGTTCAACTCCTCCCACCCACACCCCGTCATCAGCCCTGCCAAGGGAACCGGAGGGTCTGTGCCCATCAGTAAACCAGCAACACATAGAGATCTGGTAGAATTAAACTCAAATTCACTCTTATCAAAAACATTTTATTAACTACAAACTATTTAAATATTCCAAATAAACACAGATTATCAAACTGGAAGAATGCAAAATAAAACGTTATGCTGTCTGTGAAAAAGCCAAATTAAATATCTTTAATACAAAGAAAAAAGTTCGATTATAAGTAAAATATTGGTTAAAGAGGTCATATACCACACAACCAGTAATCATAACAAAGGTAGAGTGGTTACATTAGTATCATACCACATAAGCTTAAGGGAGAAGAATATTATTAAGTATAAAGAAGAACACCAATCAATTATCATTAAGACATAGGAATCCTGGATGTCTATATATTCAACAATCAAACTTCAAATACATAAGCAAAGAGTTGACAGAACTTGAAGGAGAAATAGACAAATGTCACTCCTCTGTTATTAAATGATAGAAAAGACAAGAAATCTTTAAAAACTAAGATTAACACAACACCATCAGCTAACTTGACCTACTGTATAAAATTCTAAAGCATATATAAAAAAATTATCAGAACTGAAAAATGAGTAAATCAAGAGAATTTTATTTTTATATGCTAACATTAACAAAATGGAAAATGAAATTTTGAGAAATAGCATGTATAATAGAATCTGGAAACATAAAAGACTTAGAAATAATGTAACAAAACATGTGCAAGATACTGAAAATGATAAAACATCACTGAGAGAAAATAAAGATGACTTAAATTAATGAAAATTTATACCAGATTCATAAATTGAAAGATTCAATATTATTAAGTTGTCAATTATCACATGATTGACTGATAGATTCAGTGCAGTCTCAGTTACAATGTTAAGCTAATTCTAATATTTATAGGAAAATCCAAGCTGTAATATACAAAGAGGTACCTAGACAAAATAATTTTGAAAAAGAAGTTTATTTGACTGATACTACCTGACTTTAAAAAACCCAGTGAGTCGAGAAACAGCACACTTTTCAAACTGCAGACTCATCTTTTTAATAAAGTTTGAAATGCAACTAGATTTATGTTTAGAAAAATTAATCTTGAGCCAGACACTATACAGAAAAATTAATTCAAAATGAGCCAAAGAGTGAACAAACAAACAAAAAACTAAAATTACACAATTTATAGAAGAAAATATGATTGAAAATTTGCAACTCTAAAAGGGGATAGGTAAATAGTTGTGGCACATCCATGTAGTGGAATACAACTCTGAAGTAGGAAGACTGAATTACTGATACATTCATTACAGTGTATGAATTTCAAAAGAATGATGCTGAAAATACTCAGTTGGACACAAAAGATTGCATACTGTCTGACTGAATTTACATAAAATTCTATAAACAAAAAATTTATTCTTTAGTGATTAAAAGCAGAAGAATGGTTTCCAGAGGCCAGGAAAGAAGAAATAATTAACTGCAATGAGGCAGAAAAAAACTTGTTACAATGATGAAAATGTCCTATATTCTGATTATGGTGTTGGTTATACTGATTAAATATAAAAATGTAATGAGCTACATACTGAAAAATAATGTTTTACTTTACATAGTATATCCTTCTATAAATTTCATGCAAAAGGTTATACTTAATGATAAACAAAACCAGATAAAAATAAAATAATATCTATAGATTTGTAAGACTGTTAAACTGAAAATGAAAAATCAATAGATTCTAGAAAATTCTGAATTATCAAAATTGGTTAAATACGGAGAATGTCTGAATAAACCAGCAACCTGTAACTTAATTGCACTGATAATAAGAGTCCTTCCCAACACCCCATGCCCAAAACACCATGCTCAGTTGGTTATATCAATCTTTTAAGTAGCATATTATCTTTATTTATTTATGAACATTCAGAGTAAACTAAGGAACAAAGCAAACAACCTTAGCTTGTGAGGCTAGTAAAAACCTCATACAACACTTGACACTGGACCAAGTCAGGAAAGAAAAGAAAGTTGTAGGTTTTATTGACCAAAGCAGTCTAAACCCAAGCTGTTCAATATGGTAGCCACAAGCCACACGTAAGCTACTGAGCACCTGAAATGCGGTTAGTCTAAATTAAGATGTTCTGTAAGTTTAAAGTACTTAGTATGAGAGATGCATGTAAATTTGTCAATAAGAATGTTTATACTAATTATATTGAAATGATGATAGTTTGGATATATTGGGTTAAATAAAACATACTTAGTATTATTAATAGCAATTTACCTGTTTCCTTTTTGATTATTTTAATATAGTAAATATAAAATTATATAGATTGCTCATATTCGTGACCTGGATATTATTTTTATTGAAAAGTTCAGTTCTGCAGTGTGGTGAGCATAAAGGTCTATGCTCTATACCCTAGAATATGGGAATATGATATGTGATGTGGAAAAAGAGACTTAGCAGATATTATGAAGTTTACAGGCCATAAAATAGGAGATGACCCAGTGGTAAGCAGGTAGAACATATCGTATCACATGAGTCCTTAAAAGCGGGCACGTTCTCCCGCTGCAGCCAGTGAAGTGGGCTGAAGGAGAAGCTGGAGTCAGAACTGCTACCCCAACTGGCAATAGCAAAAGCCCCTCCCCTTTCTACATCAACAAAGCTTAGATGAGAACCCTGACTGCTCCTCCACATGGTAAGAATGTAGCACCCCTCTCCATTCTGCCACTGGAATAGTGCCAGAGGAAATTAGTTAAAATAGAATATTTAAGGAAGATCTACACTCTCACAACATAATGTCCCAAATGTCTAGGTTCCAATAAAAAAAAATCCCTTATTAAACCAAGAAACAGGAAAACTTTACTTGAATGAGAAATGACAATCAACAGATGTCAACAGCAAAATGACACAGATATTAGGGATCCTGGAGGAAAAGAAGAAAGAGGGTGGGGCTGGAAAAGTACTTAAATAACTAATAGCTGAAATTATCCTAAATTGGCAAAAGAGTTAAACATACAGATTCCAGAAGCTGAGCAAGGATTTATCCAAAAAGGACAAAGCCAAAGAAACCCAAGCCAAGACATGCCACAGTCAAACTGCTGGAAACTGAAGAAAAAGAAAAGGATCTCAGATGCAGACAGAGGGAAACCACCTGCAGGGGGAGCACAGTTCAAAGGACTTCACGCTGGAAACAATGGAGACCAGCAGGAAGTGGCAGGACATATTTCAAGTGCTGAGAGAAAAGAACTGTCAGCTCTGAATTCTATTTCTAGCAAAAATATCCTTCAGAAATGAAGCAGAGGTCAAGGCAGACTCAGAGAATTCAGATGGAGGAAAACCAAGAGAACTTGTCATCAGCGAACCTACGCTAAAAGAACAGCTAATGTAAGTGCTTGCAAGCAGAAAGGAAACGATAAAAAAGCATCTTGGGACATCAGGAAGGAAGAAAGAACAATGGGAAAGGTAAAAATATGGGTAAATACAATATCCTTTCCTTCTCCTCTCGAGTTTTCTAAATTATGTATGAGTCTTTAAACAAACCACCAACAAATAGTTAAATTCCACACAGATTAAAGACATAAATGTAACAAGCAAACATTAAAGAATGCAAGAGAAAATGCTGATTATCAAAGCAAATACTGGTTTCCTAAATAAGGCCCCCAAAGCCAAGAGGTCAGAGGACAAAAATGATCAATGTGAGGACACTGAAATATTTTCATGAAGTGGCAATGTTACAAAAAATAAGAGTGAATCTTCTGATTTGCATAACCTATTTGTGCATGTTTAAGCAACAAAGAATTGATATCTTCATCTTATAAAGATCCACTGCACATCAAGCTTTTAAAACCTGAATAATTAAATAAAAAATGGCCTAGCCTAGGAAAGGGCAGATTCTTAAAATGGGATGCCAAATGAACAACAGACAAAATTTGCTCCATCTAACTAGTAATCAGCAAAATGAAAATTAAAGTGTCATTGAAATTTTTCCCTCTCTTAAAATTGGAAAACTTTAAAGAATAACAGAATGTCAAGTGTTGATGGTGATATGAGATAAAATAAAAACTCTAATGTACTTCTTGTATAAATGTAAGTCGGTACATTTTGAAAAGTATTTACTGATGTCTGGTAGAGTCAAAGGTGCACTTAAACCATCAACCAGCAGCTGTACCCTGAGAAGGTGGAGGAACACTTACCTAGTGGGGAACTCTCACACAATTGCCCCCAAAAGAAAGTTTATAGTTATATGCATATAATGGTGAAGACCAAAGAGAGAGAGAGAGAAACTTACACAATGGCTCTGAACAGGGAAATGGACAAGTCTAGGGGAAGTGTCCCACCTAAATTCACGTAATTAGTAAGGGATTCAAGAACCAAAGCCTACTTGGATTGGCACTGGGCCCCCTGTGGCACACCTGGGAAACCACGTTTAACAAAATATTCACAAACAGCCAACCTGCAGGATGTAGGAACCACACCAAGGGATTCCCAAGCAAGAAGGGAATTAATAAGAGCCAAATTTATGTCTAAAACTCAGTCTCAGACACAGTAAGATTAAGTAGCACACACCCTCTTTTGTCTTTCTATTCTGTGCTGGCAACTCATTAATTCAATACATATTTACTGAATCCCTTGAACACAGTAAATGTGCCCAGTTCGCTGGTATCTGTTTAATTAGGAGTTAATCAAATAGACTGTTTGTTGGTTCACAACCTTGGGAGCTTCTCGGGTGAAACCTGAAACCGCCCCCTTACTCGGAACATAAGGAGAGAAGAAAGAGACAGATCCTTCAGCTTGGTAGTTCGAAAAAGCAATGGCACTTACACGTGAGGTTTATCTCCGGTGGCCACAAGACAAGATCTCCGTGTCCACTTGCAGAATCTCAAAAGTTCATGGAGGATTAACGGGGTGCAGCCCGCACACCATCCAGATGGTCTCCGCAACGCGCTCTCTCGGGGCTGCATCCCCCAAAGCAGCTGCTGCTGCGGGAACAAGGAGCGGCACCGACACTCCGAGGATGGGGCAGAGGAGCAGCTGCAGGTCGCTGGGTCCGGCTCCAGGGGCGGCCGGCGGCCCCGTCCTCCCCGGGACCTCCTCCACCACTGCTCCCTGTTTCTGTGTTTCTTCTCAGCAGTAACACAGGTACCTACTTTCTGGGGTGACGTGGTTCTTCCAGGTACCATGTGGATGAGCTGGGTGTCGGGAATAGAAGACAGGTGAAATGTTTTGACCTGTGGAGTTATAGTCTTTCTTGGATTCTACTTCAGAAGCTACGTTCAGAAGCTGAATTTATATCATGTTTGCCTGTAGCAAAGAGTTGTGTGGAAATTTTTCTGTTGGCTTGTGTCCTTTTCTACAGAAAACAAGGACCCAATGGCAGGATTCCAGTCCAGCTGATGTAATACATTTTTTTTTCTGACATGGTCTTAGAACTTTTGTCTCTCTAATACATGTTAATTCATTTTATGTGTCCTCTGTTCAGGAATGCCTACTCGGAAACTCCTCATTTATTAATTTAAAAGTGATGATTGGATTCCTTACACATCCCACTGTGTTTCGCTCTAACCACATCTGCAATCAGGACTGGATCAAGAAGTCTGCAACATCTTAATATATTTCCCAATATAAGAAGTGAAAAAAATTATCTTCGCCTCTTTGGAATTCTTTTTTTTTCTTTGAAATTCTTTAAATTCATAGCTATTTCAGAAATAGCAAAACAGAGAAGGATTTTCCCGTTGTTTAATGGTTTACTTATAAGAGTTAACAACTTCATGCATATTGGCCCCCAGTGTTATGATACCATTTTAATTTGGAAACAGATGACCATTACTTCACAGTGATGCATTCTGCAGATTTATAGAATCATAAACCTGATGGCATTTGAGATGTTCAGAATGGCGAGCTGTAATGAGCATCAGTATAATTGTAACAGAAAAGTTATCACATCTCTCAATTGTTTTATGTGTTTAGCAGCTTTGGTGTTTTTCTCTCAGTGAGTTCACTGAAAGTCAGAAGGGCTGTGGAAATTCTGCACGTAAGTGCTAAGTAGCCCTTAATGATTTGATGAGCTCAAACTTGAACCACCTCTCAGTCAAAAGGCAAAATAGCAATTTCTCATAGTGATTCTTGAAAGCCCTACAGTGAGTCAATAAATTCAGTTGATTAAAATAATATAATAAAAGATAACTAGTGATCCTCTTCACATTCAGATGGTTTTCCTCTTTCCCCTGCCTAAATACTGATTCCTAAATTCAATAAACAATCTTTCAACTGAGGGCCATTGATTACCAATTAGAAAATTAGTAAAAATATGTGCCCCTCTGTAGGAAAAATATCCTACTGCTGATGAATCAGTGATATGATCTCTTTTAAAAACAAGAGATTATTATTATGCTATTATTATTATTTCCAGCTAAAAAAATGGATAGTTTTTACTTTTGCCAACATTTTCATTTTAAAACTTAGAATCCATATGAGCATATCAACGTCTCAATGCATATTAGTCCCTTTTCATTTGAAATACAGTCATCTTTCCACTACTCACAAAATAAGAGGAAAGTATTGTGAATAATTCAGTGATGTCCACTTCCAGATGCAGCCCCAGTTTCATTCTTGTGCAATTGGCAGGTCTTAGAGTGGGTCATGATCCCATAATGCTTGCATCTGAACTCAATATTGCTGACTATAAGCCCTATATCTCTGTTCATATATCTCTAGGGCAATAAGTAGATCTATAGGATTAATTAATATTGCACAACTGAAACTTTGTCCCCTTTGGCTAATCCTTTCCTGTTTTCCCCTCCCTCCTAGACCTTGGAAACCACCATTCTATTCTCTGTTGCTATGAGTTTGACTATTTTAGACCCCTCATACAAGTGGGGTCATGTAGTATTTGTCCTTCTATGCCTGGTATATTTCACTTAGCATAATGTTCTCCAGGTCCATCCATAGTGTCACAAATGGCAGAATTTCCTCTTTCTTTAAGGCTGAGTAATATTCCATTGTATATGTAGAGCACATTTGTTTAAAAAATCTGTTCATTCGCTAATGGACATTTAGGTTATTCCTGCATATTGACTATTGCAAATAATGTTGTAGTGAAGGTTAGAGGTAAGATATCCCTGCTAAGAGTGATTTCATTTCCTCCAAATGAATACCCAGAAGTGGGTATTTTGCTGGATTATGTGCTAGTTTTACTTTTTCTTCTCTGATGAACTGTTTTCCATAGTTGTTGCACCAATTTACAATACCACCAACAGTGTTCAAGGCTTTTCTTTTCTCCACATGCTCACCAACACTTGTTATCTTTCTTTAAAGTTATTTTATTGATGTATGGTCAGTTCATAATGTTGTGTCAATTTTGAGTGCACAGTATAATAGTTCAGTCATATATATACATACATTATTTGTTTTTGTATTCTTTTTCATTATAGGTTATTACAAAATATTGAATATAGTTCCCTGTGCTATATGGAAGAAACTTGTTAATTTATTTTATATATAGTATTTAGTATCTACAAATCGTGAACTCCCAATTTATCCCTTCCAACCCCTCTTCCCCCTTGGTCACCATAAATTTGTTTTCTATGTCTATGAGTCTCCTTCTATTTTTTTTAAATAAGTTCACTTTTCTTTTATTTAGAGTCCACATATGAATGATATCATATGGTATTTTTCTTTCTCTTTCTGGCTGACTTCACTTAGAATGAAAATCTCCAGGTCCATCCATGTTGCTGCCAATATTATTTTATCCATTTTTATGTCTGAGTAGTATTCTGGTGTGTGTATGTGTGTGCATATATCACAACTTCTTTATCCAGTCATCTGTCAATGGACATTTAGGTTGTTTCCATGTCTTGACTATTGTAAATAGTGCTGCTATGAACTTTGGGGTGCATATTATCTTTTTAAATTAAAGTTCCCTCTGGATATGTGCCCAGAAGTGCAATTGCTGAATCATGTTTTTAGTTTTTTGAAGAATCTCCGTACTGTTTTCCATAATGTCTGCACAAAACTACATTCCCACCAACAGTGTAGGAGGGTTCCCTTTTCTGCACACCATCTTCAGCATTTATCATTTGTGGACTTTTTAATGATGGTCATTCTAACTGGTGTGAGGTGATGATAATAACCAACTTAAGAAGTATGAGATGATACCTCGTTGTGGTTTTGATCTGCGTTTCCCTGATGATTAGTGATGCTGAGGAATTTTCATACACCTCTTGTCCATTTGTATGTCTTTGAAAAAACATCTATACAGTTTCTGTGCCCATCTGGTCTGGTATTTTGTTTTTTGAGTTGTAGGAGATTCTTATATGTTTTGGATATTAACCTTTAACCATGTATATGGTTTGCAAATCTTTTTCTCTCTTTTCACTATAGCATTTTCAAATTTCATCTATGTTGTAGTATCAGTTCTTCATCTCTTCTTTGGCCAAATAATTCTCTATTGTATAGGTATACTACATTTAGTATATATATTTTTCAGTTAATACACATCTGGGTTGCTCCCACCTTTTGGCTATTGTGAGTAACTGAAATCATATCTATCATTTTTCTGATCACAGCAATATGAGACAAGAAATAAGAAAAAAACCTACAAAAAACTAAAAACATGTACAGGCTAAACAGTATAATGCTAACCAACAAGGGGATCACTAAAGAAATCAAAAAAGAAATTAAAAAAAATCTAGAGACTAATGAAAATATAAACACAATGATCCATAACATACTGGACATAGCAGTTCTCAGAGGGAAGTTTACAGCGATATAAGCCCACCTCAGGAAACAAGAAAAATCTGAAATAAACCACCTATCTTTACACATAAACAAACTAGAAATTGAATAAACAAAACCCAAATTTAGTATAAGGATATAAATATTAAAGACAGAGCTGAAATAAAAGAAATAAAGACTAAGAAAATAATAGACAAGGTCAATGAAACTAAGGGCTCATTCTTGAAAAGATAAACAAATTTGACATATCTTGAGCCAGACTAATCACTGGGACAAAAGGTGGAAGAGCAAATGAATAAAATCAGAAATCAAAAAGGAGAAGTTGAAGCTTGCATCATAGATATACAAAGGATTATATAACCCTTACTATGGACAATTATTCATCATTAAAATAGAGAACATAAAAGAAATGGACAAATTCCTAGAAATTGACTGAACCAGGAAGAAATAGAAAATGTGAACAGACCAGTAATGAAATTGAAAAGCCCAGGATTAGATGGCTTCACAGATGAATTTTACCAAATATTTAGAGAAGAGTTAACACTCATACTTCTTAAACTATTCCAAAAAATTACAGATTAAAAATGCATCCAAAATCAATCTGTGAGACCAACACAGATTGTGGTATCTCTGATACCAACGCCAAACAAGGATAAGACAAAAAAAATTATAGGCCAATACTACTGATGAATATAGATGTCAAAATCCTCAAAAAATTTTAGCTAAACAAATTGAATAATACATTAAAAGGACCATACAACATGATCAAATAAGGTTTATCCTAGGGCTACAATGATGGTTTAATGTCTGAAAATCAAACAGCGTGACACACCACATTAACAAATTGAAAAATAATAATTATTTGATTCTCTCAATAAATGTAGAAAAATATTTTGACAAAATTCAGCACCTATTTATGATAAAAAAATATCTCTCAACAAAGTAGCTATAAAGGGAACATACCTGGACATAATAATGGTCATACAGGAGAAGCCCACAGCTAGCATCATCATTAACAGTGAAAAGCTGAAAACATTTTGCCTAAGATGAGGAAAAAGACAAGGATGCCCACTGTTGCTACTTTTATTCAACGTATTGTTGGATGTCCTAGCCACAACAATCAGACAAGAAAGAGAAATAAATGACATCCAAATTGGGGGGAGAAGATAAAGTAAAACTATCACTGTTTACTGATGACATGTTACTAGACATAGAAAATTCTAGAGATGCCAGCAAAAAAAACTACTAGAACTCACCAGTGAACTCAGCAAATTTGCAAGATACAAAATTAATATACAGATGTCTGTTACATCTCTATACTCTAACAATGATCTGTCAAAATAAGAAATTAAGGAAACAATATCATTTATAATTGCATCAAAAGGTATAAAATACCTAGGACTAAATGTAACTAAGTAGGTAAAATTCCTGTACTTGGGAAACTAAAAGACACCAATGAAAAAATTGAAGACAACATAAATAGATGGAAAAATATAATGTGTTTGTGGAAACAAAACAATCCTGAGAAAGAAGAACAAAGCTGGAGATTTCTTGGCTGTAAACTATACTAAAAAGCTACAGTAATCAAAACAGTATGGTACTGGTACACAATCAGACACATAGGTCATTGTAACCTAACAGAGAGCCCAGAAATGAACCCATACCTGTATAATCAATTAATCTATGACAAAGGAAGGAAAAATATACAATGGGGAAAACACTGCCACTTCAACAATGTTGTTGGGAAAACTGGACTTCTATATGCAAAAGAACCATATTGGACTACTCTTTCATACCACACACATAAATAAATTCAAAATAAAGTAGAGACTTAAATCTTAAATGTAATTTCTGAAACCATAAAACTTCTAGATCACATAGACAGTGTGCCCTTTTACATTGGTCTGAGCAATATATTTTTTGATATGTCTCCTTAGTCAAGAGAAACAAAAGCAAAAATAAATGGGACTGCATCAAACTAAAAAGCTTTGCACAATGAAGGAAACTATCAACAAAATGAAAAGGGCCCCTACCAAATGGGAAAAGATATTTTCAAATGATATATCTGTTAGGGGCATAATATTCAAAACATACAATGAACTCATAAAACTGAACTTCAAAAAATAACTCCATTAAAAGTGGGCGGAAGATCTGAATGGTCATTTTTTCCAAATAAGACCTAATAGATGGCCAATAAGCACAAAAATATTCACAACATGACTAATTGTCTGGAAAATGCAAATCAAAACCACAGTGAGATACCACCCCACTCCTTTCAGAATGGCTATTATCAAAAAGACAGAAAATAGCAAGTGCTGGGGATGATGCGGAGAAAAGGGAGCCTCAGGCACTGTTACTGGGAATGTATATTGGGGCAGCCACTGCAGGAAACAGGGTGGATATTCCTCCAAAAATTAAAAATAGAGCTACCATATGACCCAACAAATCCACTCCTGGGTATTTAGATGAAGAAAATGAAAATACTAATTGAAAAAGATACATGGACCCCTTTGTTCATTATAGCATTATTTACAATTGCCAAGATATGGAAACCTTTTCAATGTCCATCAATTGATGAATGGATAAAGAAGCTGTGCTGTATGTGTGTGTTTGTGTTTATATACAATGGACTATTACTTAGCTACAAAAAATGAAATCTTGTCATTTGCAACAACATGGATGTATCTACAGGGTGTTATTCTAGTTAAATATGTCAGATAGAGAAAGAAAAATGATTTTATTTATATGTGACATTTAAAAAGGACTGCAAATAAACATAACTAAACAGAACAGAGTTAGTTCTAGATACATAGAAGAAACAAGTGGTTGCCAGAGGGGAGAGGGGTGGAGGGAGGAGAGAAATAGGTGAGGGAGATAAAGAGGTACAAACTTCTAGTTGCAAAATAAATGAATCATGGATGTGAAATTTGCAGTGTGGGGGATATAGTCAATAAATGTGGAATATCTTAGTATGGCAACAGATCATAATTAGACTGATAGTGGTGACCATCTTAAATTGTATAGAAACATGGACTCACTATGCTGTATACTGGTAACTAATGTAGTGTTGTAAGTCAACTGTATTTCAAAAACATATGAAGAAGTATGTAAACAAACTCATACAATAAGAGATCAGATTTGGGTTTACCAGAGGCAGGTGTTCAGAGGAGGAAGAACTGGATGGAGGTAGCCAAAAGGAATAAACTTCCAGTGAGAAGATAGGTTAAGTATGATGGAATGTAATGCACAATGTGATAAATATAATTAACACTGTTCTATGTTTAGATGAAAGTTGTTGAGAGCAAATTCTAAGCGGTCTCATCAGAAGGAAATTTTTATCTATTTCTTTAGCTTTGTATCTATGTGAGTTGATGGGATTCTGTAAACTTATTGTGATAACCATTTTATGATGTATGTTAAGTCAAATCATTATGCTGTACACCTGAAATTGGTACAGTGCTGTATCTCAATTACATGTCAATAAAACTGGAAGAAAAAAAGTTTTAGCTCCATGTAAAATTTCAAGTTTGATACTGAAGTTCTCTTTCTTCAGCTCTATAGAAAAAGAAAATCCATTGTTTTCTTAACATCCATTGTTGCTGTTGAAAAGTCTGATGTCATATTAATTTCCTCTTCCTTTCTGAGTGATTTTCTTTTCTCTCTGGAATTTTTGAGGTTTACCTTTCACTTTGATATCCTAAGTTTTTATAACATGTTTATGGATTTGGGGTTTTTCTCTGGTCCTCTCTATCCTGTTTAGCATTACTCAATTTGACACTTTTAAAATTGACTTTAACTTAGAAAATTCTCTATCATTTAAAAATTATCATTTCTCCACATTGCTTTCTACTCTCCTAGTGCTTTCATTATACAGAAATACGACCTCTACTTTCGCCACTCATATCCCTGAAGATATTTCTCATTCTTTACATTTCTTTATCAACCTAATTTCTTGGCAGAGTTTTATCGATTGCATTTTCCAGCTTCTAGCTCTAAAACGGCAGTAGTGAAGATGTGATACTCAGAGTATCACATGTGAAAATTTCATCAACGCCTGTCTTTCATCAGTGGCCCTCAGGTCTCATTTGCCATTTCCCTCCCTTATTTACATCATTTCTGTCTCTACAAGCCTGTCTCATAATTTTGTATTACATATTGGAATACATAAATTACCTCCTGAAGCATTTCCTGTTTCACCATCTTCTTTTAAATAAGAACTCTCCAAGTATATATTTTCTTACTCATCCATTTTGTGCTATGCAAATTTTTAGGTGTGAACAAAACAAATTAAATTGAATATCTAGAATATTTAAAACTAATTTGCAATTGCCATACTTCTTGTTTCAGTTGCTGAATTTAATTTCAAACTATTTGATTCTAATTTTGGATATATTTTTCTTCTCTAAAAGTGTGTGTATATTTGTATTCTTTTATCTTAAAACTGAGTAATTAGAGACAATATGTTCTTAACATAGGAAGGTGATAACTAAATGTCTATCCAAATCCTTTTGGACATAGCTTGCTTTCAATTGTACTCATAAAATGTGTCAAGATATATTTTTCTTCTGCTATTAGTACTTTGGAAATCATTAATCTCGGATATTAGAGAAACACTGACTAAGCTACTAATTTCAAATGACACATTTGTATCTGTCATTTAAATTGATAGAGCTATAATGGAGTGTAATAGTAAAAAAGGTACCTTCTTTATCACTGAATATTTACTGATTATTGAATTACTTAGCTAATGCAACCATGAGCCTTGAAGTTGCTTAGAATAGCTAAATATCAGAGTCATAACAATAAAGGTAGGTGATCTGTTTAAGTAGATGTAACCTTTTTTAGGGTAATATTTTATCTTTTGTGTGAAGTTTTTGCATCTAAATTTGGAAATCAAACATTTTCTCCCAGAAAAGCGTTAAGGCAATGAGTAGTCCTGAAATCTATAGCTGAATCAAATATCCTGGGGAATCTAACAAGAAAAAATAGGCAACAAGGATGTTAAAACATGCACTGTTCTGCATAGGGATGTTACACGGCATTTGTCTCTGTGCAAAAGCCATAGTTTGTGTAATTGAAGAACTGGGGGGAGAAATGTTAACTTTTATTTATTTCATTAATCTTATACTATTATTTTGCATAAATTGATAAACAAACTTGTGTGTGTCTGTGTGTGTGTAGAAGAGAAAGCATGATACTGAGAGAATTTTTAATTAAATGGGAAAAAACTGCATTCATGCCAGTTGTCTAACAAAATGACAGCAAGTTTATTTCTGAAAGAGAAAGCATTCATTTGGTTGCAGTGAAAGGACTCTAATGATAGTATTTCTAAGATTCAAAAGGAAATTTGGAATGAACATGGCTACTTCCCAAACTGAAATACTTTGAACGTGGGATGTACCTTCAAATATATATCCTTAAAAGGATCTCTCTGATGCAAAACAGCTAACGTTTCTGTCCATTTTAAATCAGAGAAATACATTTTAAATTTCACTTCTTTTTACCCTGTGTGAAAAAATAACTTTTCCTCTTTTGGGGGGAGAAACAGTAATAATCACACAGGGGTACTCTTGTGATTTCAGCAGCTCAGTAGATTTTACATATTAACAAGTTTTTAAATTATGACTTTTTAAGGATATTCAATCATGCATAAGATTGTAATATTTAATTGCATAACTAACAGGATCTATGATAATGATTGAATGGTTTCTTCAATACAAAGTGAATTTTATGTTTAATTTAAATGTAAAGATCAAATTTGCCTGGAATGCTCAGGGAGTGGAAAAATCAGTTTTCCTTAAATTGGATTAATTTCTTCATTTCTTTGTTATATATTTTATTCATACCATTGCTTAATTTTTTATATTTAAATGGACGTTGGTGGAATTATTTGTATAATTTAAAAAAATGTCTGAAATACAGTCTTCGCTCAGATTTCTTTGGTCAGAACAGAGCCACCTTTTGCTGCAATGCTATGTCTGTATATAACACATCTAAATGATGCATTTGCCCATCTTCCGTGATATGCATTGTCCTACTGTAGATAATAATCCACTTAAAACATTTGATAATTTACTATTAAGTATGAGGCACTATTTAGGGCCAACATTAAACACCAAAGTGCACATAACACAGCTCCTGGTTGCAGGACCAGTGCCCAGCAGAGTTTCCTGCTCCAGACTGCATCAGCTTGATGTCTTCTTTTTCCTTCCTTCCTCCCTCTCTCCCTTCCTCCCTCTCTCCCTTCCTTCCTCCCTCTCTCCCTTCCTCCTTCCTTCTTTCCTTCCTTCCCTCCTTCCTTCCTTTCTCTCTTTCTTTCTTTTCTTTCTTTCTTTTCTTTCTTTCTTTCTTTCTTTCTTTCTTTCTTTCTTTCTTTCTTTCTTTCTTTCTTTCTTTCTTTCTTTCTTTCTTTCTTTCCTTTCCTTCTTTTATCTTTCCTTCTTTCTTTTCCTTCTTTCCTTCTTTCCTTCCTTCCTTCCTTCTTTCCTTCCTTTCTTTCTTTCTTTCTTTCTTTCTTTCTTTCTTTCTTTCTTTCTTTCTTTCTTTCTTTCTTTCTTTCTTTCGTTCTTTCTTTCTTTCGTTCTTTCTTACTTCCTTTCTTTCTTTCTTCTTTCCTCTCTCTCTCTTTCTTTTCCTTTTTGTTAAAAATATGTCTTTTTTTAATTTCATTTTATTGAGTTATAGTCAGTTTACAATCTTGTGTCAATTTCCAGTGTAGAGCACAATTTTTCAGTTATACACGAACATACATATATTCATTGTCATATTCTTTTTCACTATGAGCTACCACAAGATCTTGTATATATTTCCCTGTGCTAGACAGTATAATCTTGTTTATCTATTCTACATATACTGTCAGTATCTACAAATCTCAAACTCCCAGTCTGCCCCTTCCCACCCCTCTCCCTCCAACAACCACAAGTTTGTATTCTATGTCTGTAAGTCAGTATCTGTTTTGTATTTATGTTCATTTGTCTTTTTCTTTTTCTTTTTTTTAATAAGCCTTTAAACAGGACACACATTTATGGGGAATTTGTTATTTGTGCAAGAAAATGTGCAGTGAATTTTAAAGCTGCTTGTAACAGTGGCCTCAGTGACTGTGTGCCCTGGAGGAGGTAGCCTTAGTTCTGCTTTGCAGGTGAGCCAATGAGACCCACAGAGAGAAGTAACATAAAATTCTGACACAGCAGATGAAGTGTTTTATTACTTTCGTGAGTAGGACCACCAAGGTAACATATGGTTAAGCAGTTAATTAATAAATGCTTCCTAGTGAAATAATAATGGTCAGCACCATTCAGTTTTTCCACAATGTCTAAATGTATATTATAATATTTCCCAATTTTGAGAGGCATAAACAGTTCAAAATATAAGTAATGCTCCGATCTATATGCATGTTGGATTGCACAGTCCTCTCTGCAGTGGAGAAGGCCTTTAGCTTTAAAGGGGTGCCTGTGGTGAGAGGAAATATAGCTGAGGATAATGGAGACAGTGGGAATTCATACACTTCATATGAATCTCGCACCCACTTCCTTGCAAGTCATCTAACCAAGGTCCATGATGCATTTCCATGATGTTGTTAATTGCAGCTAAGGGTCATCTGGACAGACAGGAGCTACAGTTTCCAGGTTCCTCTGCAGCTGGATGGAGCCATGTGACTATTCCTCACCCACAGAACAAGAGGACGGATGTGCCTCACCTCCAAGTCAATATGAGCACGAAGAGGGGAACTTTCTCTGCCAACTCCTCCCCCATGTGCTGACTCGCAGAAACTGACAGCATCTCCAGGACTGATCCCTAAGTGATAGCTGAAGATGGAAACCACCCCCAACCCCTGATGAAGAACACTTGGATTGTGCAGTCATGTGAACAAAGAATACATTTTTATTGTAAAAAGCCTCTGACATTTTCAAACATGAGAGTCAGAAGAGCTCTTATTGGCTCATCGAATACAAGTTACTTCCACCGCGAGCCCTGTGGTCACTTTTGACCTTCAAGGTGTGTGATTGACTTATTTTGATTTTTATTGGTTCTTATTTAGAGTTAAAATAAGAGTAAAAGAGAATTATTCAATATAAGGAAAGAAGAAAAGTGTAAATGATGCCAGACAAATTAAAAGCCAATCAAAGAAGAAAGCTAGGAATTTGCTAGAGTACTTTCAACGAGTCCGTGAGAAATGCAGGCAGAAAAAAAATATGGAGGGTTCTGTACGACATCCCCACTGGACACTAATTGATTTAACACTCTCAGAATGAAAATATACAAATTCACAATCAAACAGGGGAAAACGTACACCGGAGTGTGTTGAAGAAACTCTGTCAAAATACAAACAGGTAGTAGGCACTATTTTTCCTCCTTGGCACACCAGAGTAAGGTTGAAATCCAATAAAAGAAAACAAATGTAAAAACACAGGGCTCAGAGATGTGAGTGAAATATTTCCAAAGCTCTACAAAGACTATTTGGAAAACTGTGTACCTGAATCAGCACATTGCAATTCAGAAGATGCTCTTACAAAGCTTGAAATAATTTCATCATGTGAAGAAAAAGAGCTGAAACGGTAGGAAATGCTGTCAGTCTCCAAGGAATTACAAAGAACGACTTCCAGAGGCTTCCTTCTGGAAAGGCAGGAAGAGTCCATGAGTGGCTGAGCTAGCATCCTTCCTGTGGGCCAAAACGTTATCTAAATAAAGCCTTCTTCCTACGCGTGTGAAGTTCAACCAACTTCTGAAACCAGAGGAAAGTCAAGTTACTACAGATCTCAGCGGAAGAAAAGATCTCTCACAGCAAGTTTAGAACATCTGATTATGAACTACATGATAATGTAAGTGCCACTCTGACGATTTAGTGCCTGCGCCACACTGGCTGTTCCGTGGTTTTGAGAGATTCTCTGTTTTAACTCCACAGAGAGTCATTTTATTCCTCTGAAATGCAAGGTGATAGCTAAGGCTCTGAGATGACATATACATAAAAAGTGTGTGGGACCTTTTTTCTTTCTTTTTAAATAGTTGTGATTTTTATTTCCAAATCATCCTGTTTACAGCATGTGATGAATTTTTAGTGGATATTTTAACCTACACTTCTTTTGCATGGATTAGGAAAAAAAGTTTAAAATTAAATATTTTAAAAGAAAAACTCCCTCATCTTTTTTATCCATGTTCTCGGCTCCAGTGTTTTTAGTTTTTCTCCAGTTTCTCAGGAAGGAAACCCCAAGGCAAGCTGTGCTCTGTAAAAAAGAGCTTTCCCCATTTCTTCAGTGACTGCCCTGATCTTCAGGTGCTGTATTTCTGGAGATTAAACCAGACCCCAGAACTCTATTTCAAAATTCTTCTAAATGCAGCAGGAATGAATGCTCTGGACTAGCTAATGACAGTGCCACTTCCCTTCATGGATCTTTACATCTGTCTCCTTCTGAACATCTGTACATCCACCCGCATGGTAAACTTAACATGAGAATAGATATGAATATGCCTGTATGTGTGATGGAATCCTGGTTTGCTTGAACAGAGCACAGTGACAAGCTCATGTGATTCTTTTTTTTTAACACCTTTATTGTGATATGGTTCCTGTACAGTAAACTACACCTTTCTCAGATGTATACTTGGATGAATTTTGATAGATGTCTACACCCATGATACCATCACCACAGTCAAGATATATTTAGCATTTCCATCACTCCCCAAGAGGTGCAATTTTCTTTTCTTTTTTTAATATACATTTTCTATTCAATTATAGTTGGTTTATAATGTTGTGTCAACTTCTGATGTACAGCACAGTGATTCAGCCAGACATGAACATAAAGATAGTATTTTCCACACTCTTTTTCACTGCAAGTTACTACAAGATATTGAATATAGTTCTCTTTGCTATATGGTATGAACTTGTTGTTTGTCTATTTTATAAATATTAGTATCTGCAAATCTCCAACTCCCAATTTATCCCTTCCCACGCTCTTCCCCCCCCAGGTAACCATAGTTTGTTTTCTATGTCTGTGAGTCTTTGTTTTGTAAATAAGTTTGTTTTTCTTTTTTTGTTGCTCTTAAGATCCATGTATAAGCGATGTCATATGGTATTTTTCTCTTCCTGGCTGACTTCACTTAGGATGACAGGCCACGCTTCAAGGGACTTGTAAAAGCAGAAGGCTTGACAGAAGTCATCTAGCCCAGTCCCTCATTCTGTGTTTCAGGAAACTGAAATCTAGAGAAGTGAGGTGATTTGCCCAAGGTCGTATGGGAAATCAGTGACAGAGCTAGAATAAAAACTGTCATTGCATTCCCCTTGTGTCATAAGACAGTGACTTTCATGGCTGGATAATGACCTGCCCATAAAGATTCCTGAGAGCATGGGAGGAATGTCCGTGTTCCCCTTATGGCCATTATCCTCAAATCAAAGTCTGTATAACAGTCACCAGGGACAATGGTTTTAAAATGTGGTTTTCCTGGACACTGTGGCCAAATATTCTGAGCTGAGAAGTCCAGTATGGGACAAAGCACCTGCTCAGAGGCGGGTGTCCCGCACACCACCCTTTACAAAGCAGCTCATGCTGAGCAAGTAACTTTCTGTGGCATCTTTCACATCCTTGCTTCAGCCAAGCTCAGGAACTCAAGTTCAACATGTTTTTATTTATTAACAATGAGTTATTTATTTATGAACAATGAGTAGTGTACTCAGGACCCATTTTACCATTCAGATGATGGCTTCCATTATTTTAAATACTTCTCAAAAGACATACGCCATCATCCGATACACCAGGGCTTATGTAATTATACCCGTGAATTATTTAAGAGTCCGGATAATTCATGTAGGGTTTTTATTGGCACTTGGACATTTATAAGTTATACAGATAATTCTTCATTGACCTTGATAACTTACTCTGAGGCAGGTGACTTCTCTACTTAGAGTTGTCTTTTCTGTAGAAAATAAACAGCTCATTTAATTTGCCCAATAACAAATGGAAGTATTTCATAGACTCACTCAAAGACATAACCCAATCCTGTGAAATGTTCATACTTTAAATGGAAGAAATTACAGTGACTTTGTTCAAAGGCTATTTACAGACTGGTTAAAATTTAAATATTGATACAAGCACTCAGGTCTGTCTCACATGGAAATTCATTTTAATTCTCCACTAAGATCGAGAATTTACAGGCATCACCTGGAAAAACAAATGCAAGCATCTTCGTCATTCTTTCCTGTTAGATGTTCACACTGTGTTAGCCTAGTCTTTGTTCCCCACGTTATGGGAGGAAAGGTGATCTTACTGAACGTGTGTGGTTTTACATGATTCTAAATCAACAACACCCAATAATTTCTGCAGAATTAAAGTATAAATTCCTATGTGGAGAATAAGAAAATAATTTGGTTTCACACAATGTTCCTTAAGAGAGATTTTACAGCTTTTCTGCCGACTTTCATCTCTTAAGTAACATAAACACCTCATCCCACAGAAGAACTGAAAATGTAACATGTTATAACACAGAGTAGATTTACAGAAAGCATTTTTAGCCAGAACTACTGAGTCATAAAAGAGATAAAGTGCTAATTAACTTACCCGAGACTGCTGATATTATATGAGAAAAGCAAATACTTGTATCTGAGATTTTCTCTTTATTCAGGACTTTTTGTCCAGAAGGATAAATGTTTGAATATCTGATATAGTAAATAATTCTGGGACTAGAACCTCATACATTGTTTGCCATTCTTACTAGCTTTCTCACAAGGGATGGCATTATTTTAGACAATTTTATACTTCCTATCATGAATTTTATAGCATAGTGTCATAACTCTGTTAACTCTAATGCAGCTTTGTGCCCAAATTGAGAAGCTACGTACCTTTAAAACAATCTTCGGTTCGGAAGGAAATATTAAACTCAAATTACCCTCCTGAATTTGCACTGTGTTTTAGCCTCTGTGTCAAAATACAATTGATGTTCTGTATGTTGATACTATACACAGCCAGCTTAGACATTTATTGTTTCTAACAAATTCTCTGGGAATGATTTAGCTTCTTTTTCATGCTGATAATTATATAATTGATACATGTTACTCTTGTTTCCCCCTCTTTGTGTTCCTGGAAAATTTCCAAATATCTACTTTCATCAAAAGTAGAAATCAGAATGCAAAGCTCCCATGTATCTATCAATCTTGTACAATAATAATCAACTCATAGATGGTCTTATTTTAAAGAATAATGACACAGCATCACACCTAAAAATTGTTTACATGATTTCTTACCATCATCAACTGTTTAACCAGTGTTCAGTGTCCTCAGCTGTCACATGTATCTGTATTTTTACAACAGCTTTATTGAGGCACAGTTCCACAGAATGAACCCCGCCATTTTTAAGGGTACCATTCAGTCATTTTTAGTATATTTGTGAAGTCATGCAACCATAATCACCATCCCCATTTTAGAATATTTTCATCAACCCCGAAACAAACCTCATATTTAATCCCCTGGCCACTAGCAACTCCTAATTTCCTTTATGGATTTGCCTCTTCTGGACAGTTCATATAAATACAATTATTATATATGTTAAGATTTTTGCAACTTCCTTGACTTAGCACATATTTTCAAAGCACATCCACATTGTAGCACATATCAGTGCTTCATTTTTCCCCCAAAACCTATTTTATAACAGGTGCACAGAACCAGGACTATGAGCAATCTGCTAAATGAACCCAAAATTCATTTTTCTGTTTATGAGTTAAGTTACCACACCTGTTGGTTAGAGGGTGAGTTCCAAAAGTAGGCTATTTTGAGAAATAAAGCCTGAGGGTGGAGAAAACAACACAATAAGACAGGGAGACACAGGGCTCTTCACAGGAGGGGCCCACAAGCTCTCTGGCCACAGCTCTCGTGGGTGGGGCATAGCCAGCTGTGCACAGCACATTCCTACGGACACAATAGAGCCCTATGTTAAATACCTAGAAAATCTGTCAGCCTGTTGTTAAACATAGCCACTGTTATGAATTAATTTGCAGAAACTTATAATTAATAATTATATTAAAACAGAGGTAATAAATACTCACAATTCCTCAACTTTTAATAATTTTGCTACTTTCTACTAATATCTTTGCTACTGAGGTTATTTAAGTCCATTACAACTAACACAGAAATAACATGTGATGGTGTGCTACTCTCATCCCTTCTTACTTTGTTTTAAAGCCAAATATTATTCCATTTTACAGATATGCCATATTTTGTTTAATCATTCATCATATGATAGACAGTTGAGTCATTTCCATCTTTCTTCCTACTAAATAAACACTCATGCACAAGTTTTAATGTGGACGTATTTCAGCTCAGTTGGTCGTATACCTAAGAGTGAAATTCCTACATTATAAGAGTGTTTAATGTTTTAAGGAACTGCCAAACTGTCTTCCAAAGTGTCTGCACCGTTTTACATTCCCCACCACCAATGGAGGAGGGTATTAATTCCTCCACAACCTCGCTGACACGAGTGATAGTCTGTCATTTTGACTCTAGCTAACATAGTGGGTATGAAGTGAATCTCACTGTGGCTTTGATTGTATTTCCCTAATGACTAGTGGTATTTGGCAAACTTTCATGTGCTTATTGGCCATGTGTGCATCATCATTGGAAAAATATGTCTCCTAAGCCTTTCCTAATTTTAAAATTATTCATCTTTTGATGATGGTTGAGCTGTAAACATTCTCTGTATAATTTGAATCTAAGTCTCGCATCAGATGTATGATTTGCGAGTATCATTTCTCATTCTGCGAGTTGTCTTTTCAATCTCCTGCTGGGGTTCTTTGAAGCACAACATTTTTAATTTTAATAATGTCTACTTTATATGTTTTTTTTCTTTTGTTGCTTATGCTTTTGTGATTAAGTGATTAAGGGATCGCTAAATGATTCAAGGTTATGAAATATTTCTACTTGATTTTCTTCTATCAGTTTTATTGTTTTGTTCTTACTTTTAGGTCTTCAATCCATTTTGAGTTAATTTTTGCACAAACCATGAAGTACAGGTCCAACTTTTTTTTTTTTTTTGCATATAGATTCCCAAGTGTTTAGGAACCATTTGTTGAAAGACTATTTTTCCTTCATTGTCTTAGTACCCTAAGTCAAAAATCAGTTGACCATAAAGGTGAGAGTTTATTTCTGGATACTCAATTCTGTTTCTCTGATCTCTATGTCTAGACTTATGCCAACATTATCCTGTTTTGATTAATGAAGTTTGTAGTAAGTTTTGAAATTGGGACGTGTGAATCTTCCAACTTTAATTTTTAAAAATTGTTTTGGTTATTCTGGTCCTCTTGCATTTCCAAATGATTTTTAAGATCAGCTTGTCCATTGCTGCATATAGAAAAACATCTGAGTTCTTGGTAAGAAATCACCTTGAATTTGTAGATCAATTTTGAGGAGTATAGTATTTCTGTGTGCTAACATTGAAGAAACAAAATAAAAACAAGATGGCAATTTCATTTACAACAATATCAAAAAGTCTAATATACTCAGGAATAAATTTTAAAAACTAAATGTAAAACTTCGACTCTGAAACCATAAAAATTATTTTTTATGGTTCAGAAAGAATCATAAAAGAAATGAAAGGAAACTTAAATCGGGAAACCATTTCAAATTCATAGGTCAAACTTAATATTATGAAAATTTCAATACTTCCCAAATTGGTTGAAATGAAATATTTTACGGGTACAGAATTCTAGGTTGATAACGATTTTCTCTCATGAATTTGAACATTTTTCACTTTTTTAAAAATATTTCTGGTGCTGTTGAGAAATCTGTCAGTTTAATACTCATTTCCTTGTAGGTAAACTTTTTTTCTTTTTCTTTCAAAATAATTTTTTTGTTTCTACAGTTTTATTGCAGTATTTCCATTTATTTTTGCTTTAGTTTATCCTGTTGGGTATAGATTGTGACTTAATACCTGTGGATCCTTATCCTTCTTCAGTTTTGGAAAATTCAACATGTTATAATTACAAGTGTAACTTCACCTTACTTCTCTCTCTCCTATCCTTTGAAGGCACTCATTAGACAAATGTTAGATATTCTCAATTTTCCTTCATAGGTTTCAATGTTTCAAAAAATATTTTCCATCTCCCCTAAGTGAAAATTATAGACAATTTGGGGGGTGTCTTCCGTTCACCAGTTTTCTTTATGTTGAGTCTGAAGAAGTCCACTCATCTTGTTTGTTTGCTTTTTTCCCCAGCTATCTAAATTTTTTTTCCTAAATGTTTCATTTGGTTCTCTTTCAAATCTGCCTGGTCATTTTTGATAGTCTCTTACTTGTCATTTTTGTGACCTCAGTTGTCTTACCTTTAAACATTCATATGTGATTATTTTATATTCTGCTACTGATGTTTGCAAGTCTGAAGTCCTCTGGGGGATGCAGGTCTCCCCATCCAACCTACTGATTCTCACTCCTCATGGAGGTTTTGTCCTGGGCTTGGTGGCCTTTAACTCTAAACTCGAATGCCATTGGTTTTCATCAGTGGCAGCCAGAGGCCCTTATTTCTGTGAGACCCTGCGACGGTCTTTGTCAGGAACCTGGGGATGCCACCAACCTTGGGCACTTTAACCCTTTTGTAGGACTTCAGACTTAAAGCCACAGTCTCCAGTCAGCTCTAACGACCTGCCTGGACCCAGACCTAGGAATCCAATGACAGTGCAGATGTGGGGTTTGTTCACAGAGTGAGCTGTTATTAGCAGTTTCTCGGTGCTCAAGATTTTGCTCCAGCTTTATTTACTTATTTGTTTGAACAGGAGGAACTTTGCAGTTTCCTTGGCCAGAAATGTCTTTAAAACATCTCTCATCCAAAAACTAGTTGTTTTGTATGAGGACTTTTCATAGTGTCTTATTTGTCAGACTAACAAAAACATGTGTTGTTATATTTTTTAAATATTAATTTTATGTTTTTTAACGAATTTAGACAGGCATATCTACCCATAATTTTAGAATAATGACAGAGCCCAAATATTATGAAAGTTATCTGAGTTAGTGACTTACAGATAAAACGTTTCTGATAAATGCCAATTACTGTCATTGCTAGCATCAGTATTAATATCACAAATTGTTTATGTATATCAGACCTCAAACTAAAGCTCAGAACTTCTCTGATGATATCCAGTGTTTCCAACAGTTCATGTTGTTTTGACCAATCAAGTGCAATACAGGTGTTTTATAAGTGTCCTACTAGAATGTTATGTTATATCTTATTACATGTAAAAGCCAGGAAATACTGATAGAATTTCAAAAATACAAGGTTCTCAAAAATTATTACTTACGCTATTTTAATAAAACAGTTTATGTGATATAAAGAGTGGTTTATATTGAAGTAAGAATTGGAAAGAGATTAGAAAAATTTAATCTAGCCAAGTTTAGGCTGATTAATTTGTTCACTCAATGGATATTTCTGGAGCCAGAATTTGTGGGGAAAAAAAACCAACAGTGCATTTCATGGTATGTAGAATCACTTAACAAACATTGCTTGAGCCAAGAATATTTATGGTATGATTCAGGATACAGGCACCTCAAGGACTTAGTTTTTTTTTCCTGGAATGGTAAGAATTGTAAATATATACAAATTGGTGCATATGCCAGGAAGTATGCAAAATATTGTGTATGCAAGATCCAAATTAATGCTCTGAATTAAACCAACAAAATGGGTTCAGTGATTACCTATGATTTTTCTGATGAGAAAATTTGAACCTAGAGATTATGTAAATTTCCCAAGGTCACCCTCCTCACAACAGACATGGATTAGCCCTCATCCCCTTAGGCTTCAGAATTTATGCTTCTAGTGACTACACAACGTCCCTCTGTATCACTGAATTAGATTCAATAATTAAAGGGCACGACACAAGCTCCTGATACTCCGTATGGAAAGACGTATGCCACCTTGGAGAGAAGACAAAGGTGTCAGAGTGGAAGCGTGTTTGAGGTGGATATGGTAGCAAGCAAGTCTGAGCCAGGGCATTGGCACAGAGGAACTGACCACGCTCAGATCCCAAGGCTGGAGAGCAGGATGACCTGTTCAGAAAGGCAAAGGGTCCAGGGCAGTTGACACTTTACTGAGAACCCCAGCAGGTGAACAGACAGATTGAGACCAGCGTGTGGAAGGCTCTGAAGCCAAGATAAGAAACTTGAATAACTTTCCCAGTAGGCACATTTACAAGCCAGTGAACCTTTTGTAGGGGACAGAAAAGAGACGTGACTTGGATTTTAGTGGATGACTTTAGCAGCATCCTCAAGACAGAGAGCTGAGAACTTCTACGCAGGTAGAGCACTTAAAATGTTATAATGTTATTGACAGGGCATAAGCATCAAAGGAAGGGGCCAGAGCTGTGGAAATGGAATCTTTCCAGCCATAAAAGGGTTATACATTTTTAAGCTCCTAACCCGTTTCCAAATTTATGAAACTATTGTGTTCTCCTTTAGATCTAATTAAAATGTAACTTTATATAATTTGATAATATTCCATATTTCCTTCTGTGGCAATTTAATGTTCAAGTAGTAGAAATATCTGGAGTGCGTATATTAAATTTTGGTTCATCTTTTCATGGTTGAGTTGTAAACGTTCTTTATATACTTTGAATCTATGCCTCACATCAGATGTATGATTTGCGAGTATCTTTTTCTTATTCTGCGAGTTGTCTTTTCATTATTTTAGACAATGTTTTACTTCCTATCATGAATTTTATAGCATGGATTTTATAAATTTCAGTTCTTATTTATATTACTCAGATGTTAAACCCCAAATCTAATCTAATTTGGGGGGAGCGTATAGCCCAGTGATAGAGCACAGGTTGAGCATGCATTGAAGTCCTGGGCTCAGTCCTCAGACCCTCCACTAAAAACATTTTACACACATAAATTATAAATTCAGATTGGAAACCAAAGAATTTACACTTCAATTGGTACTCCATGTTTGGCAGTCTTTTCTGAGGTATATGTGAAATAACATTGTGAGTGTTGTACTGTCAACAGCTGATGAAAATACTTTTAGACTTGTATGCATTAGCAAAGCTAAGAGAGTGATGAAAGGAAACATCTGTTAATCACTTCCATAATTAATCATCTCAATATTAAATTACAAGATGCATAACTTGGTCTCCACGTATCCTGCAGTACAAAATAAACACCGAAATGCAGAAAAAGTTCAAAACTGTAAAATCGTGCCCCAATGTGGTCAAGCACCAAATGCAACACAGAGTGTCACTGCAACGGTCATGTTTTCTTTTTTTGATTCTTCACACTGTCTTCTACTCTGTCTCAGGAGGAGTATGAAACATTCCTGAGCCATGAAGCATGTAAAGAAAAATCAGCATCTCCCAGAAGATCAGTTTATCACATTACCGTATTTCTTATTCATGAAGTTTGATCTAATTGCCTCAGCATAGAAGTGTATTACTTTTACGGATCATAATGATGCATGAATGTAATTACATTAGTGATTTTCACATATTAGCAAAATAATGTCTGTCTTGAGCAGCGAAACAGTGTTTGATTTCTTTGAAATGCAACCTACAAATTACATGCATATTAAAATTATTACATTCATTTCAATAGCTTATGATACTATGACAAGTGTAAATTATAAATATTTTTATATATACAGTTTTCCTCTTAAATACATGGTTTCAATGCATTTAGGTGACTTTATAGTTCACATAGTTTACCATCAACATAATTCCTGTTTCCAAATAATTTCCTAGATTACTGTCTTTATTAAGCCTTTAAAATTTCCTGTCCTTCTGTCCAAAGTCCAGGCATACGTTATCCAAAAGTCAAATAGCATATTGTCAGTCAAACTGAAAGACATCAACCCTTCCAAGATAGCCTTTCAGATTATTACTTCCATCAGTTGCATTATGATGACATTTCTCTGAAAAATAATTGTTTTTTTTAAATTATTTGACTAGTCTCTTCAAATTTTAAGTCTCACTTATTTTCTTGGCCAGTGAGCACCAACTGATCAGAGCTCAAAATGTGAGGACTGGCTGACTTTTCAGTCAAACTGTGGAAGAACTAGTTTATGACACCTTCCTTTGTTGCTTCTTTTTTTGTAATTTAATAAAAAAATTCCTGAACACAGCATAGTAACAAAAATTACAAGCTAGTCTCAAACTGCTATGTTAAGGAGGAGGAGACTAATAGCAAATTACTGGCCCACTGGCCCTTTAAAAATCACCCTGTCTATTTCTGGACCCTCTGTTCTGTTCCTTTGATCCTCATGTCTGTTTTTATGCCAACACCATGCTGTTTTGATGACTGTAGCTCTGTAGTGTTGTCTGAAGTCTAGGAGGGTTATTCCTCCAGCTTTGTTCTTTTTCTTCAATATTGCTTTGTTAATTCAGGGTCTTTTGTGATTCCAGATAAATCTTAGGGTTGTTTGTTCCAGTTCTGCAAAAAATGTTCTGGATAATTTGATGGGGATGGCATTAAATTTGTAGATTGCCTTGGGCAGTATGTCCATGTTAACAATATTGATTCTTCCAATCAAAGAATATAGGATGTCATTCCATTTCTTTAAGTCCTTTGTAGTTTCCTTAATCAATGTTTTGTAATTCTCCATTTATAAGTCACTCACCTCCTTGGTCAGATTTATTGTTAAGTATTTTATTGTTTTGGGTGTAATTTTAAAAGGGATTGTTTCTTTACTTTCTTTTCCTGTGGATTCATTGTTAGTGTAGAAAAATGTAACTGAATTGTGTATGTTAATCTTGTATCCTGCTACCTTGCTGAATTCTTTTATTAGCTCTAGCAGTTTTTGTGTGGAGCTTTTAGGGTTTTCTATATATAGTATCATGTCATCCGCATAGAGTGACAATTTTACCTCTTCTTTTCCAATTTGTATCACTTTGATTTATTTTTCTTGCCTGATTGCCATTGCTAGGACTTCCAAGACTATGTTGAACAGAAGTGATGAGAGTGGGCATCCTTGTCTTGTTCCAAATTTTAATAGGAATGTTTTCAGTTTTTCACTCTTGAGTACTATGCTGGCTGTAGGTTTGTCATAAATAGCTTTTATTATTTTGAGATATGTTTCCTCTAAACTCACTTTGTAAAAAGAGTAAAATAATGCCATCTGCAGCAACATGAATGGACCTAGATATCATCATTCTAAGTGAAGTCAGCCAGAAAGAGAAAGAAAAATACCATATGACATCACTTATATGTGGACTCTTAAAAAAAAAAAGGACACTATGAACTCACCTACGAAACAGAAAGAGACTCTCAGACATAGTAAACAATCTTATGGTTACTGGGGAAAGGGAGTGGGAGGGGATAAATTTGGGAGTTTGAAATTTACAAATGCTAGTCATATACATAAAAATAGATTTTTTAAAAAAGATTCTTTTATAGAGCACAGGGAACTGTGCTCAATATCTTGCAATAACCTTTAATGGAAAAAATATGAAAATGAATATATGTATGTATATGCAAGACTGGAACACTGTGCTGTAGACCAGAGATTGACACATTATAATTTACTGTACTTCAATAAAAAAATAAATAAACCTATCTAAAGTATTTAACTTTAAGGACTAACATCTTTTTAACAGCTTTATTGAAGTATCATCATTAAACACAAAACGGCACATATTTAATGTGTAGATTTTGATGTGTGGACACAGGCATACATGCATGAAACCATCACACAGTCAAGATGAGAGACACATCAGTCACCTCCAATGGTCCCCTTATGTCCCTTTGGGTTTTGTTTGTGTTTTGGTGTGTGTGTGTGTGTGCGCGCTAATATTTAATATGCAATTTTAAGCTATTTCAGACATGAACTAGTTCAACTTAAACCCAGTAGAGATAGTGAAGATATTCAAGCAAGGATTTTACTTGCATGCTTACTTTTGGATTGACTTCCTCCCACCTTTGGAATCTGAGTTTGCCTTTTCCTAACATCTAAGGTCTGTATGATGCACACGTGGGAGTCTATGTGCTGAAATCCATGTGCAGGAACTCGTTTTTAGAGGGAAGCATGGAGACGTGGTCTCATTAAGAAAATCCACATGTGCGGTTGAAAGTGATCTCAAGCTGTGCCTCAGAGGTTATGGACTGTGCCATCACGGACAATAGACCCTGGGGCATCCATCACTGCCGTGTCGGCCCCCTTTGCTCAGTCCAGAGAGGGTGTGATACTACATCCCAAGACCCTAATCCTTTTGTGTTAAGAGTGCCATTTGGCGCCTTTTATCTTTTTTTTTTTTACATTTTTTATTGATTCATAATCATTTTACAGTGTTGTGTCAAATTCCAGTGTTCAGCACAATTTTTCAGTCATTCATGGACATATACACACTCATTGTCACATTTTTTTCTCTGTGATTTATCATAACATTTTGTGTATATTTCCCTGTGCTATACAGTGTAATCTTGTTTATCTATTCTACAATTTTGAAATCCCAGTCTATCCCTTCCCACCCTCTACCCTCCCCCGGTAACCACAAGTCTGTATTCTCTGTCCATGAGTCTATTTCTGTCCTGTATTCATGCTTTGTTTTTGTTTGTTTTTGTTTTTTAGATTCCACATATGAGCGATCTCATATGGTATTTTTCTTTCTCTTTCTGGCTTACTTCACTTAGAATGACATTCTCTAGGATCATCCATGTTGCTGCAAATGGCATTATGTTGTCGGTTTTTATGTCTGAGTAGTATTCCATTGTATAAATATACCACATCTTCTTTATCCAGTCACCTGTTGATGGACATTTAGGTTGTTTCCATGTTTTGGCTTTTGTAAATAGTGCTGCTATTCTTAATGGATAAATTAGCATTCCTTCAGAACAGCTCCGGAAAACATGACCAGGATGCTCTGGGACTATTAAACGTGATGAAAGCCAGTTAGATACAAGGATGTCTGTGAACTAAATCAATAATACAACATTCAGAATGTACCTCTTTCTCTTTTTCCCAGGCAATTTTGAAGTTGAACAATAGAATAGGAATCAGGAACTGGTGTTCAATCCTGCAGGTCACTGATTACCATTGTATTTATCATAAACTGATAAAGATTTCTCTAAAACTCTATTATAGTAACTTTAATTATAGTAATTTAAGATATCATCTCTCCTTGCCTAAAGTGATTTTTTTAATGATAACAGGATCTGTGACCCACTTATAAGCCACCAGCAGGAATCCCTTCTGGATTTAAAATGATGAAAGGAGCTGCCTTCACTCACAGAGCAGCAGACAGAGGGGTTCTATCATTTTCTCTCTTTCTTCCTTCCTTTCTTCTTTCTTTTCTTCTCTCCATCCTGTTCCTTTTCCCTCACCTCTTATTCTTCTTCCTCCTCCTTCTCTGCCTCTTCCTCTCTTTTCTTTCCCATCTCTTTTCCATTTTTCTGGTCACTCTACTGACATCATGACAAAATTCATTTTATAATGGAATCAGCACAGAATTGATACTGCCAATACCCATTTCTCCCCCCAGATGTAGCTATAAAATTATGACTGACACCACGCACCAGACTACAGTGAAGCCCGTGAGCCATGCTTCTATTAAAATGTAAATACGAATTGTGAGCATTTGGGGGAAACAGAGGTGTCTCTGGGAGTTCCTTTTTGTATTAATAGATGCAAGGATGTCTATGAACTAAATCAGTAATACAACATTCAGAATTTACTTCTGTCTCTTTTTTTCAGCTCTTTTGATGTTAAACAATATGTTGCAATTTTAAATGAGGAAATAGTGATCAATCCTGCAGGTCACAAATTACCAATATATTTATCATAAACTGATAAGGAGTATTTTTGGAAAATTTAGATGTCTCTAAGAATTGTTTAGACTATTAAGCAAGTTTTACTAAGGGCTAAAAGAGAAAACCGGATGGGGTAATAGTAGTCTACCTCAGTAGGAAGATGGCTAAGGGGAACTCAGAGGCTCCTGTCGTGTATATTTGGATGGAATTTGGTGGTTTTCTTAGGTGGTTAAGTTACAGTCACATTGGAGAAGTCAGAAGAGCAGAGACACTGAGACCCAGAAAGACTGCTTAGGTGGGAGATGCTTCCTGGCTTTAGGGAATAAAATATGAAATATCTATACCATGAAATGCATGTATGCTAATTCCTGGTAAAAAGGAGTCTTAATGTATTACTTTAAATCTGCAGCAGGAGACTGTCAACTGCTAAGTTCAAGAAAACACTTTCTTCGTAATATAAGGTATGAGGTTAGAACTGAAATACTAAGTTTTAAAGTTCTCATCACAAGAAAGAAAATTCTGAAACTGCACATGGCATATGTTAACTAGAGTTGCGGTGGGAGCATATTAAAACACAAATATCTAATCTTATGTCATGTATCTGAAACTGAAGCATGTTGTATGTCAATTATATCTAGAAAAATGAATTAAAATACTAAATTCTCACACATAGTATTGCAGTGAAATAATTGCTACCATCAACTCCTTTGTCCCCCAAAAGAAAATTCTGAGTCAGAAGTTTTACAAAATAAGAGGGCTCTTAAAAGATAATTTTCAAAAATAGAAAAATCATAATTGTCACACACATAAAAATAAACATGGGTTAAAATGTTTTATTTAGCTCAATAATGACTGAAATGGTAATGAGCTGCAACCAACTGAAAGGAGAATCCAAACAATAAACATCATAAACCTAGAATATTGAAATGAATGGGTGACAGCTGGGAAGGGAAGTCAGTTTTTCCTCCACTGGACAGAATTACATGTTCACAGGCAGGAATTATGTTGCATTGCTAGCTGCTGTCTAGAACTTAGAAAGCTATAAAATAACTGCCATAGAAACAGAAATACATAAGCTACAGTGTGTACTTTTCCAGTGAGGTACACTCTTTCTCTGGACTCTGACATTTTTTATTAGTTGTTTCATGATATAAGTGACAGGTAAATAGATTAATGTTTTTAAATGATGGGTAGAGGCATTAAGGAATGAATTAATTAATTAATAAAAGACACTGGAAAATGTTTTTCATGACCTCTGATCATCCCTCATTTGTTCTCAAATAAGAACACATGCTCATCTCACTTTTCTTCCAAATTTTGTCTCCTTATCATGACTTCATTTCCATATATATATTTTTCCTGTTAGCCAATCACCTGATTTCACTCTTTTGCTCCCATTTCCTATTTTTTTCTCAACCTTTTTAATTCCCCAGTCTTAAATTTTTCTCTTGAGCTTTTGTATAATACCCACCTTTATTCCTGAATAATGATTAAATGGCTGAAAGTAAAAAAAGTCGAAAGCACCTAAAACTTCAAAATATATAAAGTAAAGCAAAAGCTTAAAGGAGATGGCATTTCTATATTCCTTCTCCCTACATTGGTTCCTCATTTTAAATATATTTCCACTCTCTAAATACTTTTAAAATCCTCTCTTTTATTTTTACTATTGAGTGATAGATCAGAAGAGCTAAGTTAAAAATCATGTTCAAGGAACAAATCAAGGAATTGAATTTAAATTGAACTGAACTGAAATGCCTCATGTTGGCTTGTTGAAGAACACAAGGATGGAAGCGTGGGAGAGAGTTGCAAATGATGAGAGAAAGCAAAGGCTGTAAGCAAACATCTGATGTTTCTCTTTCTCTTTAAGGGGTAGGTACACCATGATGATTTAACATACATATGCACTGTGAAATTATTACCATAATCAAATTAACACACCCAACATCTCATGTATTTACCATCTTATTTCATGGTGAGGACACTTTAAGATCTACCCTCTTGACAGATTTCATAATCCAGCATCATCAAGTAAAATTACCATGCTGTTCTTGGATCTTCAGAACTGATTCATCTTAGAACTGAAAGGTTGTACCCTTGACCTACATCTTGCCTTACCCGGTGTCTCAACCAGCCCTTGGCAACCATCATTCTACTCTTTGGTTGTATGACTGTGACTTTTTTGGATTCCACATATAAGTGAGATCACATAGTATTTTTCTTTCTGGGTCTGACTTTATTTCACTTAGTATAAAATCAGCAAGTTTATCCAAGCTTTCTTTCTTTTTATGGTTGAATAAATAATATTCCATCCTTTACTATATTTTCCTTTTTTTTCAGTTGAAATACAGTTGAGCTATAGTATTATATTAGTTTCAGGTGCACAACAGATTATTTAATATTTTTATAGATCATACTCCATTTAAAGTTATGACAAAATAATAGTTATATATCCTTGTTCCTTATTTATTATATATATATTAGTCTGTGTCTTTTAATCTCTTACCCCTACCTGGCCCATCCCACCTCCCCTCTCCCAACTAGTAACTGCTAGTTTTTTTTCTATATCTGTGACTCTGTTTCAGTTCTGTTATATACATTTCTTTCTTTTATTTCTTAGCTCCCACGTGTAATTGATAACACAGAGTATTTGTTGTTCTCTGTCTGACTTATTTCACTAAGCATAATACCCTCTAGGTCCATCCACTTTGTTACGACTGGCAAGATTTCATTCTTTTTTCATGGCTGAATAGCACTCCATTGTATTCCACATCTTCCTTATCCATTCATCTGTTGATGGACACTTAGGTTCCTTCCATATCTTGGCTATTATAGATGATACTGTTATGAGCATTTGGCTGCATGCCTCTTTTCACATTCATGTTTCCATTTTCTTTGGCTATATACCCGGCAGTGGAATTGTTGGATGATATGGTAGTTCTATTTTTAGTGTTTTGCAGAACCTCCATATTATTTTCCATAGTGGTTGCACTTATTTAGAATCACACAAACAGTGTGCAAGGGTTCCCTTTTATGCACATCCTCACCAACATTTGTTAGTTGTAGACTTTGTGATGATAGCCATTTTGACAGGTGTGAGGTAATATCTCATTTGTGGCTTTGATTTGCATTTCTCTGATGATTAATGTTTAGCCTTTCTTCATGTGCCTGTTGGCCATCTGTCTGTCTTCTTTGGAGAAATGTCTGTTCAACTCTTCTGCCCACTTTTTAATTTGGTTTTGGTTTTAATACAGAGTTATTTGAGCTGTTTTTTTATTATGGGTATTAACCCCTTATTTGTCATATTATTTTGCAAATATTGTCTCCCCTTCAGTGCATTGTCATCTAATTATGTCAATGATTTCCTTTTCTGTTTTTAAGTTTCAAAGCTTTTAGTTTACTAAAAGTTCAAAGATTTTAAGTTTAATTAGGTCCCATTCATTTATTTTTGTATTTGTTTATTTTGTCTTAGAAAATAAATCATATATGTATATATATATGTATATATGTGTTTGTGTATGTGTGTGTGTGTATATATATATATATATATATAAAATATATATAGCTATGATTTACATCAAGGCATGTTCTCCCTATGTTCTAAGAGTTTTATGGTTTCATCTTATATTTGGGTCTTTAATCCACTTTGAGTTTATTTTTTATGTGGTGTGAGAAAATGTTACAACGTCATCCTTTTACATGTCGCTGTCCAGTCTTTCCAGCACTACTTACTGAAGAGGTGATCTTTTCTCCATTGTATATTCTTGCCTTCTTTGTCCTAGATTAACTGACTATAAGTGTGTGGGTTAATTTCTGGGCGCTTTATCCTGTTCCACTTATCTGCGTCTGGTTTAGTGCCAGTGCCATACTGTTTTGATTACTATAGCTTTGCAGTATAGTCAGAAGTCAGGGAGTGGGATTTCTCTAGCTCCGTTCTCTTTTTTGTAATGGCCATCTTAACAGGAGTGAGGTGATCTCTCATTGTAGCATTCTTTGTTTATAACTACTTTTCTGTTTGTACTTGCTTGATTCTCTACCTTGGATTGCAGGCTGATTTAGAGCAACACTAGGTCTATTTGCCTTTTTTTTTAAACTAATGTATTATTTTTGTTAAGATTTCTGTTAGACTCACACTGACGAAAAATTTTCTGTCTAGAAATTACCAGAAATTATGTTTTAGTCTATACTAAATCAATTTAAGTACTTGCAAAAAAAAAACCTTTTATGAGTTATGCAGAATGCAAGTATCCTTTTACAATTCATTCTGATAGTTCCAAGATATTTTATTTGCCATGAGTTCCTTATGAGTTAAGTTTTGCTCTTGCTTGATTACAAAGAACAAGCAGAGTGAGTAATGGAGGGTGAATAATAGCCATCAAAATTTTACATTTATTTTCATTATGCACCATTTTTGAAAGTAAGAAAGATTAAAATGAGAACTACCCCCAAATTAGAATTGGTAAATATACTTGCATTTACCGTGTTACATGTTATGTTCTTTTTCATTTAAAGAACACTAGATAATGATTAGAAAATATTACTGTTTCTGCCTCCCAGATGTGGGGAGACATGGGGGGAAATTCCATAACCCCTGTCTGTGTATCAATCTTTCCATTTTTATTGTGCATTATTTTTCTAGTTTTATTGAGACATAATTGACCTTTAACATTGTATTAGTTTAAGGTGTACAACATAATGATGTAACATATGTATGGATTGCAAAATGATTACCACAATAAGTTGACATCCATCACTTTACATGGTTACAGAAATTTTTCTTGTAATCAGAACTTTATGATTTATTCCCTTAGCAACTTTCAAATGGGCATGGTTATTAAATGCAGTCACTATACTTATATCACATCTCCAGAACTTACTTATCTTATAACTGAAACTTTGTAACTTTTGACCACCTGATGCATCATTTGTTGGCCATTAGTACACCTTCTTTGGAAAAATATCTATGCAAGTCTTTGCCCATATCATAAATGGCAGCAGTATTTTTTGCCATTGAGATACAGGCATATCTTAAACATTTTGAGCATTAACTGCACATCAGATATGTGGTTTGGAAACATTTTGTCCATTGCAGAGATTGCTTTTTCATTTTCTGATTGTTACCTTTGCTGTACAGAAATGTTTTAGTCTCACGTAGTCCTACTTGTTTATTTTGCTTTTGTTCAGGTGTCATATCCAAAAACTTTCCCACCTGGAATGTAATGGTTTCAGGCCTTATGCTTAATCCTTTAATCCCTTTCCAGTTGGTTTTTCACATATGGTACAAGAGCACAGTTTTATTCTCCTGTATGTGGACATCCAGTTTTCCCAGCACATTTATTGAAGGATTATCCTTTCTGCATTGTGTATTCTTAGAGCCCTTGGCACAGATTAGTCAGCCTTTTGTGCGTGGGTTTATGTGGGCTCTCTATTATGCTCCGTTGGTCTGTGTGTGTGTGTTTATGCCAGTACCACACTGTGCTGATTGCCAGAGCTTTCATAGGTTGAAGTCAGGCATTGTGATGCCTCCAGCTTTGATCTTCCTGCTCAAAATTGCTTTTTGCCTTTTTGGGGTCTTTTGTAGCTCCATATGAATGCTTAAATAACTTTTTCTGTTACTTTGAAAAATGCCATTGTAATTCTGACAGGGACGGCATTCATTCTCTAGATTGCTTTGGATGGTAGGGACGTATTGAAAATGTTGCCAAATAATCTTTCTACATCAATTGAGATGATTATATGATTTTTATATTTCATTTTGTTAATGTGATGTCACATTTAGTGATTTGTGTACATTGAGCCACCCTTGCGGCTCAGGGGTAAATTACGTGTGATCACAGTGTGTGATCCTTTGATGAAACCATTGAATTCGATTCACTATTGTTTTGTCAAGGATATTTAAATCTATGGTTATCAAGAATATTGGCCTATAACTTTCCAGTCTCATAGTGTGCTTCTCTGGCCTTCATATGAGGGTAACGTTTGCTTTGTAAAATGAGTTTGGAAGTCCTCTCTCTTCATTTTTTGGATGAGTTTAAGAAGGATTGGCATTAGTTCTTTAACTGCCTGGTAAAATCCATCTAGGAAGTCATCTGCTAGCGGGCTTTCCTCATTGAGAGGATTTTGCGTACTGCTGCCACGCCCTCACATGTGATTGATCTGATCACATTTCCTCTTTCTTTGTAATTCAGTCTTGGGAGAGTGTAAGTTTCCAGGAACTTATTGCTTCTAGATTATTTCATTTGTGGGTGTCTAATTGCTGATAGTAGTCTCTTATGATTCTTTGTATTTCTGTGATACCAATTGTGATATCTCCTGTTTCATTCCTGACTACATGTATTTGATCTCCTATCTCTTTCTCTTGATTAGCATAGTTAAAGATTTGCCAATTTTGTTTATTTAAAAAAAAGAATGCTTATTGCTGTTCATCTTTTCTGTTGGTTTTTTCTGGTCTCTATTTTATTTCTGCATGTTCTAATATTTATTTCTTTCCTCCTGCTAAGCTTATGCTTAGTTTTTTCTTCTTTTTTCAGTTCCTTGAGGTGTAAAAGTTAGGTTACATATTTCAAATCCTTCTGTTTTCTTAACACTTCTTTTCCCTGCTCCTAGCTCTCCAGACTATTCATCCATCTGACCTCCTCAGTGTTCTGGGCAGGAAATGGAGGAACTGGGCCCCTTGGGTGCATCCCACATGGGAAGGGAACCTGGGTGCTCACTGCATGCTCACGTTCTCCTGTGGGAGGAATCCCAGGCCAACAGCATCTATCTGGGTATTGAGATGTGCCGCCTTTGAGAAGAGATGATGCTGATAAAGTAAAACCGCTTTCCCCACCCTCTTCAATGCACCCATTCTTGGATTTTTTTGCTCCAACAGCATGCCAGGACCTCTCTGCTGGACTCCCAGGTTATTGACATCACACAAGTGTGGAATTTTTAAAAATAGAAATGCTTGGATAATATTCCACATGAATTTCTTGAATCCTCTGTTTTACTTTAGAAGCACACATATTTGTGTGATCTTGCATGCTAAGTGGTTTAAGTAGATTTAATTATTGAGATCAATTTGGAAGACAGCATTTAGATACAAACTTAGGAAATATCTTCTTTCCATTTAAAAAATTCATTTTGTTATATATATATATATATATATATATATATTATCGAAAGATAATTTTTCCCAATCTTTAAATATTCTTTTAAACAGAATATTTTTTAATTTTCTGTTTAAAGAAATAAACATTGTATTTTGTTAGAAAAAATGTATGATTGCTTTTGACTTATGCTGACACCTCCATTTGGGATAAGACACACACAGATATTTAATAGATGGTTCACTCAGCTCAGTTGGAATAATTTTTTGAAATATTTATTTTTAGAATGTATTATTATACTTCATTTTAAGATGTTTTATTCATTTTGAATGAGAGCATATAATATTTCTTTATTCTCTCTTCTGAGGGACAGATTCTCTTGTATTTGTTATAAAGGGAGCCACACAGAGATTATTCAGGGGAATAAGTGGATCCTGGAGAAGACAAGGCAAGACCTTCCACGAGAGAGTCTATATATTTTTAAGAAGAGCCCGTTTTTAAATCTCAGGAAATAAAGTTTTATAGAATGTCATCTGGGATTTGGTTTTCAGAACTGAAGTCTCTTTTCACTTCTTGATATTTTTAGTGTTACTTAGTTTTACCCAGTTTGATGATTTGGGCTGTGATGGAAATGTGTCATATTAAAACTCCACTTTTCCCTCATAGCTAGGTGAGTGAAAAACACTGAGGTACAAAATTCACAGGAAAAGTCAGAGTTACCCGAAAAATTATAACCGAAGAAATGCCCTTATCTATTTGATTAAGTCTCTCATCTTTTTTATCGAGTCCTCATTCTCTGAAGGAATTAAACTGCAATGGTAGGAGGGACTTTTTATATTTATCCAAAAAAGAATATTAACCTTGGTATCCAATGATATGCAGGGATATTAGCCAGATTATAAGCATTTTCAGTGCTAATTAATAATGCAGAAGACATGTTTCTGTTAATTTATAAAACTTTTCTCTTAAACGTATTGTTGGCAGGTGGCTATCAGGGAGTGTGTAGGCACGAGGGGAAGACGAAGAGTTAGGACACGTAAAATCTTAGTGGCATTTCCACTGCAGAGAGTTGGTGCTATTTGCTTTCTTAGGATACATGCACATCAGCGAGACTAGGGCTACTTTAGTGTAAGACAGGATGGGAATGTTCAGGAGAGTGAGCATCTGCTTGGGGATAGAGCAGAGAATGAAGCTAAGCACAATTATATGATTTATCATGGGTATTATTCAAATAATGAACACAATTCTTAATACAGAAGACAACACTAGTTTCTTACATAGAGAAGAATATGTACATTGTTAACTTTCATGCTCTAGAGAATAAAGAGGTGAAGCTCAGGTTTAAATGATAACTTTGAACTTACTAGATATGTGATTATTGTTTGCTGGCAAACAGTCTCTGAACCTAAGTTTCTCCATTTATGAAATGCAGCTAACAATACTGAATTTTTAAGCTTATTGTTTGAACCAAATGATGTACCATATGTAAAAATATTCAGAACAGGCTAACACTCTGTCCAAATAGTACTCTTTATATTTATAAATACACAAAGGTACCATGTTTCTATAAATTCCCTGTTAAAAGCTCTACAGCACCTCTCTGGCAGTCTTGAAAAAATGTGGTCTAGCATGGCCAGGGCCATGTCCATTTTTTTAAATCCTCACTTTCCCTACCCATAAAGCTATAAAATCTATAATAAGATTGATTTCCATAATTCCAACACATCCTTTTGTTGTCTGTATATTTTTATAACACATCATCTGAAAAGAAGATAGAAAATGAAGGAAGCAGATTCTTCCGATGGATGTGATGTCTTATGAAAAACTCACCTTTTCAATGATTGCCTGAATTACTTCCTTTGGTCAGGGTTCCTAGTAGAGATATGTCACCCTTCATTCCTCCATGGTTCCCTTAGTTTAAAACCTACTTTTTTAGTACACTGACATCCTCCTCTTTTCTGCACATTATTAGATACACAGAGTGTGTTAGTGAGCATTATCTCCTGTGTTCTGATATCCTGAAAGGGCTGAAAGAAAAATTCTGGCAACCAAGAATATTATACTTAGCAAAACTGCTCTTCAGAAATGAAGGGGTGATAAATACTTCCACAGATGAACAAGAACGGAAGGATTTCATTATCATTAGACCTGACTTACAAGAAATAGTAAGGGTAGTTCTTCAAGTTGAAATGAGAGCAACAATGTGAAAACATGTAAAAGGATAGAAGTCGCTGGTGAAGGGAAATGAAAAGTCAAATTCCAAGCACTTTAATATTTAATGGTGATGAGTAAATCACTTTTAACTTTATTGCAAAAGTTAAAGGCAAAATTATCAAAAGTAACTGTAGATATAATAATTTGCTAATGTTTACAGAATATGAAAAGCTGTAAATTGTGACATGAATAGCCTAAAATGTTGGAAAGGAGAAGTAAATTGTAGAGTTTTTTATGTGATTGAAGTTAAGTCGCTATTAGTTTAAAACGGAGTGTTATGTTTTGTGTAAAACTCATGGTAGCAACAAAGAAACCTCTAGTAGGTACAAAAAAGCTAAAAAGGAAGAAATCCAAGCATACCACTTCAAGAAAAACCAACAAATCTTAAAGGAAAACAGCAAGAGAGGAAGAAAGGGACAGGAAAATACAAAGCATCAGAAAACAACGAAACAGCAATACTAAGTCATCACTTACCATTATCTACCTTACTTAAATTAACAACACTTTAAATGTAAATAAATTTAATTTTCCTATCAAAACACAGAGAGTGACTTAACAGATAAAAAAGCAGGCTCCAACAATATGCTGCCTACAAGAAACTCACTTTAACTTTAAGAACTTGAAGACTGAAAGGGAAGGAGTGAAAAAAGATATTTCACATAAATGGTACCTGAAAGGTAGTAGGGGTGGCCCACACTTACACCACACAAAATAGGCTTTCATTCAAAAATCTGTATAAGAGACAAAGAAGGTCACTATAAAGTGACAAAAGGGACAATTCATGAAGAGAGCATTTTAACACACATACATGTATATGCGCCCAACAATGGAGCACATAAATACATAAAGCAATAAAATTAAAAGATGAAATAGACAGCAATACAAAGATAGCAGGGAACTTCAACACCCACTTTTGATAATGGATAGATCATTCAGGCAGAAAATCAATAAGGAAACTTCAGGCTTGAATTTCACCACAGACCAGGTCTACCTAATGGATGTAAACAGGATGTTCCACCCAACAGCAGCAGAATATACATTCTTCCAAAGTGCACAAGAAACATTCCCCAGGCTAGATCATATGCTAGGCTACAAAATAAGTCTTAACAAATTTCAGAATATAAATACCATAATTGTATGAATCTAGTAATCAATAATAGAAGGAAAATTGAAAAAAAAAGATAAATATGTGAAAATTAAATAACACACTTATGCACAATCAGTGAATCATAGAAGAAATCTAAAGGGAAATCAAAAGTGTCTTGAGAGGAACAAAAATGTAAATAGACTCAAACTTACTGAGTGCAGACAAAGCTGCAGTTCAGAGGGAAGTTCATAGTAATAAATGCCTATGTTATGCAAAAGAAAGATACAAAATACATAACCTAACTTTACAACTCAAGAAACTTAGAAAATGAAGAATACAGCAAGCACAAATCTAACAGGTAGAATGAAATAATAAATATTGGAGCAGAAACCAATGAAATTAGAGAGTGAAAAACAATAGATAAGAACAATGACAGTGAGTCAGTTTTTTGAAAAGATAGAATTGACAGACCATTAGCCAAAGAGAGAAAAAGAGGAGATTCAGGTAAATGAAACTGAAATGAAAGAGGATACATTGCCACTGATACCACAGAAATATGAAATTATAAGAGGCTACTATCAACAATTAGATGCCAACAAATTGGACACACTAGAAGAAATAAATTCCTGGAAACATACACTCTCCCAAGACTGAATTATGAAGAAAGAAAACGTGAACAGACAAATAATGAATGAGATAACTGAATCAGTAAGGAAAATCTCAGCAGAGAAAATCCCTGGGCCAGGTGTCTTCAACTGTGTGCTCTTCCAAAACATATACACATCCCCATGTTTACTGCAGGGTTATTCACAATAGCCAGGATAAGGAAACTACCTACTTGTAGGTCGATGGACAACTGGATTGAGAAAATGTGGTGTATGCATGGTGGACGTGAATTAGCTTTCAAAATGAAGGAAGTCCTGCTGACAGTAACAACTTGGATGAAACTGGAGGACAGCATTCTAAGTGAAATAATCCAGAAACAGAAAGACGGAAACTGTATGCCACTTATACGTGAAGTCTTAACATTTCAAACACGTGAAATGAAGAGAGTGGAATGGTGGTTGCCAGGGGGCTGGGAGATTGGATGAATGATGAGATTTTGGTCAGAGGGTACAGAGTTTCAATTATGCAGGATGAGTGAATTCTGAATACCCAATGCACAACATGTTGACTGTAGTTAATAATTCATTACTATACATTTGAAATTTGCTAAGAGAGTAGAGTGTTTTAAGAACCAGGAAAAAAACAACTATGTGAGATATGATGTATATGATAATTCGCTTGATTGTGGTAATCATTTTGCAGCATATAGCAAAATATCACACTTTACAATTGAACATATATGATTTTTATTTGTCAGTTGTATTTAAATAATGCTGGGGAAAAAGAATACAATGAAATTTGTAATATAACAATATGTAACACTTTGGCAGCAAAATCAGATTGATTTAATAAAAAAATCTTTTCTTAGTTGTGTACACTCATCAGTTCTCAAGTTTTGCTTGTGAGAGTAAACAAAACATACATGTTAAGCAAAAGAAACTGTTTTTTTTGCTACAAATGTGGATCGCATTTTACTTTCACCCTTGAGTCCCAGATAATTATTCATGAATTAAATTGAAGGATGATCTTCTGCTTGGAAGCCTTTATAAGATATAATTTTGTGATTTACAAGTAACTAGAGGTTTATGTAATCAATGTAGCTTGTAATTTAAATAGGTAATTAAACTCATACATTTAGTTTAACAAAAGACATTGAGATTAAACAATGTTCCACCCTCTTCCAGTGGTAATATTATAATTATTTTTTCTCCCTTGTGGCTTTAACATTCCAAAAATTATTCTTAAATTGTGTATTTCCTTTTGCTGAAATGACGCATGCCTGGCATGGGCTAAATTCAATTTTTCCTTAATTATAAAATTACAATTTCAACAGAGCACAATTTAAGGATCTCTTATAAATCTACTTTTCATTAATACATAGCATCTCTTTTGATAAAATGAAGATTGAGATTCACGTGTGGAATTATTCCAGGTTCTCTCCTGTTCTACAGAGTCCTCTCTCATTTTTTTTTCCTTATTGCTGGATGAACAGAACTGGACAGACGCTTTGCTGCAGGAGCCTGTGGGGTGATGGACAGGTGGGCTCTCTGGTACAGATTTTACAGGTGTGAGGGCTGAGCTTCCACTCAGAGAGCAGAGAGCATTCTGTGAGGGACAGAAAAACAACTTTGCAGGGATGCGGTGCCTGCCACACACTTTCTGGTGCTGTATAGTCACAAAAGAAAAGCGCCAGACCTGCCTGTACAGCCTCCTCAAAGGGTTTCTCTGCAGTGGGAAGAAGGGAAAAGGTTAGATGACAGCACAAGGCAGGGATGGTGGCAGGGGGAGTGATATAGCCTCTTTTCCTCCCACCTAAAAATGTGGAATGGATCCCTAAGCGGCTTTCTTCCTGCCAGCTCTCCCCTCTTCATAGATGGTGCAAATCATGGTTGTAAAAGATATTCTTTTATTTCTTTTGCAGTCTCACTTCACTCTAGCAGAAAGCACACACATGTCTGACTTGCTGCTACCAGTCATCCTAAGATCCCTTTTATTAGAGCTTGCCCAGTTACAGGGGAACACTTTTCCATTGACTCTTTGAATTGGGTGAGATATTCTCTCGCACAGTGCTTCTTTCCAGAAACGTTTCATTTATGCAACTGAAAAATTGTACTTTCAGCAATACTCTCTTTTGGATAAAATGGCAAACATGAAGCAACAACAGCAAACCAAAAACATCATATCAGTTCCCCCTTTTTGGGTGTACTTAGTATTTGATATAAACTAGCAGTGCTTTTTTTTTTTTTTTGGATCCTGAGCTTTATAGATAAAAGATGTAATTGATGTCATTTTCACTGTCAGCATCACCGATGCAAATGCACTGATGGCGCTGTAGCACTCAGTCCTGTGCTTAACACCTGAAATCTCTTGTTAACTGGTCAAAGACAAGTAGGCGAGAAAGTAAGGAAATAAAGAAGCTGTCTCTGGTGCAGCAGAGCTGAGGAGAGATTAAGTGGCATTGTTTTGCTGTTAAACTCTCTTCCTAATTTGGCCATATTGGGGAGGGTATTGTAGACACTCTCTGTCTTTCCCGGAAACCACTAAGGAGGCTCTTAGCTTGCGCTGGGCATCTTGTTAGCAGCGGCCCTACCCGAGTGAACTATTCAGGCAACTAATGTGAGGTGCAATCAAATCACCTCCACAGTGATCCAGTCCAACCTCTGTGATGTCCTCACTACACTGAAACAGAAGACAAGACACCTGGAAAGATGGAAAATGATGGAAGAGAAAAGAAAAGAAGGGAAGTCCTGAAAAGGATTTACTAAGAGACATGAAGTGGGGGAGAAGGTGGCGAGGAGAGATAAACTGGGAGTTTGAGATTTGCAGATACTGACTGGTATACATCAAATAGACAAACAAGTTTATAGTGTACAGCACAGGGAACTATGTTTGATATCTTGTAGTAGCTCATGGTGAAAAAATATGAAAACAAGTATATGTATGTGTATGGATGACTGAAGCATGGTGCTGTACACCAGAAATTGACACAACATTGTAAGCCGACACTACTTCAATAAAAAAAGAAAGAAGAGGAGACATAAAGGGCTTCAGTATAATAATTTCTTCTTTTTGCCCTTCACTAGTCCCTTACAGGTTAAATGTTGTAACATAGATCATAACATTCATTATGTGCTCATTGAAATTTACATATGGTCACTGCGCTCATTTTTGTGACTTTAAGACACGGTTAAGATCAATTTTGTACCCTACCTTCTATACTAAACATTGGTTCACTTAATCAATCAGTTTTATTTCTCAGTTAAATGTCAATCCAACTCTACAGCTGAAGAAACAAACCTCACATATATTATATAGTTTTCCCAGGACATGAAACTAATAAATTAAGATTGAAGCCTGAATCAGTTTGATGCCAGACCTCACATTCTTTCCACCACACAACATTTCCTCTCTCAGGTCTCAGGACTTATACATGAAAGTGCCTTTTTTTTAATTGAAATATAATCAGTTACAATGTGTCAATTTCTGGTGTACAGCATCATGTCCCAGTCGTGTGTATACACACACATATTCATTTTCATATTCTTTTTAATTAAAGATTATTACAATATATTGAATATAGTTCCCTGTGCTCTACAGAAGAAATTTGTTTTTTTATCTATTTTTATGTATAGTGCTTACATTTAGAGTCATGCCATGGTTGCTATGAGTTCTTATTTCCACTACGCCCTCATTTATTTTAAACACCAAATACATGCAATGATAAAACTGCTCATTTTTGTTGGCATTTTAAATACTTTATTATACTTTTTAATTCTGTTAATGTGTGGACTGTTTCATAGGGTAACAAAACTTTGAATACACAGGCCCATAATGTTCCCAGTGTATTTGTCATATAATTGAATACAATACAGAAAAGGAAAAAATGATTATCTTGGAGGAGGCTGGTGAGGCATTCTTTGGTGGTCAGATCCAAGCTAAGAGCTTGAGATGTACAAATGAATAGCTGAAGACACGTGATTTGCACCAGCCATCACTTGGGTTAGAATTCCTATTTTTCCACCATCAGTTATGTGACAGCCACAACTTACTTCCAGCCTCAGAGTCTGAGATTCCTGGTCTGTAAAGTCAGCATAATGAGACTTACCCACATTTTAGAAGAGTAAATTAAATGCCTCGAGATTAAAGTGTGAGAGCAGTACCCTGAAATATGAGAAAGCCACACGAAGTATTCACGTTAGAAACAGAGACATGGTAATATAAGTGATCAAGGCACAGAGCCAGGAAAGTGACAGGGGCTGGATGAGGACAGAAGGGTGCCGGGTCCAGCCCCTGAAGTTAGTTAGACTATGGCGCCACCCCACCTAGCAGAACTGACAGTCCTCTAACTATGTCCCTCTGCCTTAGTTACACATAAGCATTTTTACTGTTTTATTTTCTTTTGCTGAAGAAGTTCGCTCACGTTCAGAAGGGCTGGAATAGAATACACGTTGAAGCTACAGGTATTTCAAGGTCACTGGATGTATTTCCTACTTTTTATTATCTGAGCCCTCTGAACAATTTCCCTCCTCATTTACACGTCAAATAAATGGTTGAAGGTAAATACATGATAAGGTTTTAGCTCATCTTTTAGGACAAATTCAGAATAAATCTTTGTTGTAGAAAAGCAGATTCAAGAAGGGATTTAGCATAACTTGTTAACAGATGTGCACTCTGGTTTTTAACATCTCTGGTCATACTTAGTAAAGCTGCCATCAGCTTTGATAATTTTTAAGACTATTTTTTTCTGTCTTATAAACAGAAAATGTATGTATATTTGCATATAAAATTTTCTTTAAAAATGCCTGTTACTGCATCTGTTAGTCTTCAGGTCATAATTATGAAGTTCATCTTCGTTGCCTTCATTACAGCATCTTATCAACAGGAAATCATTGAATGTTTTCAACGTGGATGTGTTACCCCAAAAGGCGAAGGGGAAAAGACTCCAGTTCTTGCCTCACCTGAAAGATAAGAATTCAAACGGGAGACAGAAGCATTGGTAGCCAAGATTTTAAAGGTTTTGTTTCAAAGCAAAGGGAAAGTACACCTCCAGAAACGGGAGGCGGGCTGATCCAAGGACAGAGAGCCGTGGGCTTTGTCCCTCCTCTTACACCCTCACTTAGAGGTGGTCTCTTGATTGATTGACAGCTCTTGCCCCTGGAGTGCTGAGTCATGCTTGCCCCCTTTTGTGCCTGTCCTTACCCACTACACACACAGAGGAACCCAAGTGGGAGCCTAAGCGGCAATGCTGGTGGTATTACAATGAGCACTGGGTCATGTCCCATTAGGTCCTTCTCGCTACTGCACAGGCTCTAACTGGTTTCTTGCAGACATTTATTTAGAGGAAGGCAAGCCCCTTTATGCTGAAGGCAGGGATACCGCCATCTTCCGGACCATTCTTCCTCCCCTCCACCTGTCTGCCAGGTGCCCCCACTTATCTAACTACCTGACAGAAGCACGTGCACCTGGAGGCAGATTTTCAGGTTTACAGAGTTGAGGCAATGCTAACAAATGTACCACAGACTCAAGTTAACTCAGTGTGGTCTTGAGAAATGCAATTTAGGGAAAGAGATCCTTGTGTTTATGAAAAATGAATTTCTCCCAATGCATGGGAAAGAAACCCGAATCTGGCTCTGCAATTTCTTTGAAAGATTATTACAACAGTGTGGGAGATGCCACCTTCCTTCCCTCATCTTCCCTGTAGTTAACATGGAGAGCAGTGAACATGGTAGAAAGTATGTCAACCAAGGTAGGGCTGTCTTCTCACATTGATGCCTCCTTAAGGCAGGGTTTAAATTCAGATAATCTGCACCAGGGATGAAAATGTTTACGAGGAAAGTCCCACTTTATGATCCAAAGAGTAATTCAAGAAACTGATTTAAAAGATTGCCTTCGTGTCTTTGTGGTAGTGTTGCAGTGGTTATGATCATGTTTGAATTAAATGTTTCCTGATGGAAATCTGACTCATTAAGCTACCCACAGACATCTGAGAGGCCAGCAACTTACATAACTAATTCAGTTAAATGTGGTGCAAAGAAGCAGGGACATCTACAATTTTATGGTGTAAAAGAAAGAGGGATGTTTTTTGTTTTTTTGAGATTTTTTCCACTGACATTAAAAAAAATGATCAACTCAGGGCAAAAATCTTTATTATTTCTGTGCACATCAATAACATTGTCATTCTAACCATCAGTTTTTGAGATAGAATATTAATAATACAGGACTAGGCCCATGTTTTTAGAAATGAATATTTTATTTTATTTATTTATTTATTTATTTATTTATTTTTTAGAAATGAATATTTTAAAACAGAAGTAAATTTTAAAGCTTGATATTGCAAATGTCTTTGCATTAAAATGCTTTTATGAAAGCTTCTCCCTGTTCATAGTTTCCTTTTCACTTGAGACATAGAAAAAAGGGGCACACTTCCATGTGCACATTTTCAGGTTAATGGATTTAATGTTTGGAGCCGGGACTTTGAAACTGGGTTCCTAACCCTTTGTCAGGGCCTCTCAACCCACACACACACACACCAACTCTTCAGGGGCAGAGCAAACACAAAGTTCTAAAAGAGTTTCACAATAATTTGGTTTAGTCAAGTTAAAGAGTAGAGAAGTAATTGCTAAGCAGTGAAAGCTCTTGCACAAGTTTAAACATGGAATTTAGTTCTGCTACCTTTTCAGGATTATTTACTCTGAATTTATCCGATGTTTGATTTATGTATCTATCATAATGGCATAATTTTATGGTCCAACCCCAGCTTCCTAATAAACTTCTAAAGTACCATTACAAGTTACATAGAGCAAATATTTCATAAATTTTTATTGCTTATAAAGCAATGGGAATAATGAAGCTTCCACATAAGATGACAACTCAATGGGAGAGAATTTCTAAAATGCAGAGCCCTGTGCTGGTAATCAGAAAGCTCTCAGAAATGGCTTAAGATTTACACAACTTTGGATCTCCTGTGGTGACAGATTTACTCCATGACTTTACTAAGCACTTATCTGATGCCCGCTACACACCTTGTGTTTCCTCTGGGCTGAGAACAGAGGAAGAGAAAGCTACAAGAGCCTAGTTCTTGAGGGCTTCCTGGGGAGGAAGTGTGGACTGGACTGCACATCATGTATTAATTTGGCTTAATTTGATTGATTTTCATTAAACAGTAGTGTCCTAGTATTTTGAATTAGCCATTGACATTATTAATGATTAGGAAAAAGCCAACAAAATTCCTAATATTCATCACTTCTTTGAGTACATTTATAGGGACTTTCAAAACAGAACTCTCATTGCAAAGATCCTTGGTTAGAGCAAATCCTGTAAAAGCTAAGTCATTTCTACCTTGGAAAGTATTCATTTTATATTTAACATGTTTAGATAGCCTTTTCTGGACTATATTGTGGAGATCTGGTTTAAATTTGGTTTTTTAACTTTTTTTTTTGAATTGAGGTATAGTTGATTCACAACGTTAGGTAGTTTCAGGTGTACAACAGATTGATTCACAATTCTTAAAGATTATATTCATTTATAGTTATTGTAAAATACTGGCTATATTCCCCATGCTGCACAGTATATCCTTGTCTGTTTCCTGTAATAAACATTTATTTTTCCAATCCCCAACTTATAAATTTCATCTAAAATTAGATTTGATATCAAGGAGAAACCTACAGCATTTTCCTTTTCATTTTGAGTTTTAATATCTCATTTCCTTAACTTATACTCTTTGATTTCACCAAAAAAAAGTGATCAGGTCAATTAAAACCACACAATCATAGAAAAGTTATTTGAAGGTAAAAAATATCCTCCTACAGAAACATGTTATATTGGAATTGTTTTCAAAAGCCTTTAAAGATTGATGTCTGAACTCCATGGGGACTCACACTTGCCCTTCCTAATGGGTTGATCAACACTTTCAAACTAAATTCTTCAAACTAAAAAGTCCAGCTGTAGGAAAGATTTTTCAGTAAATCCAGCACCTGAAATTGTTGGATTGCCATGCAACCATAAAAAAGTATAGTTGCCATAATTATATGGGAAAGTGTGTAGTATGATATTTAAGTAAAAATCAGAGAACACAACATTGTTGCTGCCTTCCTTCTAATTCCCAGGTCAGCTCAAGAGTTTTGTACGTTATTAGTTTCCACAGGGAAAAAACTCTGATATGTTCTCAGACAAAATATAATCCTCAAGCCACACACTTTCAATACTACTTACTATAGTAAAGAATACATTTTTATCCAATGGAAGGTTGATTTAAAAAAAAAAACTGGAGAGGGTTACTTGATCTTTTTAAATTATTCTTGGAGCTCAAACTTCTCTTTCTACCAAGGTAGCTTATATTATGGAACTAATGTCTAGAATTTTTTTCTTATTTGGTTTGACATCACATCCTTGGAAAACTAAGTGAGGGTCAGGTATAAGGCTCTCTAGTGGGTATGAACATGAAACCACAAGCTCAGATGTGCAAGAAATAAGATCACATTTATTTATTTTTTAGCCAATACATCTCCTCCAAGTCCACTACCTTCCACACAGGCGAGAAATTAGTATCAGTCATTACTCCTGGGATGTCCTCTGAACACACCCACCCAACTTCCTTTCATCTACACTTTCATTCCCCTCAAATACCAGGATAATAAACTAAAACAAGAGTGAGTATTGTCTTTAATGGGAGGAGGAAAAATGTGAGGAGATTAAAAACAAAGTAATATTTCTCTAACTTATCTAGCCACACTAGTGTGGACTGGGGACTTAGACACAAATGAAAGAGGACCAAACTGCCCTTAAAGCTCTCTGCTCAGCACGCCTCTCTTTTCTTTCCTGTGTAGCTAGATTTGCATGACTTTTGAAAGCCAAGTGAAAGCTTGGAAATGGAAATATTACACGGAACTTGTATTTGACATTGCAGGAACTAAATCTCTTAAGATATAAGTGATGCTTACTGTAAAAAAATACATATAAAATTTGTTCATTCATTAATCCATTCATTAAGTAAACATTTTGAATGACCCCACCTCCTGGTACTCATGCCTTGAGTAAGCCCTCGTCCTTATGATGGGTGGAGAATTTTGTTTTGCTTCTACTGAAGAGACTATGGCAGAGGAGATGGGATGGCACTTAGAGGTTAGATTAGAAGTGGACTGTGGCTTCTGTTTTGGGCACCCCGCTCACTCTCTCCTCATTCTCCATGGAAGAATCCAGCTACCTGGTCATGCGAGAACTTGACCAGGAACAAAGACCTGGCAACATACACAGGGTGAGCTTGGTGGAAGATGTTCCTTGAGGTCGAGCCTTCAGAAGGAAACTAACCTGACAGCTTGACTGTACCATAGGAGAGACCTGGGTCAGAGATGCTCAACTAAGCTGTGCCCAAGATCCCTGCCCCACAGAGACAGGACATGATTAATGTTTGTTAACCTGCTGGGTTCTGGGGCAACATCTTACACAGCAATACTATCCAATACACCATGGCTTTATACCTCCTTTCCAACAGTGTTCTAGGCTCTCAAAATCTCCTATTAAAAGAAAGACACAAAGAGAAAAAGCATAAAGATCCATAAGGTAAAATTACAGAAAATTCTTAAATACACAAAGATTGTGATGCAAGATGTCTCAATACTGACATTGATTTTTTTCAGATAATCAATTCTTCTCTTTTCTAGCCATAGTTTCTTCTCATTAGATACATGCCAAGAATAATTTTATAAACGTGAATTAGGGATAAAGGTTATAATTCTATGGTGATATGGAAGAATTTGTTCTAACTTTAAATCTTTACATCTCACATTGAAAGTCCTACATTAGCTTGATCTGCTATTTGCTTGAGAGCAAACGGCTTGCTTTGTTGCAGGATGTTAGATGGTTTTGTTGTCTTTTTTCAACAGCAAACAACTTGTCTTTCTGGTGCTGTGGGACATCTTGACATTCTTGCGGTAGCTGTGATCGTCAGAGAGAAGCTACCTTGACAGTTTATGCTACATATACTTGTACAGATTTCCTTCCAGGTGAAAAAGGAGGCAGTTAATATGTAAGATGTCATTTATGTAAGTATACAAAAGCTTCTATATGAAATAGTCTTTGTTTTGCTTAACTCAAGAGTGGACTAAAGGTAAATGAATACAAACAGATCCAGGAGAAACGTAAAGACAAAACCAGAAATTGAACGTTAAAATTTGTCATCTTTTCTTTTCAAGCTGTTTACTGAGCGTGCATTAAACGTTCGAACTGATGATCATGAAATCAGGGTAGGTACCCAACATGTAGCTGTAGATTATATTTGCCTGTACTGAGGCATTGGTCATTTAGATAATATTTAATTTTTCATTAGGAACTCAATTTTTCAAAATGGTACTAGTCGAAGGCGATGATTAAAAACTGTAATTTTGCTTATTATTTTTGTGTTACTCTTGGTCTCTGGTGTCATAGGAACGCCTAAAGATGACAGTTAAACCACGTGTTGGAGATCTGTCAAGACTGTCTTGTAGCTATTAGCCCATATATGATAGATCCTCTCCGTTGCGCATAAGCCCCGCCCTCCTGCAGCGCTGCCCCCACAAGACGTCAGAATTGCCTCGCTCCTCCGGTCCGTTGGCTGCCATAGAGATTTCCTTTCTCATCTCTTATCTATTATTAGCAAACCAATTAGATCCAAGGACAGAACCCTTTCTGCAACACTTACGTAGGTTTATAACAGAGATTGAGTGATAACCAAATGATACCTGCTGAAATTAAATGCTTGCTGAGGGGGAGATGGGGTAATGCCTTTAGTTCAGGTATTTTACTCAATTCCTTTTTCTTCTGAGATAAAACACAAAGTGATCCTACAGTTTTCATGGGCATTGGGATATTTTCTATTTCTATAGTGCTTTGCTTAAAATGATGGGCTGGGTGGTAATAAAGAGATGTTAAACTACAATTTATTGCTTAGCTATGATTTCTTTTGTCATTGCAAAAGGAAATGAATTAGGCAAGTCCAGTCCCCAAAACAGATAAAACAGCTTGAATATGTGACTTGAAGCAGCTGTCTAACCTCAAATGAGATTCAAGTCTTACACTGTTTCTTAATCTATTTAATAGTTTCATTTTATTGAAGTTTAAATTCCTATAATAATAAAAGTCAGTTATATTAGAATTCACCTGGCACTTCCAGACTCTGCTAAGAGAAGAAATCAAAAACTGATTTTTTTCCTGCACATATGGAATCAGATCACACTAGTTCAGAAATAGCCATCTTACATGTAATATTTCATAAGAAAATAACCTAAATAAGTTTGCATATAATGTGCTTTGATTTTTCTAACACTTACTTGCTAGAAATTTAATTCTCAGTGATTTATAATATAAAGAAGCTTTCTGACATCAGCAGTTTGGGTTCATAATGAGACAACTATAAGATACAAGGAATCACTCTCATTTTGCTGTCTATAGATTAACACATTATTTAAAATATACACGAAATTTTCTTTCAGTTCTTGCTGTTAGATAAGATGTATTAATTTTACAAATTGGTGGCCCACCAAGGGATTCTGTACTAATAAAAAAAAATTTAAAAGATCATAGAAACTCTCTGAGAAACAAGTTTTTTCTTAAATCATTTGCCTCCTAACCAGATCTTCTCAGTATAATTATTTATATATTCTATTATAAAAATAAAAGTATATTTGATAAGAGGATGCTGTCTCAAGAATTTCCTGGGAGTGCTATTAATATAGAGTATAAGCAATAATACAAAGTTCCTCAATTCTGAATGTATCTGGGCCAAAAATCTCAGATAGGAATTATTAACCTGTGATTCTGTATCAGATAGACTATCCTAGGAAATTATCCTGAAATGCAGGCAAAATCGTAGTTACTTTCACCTTAATTCCAGACATATTTACATCATTTAATAACTGACAGCAGAAATTGTCCAATAAGAGGTGATAAACAGGTTACACAACTGGTAAAATATATGCCTTATGGAATGTTTAACAGACACTTAATATGAGCTTATGAAAGTGAATTACGTAGTATACCAGAAAAGTTTCAGCTATATTTTAAAAAGTGACTTAAATATGATTTGTCAAATTCTCACATATAGAAGTGCAAAGTAGGCAATTTAGACCTAAAATTGTGGCCCCATGACTCTCAGGTTCCTAGGTTCTTTCTGCCCCACTGTTTTTAGTGTGCTACTTCAGGTCCAAGGTGGCTGCCTATGCACCAGCCACCACATTCATACTGCAGTGAGCAGGAACTGATAGGAAGATGTGTTGTCTCTATTCACTGTTAAGAGACTTCCTGGAAAGTCCACATACTGCAAGATCTCTCATACACACTTAGTTAGGAATACCTAATATTCCTAAAGTTATAAGGCAGTCCAGGAGAGCCTAGCTGTAGAAAAGTTCATTCAGAAAGAAGGGGAGATGAACGTAGTTTGTGTTTTGGAGGGGAGGAGACAACAGAGGGATAGCAGTCTTTGCACACATGGCAAGAATTGACATTGTAATATTAAACAGAATAAAACAGTTTGAATAATTTAATTGGCAAGGTATCAAATAAATACTGCTTGGAGAAAAGACTGAGAGTAAATGTCACAAATTTTAAATAACATTTCCTCTAAATGGGAGCAGAATAAGTCATTTGGTTGGCTTTGTTATAGTTTTTCTGTATTTCCCACATTGCCTTTTTGGTGAGTTTTTATTGCTTCTGTAATTTAAAAAAACACTAACTTCCCACTGCAGTCCCCCAAAATGTTATGAGATGGGCTGTCAGTTGGAAACATAAATGTAGAAAGGAGGGCAAACTTCGAGCTGGTTAATTCAAAAGATTCAAAGGGTGAAAGTGACTTAACAGTAATTATTAGATTTAAGAAGAGAACCAGAGAGGAGGGAGCATGGGCTTGAGCATGAAGTTTGCCTCATATCAAAGGTAACTGTGGATTTATCCAAACCTAGAGGCAGCCGATGGACTTGTGAAGACCCAGGAGTCTAAGGCTTGAGGCTCAATCAGAACATCAGAGCACAGCTCCCTGTCACCATCAAGCAAACAATCTGGAGTGAAATAATAGCTATGGATTCGTGGGGGAGCTGCAAGAGACAGAGACTCTCTGAGCTGCAACAAAGGAAGATCTGAGACTGTGGGTGGATCTGACACTGAGAAAAACCCCCTGGCAAACAAACAGCCTTCACAGTAAACCCAGTGAGCACTGTGGGTAACCATGACAACGGAAAAAACTCAACCCGAACCCAAATCCTGACCTGATTGATACAAACTCCCAAACCTAGAAGATAGAAAGGCATGTCCATTTCTAGTCGTGAAACTGCTGATCTTAGTCTCTGTGGTCCTGTATGATATGTATGTCTTGGAAGAAAAGGCGCACTAAAGGGAGAGAAAAATCAGACCCCGAGGCCAAGACAATCAATGGACACATACTCAGATATGACACAAAAGTGGAAAATAGTTGAGAACTTGTTATATTTAACTTTTAAACTTGTTACATTAGAATTTCTAATGGAAAAAGTATATAACATGCCAGAATAGATAGGTAACTTTAACAGAAAAATGTAAAATATATTAGCTACTATATATAAAAGTGGATAAAGGCAAGTTTCTTCTGTAATGCACAGGGAACTGTATTCAGTATCTTGTAATAACCTTTAATAAAAAAGAATATGAAAGCAAATATATGTGTGTGTGTCACTGGGACATTGTGCAGTACACCAGAAATTAGCACATTGTAACTGACTACAATTCAACTGAAAAAAAGAAATAAAAAAGATAATTAGAGCTGAAAACAAAAAAAGGGAAAATCAAGCAGAAATGACAGAGGTTAAAAAAAAACTCAGTAAAAGAAACAAATAATGTCTTTGGCATTCTTACAAGCAGATAACGCACCTGAGGATATTATCAGTAGATAGCTCAGTAAGAGTTGTCTAAACTGAAACATAAAGAAAAAAAAAGAGAGTGACAAAAAGAGAACAGAGCATTCCACCTCTATGGGCTAGATAAATTACTGAAACCTCAGGAGATAAGACAAAGAGAGCAAAATGTGACAAAAGAAATATTTGAAGGAATACTTACTGAAGGATTTTCCTAAAATAATGACAACAAACAATTCAAAGTTCTAACACTGAACATGCTAAGTACAAATACACACACACAAGGAAACACACACACCCCTTGATATATCATACTTAAACTATTGGGAAAAAAGATGAAGATAAAATTCTTAATTTGCCCAGAGGGAAAAGACACATTGCAGTCAAAGGAAGGGAGAGAAGCAGTAGAGGGCAGTTCTTATCAGAACTCATATATAACAGAAGAAAAAGAATTGAAATTTTTAAAATATTGAGGGAAAAGCATCTGTCAAAGCAGAATTCTATACCTAGCAAAAGCAGTTTTCCTCAAAACTACAAGAGAAATAAAGAATTTGTCAAACAGACAAAAATAGAGAATTCATCTCCAGCAGACACATACTTTAACAAATGTGAAGTGTATTTCTTCAGGCAAAATTCAGACATCATCCAGAAACCTAATCAACACAAGGAAATGAGGAGGGTTGGAAATGTAATAAATGAGGGCAAACAAGGGTGATTGTTTTTGTTTCTAATTGTTCTTAAAATGCTGCCTGTACAAAGCAAAAATGGCAGCAATGTATAACCTGTGTTGACAGCATATGTGAAAATGTATGGTGACAGTACAAATGATGGCAAGATGGGCAGGAAATATAATTGTGTAATGTCTTTACACAGCATGTGAAGAAATATAATAGTATCTGAAAGTGGATTCTGATTAACTAGAGATGCATATTATAAATCTTGGGGTATACCAAATGTGGTATGTAACTATTAAGTTGAATGAACATAAGTCTGAATTATTAAAAAGTGCTCAATTAAATCCAAACAATACTAACCAAGGGAAAGAACAAAAAAGCAGAGAGGAGATACATAATGCAACTATCAAATAATATATCAAATATATCAAAAATCACTAAAATGTAAATGATCCAAACATGATAGATCAAAGATAGATAGACAGGTAAGATAAATGCATATACATGCATGCATTACATAGCTACATAGCTGTGTGGTCTATGCATGAATTAGTGAATGTACATATATTTCTGAGTTCTTTTCACTGAGAAGGGATTACAAGCAATAATACCCCAGTTGCACATCTAACATCCAGACCTTGGTTTCCAAATACTCTTCTTCAGTAAAAGGAACCCAGATGCTGCCTTCTAAATACTATTCTGTAATAAAAAGAAACCTTATGAAGTGCTTGATTCCAGGACTGGATGAGGGAAAATCCGACGTGAACTTGGAATATTGTGTGGTGTCAGAACACGAGGATGTGCACAGAGAAAGATGGTAGCACATTGAAAAGACACAGAAGGCATCCCAGAAGAGATCCTCTTAGCTAAAGCTTGGATAATTCCAACAAAAAAATAAGTAACAATCATATTGATTATAATTCATAAAATAAGTCCATAATGATGTAAATTTTGAATAAATAAATATATCAGGGAAAGGGGCAGTTCATACTATAAAAGAATTCCACTTGTTAAATTTAATATGACTGAGGTCAAGAAGAAAGCACTATTAGAAAACCATAATATTAATTTTTGAATCTTAAAATCAGCGAGTGGAAATTTGAAGAGAAGAAAGATATTTGCACAGTCTCAGTGTATTTCCCCTAAGATGTTTACTAATTACAATGGGAAAACTAGTGCTCTACAGTGGACAAACCTGGCAGATATTTTCTTAACCAACTGGGCAGTGTAAAGACACATCACCACCCTGGGTCCCTGAAAAAAATACACTGAGAACAGTGTAACATTTCTGTGATGTTCATGTCAAAAATTCATGACCTCAAGCAGATCATAAGAAGACATCAGACAAACCCACTTTGAGGGACATTCTACAAAATGATTGACCAGTATTCTTTAAAAGTATGAAAAGCAAAGGAAGATGAGAGAGTTTCACAGACTTGAGGAGACTGAGGACACGTGACCACTGAAGGCAATGTAAGACCCTGGATCAGATTCTGGAGTAAGAAAAGGACACTGGCAGAAAGACTGGTGAGATCTGAAAAAGGCCTGTAGTTTTGTTAGTATTATTACACCAATACTAATATTTGTTAAAAAAAAATTACCACAGTTATGTAGGATTTTGACATCGGGGGAAGCCGGGTACAGGGTGTACAGCAGCCTTCTGTCAAAACTTTGCAATTGCTCTGGAGATCTAAAATTATTTCAATATGAAAAGTTTTTTAAAAATCACTGAAAAAAAATGTAATGAAAACCTATGTGAGACTGAAAGGTTTAAGAAAGTAACATTCAATAAGACAGTTCAAACTGAAAAATTTAAAAAGCTTCTCAGAGACTCTGACTTGCAGGGAATTGAGAACCAACAAGATAAACTCTCTGTAATACAAGCCTTCCACCAATATTAACCTTCAACTTCAACTGAAGACCATGGAGAGCCAGGGGCAATCTAAGACCAGGTGAAATCTCCTGACAAGCCTGCAACGGGCCTGCAACACCACATTCACCTTCACAGACCCCACCCTGTCCTTGAAGCTCTCCAAAATTCTCTCTCATTCCCTACTTGCCATTCCACGGTGTTGGCTTGGTTTTGTTTCAGCTCTATGCCACTACCATTGTCATCTGACTTCTTGCTCCAAACACATGAGCACTGCCCTCAAGTTTGCCTCCCTCCACTCCTCCTCCTCTAGCACAGGCCACCGAACAATGAGGGGACATTGAACTCAGAACAGAGCATATGACTTCTTCCAACCACAACTCAGAGCTGTTGCCACATGCCATGGAGATTTGGAAAGATTAGAGGAATTGGTAAGTAATTAGTAAGATTTAGGCCAAAAAAAAATTTCAAGCTAAGAGAAGAACAAAAGCAAAAAACAAAAAACAAACAAAAGTGAAAAAACTAAACAGACCCTGAATTGCCAAGATAATCTTAAGACAAAAGAACAAAGCTGGAAATATCACAGTGCCTGTCTTTAGACTGTATTACAAAGCTACAGTAATCAAAACAGTATGGCACTGGCATAAAAAGAAAGAGATCAATGGAACAGGATAGAGAGCCTATAAATTAACCCATACACTTGCAGTCAATTAATTTATGACAGAAGATGCAAGAATATACAATAGAGAAAAGACAGTCTCTTGAAAAAGTGGTGCTGGGAAAACTGGGCAGCAAGGTGTAAAAGAATGAGATTAGAAATCCCCTCACACCAAACAGAAAAATAAACTCAAAATGGATTCACAACCTAAATGTAAGTCCTGAAACCATGAAACTCCTAGAGGAAAATATAAGCAGAAGATTCTTTCATATAAATCACAGCAATATTTTTTTTTAATTTGTCTCCTAAGGCAAAAGAAATGCAAATGCAAAACAATGGGACCTAATTAAAATTAAAATTAGCCTAATTAAATTTAAAAGCTTTTGCACAGCAAAGGAATCCATCAACAAAACAAAAAGACAACCTTCCGAATGGAGAACATATTTGCAAATAATATGACCAATAGGGGTTAATACCACAATATATTAACAGCTCACACAACTCAACTTCAAAAAAACAAACAATTCAATTTAAAAATGGGCAGAAGACAAGAACGGACTTTTTTTCCAAAGAAAAAGCAGCACACAAATAACAGCTCAACATTGCTAATCATCAGGGAAATGCAAATCAAAATCATAATGAGATACCTCGCACCTGTCCACATGCCTATCATCAAAAAATATACAACTAACAAATGTTAGTGAGGTGTGGAGGAAAGGGACCCCTTGTACACTGCTGATGTGATTGTAAATTGGTGCAGCCACTATGGAAAACAGTACAGAGGTTCCTCAAAAAATTAAAAATAAGACTACCGTATGATCCAGCAACTCCACTGCTGGATATATATCCAAAGAAAATGAAAACACTAATGTAAAAAGATACAGATATGCCAATGTTCATAGCAGCATTATTTACAATAGTCAAGATATATAAGCAACCTAAATGTCCATCAACAGAGGAATGAATAAGGAAGATGTGTTCTATCTATCTATCTATCTATCTATCTATCTATCTATCTATCTATCTACAATGAAATATTACTTGGTCATAAAAAGGATGAAATTCTGCCATTTGCAACATGTGGATGGGTCTAGACATTATTATGCTTAGTGAAATAAGTCAGACAGAGATAGATCAATACTCTGTGTTATCAGTTGTATGTGGAATCTAAAGAATAAAACAAAGCAATGTATAAAACAAAACATAAACAGACTCACAGATATAGAGTACAAACTAGTGGTTACCAGGGGTTGGGGGGTAAAGTAGGAGTACGGAATTAATAGACACAAGCTACTATATATACAAAAAATAAGCAATAAGAACATATTGTACAGTACAGGGAAATATAATCATTATTTTGTAATAACTTTAAATGAAGTATAATCTATAAAAATACTGACTCATGATGTTGTACATCTGAAACTAAAAAAAATTTTAAACCAACTTTACTTCAGTTTTTTTAATGTTAAAAAAAGATCTTAAGCTGCATAACCATTATTATGAAGTTTAAAGTTAAAGCACCTTTTCCAATGGAGTTACATATCAATCAGGAAAAATGGATAATAATAAAAATAAAAATAAAATATCTTTGTGACTAAATTTAAAATAAATTTCTATTGCAGTCATAGAAAACTTTATAATCATTAGTTGAATAATTTCTTTCTTTACTCATTAGTACACTAGACATATTTAAAATGTAAACAGGGAAAGAGACTGTAAAATTACTGATTTAAAGGTTAGGTTAACAAATCTTTCAATTTGCTAGATTTGAATGTGAAAATTTTTGTTTATTAACTTAGTAGTGACTAAGAATAGACTTGCTTTCAAGTAAATTGTTTTTAATGAACAGAAAAATCAATTCTTAACAATAGCATTGAATCTTTGTTCCTTGTTTATATATACACTCACAGGAAAAACTGTTTCATCACAAAACAATTATTAAATTGATGAAAAGTAATTCTAGAGAACTTCAGATGGAAACAAAATAAACACACTAGACAGATTAAGCAAAAAAAAATTTAAAAAACACTAGTCTATTCATGAACACTAACTTCATTTTTAAGAAAATGAAATTCTTCCTATGAGAAAATTGATGCTCACAGTCTTTAATCAAAAGACAAAAATTGGTTATTTTTTTCCTTTGAGAATCATTAAACAGAAAATTTTCTAGATTGAAAGCCACTGATAGATTAACTCTTTAAACTCCCCAGCAATTTATAAATGTTTGTTAATACACCTTAGAAATTACTTTTCTACAAGATATTGAACTTCAGCATTTCATTAGAATGAATGTCAGAATTGTTGACTTGTGGGGGGGTGCTATCTGAGTCAATAATAAAACCAATGGCTTCAAATTACTTAAAGGAGAACAAAGAGGCTGTTGTACATGCAGAATGAGGCTCTCACGGTTGCCTCCCTGCTGGCATCTTGATCCTGTCCTTACAAGCCTGAAATCAACAAGTCTCAGGCAGCCAGTTCTTTAATGTGAACATTGAAATAGGTTGAAAAGACTGCTTTTCCAAAAGCAGGTAGCACAGGATTGTGCCCTGCAGTGCTGTATGATACAATTCAGAAAGAGTTGTATTGCCACTTAAATTGTGGACATATGGAAGGGGATCAAAACAGGCCAGCAGGCATCGCGGGAGAGCTGCCAAGAAGGTCTTACAGCACAGTGTATCATTGTCACCTTCGCTTCACTAAGATAAAAGCTTAACAAGGAGCAAGTGATTCGTTCTGGTGGTGATTACAGAAAGGGAGAGAAGCTTCTGGAGGGAAGCTATAAAAAGAGTAGGCTGCAAGTTTGAAGTGAAGCACTGTTAATTTGGAGACTTTCATCCTTCCTAGACTCCACGAGTGATGACACTGCTTTGAGAAATGGGTTTGTGCAGGAAGTTGTGTGTGGCTGAATGCAGAACAGTAGACACTCAGTTACCCTCTGCGTTAAGATGGGCTGATAATCTCAAGGCCTTCAGCAGAGATGTACCAGCCCTGGTGATTTTTACTGACACTTGGATGTTCACACACAGCCATGAAGACAGGGGAGGACCATGAAGTATTTTCAGCAGCAATTTTCTTTAAAACATTTGTTTACCTGTAAGGGTCAGCACTTAGACGTAAGTCTTTATTTGACTTCTCATGAACAGATCATTTAGCCCTTGAAAATCTTTAAAATACGAATCTAAGGATGATTTTTTATGGGGCGTAGATTATGGATATAAAGTCTGTTGATCTAAAATGAATAGGCGGCCCGTTATTTCTCCAGTAAAAATAGGTTGATGTGGTATCAGCAAAGAATTGCAATTTGGAGTCTGCAACCATGGTAAGCCACCTGCAAGTCCCCTATAAAAGGAGAGGAGAACTCTATCGTAAAGGAAAACAGGAAGGTGTGAGAGCTGTAGTAAACCAAGAGTCCACTGGAGGAAGGGAGAATCTGAAGTGCAGTGACTTTTCATTGACTGAGCTGTGACAGCCTCTCACTGTCTGAGCTCTTGCCAGGCAGGCAGAGGAAGTCCTTCTTCTTGCTGTTTGGCTCTGCTCTCATGGTAGGGTGTGAGCACTCCCCTTTCTGGTTGTCTGATTATTTTACCTAAGGTTTCTGTCTATTACTTTTTACATTTTTTATAATGAAAGAAAAGTTAAGATAAATACATAGAGGGCATATAAAAATAGAAAAAAATACACTTTATATGTCTAAGTAAAAGGATAAGGCAAAGATGGATCACAGAGCTTCCCTTCCCCAATACTGAACACAAAAAGCAATCATTCTAATAATGAATAAATGATTTATCAACAACAGATAAGGAATGGAGAATAATCTCATACGTAAACTCTGACATGGTTTAACCTGACTTCAAATCCTACCTCTGTCTCCCAGAAGCAATATAACAGTTGAGAATAATCCCACTTTATCACGCAAACACTATTTGGAAAGAAACAAATGAAGAATTGAGTAATAATATTACTGGTGATTTCAGGGATCTCCTTGAGAACATAATGATCTTGAGTCTTAGCTTTAACCTTCTGGAATATAAATTAATCTCTCCAAACCTGTATAAACCCAGGCTCCAGTTTTATAGCACAGAGATATTTCCAAAGTTATGGATCTCATCATTCCTGGAAATGTAATAACATACCTCCAGAATTATTTAGGAGTCTACCTGCTGAAGTAACCATTTGACTGTCAAGGAGATAAGTATTACTGGTCTTTCTTCTGGCTTCTTGTATCAAGGGTGTGCAATTTCATTCTGATTTTGCAGTCTCTTGCAGGCTACTTATGTTGAGTTTACTCACTTATAAGTCAATTTTCTTTCCTTCCGTATTGATTGTGGAGAGGCTTTCAACAGAATTTTAATTTTTTTTTTACTAATAAAATAGCTACTCTCACTAAGTGTTTACTATACTGATACAATTTCCTCATGAACAATGAGCAACTACTATTATTATTCCAATTTTACAGATGAAGAAACTGAATTAGGAGAAGATAAATACAATTGCCCCAAATCATGCAGCTAAGGAATGAAGGATGAGGGATTAAAAACAAATGCACTGACCTCTACTACCTTAGCGTCTCAGGAGATGCTACCATAGCATCTATTAAAAACCCCACAAGCCAAAACCTGACCGTATTTCAGAGCTACCTCTCAATGGGGAAGGCAACATGAATTTGAGGGGAGTCCTCCCAAATTAGATTACCTAAATAAGAAAGTGGAGTGACTTTTTAAAAATTCTAAAATAGCAGATTTTCCAACAAAGGATCTAAAAGTTTCTTCTGAGATTTCTCTGTCCACTATTTCTTAGCATGTATATATATATATATATATATATATATATATATATATATATATATATATATATATATATATGTATTGAAGTATATAGTCAGTTTACAATGTTGCATCAGTTTCTGGTTACAGCATAATGCTTCAGTCATACATGAATATACATATATATATATATATATATATATATATATTTTTTTTTCATATTCTTTTTCACCATGAGTTGCTACAAGATATTGAATACAGTTCCCTATGTCCACTATTTTTGCTGTCAGGTTACCAAAAGGTAGCGAGAATACAATACCCCATCCTCAATCCCTGGCTTGGATAGGAAGATAAACAAGACTGGAGAAAAGTTGAAGAGGGTCACTGAGACTTCATCATAATTGAATCAAAGAGGTGGATGAATTGTTTCTCATGAAGCATGAACAAGATCTCAAGGAATGGTCTGGAAACTGTACCAGGAAGCCACGTGCACCAAAACGGTTTGAGAAAGCAGTGTAACGTGCAAAAGACTGATGGAGAAGCCAGCCTAGACATAGCCCAGAGCCTCCTCCCTTCCTCTCTCTCAATATAATTTTTCTTTGTGGTGTTATGGGCTGAACATTGATGTTTCCTTCGAAATTCATGTGTTGGAATTCTACGCCCCAAGGTGATGGTGTCAGGGAGGGGAGCTCTGGGGAGGTGATTAGGTCATGAGAGTGGAGCCCTTAGGTATGGGAGCTATGTTTGTATGAAGGAGCCCCATCGCCAGAACTCCCTGAGCCTTCCCACCCTGTGAGGAAGAAGGTAACCATCTGCCAGCAGGAAGAGGACCTCACTGGAAGTGGACCACGTTGTCACCCTGACCTTGAGCTTTCAGCCTCCAGAACAGTGAGAAGAAAATTTCTGTTGTTGACCGAGTCGCTGGCACTTTGTTATAGCAGCCCAAACAGACTGAGATGTGTTGTAAGAATACTTAACACAAGACCTGACCTCTTAAAAACTTTTAGGCAATATCCAGGGGTGATGATTTCACAAGTGTCTACTTATTCCCAAAATCGCCGAGTCATACACATTAAATGTGTGCAGGTCTTTATATGTCAAAGACGTGGCATATTTTTTTGTACATGAGAAAAATCAATGAAAATAGAAACCATGGAACAAAGCAGTGGGTGCCCTCCTACAAAAATAGTAGAGAGAAAAATAAAATAGTACTAAAAATTTAAAAAGTAGTGAAAATAGTAAAATGGTAAAAGTAAACTAATTTTCTGTTTTTGAATTTCAGAATTTGATAAAGGCAACAAATATATATCTCTACCTGGTAATTAAAACCCTTGTAAGTTGTTTTAAAAATTATTGATGGTAAAGTACAAGAAATCAAATGTGAATTAAAATACAAAGTTCAAGAAGGAAAACAGTATCCATGGTAAGAGGACTCGGGGAGAGCACAGAATATATTTGAATATAGAACTAATCTTACTTGGGAGCACAGAATGTTCTAACTGAAATGTGATGAAATATCAGCATATATGACCAAGCTGTCCCATGTCTATTGGAGGAAGGGTACACCTTGACCTGTTTGGGTTTTATCCTAGTAAAGCAACAATTGTTGAACAACAACAAAAAAAATGGTGAATGTAATTAACAAACCTTACCAATAAGAAGAGAAAAATACTTCAAAAAGACAAAAAAATTAAACATATTTAAAAAAAAATTCACTAAGGATTGATTAAGGAAATTCTCAAACTTGATAAAATGGTACAAAACAGAGACCTCAGGAGACAACAAAATTAATCATAAAATATAGAATTTTTACCACTGCATCCAGAAAGACTTTATTTTTTCTTGTTTGAATTTTTATAATGAAGGCACATTAGTTGTGTAATTAAAAGTAGCTTTTTTAAAAATCTGTTGTAAAAATTATTGCAGAGTAGAAATAATGGAAGTATGCTGACATTAATATTTGTTGGTTTTCTCTAGGTATACTTATGCATAGTTTGACTCAATTATTCCCTTGCTTATTAAAAGAATGTTCTAATAACTGTAAGAAAACACTTTTCACTATTTGAGACAAACAATTTCAAATAATTTGAAGATAGCCATATTAAAGTTTGTATTTTAGAAATGGACAAAATTGGAAACAAATGAATTCAAACTCATGGTGGCTAATTCCTCTAGATACTTATTTTAAATGTGAATTACACAAGGAAAAATACTCATATTGGTTGTTTTGTTTTTTATACAGAGGAATACGTGGATTTTTTCCTTCTAACTAAAATTGGCAGTTAATTTCTGAGTCCTAGAAGCAAGTCTGAAATGGAAACACACACACACACATAGATGCACAGGGTAAAGTAGTCATTTTAATGATTGTGTACTCTTGTTCCAAAGGATGTGTGTTAGCAAATAGATTAATATATGTATTTGAATATAAAGATAATGATACATATTCATGTATTGTCTAAATACTTGATTAGGAATGTCCTTCAACCAAATGGTGAATTTCTTGCTCTTTTGTGGAGTTTATCATACTTTTTTTCTCATCCAACTAGTTTCATCTTGACAGGGTACTTTTAATGGTGAAAACCCTTATAATTAATGTATAACTTCCTTCTTCTTCAGCTGAAGTAATTTTAGTTCTTATAAAGTATTTATTCTGAAATTCGGAAGTTTCCATTTTCTGGCCTAGAGATGACAACTTTTTAATAGGAACATGGAAACGTAATGAGTCTTAGTCTCCTGGGCTCTGGGCCCTTTCTGAAAACACAGTGTTATAATTCCATGCCCCTGCAAGCCTTGCATGGTGAAATGGGGATTTCTTTTTCATCCACAGAGGAGAACTAAGGCACTAGGTGAATGTTCTAGGTCTTATGAGCCCTGTGGGTGCGGGCTAGTGACAGGAGGAGGCTTCCAACCCATAAAGACAAGGCTCCAGTGGAGTGTCCTCTGCTCTGGGTCAAAACCAGGGGAGCGAGTTTACGTGCTGGCCTTGGCCATGGTGTCCAGGCGGCTGCATGGCCACTGACTAATTCCACTTACACAGAATGGCTGGTTGGGGAAAATCAGAGTAAGTCCCCTCAAGATGGCTGCTGACTCCCTCCATCTCTCTGTTCATGAATTCATTGGTATCAATAACATGCTCTTTTGATATAGTTGCCACAGAATATATTCAGCATTATTTTCTACCTGATCTAGAGGCTAAATTCACAAGTTGGTGGATTGGAGACCTCATTAATTTCTTTCTTTATTACCATTTTCTCCTTAAGAACTAGTGATAGTTAAAATGCATAATCCACAACTGATCATCTTTCAGATATAGTGACATTCTCAATGGTTCAAAGCAGTTAAAAGTCATTCCAACACATTCGTCATTGTTTCTCCCCATTACTCTACTGATTTCTCAGCCAGACAAGGCAATTGAAAACCAGAATGGTTTACAAGCACAGATTTGCCCTATATTTTCTTTCTACCCCCACCTGCAAAAAGAAATGACATCATTTTCTCAGTGAGAATGGAGAAATCAAGCTACTTTCCCAACCACTCTGTTCCTGTGGTCAGGAGGGCTTACCTGCTGTCCTCTTTCCATTATGGATTAATGCTTTGGAAGACGGTGCCCTAAGGTGCCAAACCTGGAATCAAGAATCTACTTCTAGGGAACACATTGCCTTGTGACATCCCGTAGGAAATGCAGTTTAGTCTTAATTGGCTTAAGTGAAGTTCAGGCTACCATATGATATGATATAATTTATTGCAAAGACTTCAAAAATTCAGGTTCTAGAAAGTTCAGTGTTTCTGGTAGGATCCAGTTGCAAGACACAGAAACCTTTCTGTTTATCTATTTTTTTTCTTTTTAGGTTAGACTTTATTTTATCACCCAGATTTTTATTTATTTTTATTTTTATACTCATTATTTTTATTTTTATATATTATATTTTTATTTTTATATTTATTATTTTTATATATTATATTTATTTTTATTTCTGAGGATTGGGGTTTTTAGGATGTAGGGGTGCTAATTAAGTTTATTTATTTTAATGGAGGTACTGGGGATTGAACCATGGACCTTGGTCATGTTAGGCATGCATTCTACCACTGAGCTATGCCCTCCCCCCTGTTTATCTTAAGTTAATTTAACAAAAGTAACAAAGTGGTGGCATGTGTCAGAGGCAGGGCCCTGAGAAATGACCTCCAGGACAACACTGGCACATTGGCTTCCCAGGGGTGTCTACCAACCAGGGTGGTGGAGACACCCCCAGAACACACACTTTGCCCCCTGCTTGGCATCAGTGAAGGCAGAGAATGGAAAGCTGGACATTATTGCAGAAAAAGACCACAGTTCCAAATTTCACACAAGTGCATCAATTTGATAGAACCTAATTTTCAATCAGAATCCTAGCCACAGGGCAGCACAGAAAATGACATTTAGTTTTGCAGCCTCTGTAGTTCAGGAAGGCATAAGAAAAGAGGTCATTGCAGACACAGAAACCAGTTCATCTCCTGTACTGTGTAATCCCAACCCCTCCAATTCTGGTCTTTAAGATCTTCTATGATTTTACCTCCTTTATTTCCAACTGTGCCTCCCACCCACTATACCTTTAGAAAACATTTTTAAGATCAACAGCCTCTAGTTTATTACTAATAGAAAGAAATTTTCAGAATTTACAAATACTTATATCATTCATTGCCAGGAAAATTTTGATTTGAAGGCATTACCCATGTCTTCTTTTCACACTGTATACATTGATTTATTGAAATATTGAATATTGAAATATTGATTTCCTTTTCTTGTGATTTTGCTTCCATTCAAATGCCAGTTTTAAGCTGACACTTGAAAATACCCAGTGGAATATTTCCTTCTTCGGTTTACTTAAGATGGCTTATTGCCTTATGAAGAAAATACAAAATTAAGATTAAGTATTTTAAGGATCTCAGCTTAACATCCAAGCTATAGTACAAGAGATAGTATTATTAAATATAACTGTATGATTGAGAATCATCTATAGCACTGTGATTCATGTTATATTGTATTTTGGAGTTACAAGCTTAAAATAAGAAGCCACCTTATTCAGCTCTTCGGCCTTTCTTATGAATTTGCTCCACTCTTTACAACAGAACATTGTATACTTCAGTTGCACATTCCTAAAATATATGTGCTGTAAGAAAACTTATATTTTAATCTAAAAAACTTACACATATAAATCAAAACTCTTGTCAAATATTTAATACTCCCTCCACCCAACGTGAACAGTTTTGTATGAAATAACTTACAATGATGCTTTGTTGTACACAGTTTCAGCAGCAGATGAAATTGTTAGAGCAGGCAGATAGCTGGATACGAGCAGAGAAAGAAGAGACACAGGCCAAATGCAGGAAACCCCACATCATGGAAGCACCAGGGGTCCCTGGGCAGAGAAAGAAAAGCAGGAACCTCTGGGCTGATAAGTGGTCACAAATCTGGGGATGATAAGTGGCCCAGAGGTCGGCATGGAAAAGTGGGAAAAGACAGGGATCTCTAGTGTCTGAATGTAAACTTTTGCTCATTATGCCCTCATTTCAATAAAATTAGCCTTGCAGATAAGAACTACCCATCATGCACTGATTCCATGACACTTCCGATCCAGACTAAATAAGAACAAAAATCCCTCCTCCCTTTAGGAAGGTGGGGTTGGGATGAAAATCAGGGAATACGACCTCAGACCCTTCCCTCCCTAGTGAATATTCCACCCATTCATTTTTACACCTTCTGTAACCAACTTGCCAAAGAAACTTGGGGCAGCCGCTCGCCTGAGCCTGCCCACTCTCCCCTTGAGAGTGTGCTCTCCAACCTTTAATAAATTTTCACTTCACTGTTTGAACCACTACGTCTTGTCTCTGAATTCTTTCTAGGATGAGACAAGAACCTGGAACACTGGTTACATCCACCAGCAACATCCTCACAGTGCGTTTTCCTTGGCGTGATGCAGAATGCACAGACACCTAGACTGTGTGAAACAAACAAACTGAAGTGACGCCTCACATCGTTGACTAAGGAGGAAGAAACAAGGTCCTGGTTGTGAATCATAAACTATTTAAGGTCTGGGTAACCAGGAGTTAGAGGAGGATCTGCTGACGGCATTTAGGTCTTCCTTCTGCTGTGATATTGAAGGAGTAGGAAACAAAATAACAAACTGGCTTCATGGCCATTACGGTCCCCTCTGCCTAGACAGTCTTTACTGAGAATAGCTTCACCCCAGATGCCACACCCCAGGAAGGATGTAATGGGCTGATAATCTCATAAGAACGGACAGACCCTCTGGAGTTCCTCCAAGAAGGAGGGAAGATTCACCAAGGCTAAGAGGAATGTAGCACCCTGTAAAATGCCCTGATTCTTATCACATTTTCTGTTCCATCCAAATTTTCAATAAAACCTCAGGACCCCAATCCAAGAGGGCTTCTCAGTTTCTAAGGCATTAGCCTGTTGTGACTCCCCTTTTCCTGGCAAAGCAATAAAGCTATTCTTTTCTGATTTCCCCAAAACTCTGCCTCTGAGTCCTAATTCGGTTTTCAGAGTACAGAGGCCAGTTTTGCAGGATCGGTATTCACTGAAATACTGGAGCGCCTCTCTCAGGCAAACTGAATTCCTTTATAAGGTTTCCTGAGTATACTGCAAAATTTCCTCTCTCTGTGTCTTTGATTATCATTTTTCCTTTTCATCTGTCCTAAACCTACCCTTTCTTTAGTGCAAAAGTCTCTTCCTAATCACTGGTTAAAGTTTTATTTCTCTTAGAAGATCATTGACCTTTGAAATCAGTCTCTTTTTGATCATCTTTGTCTCTCTCACTTACAATTGTTACACAGTGTCATGAATACGGGAGCCCAATAAACATCTAAAAATATAACAAAAGCAATTTTGTAATTTGTACCACTAATTTCCTTCACACATACTTTATGTAATGTGAACTTCACTGTTAATAAACAAATACCACTCCTAGGGAATTAATTTTCAAAATGCTTTCAAGGTTCAGGGCATTTTATTCAAGCAAAAAAATGTACCCAGATGACTAGTAGACTTCAAGGATTTTCTGATTGAGGCGGTATCCACAATCCCAGTGTTAACCCATGGCCACCCCCCTAGACACACAGAGGCCCTGATGGAAATTCCTTAGACCCACTCAAAATACAGTGTTATAAACCACATCCCATGTGAGTGTGTGTGTGTGTGTGTGTGTGTGTGTAAGTATTCTTGAAGGCACAGTAACATCCAGGAGCATTGTGGAGTTATTACTTAACTGGATTCACAGGATACTCTATAATAACTAGGACCTAGATACTTTAATTCCATACATTCTTACCTGTCCTGCATCAAAGCTGAGGAAGATGGAGGTAAAGAATGGATACATAGAAAATAGACCAGACAGAAAAGAAAGGAAAAAGAAAGGAATGAAGAGAAAGAAGAAAACTAAATGGCTGTGGGAATTATGGGATGGAAGGATGGGACTTCCTGCATGGGAGAAGGGAAAAGAAAAAGAAGAAAAGAAATATGATACAGATCATCAACACCTCATGAAGGAAGCTTCCAGAGTCCCTAATTCATCCCCTGGACTAGGTTAAATACTTCCCTTCGTTTTCCTTGTCATATTCTGAATAGTCCTATTATTTGGAAACAGTCATAGAATTCATAGAACCATTCATAGTTTATAAAACTAATTAAATTCTCTTTATATATGTACAGAGAAAACACACCTCACAAAGAGTGGACCATTATTTCTAGTCCCCATCATACTCAAAAGGCGAGCTGTTCCAAATCTGACACCATTTTCCTCTCATCTAAAACATCTGTCTGTTGTACTCTACTTTAAAATTGTATGTAACGAAACACTACAGGTTGATGTTATCAGGATTTAGTAAATAAGATAAAATTAAATGGTTACTACTGAGCCCACAAGATTTCACAGGTTGTTTCAATTAGGAAAAATGCTATTGGTTTTATGTTCTATTCATGTAGCCAGATTTTTTTTATATTTCTTCTTCCATCCACAGAATACAATATGTTTTTATGTAGCCCCAGTATTCTTCACAAACTGCCTAAAGTGTGATATATTGTGAACTTTCTATTGTATTTCTTTTAAATATATATATATACATGTATATAACATTTATTTCATCAAATTGATATTGCTCCTTTCTGAAATGTTATATTGGTTGAGATTTGCAGAAGAAAGGCAAGATCACCCTATTTGCAGGATTTTGCACACATAATAATTGCTACTTACTATTATCTGGCTGTAGAAGGTAGAAAACCAGTAAGTGTGGTGCTGTATTCTTGTCAAGTATGTTTGGGTTATCAGGTGGTTACAGTAGGGGATTTACAAATGGAAAGTGCTTTCTTTTCCATTTTATAACCAACCACTGATTCATCATCTGACCTTTCCATTGACCTCTCTGTATCTCAGTTCAGCTGGGGAATTAGGGGAAAATTAGAATTTTGCTGACAGCTACATGTTGCATCGTATCTGAATATATTACACAGAAATTACACATAGCTTTCTTATCTTTCGCTATGCAAAAAACTTGACAATGACTAAAAAATATTTCTGCTTCACTAAGTGTTTACTGTTCTATTAAAATGTGTCTCATACCTAAGGAAAGAACCTTTAAATAATTATTACATTTCAATTTAAATGAGTGACTTATTAACTTAGAATATTTATCTTTAACATAAACGTGAATGCATTCATTTACTATTAATGTAAAATATACCTTATATTTGTCTTGTTATATACACCTTGTAGGTGTAACATTGATGTGTATGTGGACGTACAGGGAGGACCGGACTGAGCTGGAACTTTCTCCATGGCTGTGCTGCCTGAACCGAGTCAGCATCTGATACCTAGTAGGGACTTAATACATGTTTGTTGAATGAAGGAAGGAAGGAATGGGCAAAATGTCTATCGTTACATCGACAATTATGTAAATAATGTCATACTTGAATATGAAAAGGAAACGTGTCTTTGTTCATGTCACAAAAAGTCCTCAATACACCCTCATTCTACAGGGCAATGAAGGAGTGATACGGAAATTGAGGAGGACACAGTGGGGCCTTCCCAGAAACAAAATCCTCCCCATCATCCCCATTTCTTATTTATAGAAAAAGACTTTAGTCTTCAGGGTCTTCTCTGAGTTGTAAGAGCAGACTGAAGCAGTAATTAATTAGGGAAGTGAGGAAACCCAAAACAAAGGAAACACAGTGGCCTTGAAGGTAACAGCGGGGCCAAATGGGAATTGAAATTCTTCATCCGTAACATAGGCTTTAAGTAAATAATAAAACGCATCAGTCATGGCTTTTGTTCTCTCGTAGAAAGGAGCTAAGAGAGCACAAGACCCTGACTTACTGGTGTGCTTTGCAGGGACACACAGATCCATCACAGGTGCCAGTGACACCTGGACTCACAAGCTGGTGCCCAGAGGTCTGCAAGGGAGATCTTAATCCCAAAGCTGAAATCACAAAATCCTCCCTCCCATTGATCCTTTGTGCCTTTAAAAATCTTGTGCCCCAGCCAGGCGGCCAGTCAGCAAGATGGATTTGAGAGAAAACTAAGTCCCCCATCTTCTGGGTTGGTGGCCTCTTGATCAATAAACCTTGCTCTGCTCCAAACTCTGATGTTTTGTTTTGCTTGGCCTCACTGTGCACTGTGCACTGTGCACTGTGCGGGTGGAGGGAGACAGAATAGCAATAAAGGCTGCTATTTCAACATGGAGACCACTAGCCCCACTTCAACGTCGATTCCACTTTCAGAACCCCTGCGATGCCCCCTTTGAAACATGTTATTCTTTAGTCACTTAAGAAATTAACAAAGAGTTTTGAGCAAAATTAACTAAGGACTTGAGTTCCTATTAATGTTGATGGATAATTTGGGCCAATTAACTTACATCCTAATATTCCACTCTCCGTGTGTGAGATACAGGTACAGACAACTGTGAATGAAAAATCTTGCCAGACATATCAGTAAACAGAGGATGTGACAGCCATCAAGCCATCAGCTGCTGCCACCACCCTGTACAGTGAGTGGGGGGAAACTCAGGATGCAGACAAGCAGGCAGCCCCAGTGGTGCCCCCTGAGGGGACCCAGGCTGCAAAAGGACAGGACACTGGTCCTGGATCACTAAAGTGCACATCAAAGGAATGATTCCAGTGAGCCCAGAACTTTGCACCTTCCCATACATAGAAAAGTGCTACATTCCTTAACTTTATATGTCTGGTTTTCTTTAATTAACAGTAATCTTTTGATGTTCCAACTACCTGGTCTTTGTTATAAAAATTCCTATATATTCTGGCTCACTCCCACCTCTTCAGAGCAGTCCCGCAGAGCGATCTGAGTGGCTGTTATCCCGGGCTTAAGTCCTCAGAAATGTCCACTGAATAAAACATAACTCAGCTTTTAGATTGTGCACTTTATTTCAGTCAACACAGCAAATTTGGGAAAGAGCAAGCATATTTTACAGCATTGACATATCCCTGGAATCCACTAAGGAAATTTTTAAGACAAATAATTAAATGTACACAGAATCAGCTACTAGCCCATGTCAAAATATCTGAAAAATTTGATCTATTCATTTGGATTCCATGAGGGAAAGTTCACTCCCACCGTTTGTTTTACTGAACAACAGAATAAAGAGTCCAAGGCAATAGCCCACATCTGCAGGTCTTCACTATTTGATGGTTGCTGACTCCACTGAGGCTATAATTAAAGCACTGGACTCCCAGAAATATGCATCCACCATGTACACACACGGGCACATGCACAACATTTTCAGGATATCCTTAAGCATCTTGAAATTGGACTTCAATTCAAAAGAAGTCAGAAACCCATCTACTGAGCAGAAGACACAGAACATGTCTTCCCCACTCCTCACTTCTCCATGTCAAGAAGCACCTGTTAGAGCAATACTACTGGACCCCTCACTCGCTCCTATATGCATCCTGAGCCCTGGGGGAAACGTTAGTTCTTGGATTGTTTGGTGACATCCATTGCAACATGTTCCCTACTTGGGTGCGAGGTTTACCTTATCAAACTCTGCAGAAACTGAGTAGTTATTTCCTGTTGTTGCATTTGCTCCCCAAGCCTCCATGAGGCAAAAGTCCAGGATCTATGTATTCGGTCTACAAACTCTTTTCTAATCTCAGATGCATTATGCCAGTGAATAACTTAGGAAGGGTAAGGGGGTGAGTGTGTTGGGGTAAACAGGACGCAGTAGAAGGCCGCTTTGGTCATAGATCAAAGACTTTTCTTTAAGCAGCTCTATCCATAAAGTAGCTCCATCAGTTGCAAACTTAGAAAGTAGACAAAGGTGCTATTTATCAGCCTCCTATTACCTTAAAACCAAACATATAAGTACTTCTACTTGGCAGAATAAAAGGAAGAACATGAAGCAAATTATAACTAATTTTATGATATTTGGTGAAATTTGTGAAACTCTTTTCTTTATAAGCTCAAGCCAACACATTCTGTTATACCTAAGAATTTTTAAAAAATTCTAATTGATTTTCTATCGATGGTACCCATTAAATCAAACACTTTAAAGCAAAAAGTTACTTTAAAGTTTATTAATTTCAAGTTTTCATTCACAGGTAAGTAAAATGAAAATATAAAAATAATAATGTATCACATGGATAGATAAATGCTAGTCCTAGAGTTCAGATCTAATGCATATCAGTTATATTCTTTCAATTGTCTTTTTAAAAAAAATCCTTTCATTCTGTACAGAAAACAAAGTGGAGGATAAACTCAAGTTGTGTAATTACTAGTCTCATTCAGCTGGGCTACTATAACAAAACACCACAAACTGTGTGGCTTACACAACAGACACTTATTTCTGACAGTTCTGGAGGCTGGAGAGTCCAAGATCAAGGTGCTGGCAGACTGGGTTCAAGGTGAGAACCTTTCCCCCTCCTGGCTTTTACTGTAGACAGCTGCCTTCTCGTGGGCCTTTCTTGGAAGCTTGCGTGCTGAGAGAGATTTGTAAGGGCTCTCATCCCCTCATAGGGGCCACACACTGTTGACTCCACTAAACCTAAAGGCCTCAGCTCCTCAGAGCATCACATTGGGGGTTAAGGTCTCAAAATATGAATGAAATTGGATGGGGACAGAAATACTCAGTCCATAAAAGTTACAACTTCCATTTTAGATTATATATAAAATCCTGTATTTACCCACACTCATATATATGCATGTGTATGTACGTACCTGTGAATCTATTCCTATATTCTGTCAACTGAAATAAATGCACAGCCTAAAAGCTGAGAGTTATGTTTTATTTGGTGGACATTTCTGAGGACTTAAGCCCAGGATGACAGCCTTTCAGATAGCTCTGAGGGGCTGCTCCAAAAAGGTAGGGGAGGGACCAGGATATATAGGAGTTTTACAACAAAGACCAGGTAGTTGGAACATTAAAATGTCACTTGTTACCTAAAGAAAACCAGGCATCTCCAGTTAAAGAATTTAGTGCTTTTCTATGTAGGGGAGGAAGCAAACATTTGGGCCCATTGAATTCATTCCTTTGACAAGCACCTAGCCATCTAGGGCCAGCGTCCTGTCCTTTCTTATTCTGAGTCCCCTCAGGGTGCACCACTGTGAGTGGCTGCAGAGGCTGGGCTACAGGGATGTCCTCACTAGGAGGTGGGGCAGGCGCTGATGACTTGATGGCTTCAGCCTTCTTTGTTTACTGATACGATTTACAGTATTTTTTATTCACAATTCAGATACCTATATATGCATATATATGTACGTGTGTATATATACCCGTATATGCACCCACATATATACATGCATATGTACTTGTGTGTGTGTGTGTATATTCCGATATTCACACACATACATGCATGTGCATATGTACATATATATGTTTACACACACAAAGACTCCTTTCACACCATGTTTATTCTTGGTGTGCTGTGACTAAGATTCTTATAGACATTGGAGAATAAACAATTAAATAATATTGACTGCCACCTGTAGTAGTTTGGCAGATAGAAGAATAAAGTCCTAAACATCTATCTTTGAATTCTTCTCTTTGTTTCCTTTTTGTACCTAGCCTTTAGGATTGACCATTTAAATAGATATTTTTGCTCTGCCTTCTGGGCATCACACTTAAATTGTTCAGTAAAATGAGTTGTCTATGAGCACTGCATCAGAATCATGTTCTAAAAGTGCCTCTGTTGTTTCTGTTTTATTAACCCTCATGTGGCAGCACATGGAAAGAAGCTAGTTTACTTCCCCTACATCTTCCAAAATCCTGGGGTTTTTTTGCAGTTACTCCATCTTTCAAGCTAGACAGTCATTTTATTACACTTATGCTGTCAGTTTCAAGGTCTAAATTATGTGCAAAACTTGAATTGTTGGTGTTTACATTTCAATAGACATGCAAGGCTTTTTCAGTTTTTGAATATACTTAATCATATATTTCTTGGTTTTTTGTTGTTTTTTTTTCATTCTAAATGATATGTTAGCTGTCAGGAAGGTCACCTGATTTCCTAAGTACACTGAGGGAGGCACTGCGTTATTTTTCCCAAGTGTTGTTCATGTATTTCCATTTGAAATTAATCACTTAGTACTAATTCACATAGATGCAAAATGGAAGAGAAAGTAACGTGATCGGTTCAAAGTTTTGACCAAAACAAAAACCAATTTCTTCTCTAGTCAAACAAACTGCAATGGTAATCAAATCATTCCATGGATTGATCAGACTTTCCAGCCTCTAGCTACACAAAAATTCAGATTCACTTAGACCTTACCTTTACTTTGAACAGATCAGTTAGTTCCTGCTGATTTCCAGAATGTGGGGAAGCTGGCTAAATGAATCGGACTCTGGCGTTCGGTTTGCCCTTTTAGAAAAAGTCAAAAATCGGTAATTAGGATATCCAGCTGAGAGGCATATTTTTCACTGCTTAGAATAGTCTTATTTTTCAAATTTTCTAGTTAATTGTGCAATTTTTAGTACCTCAATTTATTGAACACAAATAGGTTTAAATGAAAAAAATGTGTTTTGCAAACTCAAGAGTTGTTGCCAAAAGATCAGCCCCATCCCTGATGAGACAAATAACTCAGAGATCAGGTCTCAGAGCTTAGAAGGAAAGAGGCAGCTTTACTACTGTGCAGGGCAAAGGGGACTCACAGCAGGCTGGTGCCTTCACAACTGGAGCCCACCTTGGGGATGGGGTGGGGTGTGGTGGGGTGGTTACAGAGCCATAGCTCGAACAATAAAGCATCGGTAACAGTCAACAGAGTCATTTTCTCATCAGGAGACTTAGAGAGGCATCATGATGCCTCCAGGTGACCAGTTCTAAGAAAGCCAGTTTTCACCTTTTCGATCTCTTTGTCTCATAAGCACTCAAGGTGCGGTCTTCTTGGTATTTAGGCTACTTTGTAAGGTTACTGTTCTGTGACCTTCTCCCTGGAGATCAACTCAGAGACCAAGCATGATTATAGCTTCTGATACTGGACTGAAGTAGAAACAGTAAGATCAATAGCTTTAGTTTTAACAGTGAGCCTGGAACTGTGAGTAGCAACCAATCAGGCAGGTCAGTTGACCATTTTAAGGGCAAGCATAAGAATAAGCCATCTGTTAGCCTAAATGTGGCCATTTTATTGTTCCCCCTTCACTGTGACCTTGTCCGATTTAGGCTGGTTGGTATTCGGGTACAGAATGCCCTGGGAAGCTTCTGCTCTCTTTGTTCAAAGGACTATATAATCTTTTAGTATCAACCAAATTTAAAAATGAGAATGGGGAACAATGAAATCCTGTTAAAAGGACAGAGATTGAAGGTAAACTTATTCTTACCTATTTAAAGTGTTCCTGCTGAATCATAAAGTGAATGTTCTAAAAATCTGTCTTTTTTCCTAATATTCAGTGTTGTGGATTTTAGCTGCATCACCTGTGGCTCTGTGACTCAGCCATCTCTTTCCATCACACATCACACCTCCCGATGTGGGTTCATTACTGTGAGCCATCATAGGCTGAAATCCACTGCTATAATCTTGCTATTTATTACCAGCCATTTAGAAGTTACTAAAGATTAAAAATATTTATCTTAAAGTCTAAAAGTATATTTTCATCGTCCCCTTAACACAATCAAGATGGAAATCTTTGGACAGTGAAACTAAATGGCAATTTTTTTTTAAACTTCTTTCTCCTAAAATTGATTTTACACTAAGACCACATCATCACACAACCCTTGCAGGCTTCCTAAAAGTGGTATGCTATGATGTACAAGTGGAAAAGCTTTCCTGCTGAAATGCAAGACTTAAAACTAGAATTTGAATGACATTAAAGAGTCAGTTTCCATGAGAAACACCAATCTGGGCTACTTTATAATTCTCCACCTTATGTTTTCTTTTTCCTCTTTGAAGTGTGTTTACTTTTGGCATGTGCCTTTTCCCAAAATATTCAATTTTCCTTATAGGTCCAAGATAGATCCTTGTCATAGGTTAATTTTGACTTAACAAACCTGCCTCTATGCTTTAACTGAACTAGGTTGAAGGCCATTGCCCAAGCCCATGTCTGCATTAATTTTGAAGTTACATTAAGTCATACATGCTTCAAAAAAGCGTCTTTGTAAATGAACATGTCTGGTGGCTGTTGGTCACTAGAGGACTTGCTTTATAATTTAATGAACTCCATTGCTTTTATTTAATGAATCCAAACGTTATATTTCCAGGTTAACACTGGAATCCATTATCCAAATGCTGTGGTGGGTGTCCCCAATGCATGATTCCTTCTTTGAAAGATGACCGGCAGTTGAGCTATAGAAATGTGCTGTCATAAGTCATCTGTGCTTGTAATTGGTTTTCAGAACTGGTTTCACTATTTTACCTTGTTTTGCTTCATATTTTGCAATGTATCAAATATATTATGTTTAACTGTCTTTTTGACAACTACACTTTTATTACTTTTACTCTTTAGCTCACTTACCTTCTTTTTCCCTCATCGCTTTTCCTAGGTATCCTCCAAGGAAAAGAAAATGTTTTTATTGAGGCTAAAATATGGATATCAGAAGGTATTTGGCTGCCAGCTAATTCCCACCCAGGAAAGAGTTTAGTGGCTCAAGTAACAAAATGTTATGTGTACTCAGGACAACTTCCAGTTAAATTCCAATGCCATTTTGACTTTTCCTTTTGTAATAGTTTACTCATCATCTCATGGCTCTCAGATTACTGGGAGAAAAGCATACAAGTTTATTTAATATAAATTTTATGTGACAAGGTATTGCAGGAGAGAAGTTCTTGTCTTGTTCCCGAAAGAATTCAGAGACAAGACGCAGAGGTTAAGAAAACAAAGCAGGACTTATTAAGGGATGGGTAGTACGCTCTCAAGGAAGGAGCGGGCAGACCCGGTGGGTGGCTGCCCCGAGGGTCCTTGGCAAGCTTGTTATATGAGTGCAAAAATGAATGGGCAGGATTCATTGGTGGGGAGGGGTTTGGGGTCATCTTCCTGACTTCCATCCCAGTTCTACCTTCCCAGGTGTGAAGAAGGGATTTTTCATCCTTATTTATTGTTGATTGGGAAGTTGGATGAGGTCATAATGATCGAAAGGTTACATTCAGATGGTGGGGATTCCTCTCCTGTCCCACACTTCTGCCTCCAGGACACTGATCAGCACAGAAGGTGTAGTTTTTTAATGAGTCCAGTGTATCCTGTTTTTCTTGGCCTGTCCAAGAACCCCCATTGTTCACAAGATGTATCATTTTCTGCCATTTGCTCGTGTTCCCCTTTCTCTGCTCATATCTAGCTACCTGCCTTCTCTAACAAAGAGAGCCTTCCTAAAGAAATAAAGACCCCGAGAAAGAGACCCACATATTTTATGCGGGGTTTGGTGAAGAATGGGCAGTCACGTGGAGCTATGATAGGTTAGGGAGTGGGGGATAATTGTAGCAAAATGATGACTGTTGTTTGGTTTCTTCTTGACATCCCTTTGTTTTCAAGTATAAGGATGCTCCTTTCCTCCGGGAACAGGGAGGGCGCCTCTCACATGAGGGTTTTAGGACCTGTTTCAGGGAAGAAGGGCTGGGGCAGGGAGGGGGATGTCAGTGTAGCTTTCCTGTTTCTGCTCTTTTCCCAAAATCCTTCAGCTTAAAAAAATGTCATATGCCAAGTTTCTGTATTTGGGGGTCGCATGTCCTGAACCTCATCAATGATACCAGTCCAGGAAAGAGACTTCTTTCTTCACATTGATCTCTTTTTAATACCTGAGCATCCTTCCTGGAAGTCTATCCCTAGACGTCCCCTCAGATCTCATGGTCGTGGTCTGTTGACATGCTCGTTCTGTAACCCTGTTGGCTAGAGAGACGGCATTGCCATAATGGGCTATGACTTTGCCACGTTTTCTTATTGTGATTTGAAAGGAGTACAACACAAAGCCATACAACACCTCCAAAAAAAAAAAGATTCTTTGTGCAAAACATACAAGGATATGTGGATAGGATGTGGCTGAGTGACTTCTCCACAGACTCTAAGCTCCCTGAAATCAAATTCTATGAGTCCCTTATTCAGTGCAGAATCTCAACAGCTTATGAATTTATGAATAATGCAGATACTACTATTGATAAGAATACGATGTCTAGTCCTTGAAAGGCAAAATAGGAGGCATACAACCCAATCTCAGAGGCACTGTAGGAACAGAACACAGTCTTTGTTACAACGGGACGCGGTATCTAGAGATTCTGGGGCTTGATTTTAATGTCACTGACGACCTCCAGTTTGATGAAACTAATGGTCAGTTTTGAGTTATGTTACTTGAGTGAAGAGCAGGGTTTGACCTGTGGTCATTTCTTCCTCTGTATGTACGCTCTTCTTTGGACTGTCAGGGTATCACACTGTCTTGTTTTTTCCCTTTCACAGGCTACTCACTTCAAACTACTTTAATTGTCCTCCTGACTCACCTCTCAATCCTGAATGCCCCACAGCTCAGTCCTCACCCCCCCTTACTTTTCCAATTGCATTCATTCCCTTGATAGTCTTTCCTGTCTCTCAACTTGATATATTATCCTATTTGTTAAAGAACATCCAAAATCCAAAAATTTGCTGATGTGTTTCTGTTATTTTTCTTTCTTTCATTTTCTTTTCTTTCTACTTCATATTAGTTTTATTTGTTGCAGACCACGGTAGAAACAAATGAAACAAATTTGCTGCTGGGATGGCAGAATTACTCACAGCAGTCTTGGAAGAAATATGCCCATTGGGAGAAATGACACAATTCGATTCAACAAATATCTGTGTTGCGCCTATTCTGTGAATGACACGGAGCTGAGAAGCCAAATGGGAACCAGTCTCACTCTCAGGATGCTTATCTCAGTGCCCAGAGACTGTCAGCACACCAACAGCTATAACCAGGAAAGAAGGCAGCATAACCCTACATCTGTTCCTTACCTAGAAACTTGCTCCCTGTCTCCGCTGCCTGAGAAAAAGAAAACAAAACCAAAACAAACTACAAGAGCAATTTTTTCCCCTCAGAACTGCTTCCTCCCCTGCTCTTTAATTCCAAAAGCTTGAAGGAATTTCTCATACTTACTCTGCTCACTCCTTCATCTCTTGACATCTGCGTTAGATCAGCTCATGTGTGCTGAAGTCAACCCTGTAAGTGTGAATGGACACTAGCCCCTTCCTTGGGCAGCCTCCCTGATGCATTGGTGCTGAACCCACTCTTCCTTCTCAGATGCCATCTCTCTGTTCTCTGTTCTCTCTTCTTTGTTCATTGCTCATCTCTTAACAGCAAAATGAGAAGATCTTGGCTTGGCGTATATGTATGTGAAAGACTTTTGTTTGATACAAGCCATACTAACAGTCAGCAGTATGAAATATTCATGGAAAACCCAAAGCAAGTAGTAGTTTCTAGGGACACTTGATACAGGAAAAATGGGGCACACAGGAAAGAATTCAAGAGCAAGCCATTGTTGAGTAAAAGTAGATTTATTCAGAGAGAGGAACACACCATAGACTGAATTGAAGCCATCTCAGAAGGCAGGAGAAAGGCCACAAGGTGTTTAAAGCAAAAGTAGATACACACTCCATAGATAGAGTTCAGGCTGTCTCCAAAGGCCAGGGAGTGAGAGGCTGTGAGGTGCGGGGTTGTTAGTTTTTATGGGTTGTGTAGCTTCATACACTAACAAGTGGGAAGATTGTTCCAATTACTTTGGAGAAAAGGCTGAGATTCCCAGGAACTGGGCCATTGCCCAATTTTGTATTTTTATGGTCAGCCTTGAAAGTGTCATGGCATCTGAGGAAGTGCCATTTACTGTGTGAACATATTATAGTAGCATATAATGAAGCTCAATGTCTACTCAAAGTCAAATCTCCTGCCATATTGGGCCTTAAGGCCTACTGGGAGTTGAGTCTCCTGCCATCTTGATGTTGATGGCTGTGTCATGCCTTTAATGGCTGTGCCCTGTCCCCTTCCCTTCTGAAGCCAAACCAAAGCATTTGGTTGACTTACAAGTTCCATGTTAAAGAGTTATGAACCAATTAAACAATGTGCCCAAGAAGGCAACTAAGTCAGACATCAAGGGGGCCTGTAAAGTGAGTCACACAATGAACAGTTGATGATACAGGTTATATTTAGACAAAGAAGGGAACATAATTACTGACTTTAAACATTTGAAGGCCATGTGTGGTGGTGAGACAGGAGGAGAGTGGACAAGGCAAAACCATTAAAAGAATGACGCAGCCATTAACACCAAGATGCTGGAGGACTTGGACCTTTAGCTTCAATAGATGCTCATTGAAATACAACAGCTGTTAAATGGTCCTCCTGCAGGTGCCAGGACAGGTTGAAGGCTGGTCATAAAAGGTCAAAGGGTGAGAGATGGGAATCACATCCCCTTCCCCAAAGTAGCCAGGATAATCCTCCCACCTGTAAGTGTATGAAGTTCTGAGCCCCTAAAAACCAACAACCCCCACACCTCATGGCCTTTCTCCTACCCTTTAACACAGCCTGCACTCTACTATGGAGTACGTATCTTTCTGAATAAATCTACCTTTTCTCAACTGTGGCTCGCTCATTAATTCTTCCTTGTGATGAGCCAAGGACCCACTGTTGGTGGGGTGTCTTCTAGGGACTCAGCTGAGACCTGGGGCTCAGCCATCCTCTCCCCCCATGTCTTTCTGTATCAGTGGTGGGATTGTGAGTGGTGGGCAGAAATCTCTTTAGGAGAGATCCAAAAGACTTCCTAATAATTTGGACTAGATTAAAAGCCTCTTCTAATGTGGAAATGCTACAATTACTAAAGCAAATTCAAACAAGAGTTTAATAGAAAACATGCATGGGAAAGACTCAGGAAAGCTACGTAGCTCACTACAGTGGCCGAAGCCCTCCAGTTGAACGCCTTAAATATCATCTTTAGCTAAAGACAGAAGAGGGTTTGGGGGGTTGCGGTTTGGGAATTCAAAGAGAAAGAAGGTAATTCACATGAAGTTGGAAAAGCAAATGTTTGGTAAACTAATGTTTGCTAAGCCAGGCAGAGACAATGGAACGCAGAGAGGAATTTTAACAAACGGACTTTGCTAGGCTCCTCCCTATTCATCCTCACCTGTGCTCTATGGTGGTGCTCCCTTCATGGATTAGGTCCTCTACCTATGGTGTTTAGACAGGTACAGTGAGGGAAGGAAAAAGACTTCCTGAATCTTTGGAGCCTTGATTGTTTTTAGCTCAAAATAACCCACATGCCAAAGATATACTTTCGGGTGGCAAATTTTGCTCCCCTACAACATACATATCCATACATAGATGGATGTGAGCATGTGTGTATATATATGCATGTGCACATGATGGGCTTGCACATGTATATTCATCATACATAAATTTTACACACTTTCATATATAAATCCATATAGGTGTCAACTGAAAAAATGCACACCTAAAAATCGATAATTATGATTTACTGATTTATTCAGTGGAGGCCTTAAGCCCAGGAGACAGCCTCTCAGATAGCTCTGAGGGACCGTTCTGAAGAGACTACGGAGGAGGCAGGATACACAGAAGTTTTTGCAAAAACCAGGTAATCAGAACATCAAAAGATTACTATTAATGAAAGAAAACCAGACATCTCAAGTTAGCAAATTTAGCACCTTTCTATGCGTGGAAATATACAAGAGTCTGGGCTCACTGAAATCACTCCTTTGCTATCTGCCTTAGCTATCCTGGACCAGTATCCTGTTCATTTCCATCCTGAGTCCCCTCAGGGGGCACCACGGGGGGCGGCTGCAGTGGTTGATGGCTTGATGGCCACAGCATCCTATGTTGACTGATATGGTAGGTGACACTCTTTGTCTACATATGTAAATATATATATGATATGTATACTTAAGCTTGCCAATGAAAGAGTACAATTCCACTTGGTACATAGTTTCTCCTGACCTCTTCTTACCCTCAGGTCCTCTTACTTGATATAATTCTGAGTCTAAATTTAATTTTGAATAAAAACTTACTGCATTTAATTGATTATTGTTTTAAGTATCTTATAGCATGAAAAATACTATGCACAGCTTTTGCTTTTAGAATAATTTTAAATGTTTATTGCCTGTGGTGTGAAGAGGGAAGTTGGGGTGTTAAGGTCAGAGACTACATTCAAGGCTATTAATAGAGCAGTCTTAATGAATCAGATACAGCCTGTAATCCATGAAATAATAGATTATCATGGAATAAGTGAGTTAAGTACTAATTAAAAAGCGAGCAACACTAATTTAGGGAAACATAATTTCATGGTAACAATTATTCATGCCAAGAAGCATTCTCATCTTTAAGGAAACAAATGATTGTCATTAACTCAGTGTAGGTGTCTATTATACGTTGTTACCATCAAATGATGTATGTTGGGAATGAGAGGTTATCTTTTATGTACAGATGTTTTTGCTTCTATTAAGATACAGTTCAATATAGAAATTACAAATTGTTCATATTGTGCAAGCCCTTCAAGGTCATGGTTCAATTTAAACATTCATTAAGTTTTGTTTATGTTTCCAAAGTAGATGTGAATGTTCACCACCAAGCTACAAAATTAATAAGAACAATTGATGGTGAATCCTAGACACACACCATTAAAATGAGAGTTGGGCTGAATCATTCCAAGCAAAATAAAGTGCAGCCAGTAGAGCTAAGGTAAGATTCTAAAATGGAAACAGTAGAGTTCTCACAGCTCTTCTTAGACTCATCTTTCTCTCCTGCCCCAGAGACTGGTGCTGGGTTGCAAGTTCCCTGAAGGCAGAGATGAAGTGGTTTGAACATTTAAATGTCACCCAGCACCCAATACATTACTTAGGGCAGAGCACAGGGTGGATGAATCACTAATCTGATTTCCAAAGTTGTGGGTGGAATGTGTTTTATATTTTCCCTGATAAGGTACTCCTATTTTTTAAACCCATATCCACAAAGTATGTGAAAATATATAAAAATCACACAGTAAAAATGAACCGAGAGATTTCCCAGTATTAGTGAGGTATTCCGTGAACCTCCTGTGGCTCCAGAAAATCCTGTAAGTAGGTCTCAGGATCTTTTCCCATGAGAGGATGTGAAGTCTGTTCCCGTTCAATGTTCTTATTCTCCAAGCCACTGGAGAACAGCACGTGGAATTTCAGGGACTGGGATAAAATCCATGAGGTCTTTCTTCCCAGGTATTTCACCTGATAATCAAGCATTCAGAATTCATGGAGCCGCTACTGAAAGCCCTTTGAGTCAGGGAGGCATATACTGAGATTTCCCGCAAACTGTGATGTAATCATTACCATGTGTTTTGAGAACAATAATACATTTTCTTTAGCATATCTGACAATGAAGAATTTTTCTCCTTTTGCTATTTTTTTAAGTTGGATAAGAGCTTCTTTTACCCCCAAAAGGGGAGGGAAAATAAGACCCCAGTTTTTGTCATAACCGAAAAATAAGAATTCAGATGGGAGACAGCAGCTTTGTGTAGTGAAAGAGTTTAAAGGGGAAAGTATACCTCCAAGGGTGGGAGGTGTGCTGCTCCAAGGGCAGGTAGCAGTGGCCTTTGTTAGGTCCCCTCTCTTATACCCTCACCTACAGGTGGTCTCTTGATTAACTGTGGATTCTTCCCCCTGGAGTGCTAAGGCATGCTCATCCCCTTTTGTGCATGTCTTTACCCACAATGCACACAGAAAGACCCATTGGGGGGACCTTAAACTGCAATGCTGATTATATTACAGTGAGCATTGGGTCATGTCTGGTTAGGTCCTTGTCACTACTACGCAGTTGCAGCTGTCAGATTCTAACCAGTTTCTTGCTGGCTCTCATTCAGAGGAAGTAAAGTTCCTTTATGCTGGAAGTGGGCATGCCAGCATCGTCTAGATCATCATCTCTCTCCTCCACCTTACCTGCCTGATGCCCCCACTTATCCAACTACTTAACACTTCTATGAAACTTGATTATTCACTATTAATTTTGTTGAGAGGATTAGATGAGCTCATGTTTTTAAGGTACACAGCATTGTGCATGACACATAGTGAATATTCATATAGCTATGCTGACCGTGATGATGATGATAATAATCATCATTATTTTCAGCTCACTTTTCCGTAGCTGTCTGATCCTCACCAAGTCAGTGACAGGTGGTCAGTCACTCCTGTCTACGCTGCAGTCTGGCACAGCTCTCTCTTCATCTATCTCTTTCATGTACACTTTTCCTCTTTACCTTTATCAGTTTATTTTTTATTACATGATGTGAAAGATTAGACCCTCATACAATTGATATCTTAAAACATCTTTTGACAATCTTAATACTACCTCTTTCTTTGATGTGGATTTCATTATCTTTGTTGAAAATGCATTAAAAATGTGTTAACCATTATAAGAAGAGGGGGTGGATGTGCTTTGCAGCTCTACCCAGGGGGGTTTTCAAACGAGGCCCCTGTCTCTCTCCCAGCTCATCCCTGGAGAATCAATGTAATAAAAAAAGTTAAGAATGGACATGTGTTGTAGAAATAATTAACGAGTCTTCATCAGATAAGACAGATTAAGAAGCACTGCTCTCAGCCATAGGGGCATAATGTGTGGGTCTGAGCATCTAACACTGGTACTGACACTTCCACTGTGTTACCGTGTTAGCCACAAGGGTGATGACTCAACCCATGTACACCTGTTTCATTACCACACATGGGCATGACTCCACTCACATAAGGCTATTTGGAAGAAATTAGCAAAAGATGTGAAACATCCACAGAATGCCGAGGCTGTAGTAACTGGTGAAGGAATGATCTTTCCCTTTTGTACCCCTCACCCCCCACACATCATGGGTCCCCCCTAACAATTTCAATGACCTATTGGCTTTGTTATAAATAGCAGGCACACCCAGAAGCGTTTTTATTTTCTGACTTTCTTACACACTAGTCCTTTTGTCTTCTCTACTTGGAACTGTTTTCAAGTCTAGAATTTCAACAACAACCAGAGATGGAGAAGGATGGACTATTTTAGAGGAAAGAAAGTTTGCAGTGACATCTACCAAAGTTCGTAGATACTAAGGCACATTTTTCTAAATGTTTTAACTTGTTGAAATTGGGCTGCATCTTCTAATGAACACCTTACAATTGGTGCGGAAAGGCAACAGTCTCGTTAATTTTCATTTCTGGAGAATCGCTCAGGTATTGGACTCACTAGCATCAGATCCAGCCCACTGTGCTTCAACATATAAAACTGTCCAAGAGGTGACGTGAAGTCATCCGTGAACCCTTAGAAACCCAGTGGTGGTGACAAAGGGATGAGTAATGTGGTGATAAGAAGTTTATTAACACTGCTCCAGCAGGAATGGAAAATAGTCCAGCTCTTCACTACTGTAAATCCTGCTTTGAGCCCACACCACCATTAAGTTTAGTTTTTTTATGGGCATTTTTAAAGAATTGATGACAGCCCAGATAAGATGATGTAAAAAATCACCAACAATGTGCATAAACTGAAAAATGATTCAGACTCTGAAAATTTAATCATAATTTAAGCAGTTTATTTGCTTGTTTTTCCTTTTTCTGTATACACAAAAGCATATAATGAAATGTATGTTAAATTAGGCTTTTTAGCTTCATATATATGTGAAGTTCAAATAAATATAAAATTTCTAAATAAAAAGAAAGGGGGGCGGGGTAGAGGGTGGGAAGGGATAGACTGGGATTTCAAAATTGTAGAACAGATAAACAAGATTACACTGTATAGCACAGGGAAATATACACAAAATGTTATGATAAATCACAGAGAAAAAAATATGACAATGAGTGTGTATATGTCCATGTATGACTGAAAAATTGTACTGAACACTGGAATTTGACACAACACTGTAAAATGATTATGAATCAATAAAAATAAAAAAATAAAAAAAAGAAAACATGTTTCGTGGTTTAACTGAAAAGTGTTTATTCTTGAAAATGATGCTAACAATTCTGTCTGCCTTCAATTTTGAAATAAATGGCATTCAACTTTCTCTTCTCAATATCAGTGAAAGTTTTATTTTTCTGTTTATTAGTTTTCATCCATTCTCCTTTCTCAGTACCCTGTTTTATATAGTTTTAGCTACTTCTCAGTCAATAAATGAGCAAATTTTTTACAGTGGTTTCCAATTAGAATTCCTTAAATGAGTCTTCTGTCTCTCTCTCTTAAAATATTAAAAAATGTAATGCAAGAATCTGAGCTATTCTGACTCTATTTACTTGATTACCCCCTAGCTCTTTTACAAACAAACACAATATCTAATCTGCTCTGTGTCACACTTCATCTCCATTCTTGCCTTCTTAACCACTGGTTCCTATTTCACATAATTATTCTCAGTGGAAGTGGCTTAAAATGAACTTACTCGGGAATGCAATTTGAAAATACCAAAAAATTACATAGATCAAATATGCATATGCTAGAATTTCTCATAACGGGACATTAAAATTCAGGAAGTACCACTATGATCATTTTCTTAGTAATCTCAGGCTGACACACAAAATATCACAGATGAAATGGCTTTTAAAAAACAGACATTTATTCTCAGTTCTGGAGGCTGAGAAGCCCAAGATCAAGAACATGGAATTACTGGCCAATCTAGTCCTTGATAAGAGCTCTCTCTTTATGTTGCAAATAGTCAAGTTCTTAAGTGTCTTCCCATGACCCTTTCTCTGTGCATTCACTTGGAGAAAGAGACAAAAGAGAGAGAGAGAGAGATTTCTCTCTTTATAAGGTCACAGACCCATGATGAGTGTCCCATCCTTGACTTAATCTAATATTAATTACCTTCCAAGGCTCTTTCTTCAAATACCATCACATGAGGGGAGTAAGGCTTCAATACACTAATGGGGGTGGGGCCACAAGCATTCAGTCCATAACAGTCAGTAAAGAATGTTAATTAGGTAGTAATACTTTAAAAAAATCAGAAATTGGAGCTCTTTTGAACTTTTTTACAGAGTGGAGTAAAATGATGAAAATGGTGTTTTAGAAAGATTCTTTTTAGGATACAGGACGTAATAAATCAGGAGACTTGAAGTAAATCCCATTAGAAAAACAGTCTTATGAGCTGCGCAGAAGGCAAGAGGAATTCATATTAGGATGGTGACATCTCTAAAGCCCCAGCCCCTGCAATGATCGGGTCTCGTCTTTGGTATATTCACCCTGGCGGAGTACTTTAAAAAGCACGATGAATGCACTGTTTCATTTGATTTTCAACAATCCTATGATGCAAGTACTATTATGCTTTTCATTTTTATAAATGAGACACCAGGTTCAGAAAGATTAGTAATGCCCTGCTTCTCCAAGGGAAGGGTTAAATGAAAGTAAAAAGAGGGTAGCACATGATAGTTACAAGATGGTAAGTTAGGAACTACTCAATTACAACTGAAAACTGAATTCTCAAGTTTATTGGAGAGAAAGCAGAAAAAGAGAGCTTTAGGGTAAGGGGACAAGCAGGAAGATATGAGGAGGGAGGGTAAGAAGCCAGAAATGAGATTGAAAGACTTTCAAAGTAGGTAGCAATGAACAAGAGCATGTTATATATGGAAAACTAATAAGTAGGATGAGTTTTTAAATGGTAGATGAATTCCCTATATCATAAAAACGTCATGGAAGATAAAGACAAGGGAAATAGAGGTTCTGAAAGAAGTTGTCCAGGATAAAAATGGTTGCTTCCAATTTTTTTTATCAGCAGATATATTTCAGTTAAAAAAAATGTTGCCTTCTAGAAGACTCAAACTAAATTTTCTTAAACTAAAATAAAATAGATACCAAGCCTGGAGTGCGGGTCTAGTGTGTCTTACTCTGGATGGAGTGTAAATCTTGTTAGTCGCTCTCAACTGAGCTCAGATCAAAGAGCAACAGAACTGAACTACAAAAGCTGATTCTGTTAAGAAAATAAGCCACAATCTTCAATTAAGAGAGAGAAGCTTGTAGAAAGTGCAAACAGAAAACAAGCCATTAGGTACAGTCACGTTGTTGGTTCCCCGTCACCACTATCCATCCACACAGGAATTTTCATCCCGCAAAACTAGACTCATGAAATAATAGCAGTCCATTTTCCCCTGTTGCCAATCTGTGCAATCACCATGCATTTTTCTATCTGCTTTTTATTTTTATTTTTTTGGAAAAGAACCATAAAATCCAGCTACCCCACTTATGGGGACCTACGCAAAGGAAATGAAAACAGTTTCTGGAAGAGGTAACCACACCCCATGTTTACTGTAGCATTATTCACAATAGCCAAAATATGGCAACAGCCTAGCAGACTGAGTGTCCATTGATGGAAGAAGGTCTAAAGGCAGTGTGGTGTGAATGCATGATGGAATCATACGTAGCCTTAAAAAAGAAGAAAATTCTACCATTTGCAACATCATGGATGAACTTACAGGAATCTGCTAAGTGAAATAAGCCAGACACAGAAAGACAGATACTGCAAGACCTCACTTACACGTGGAGTCTGAAAACTTTGAGGTTATGTGTAGCGTAACTGGCAAGCCACTAACCCAGTGCCTTTTGCAAACCCGTGATGGGGAGCTGCTTGAGATGCTTTTGTATTATGGGGGTGACTCCATCTTGACCTCAAGAAAGAGAAATCTGATGACTCTAGATTTATCAGGAAAAAAATGTATGTATGTATTAAATGCCCTGGGTAATGAATATATTCAATAGGATATTTCAATTTTTTTTTCACAGTGCCATTAAGTATAGTCACTTATCATTTTTGAAGAAGATGACAGATTCGGACACATTTACAATGTTGTACCAGAGAAAGAGCTCTGACAGTCATCCCCAATGCTCAAGTGTTGGCTTCACTGTTCTTCAAAGCACCCTCTAACATTTTAATATATTTCAATTGTTTGATGTTTCTTCCTTAGAATAAGCCTAAACAACCTCCACTGAACTTCCTATTTCTATATGTATGAAGCAAAATAGAGCATCGCCTGACACCCCTTCAAACATTTGAAGATGGCCACATTTCCTTGGGGACTAACTCCTTCCACTCCCCACTCCACACCACACTCTGAAAGCCTCCTCCTCATCTCTTCTGTGGCCCTGAGCATCTTCACTATCCCTTCCTAGCTCAGTGTCTCTCAGTCTTGGTTGCACACAAGAATTACAGAGGGACATTTTGAAAAAATCCCAGACCCAGACCCCTGCGCTGAATCAGGTAAATGAAAATCTCTGGGGATGGAATTAGAAGTACCAGCACTTTAAAAGCTCACAGATAATTTCAACGTGCAGCCAAGATTGAAAACTGCTGTTCTAGATGTGCTCTGCTCTGCAAATTTTACTTTTAAAATCTGACACTCTAAATTGCTCTAACAATGTGTTTCTACTCCAGAAAACTTAATCTGAATTGAAAAGTGAATCAAGTGGGGAAAAAATGTTTGATGTAAGGGAACCCTTCCAAAATCTGACTTGTTGAATTACAGCCTTCCTCAAGGTTCTATTTTCATCCTTCTTTTCCTGCTAAGTCCAGTTTCCCTGGGAGTTCTCATCTGCTCCCATGAATTCTGGTGCCTTGTACCTGCAAACTGCTGAGATCCAAACTCTCATGTCCGATCCAACTATGAATCATGTTAAATGATAATTTTCCAAAAATGGTAAAATCGTGACTCTTGTAAATATGTAAAAATAAACCCATGTTAGAGATTTTATTTCACTCATGAGACAACCAGAACTAGCAGACATTACATATAATATATCAGTTCACAAAGAGGTAAAAAAAATGACAGTGTATAAAGAACTGTTGAAATAAATGTGTAAATAGAGGCAAAAGTCATTTTTTGTCATAGGAATGGAGATGTGGAGAGTTGGGAGTGGAAGGCATTTGACACTTTGGCGGCCAGGACAGAATCTGTATGTCAATCAGTTCCGTTCAATTTAGTTCAAGACTAGAATTCTTTAATCAAAAGTTGTGCTCAATGGAGTCAACACGTAGCATCTCACTGAGAGATTTTTTTTTTGACAGTTGGAATACCCACTTTTAAAGAAGTGAACTCATCATTGCCTCTTGCTCCCCAGAATCCATTGCCAACACATCTATCAAGGACAATCACTTGCTGGAGAGGCTGTGGAGAAAAGGGAACCCTCCTACATTTTTGGTGGGAATGTAGTTTGCTGCAGCCATTATGGAAACCAGTATGGAGAGTCTTCAAAAAACTAAATACAGACTTACCATATGACCCAGCAATCCCAATCCTGGGCATATATCCAGAGAGGACCCTAATTTGAAAAGATACATGCACCTCAATGTCCATAGCAGCACTATTTACAATAGCCAAGACATGGAAACAACCTAAATGTCCATCGACAGATGACTGGATAAAGAAGTTGTGGTACATTTATACAAAGGAATACTACTTGGCCATTAAAAAGAATGAAATAATGCTGTTCCCAGCAACATGGATGGACCTGGAGATCGTCATTCTAAGTGAAGTAAGCCAAAAGGAGAAAGAAAAACACCATGTGATATCACTCATATGTGAAGTTAAAAAGAAAAAAAAGAAGATGACACAAATGAACTCATTTACAAAACAGAAACAGACTCGCAGACACAATAAACAATCATGGTTACCAGGGGAAAAGGGGTGGGAAGGGATAAATTGGGAGTTTGATATTTGCAAATACTAACTACTTTATATAAAATAGATAAATACAAAACTGTATTCAGTATCTTGTAGTAGCCTCTAATGAAAAAGAACATGAAAAGGAATCTATGAGTGTATATGCATGACTGTGGCACGATGCTGGACACCAGAAGTTGACACATTGTAACTGACTATACTTCAATTAAAAAAAAAAAGGACAGGCACTGTGTCTCATTTGCCATTATATCTTCAGTGCACAACATAGTGCTTGTTACACTGTGAGACTTCAAAAATGTGGAGCAGATGAGTAAGTAGAAAATGCTGTCTAAATTCACTAACCTACACGTACAGAAATTTACAGCCATATTCCACCATCTTCCTTCCAATCTGTTCTTGTCCATGTAAAATATATGAGATAAACATACATTCACACCCCCTCAAGTTAATGATGACTGCTTGTTTGAATAAGCAAGTGGCTGTTTCTCACACCTATTTCACGCTAATAGTTTCATGCAGAACAGGAACGAGGGAGGAGGGTTGGACTAGAAGGAGTTTCAGGTTCAAATTCTAGATAGTGGAATTTGCGGGGTTATTTTAGAGATGCTCAGTAAGTCCTCGATTTTTGATTGATTAAATCGTGAAACTTGCAAGACCATGTTAATCCCATACCCACAGTTTCAGCAACACTGGGAAGATTAAGAAATCAAAAGGGTTATCAGCCTGGTGATTTACAGAGAAACTTAGAACCGATTTGTCATTTGAAAGAGATAGAGGCTTTTAAGTTTTTAAGAGATTAACACTGTAAGGGGTACCTTCTCTTGATCTAAGCTGTAGACTTCTGTTTTTCTACTTATTATCTTAAGATAGATCTTTCAAGCAATGCAATTATCTGCTCTTAGGACTGTGACTGTCTGTGGCTATTTCTGCTACTTTTGTAGTATACTGTGATCATCTTTTACTAAAACCACAGAAATAATCACCACTATTTTAAATAACATGATTAAATAAATTAATGTTTCAGTTAGGTTGTTTCAAAAATCATAACAACACAATATTTTTCTTATAGACTTAAAAGTGGAAAACAAAATGGAAGTTGAAAATCAACTTTTTTAAACATAGGGGATAATTTTAATTCTAGGAGTTATAGCTGCACTTAATGTATTTCTTTATGGTGAGAGAGTACTTGATTCCTGTAATCATATAAATGACTTATAAAAAATCAGAATTTTAATATTAATGGAACTAGAGGTATCTGAGGCCGCATGACTAGACTGTAGGATCTATTTTATTTGCAGTTTATTTTTCTTATGCAGTTTATCTCAATAAAATCCCTAAATTATTTTTATCTATTTGAATTAGCACTTGTGATTTTTACTGTAACAATTCTTTACATCTAATCTACTAATTTCAACTAAGTAAATTATTTTCTTTAATATTCAGAAGATAATGAATTAAGTCCTGCTAGCACAATCCACAATAGTGTGGATTTTAGTTGCTGATTTAAATAAAGTGAAGCATTCTAAATTTGATGATTTCATAAAGGGCATTTTCTAACCAAATGGCCTGCCTAGATTATAGAGGTAAATATGATGGAAATATAACACTGAATTTTGACTCAAAGGTTTAACCTTTAGGCTTAAAAATAAATGATCTGGAGACAGATATTTGTCACATAGACACCTTTACAATTCAGAAAGGAGACTGATTTTTACACTATATGTGGGTAGTGCCCCCTGGTGGAAATATGCTAAAAATAAAAACTTTAATAGTTAAATGCTGTGTAACTTTTCTTTTTAATCTAAAATCTGACTCAAAGATTTGAGTTGGTATTATGGAAATAATAAACGCTATGCTAATTATTAAAATTAATTAATTAGTATTTGATATAAACTTCAAGGTAGTACCTTAAAATATTTACAGTAAAGCAGCTGGATTGCACATGGTAATAGTTCAGTAGAAGTTCCCTGTGGCTCATTTCATGGATTCTATCGAGACACTGGATAGTGGGACCTACACTAATTTGCATGCAGAATCTGCCTTGCGAACTGAAATCGATGCATTAAGTACTGCAAAATATTAATTAACTCACTCACACTGGGATATTTGCTGTCATGCCCCATTAGTCACAAAGCAACACTAGTGAACATTCTGTATTCTTCAGTCACACCCCCAAAATACTCAATATTCACACGGAGTATGTAGAAATTTGCACCGTAAAACCCTGTCAAAATCTGAGTAAGTGGCATGAAACTCAATTTAAAGGATTAAAGGTAAAGTGTTGGACCTTCTGGTTCGAGGGAGTTAAATTATTCTGAAGCAGTATCAGTAAGTTAATTCGATAGCAAACTGTTTCACTGCTTCAAAGGCTTATTTGTTCTTGTCCCTGATTGTGGAAGGCAGAAATTTAAAATATATACTGGAAGTCTGAAATGGTATACCTGTATCAAAATGTAAACATTTGGTTGGGGTAGCCCACAAATATTTTTCATATATAAAAAAAGCAATGCTCTAAGGTCTTGGACTTTGACTATATAACATTTACAATAGAAGCAAATTTCCAGAAGCTGTGAAGTATCTATTGTGAAGAATCTTTATGTATGACTATCAGTCACAGATTATATGCAAGAAGGAAAAGTTTAAAAAGTGCATTTTGGCTTCTTCATAAGAAAAGGTTTGAATATGTATGTATGCGAAAATGTTCATACAGAGTGACTTCAACACCTTTATTTCAGTCTTCTATTCTGATTATACATACAAGCACTTGAAAGTCAATGATAAATTCAGCTACTATATTTTCAAGTGTTTATTTCATATTCTGTTTAAAGAGCCATAAAAATAATACAGTGATTTGAGGGCTAAATTCCTTGGAGTAAATCAAGAGGCATGCAGAAATGAATATCATTATTCCAAAGTGAGTATTTAAATACAAAGTGAAAATTAAACATGCTTACAAGCTCTCAGATCTTTGAGGCATATTTTAGTGTGCATCACGTTCCAAATGTAGGAATAACTTTTTTATATTATTGTTTAAAAAGTTATTTCTGTGATGATGAAAAATAACAATAGATAATGTTATTATCCAGGACATACATTCCCTTTCTCTCTCTCTGTCTCCCTCTCTGTGTGTGCCTCTCTCATGCAGTAGAATCTTTCATTGAATTCTTTCAATTGAGGTCAAATAAAGCTAGAATATGTTAGTGATTATTAAAGAAAATGAAGCTTGTGTTTACTTTTACTTTCAAACTGATCTGAAAATTCTTTTGACTGTGGATATTGTAAATGAAATTGATCCATTTGAAGTGGATAGGACTTTAGCAAAACTCCATTTGCTGTTACAAAAGAGCTAAGTCTTGAGGTACTCTAACTATTTCTTTTTCTGTACTGCCAAGCAAGAGAAGTCGTATACAATGGGAGCTCTTGGTAAGAATATATGCCCTGGATATAGTCTTATAAGTGCAGCTAAAAGCAAAGATATTAAAATGTAACAATGCCTTTTGGAGGTAACATTTACTCTGGGCTCAATGATAAGTGTTTTCTCATCTTTTGAAACCGGTTAGTTGGCAGCTATAGCATTTTTATTTGGCACGTAAGTCAATTAAAGTACTAACTTTCCCAATATAGCTAGCTCCTGCTTTTCATCCATTCTGAGAATCTTTGATCCCATCAAAGAAAAATTCTTATTTGACAGATTCCTTTCGTAAACAGCAAAGCTGATCACAAAGTTGAAATTTGATTAGCAAAATTTAGATCAGGAAGAAAATATCCATGCTTTATGCCCAGTGCTTGGGAATGCATCCAGGTTCATTTGACTTGATTTAGGTAAAGCTCTACCTGAGATTCTGCCACACTGCTCTGGTATCAGAGAGTCTGCTAATAATCTACGTGGAGTCTTACCCTTCACTCCAAACATCATTAAAAACATCATACTCAGCAACGCTACACAGGTTTTCTGCACTACAGCTTTTGCATCTGTGTTTATAAGTGACATTGGTCCACAACTTTTCATTCTTATCTTGTCCTTGTCTGATTTCAGTTCAATGGTTATTTCAGCTACATAAAAACAGTTGGGACGTATGCTATCACTTATATATGGAATCTGAAAAAAGGACAAAGTTATTTACAAAACAGAAAGAGACTCACAGTCACAGAAAACAAATTTATGGTTACTGGGGGAGAAGGGGGTGGGAGGGGATAAGTTGGGAGTTTGAGATTTGCAGATACTAAGTACTACATGTAAAAGAGATAAACAACAAGTTCATACCCTATAGCACAGAGAACTATATTCAACATCTTTTCATAACTTATGGCGAAAAGAATATGAAAACAAACATGTATGTTCACATATGACTGAAGCATTATGCTGTACAACAGAAATTGACACAACATTGTAAACTGACTAGACTTCAATAAATATATACACTAAAAAATAGAAGATAACAAAATAACAACAACAAAAATTCCTGACAAGGATGGCATAAATATATGCAAATACAGTTCTTTCCCCAGTGGAAAAAAAAATAGGTGGGAGATTTTTACCTCCTTTTCTATCTCTAAAAGAGTTTCTATAAGATGAGATTATCTGTACCTTAAATGATTACAGAGTGTGCCTCTAAATCTGGCATATTATTTTCTAATAATTTGTATAACCTTCACTGCTTCTACGAAAGCAGGTATTCTTATTTTTACAGATTATACTGATGTAGCCAAGCTGAATCTAATACAGCTCTGAAAACTTCTCAATGACTGATTTTTGAATCCTTGTATATCTTGACGGGGTAACAAACATTTTGCAAATATAGCAATGTTGTATATTAGTACCAGAATAGTTTCTAAGTAAATAATAGAAAGATGACGACCTGCAAAATGAACAAGCGATTCACAAAATAAATACAAATTTTAAAAAACACATTTAAAAAAAACTCTCCAAATTGAGATATCTCTCTCTTAGAAAAAGTTAAATAATGAAAACAGTGCAAATAATGTGCAAATAGCCACTTTTTATATACAACTAGTGGCAATATAAATTGATACCATCCTATTTTGTTACCTAGTCCAAACTCGGTCCACTCACTGCACAACAGGCTAGTAAATCAGGAGACAATTGTTGAGGCAAGGAATAGCAGCTTTATTCAGAAAGCCAGCAGACTGAGTATATGGCAAGCTAATGACTTGGAGAACCATGTTACTCAAGTCAGAATTCAGGCTTCTTTTATACTAAGAAGGGGAGGGGGTGTGGTTGGTTGTTGCAAACTTTTTGGTGCAGGCATACTTTGTTCTTGTAACTGTCCATGTGGATCAGGTCATGGTGTCCCTGTAAAACCTCTAATACAACAAAAATTATTTTCTATTCTGCAACTTGTTATCTTTATAGGAGTGCAAAAGTGTTAACATCCTTAAAGTTCAGAGCCTTGGGAACAGACTCTCCTGTCTATTTCAGGCTAAAGGCAACATACTTTTACAAAATATGTGGAGCCAGCAAGACTGAGCCTAGAAAAAAGGACACAGGGTTAAAGCCAAAGAAACAGACCTAATCTGGAGTCAGACTTGTTCTTTTCTATTATAATTTCTTGTAGTTATTGGTGAATTTTTTTTAATATCTCTAAGGTCTTGGAGGAAAGATAATTATCACTATAATGAAGATAAGAATATTAGCATCAATGCTGGCTTTGTTATCCTTCTAACACCTATTCTAAGCTTTTGAAATGGAGTAGGATCTAAGAAATGCTTAATTGTGTCTGAATCCCTGAAGTATACCAGCATTTCACATATTGAAAAGTTACATTTTCATATCTGTCCTTCTAGTTAAGTTGTAAATGTTCAGCATCTTAAATTATTTCACTTATAATATAATGTAAACCAAAAATTGACATCTTCCAGGAACACAAAGTTACAGTAGTAACTGAACTCAAGGGTAAACTTTGTGGACAATGAATTCTTTCTCCAATAGTCTATGGTAAACTTCACTTTTTCCCATCTTCCTTGAACTGCAGTCTATGGAATACCTTTCTGAATTGTTAATATTGGGAAAGTTTCTCCAGCTTGTTAAAACTAGTCCTTTGACCTTGTTTAAGGAAGCATGGCACCTACTCTAAATATCTTGATATGAAGGGTAGAACTTGATGATTAATTAGCTTAGCTCAACGTAAAATATAGATTTATTTGGAGAAGCTTCAATAAGAAAATTTGAAAAGAGCTTGCCATCATATTTTTTTTCCACTGGACCTGAGGAGACAAATGTAGCCCGTGATGGTGATTTAATGAGGCAATCAGCAGCGTGTCACACCTGACTGATGTGTCCTTTCAAGAGTCTGGCAGGCAACGTGACCACCAAATCTCAGACAAATTTTTCCCAAAGACCCTCTGACTAATCAGCCCCCAGAAAATTCTTTCAGTCAATTGTCTTTTCTTTTGTCCTTGAAACAGTGATTTTTGTTGTTGTTGTTCAGCCCCTCTGTTTTGAATTGAACAGCACGCAATGACCTCAAGATGTTATTTATGATACAGAGCTACAGGTACCTTTCAAAATGTCAAATGTGGAGTCTGGTGGCAAACAGTGATTTCTCCGTGAAGAGCTAGGTAAGAAAATAATAAATGCATTTTTTGCAAAGTGCCCATCTTAATAGCTACCAACCTATCCTAAACACCATGAAGTGTACGATTGTACTATGTCAGAGTACAGTTACCCCCTCTCCTTAACCCTGACCTCCGTGGGTGTGGACTCGGCGCTGCACACACAGGTACACACATCAGCTGACTCTCACTGCAATTCAAAGGGGGAATCAGACGATGCAGTCTCAAAGTTAACATGTGGCTTTACTCATCATCTGTGCATTTTGGAATGTTTTTACTCAAAGTTTTACCAAGTTAAAAGACATATGTGCAATTCAACATGTGATTCCTGCACTGCCTCTGAGGGTCCTCCCACATGGGAGAGAGGTCATGTAGACGGTGGTGACTGACAACGTGCAGAAATGACCTGTGGTTCCTCTAAAGTCTTGCTGCTCAGAGGCCAGTCCATGAATCAGCGATCCGGCCATCATTTGGGAGCTTGTTACAAATGCAGACTCTCAGGACCCAAAACTACTGATTCAGAATCTCCTTTTAGTAAGATCGTCAAGTGAATTGCATGAGCATGAAAGCGGGAGACACTAATTTAAAATGTTCCTTTGAAGTGTTTGAATATAGGAAACCAATGGCTGCTTGACTTACCAGCCACACAGCTTATGCTGATCCCTTAACCTTTCTAAGCCTCGGGTTTCATATCGGTTACTCTTGCAACATCGTCTGTGCTGACACTGGAATGGAGTTGTAAGATCAAATCATGGCCCACAGGAAGGTGTCTGACCCCTGGAGATAAGGTCATCAAGTATGTCATCATTATTAATTTTTCTAGTAGGGAGCTCTCTTTCCATCAGTTGAGGAATATTGATTTTCCAATACCTTAAGTATTTCCAATACTTAAGTTAAACGTAGTTTTTCTATGACAGTATAATAAAGCTTTTTGTCTAATGCTCTTCCATATCTGCTCCATCTTTGCTGCCAGGCACGTGGAAGGATTTTACGTCACTGCCCCCGAGGCCTTCTCTTGGGCAAAGTCACGTGACCAGTCTGGCCAGTGGCACTGGGCTACAGTGTCACTTTCAGGTAAGAACATTTATTTATCAATGTAAGACTGTGCAAGTGTCGCTTCTCTCTTCAGTGTGATTCTTTTAAATGGTGGATGTTTGATCAATCTGAGTCCCCGAGTGAGGAGGATGTGGGGGGGTCCCCTGTTGGCATTTGGTGAACATGCATCATGAGTGAGAAATAAACGTGTCTGGCTTTAAGCCCCTGAGATTTTGGAGTAGGTTGTTAATACACCATGAGGAGTCAATTTGACGACAGAAGCATCTACTCTGCAGTGCTCACCTTCAAGACTGCAGGCTGGTTTTAGACATCAGGATATCTTTACAAAATAAATACTCTAGAAAAACAAAAAAGATGTTGTGAAAAAGTTTACAAATAACCAATCTGATTCATTTGAACAACCACTTACTCTCTGATTCAGCCTTTCCACATCAATCTACCCTATAGAGCTGACCTAAATCTATCTTCCTTATGACTCCTGAGACTGAGATTTCTGTAGTTCCTCTTTCTGACTGTATAGTCTAGCTCAGAATTGCAGACACAGCTCATGAGTTCTTCCATATTTCAAGGAAAACATTGATAATTGATGGCAGTAAGTTTTCTTGAAGAAACAAGACGCATGCTCTTACAAGCATTTTTAACTCAGAAATTTTGCAAGCCTGTAAATAACCCATCAGAGTAAACCAGAAAGATGTAATAAATTTGCAATCATTGGTCCAAATTCTTCAGCTTAATGTCCTAAATAAACACCCCTAAAATCTGGTCTCGCTCCTTTAATTTTAATTTGTTTCATACAAGTCCTCAAAAAAAAAAAAAAAACAAACCTTTTCTCAAACCAGAACACCTTCCATACTATTCTCCAGCAAGTAAAATACATTAACATGAGGTCTGATTGAGAATGTTTGTCAAGAGTTTACTAAGTAGATTACAGTGCAGCTAGCAACCTGTTGAAAACTGATTTCAAAATCTACCCAGCCCTCGTCCTGAGATACTTGTGGTCCCAGGTATGAAAAGACTAGGTGGTTCATCCAGCCTTATTAATGAGAAGTATAAGAAAAGTTAAGAATGGGCAAACCAGCTAGGTTTCTCAGAGATCACAACACTCAGAGAACCTAAAATACCAGGCCAGCATGACTCTGAGGGTGTGAGACTGTGGCTCTACAGTTGTAACAGTCAAGGGCTAAGAGAAACAGAAATGTTATTAACAACCACGGCAGTAGTGACTATTACACGTTGAGTTCTTACTCTGTGGCAAGTACTGTGAGAAAGCCTTTTCTTGCATTTACTTTTCCCACATCCTTATGAGATAGGTTTTATGATGATTCCTACTATACGGATGGGGAAACTGAAACTCAGAGAGTTTGCTAAACTTGCCCAAGGTCACGTAGCAAATAGATTTTGAAAACTGGACTTTCTGTCTCTAGGACTTACATGCCTAGCACCTTTCTCCAGATTGCTCTAGGCAGAGAGAAAGTTGCGGTCAACCTCTGGAGTAACGGGGGGAAAATCAATAACTGAGGAAGAGTTACACCTCAGCTGTGGTTGCAATTCAGTTTCAAGTGTACACTTGACCTTGAATAGTATCTCTAAAGTGCTTTTCCAGCCGAGATCCGGTGACAGTCACACATTTCACCTTACACTGACACTCTACTGAACAGCAACTGAGTAACTCACTTTCTATGTCTGCAATCATTTTATATGTTTCAAATATTTGCCATTGGCTGAATCTCTGCATACATATGTTTTCTAAAATAAAGAATCCTTTTCTCATGGAAGCAGTAACTTGCTATCCATCTTTGTTATTTGTGATTTTTATGTATTGATTTTTCTCAACAGCCAATCTTCAGGAAAACTGGAGTTCTCATTTTTCTCAGTTGGCTCTAATTATTAAATCTTACAAAAATATTTCTAAGTAGTTCATCAATTATTCAATATTTAGTTCCAATTAGTAAAAAAGTTTTCCACGGTCCAATTTTCAATATTTATACATCTTGGAAGTTGAGAAACTAAAGATGGCACTGAAGGAGTTTGAAAGTGACACTAAGATTAGAACTAAGGAATTCTGAAGGCATTTGGAGTATATTTTATGTTTGTGAGCAGAAAGAATGTTTATTAACATAATTTTACTTGGTATATTTCGTGATATGCCACGATAAATTCAGAAAGTAACTAGTGTACTGAGAAAACATTACTTTGGTTATTAAAGGCTACAATTTACATCTACCAGTTGATACAACTTTGAGTTTTTCCTGTAATTTTTTTGGAGGTGTCAGTTACTCATCTCTAGAACTGCCCTGACAAGTGCATGAAATTTTATACAACGAGATTAGTTACATGAAAGCCCTTAGACGCTAAATTATTATTAAAAAAAAGTTTTGCTCTTATTGTGAATGCTGATTTTCCTTTGAATATCTGTTGTTAACTCTACAGGGACTAAAAAATATGTGTAGCCCAGAGTAGTTGTCTTATTAATTAAAAAATAACCAGATTAAGGCCTGTTCACTACTTGCCTATTTTGCCTTTATGAACACAGTATGCGATGCATATACTTTGTCTGTCTCTGCACTTGACTGCAGTCTGTAAGATCTGGTAAGACCCAAAGAGGAAATAGAAAATGTGTGTGCGTATGTGTGTAAGATTAGGTATAAAAAGAGATGATAAGATTACTAACTTTTGACAACCTCAATGTAAATTTTTTCAATGTTACCTAGTGAATATTTATTCAAAGGGAGCTTATTATTACAATTGAATGTATAAAATATAATTATTCATTATATTTTTCTATGATAAATTGTTAGTAAACTGTTGTGAAGTAGCCGAATACAATGAACTTTATAACATTATGAGTATTCCTTTGATTTTTTTTTAGTATGTGACAATTTTAAGGACTGTAATATTTTGGTGAGAAATGACTATATGCTTTACTATTAGGGTAGCAGTATTTTGAAGTCTCATAATTAGATTCAATTGACTCTTCAGCATCCAAACCATGGGGTAAGTTCCAAAACAGAGAAGTATTGTCACTAATTTCATTCACAGAAGCAACTTGAATAGTTTTATTTTCTTTGTGTCCATAGTAAACAAGCTTCTAACCTCAGAGCTATTTCAGAATGTAATTACTTAAAATGCATTTCCATTAATATGGGTTTCATTACTGAGAGTATATGGGGATGACTAGATAAGAGACGGATTTTTTTCAGGTAATTCATAGTTATAATTAACAATATGCAAAATTAGGATCACCTAATTTTGAAAAAAATGACAGTTTCTTAGCAAAATTATTCTGCTTTATAAAATGTACTCAGTGTGATTCCCAAACCAAACCACACCCTCTTTGTAATAACATTTAAATTTTTAATTACAAAATTAATTTTCCAGCCTAGCAGGCTGAAATCAGATACTACAATATTTATGTTGCCTTTTTCCCCTGGGTTAGTTATCTAAATAACTCACCTGTTTGCCATCTTTAGAGATAGGTAGACTGACGGCAAAGCAGAGACAGAAGGTGATCTCTAAAGGTCCTCTTCTGAAATGGCTTGTTGTATGTTCTCAGGATGTATCATTGTTTTTGAATAATTTAAGTCATACTTTAGTATTTAAAAGTCATTTAAAATCGTTCATTGAATTATAACAAAGTTACAGAAGAGTAAATGAACCATAAGTGAGCAGTTCAATCAGTTGCCACAATGTCAAGTCCCCAGCGTAGCAAACTCACAGGTCAAGGACAGGATACCGTGTGTCACGGTGCCAGTTTGTGCTCCCTCCCAATTCAAACTTAACTCATCTCCAAACTTCTCATATCTTAGAGTGGTTTTAGTGTTTTGTTTTGTTTTTTCAGCTTTTTAATACTTACACAAAAGTGTGCTTTTTTAAAAGGCTTTTTTTCACTCATTATTTTCGTGAGATTACTGTGTGATTTACACGTAGCAATTCATTCTTTCTCATTGTTTTGCATCATCATGAAGAGTCTCTGCTTTATCCATCCATCTGATTTTTTGATCCACTTGCTAATCTTTTTATGTGTTTTAATCTTCTATTGGAATTCTATTTCATGTCCTCTGGTTGTGTGTACCTAGGAGTTGAATTGCACAAATATATTAAATCATATGAGATGTTGACAAGCAGCTTCCCAAAGGGATGGAACATAATTTACACTCCCAAGAGTGTCTAGTAATTCCTCCATTACTACAATATTGCCAATACGTGGTCTTAACAGCACCATCTTTTTCGTCTTCTCTTTAGTGGATGGTGTATGCTGGTGGCTTGCAATGGGTTTTGTTGGCATTTCCCAAATGACTAATGAAGCTGACAGTCTTTTCACACTCTTATTGGCTTTCTAGAATCTTCACCTATGAAGTTGCCTATTTTGCTATTAAATTGTCTCTATTTTCCTAGTTACTTGAAAAATTTCTTAATATATTCTAGATGTGTTTAATTTCAGGTCAAAGTGTTCTCAGCATCTTCTGAAACTTTGTGCCTTGATTTTTCACTTTCTTCATGGTGTCTGTAGTGAAATGAAGTTCTTAATTTTAAAATAGTTCAACACAACAATCTTTTCCTTAAGCTTTAGTTGTGCTTTTCATATTTTGCTTATGAAATATTTCCCCATCCCAAGGTAATGCAAGAATCATCTATATTATCTAGACGTTTCATCCATGTGAAATTGATGGTTTTAAGATGGGGTCAGATTTATTTCCATATGTACGTCCAATTTACCTAGCACAAGTTTTTGAAATTCTCATCTTTCTTAACTCCTCTGCTCTGACGTCCTTGTCATAAATCAGGTGTCCATATCATCTGTGGGTCAGTTTATGAACTCCATTCTGTCATATATGAGTCCATTTTCATGACAAACAAGGACCTGTATTTCTTGTTTTGTAATATTTTTGTTAGGGTTTGTTATCAATATTTCTGCTGGATCATAAAGTGAGTTGAGAAGTTTCACTCTTTTTCTAATAATATTCAGAAAAGTGTGGGTGTGTGTTTTATTTTTCCTACATTGTTTGCAAGAATTCAGCAATGAAGACAACTAGAACAAGAGTGTTCTTCATGGAAAAGCTTTAAATTTTAGATTCAATTATTTTTACTAAAAATAGAAAACTATATATATGTTCCATTTTTCTTCTTCAATTGTATTTTTCTAGGATATTTTCCTCTAGGATATTTTTATTTCCTTTACTATTTCTTATTTATTGCTATAAAATTATTCACTGGTACTAAAAAGTCTGTCAAAATTTATGAACCATGTAATGTCTATATTGTCTGCAGTAATATCTCCTTTTCATTCCTGATATTAATTAATTATGTCTTCCCTCCAATTTTTTTCTCACCAAATCGATCAAAGTTTATCAGTTTTATTGGTCCTTTCAAAGAATGTCTTTCTTTCAATTAATTTATCATGTTTGATCAATTTAATTACTTTTCTCTATTATTTTTACCACTCCCTTTCTTTTCTTCTAATTATGCCTCTGAATGCAGTTAATTTTCCTCTAAGCTTTGATTAAGCTTCATCCTACCAGTTTTGATATGCTGTTTGCATATTAATATGCTGTTGAAAGTATTTTTTGATTTCCATGGTGATTTCTTTTTGACCCACTGGATTTTCAGAAGTCTGTTGCTTTCTAGTTATTTGTGGATTCTGTATTTGAGAATTTGCATACTCACTAAAATGTATTCATAACCCCAAACTCAATACTCTGATTGATTTACTGGTCATCAACAGACTTGCACAGATTGCTGAGAAATTTTAGACATGATGCCTATGTCCCAGCCAAGGTAGAACCAGGGCGCATGCTGCCCTCTTGTTTCAGGTCTCATATGGAAATGACCAGAGGACAGATCGGGGAGGAAGTGAGGAAGCCCTGGTTCGGGGCCATTGGACCACATTTGAATCCCACCTCTGACACCTGTTAGTGGGGCAGCCCCTGGCAAGTCACTTAACATCTGAACATCCCTTGCAAATAAAGAAAAAAGAATCTACCAGGATAAGTATTTTTGGTATTTAAGAGTATAATTGATGTGAGGGATGGATAAATATGAATATATTCCCTAGAAGGGATGATACAGTATTTATTTATCCAGTGTTCATTTTAAAGAACATGACTCTTGAAAATAAGGAGAATTGATCTGTTTCTTTTTCTTAAATAAATTTCTAGCTTCATTGATTTGTCTCCCAGATTCTTTTAATTTTGTTGTCATTTTATGGCCCCTATGTTTCAATCTTGGTGAATGTCCCAAGCACACAGTTGGGTCGGTGATGTATTATGGGCTGAATTATGTCCCCTCACATCTTCACCCCTTTGTGGCTACCTGGTACCTCCTCTCTGGCACTTTACTATGTGTTCTCAGTAGTGGAGCAACTGCTCAGCTGTTCAGCTGTTGGTCTTTAACTAGCCCACTGTTGCTGGAAGATGAATTCAAGTTAAATTTTTCTTATAATATCATCTAATCTGTCTATACTGTTATAGTTCTACATAATTTGGCAAAACAGAACAAGAGAATTGTATTTCCTCCCTCTGCATACGCCTGAATGTAAATTTACACCGTGAAACTGACTGCTGGGCTATTATTAACTCCAGAACGCTGGGAGAGCTTTTTTTTCTTTTTTTTTGGATCAGCGTAACTGTCAGGGTTGACAAGGTGGGCTGCACCATGGAAATAAACCCCAAATGTAGTGACTTCAAACGAACAATTTTTTTTTTGCCTTCTCAATTATTCACACTTCATGGGCATCCAGTTAGTGGGGAACTCTGCTGCTGCTTGATTTCATCAAAGACACAGACAGATCTGGAACATTTCTAATCACAGGGAAGAACTGAAAAAGACCTGACAGGTGACGTTCTGGATGTAGCACGCCTTTGCTTGCATGCTGCTGACCAAGTGGCATAGTTGGACCTTACTTCAAGGAGGCAGGGACAGTAAACCTCATTATGTGATGAAGAGAGGAAGCAGAACATCTGTGAACAGCACTAATGGCTGGTAAACCAGTTTTCCTGTGACCAATGGCCACCATTTCCTAGGAACTGAAAGACGAAGGGTGGAGAATCTGTTACGTCCTTAATTGTTTTCATAGTCTCTGATGGAACTGTATTCATTTTTTATTGCTGACATAACAAAGTCCCACCAACTTGATTGCTGAAGACAACGCAGATTGGCTATTTTCCAGGTCTCTAGGGGAAAATTCACAAGTTTAACCAAGCTAAAATCAAGGTGTCAGCAGGCTGTGTTTCTCTCTGGGAGAACTAAGGGGGAACCCATGTCTTGCTCACTTGAGTTGTTGGCAGAAGTTAAGTTCTCTGTGGCTGTAACACTGAAGCCTCTGGTTTTGCACTGGCTAAAAAGTGAGGGCCACTGTCAGCTGCTAAAGGCTGTCACAGTCCTTGGTTCATGGCCCTTTCTTCATCTCCAAGGCCCGCAAAGGGAAATGGTAGTAGAGATCCCCCATCTCTCTCCCCCTCTCTCATTCTCATGTTACATATATATACACACATACATATAATTTATACGTACACTTTAATTTACAAGTAATGAAATAGAATTTTTTTTAAATGCTATTTGTGCTTGATTAATCTCAGTTAGCTGAGTGAGGGCTATCTGGTCCTATGTACGGAGAAATACAACCACAGTCAAGCACTTCATTCTTTTCCTTTGATACTGATGAATCCTGATCCTTTAAAAATAAACTTAACATTTTATAAAGCATGAAATAGAATAGTCTACGTTAGTAAATGAAAGAAAGGGTTTCAATAATGTGCTTTTCCCCCCATGATTCAAGGAGTCTGGCTGAATAATCAACTCAAATATTGAGGAATGGATTCTGTGTAGGGTGGAAATTGTGGCTAGAGTTCTCAGGCATCATGTGGCTTCCAGACAGGTCTCACCCACATTAGTCCATAACATTTCCACAACTGCTCTGTGATGCAGGCAGGGCAGGAATAAGTAACCCAGTTTTGCAAGTGAGGAAGTTGAGACATGGAAGTGGACACACCCACGGTTTTAGAGCTAGCTGTGGCAAAGTAAGAAATCCCTTAATTCAGGTCTCTGTTGTTTTGCTTAAATCTTTTTAGAAGACATTTTCCTGGACATTAAAGGATAACAAATAGGCTGATATTTTCACTCCAAATTCTGTGGCCTTTGTTTCAGAGAATTGTCAGCTGTACAGAAATAGCAGAAGATGGTTCCTCACCTCACATGAAGGGTTAGGGTTAGAGTTAAGGTGATGCACTGGCTGATTGGCACATGGTCAGTTCCAATGCAGAAGATCTCAGAACCCACTGCAGAAAGCTGTGTTCTGCTTTGTGACTTACTAGCTGTACAATTGCGGGTAAACAATCACCACTCTGGAAAATACATGTTATTGATATCTTACCTGATTTATTGTTTCACGACTATCAAAATGTCTATGTGGAAGTGAGTTTCTATAAGCTGAGATAAGATGTAGCGAGAAGCCCTTGCACATGGCATTGCTGAAGCTGATCAGCATTCTCTTTCTATTAAAACAATTAAATCCTTCATCTGAAGATAAATCATCTCGTGGACCATATGACATCACCCTGGTGGATAATCCGCCAATGTTCTGCTAGTTCCAGACGTTTCACACGTCTTCCTCTGATAGAAGGGAACTGTGGGTTATGAGACAGTACCTTCCATGGGTCATTGGTGCACGGCACCATCTCTGAAAGCCTTGTCACCAGGAAGAGGACAAATGCCTGCCCTCCCTCCATGAGTGCGATGGATCCGTGTAAACCCAGCCACGCCACTCCTCACGGCGTGTGTGCATCAGACTCCTCGCACTTAGTTTACGCTTTTAGTGTTCGTTACCTACCGTTAGTCTAACCCCTGTTTTGTGGGTTTTGAAGCTTCATCTCACATGTCATCCATCAGACACCATGAAATCACCATCAGGTATACTGTGTCGGAACTCCAGAAATGGTAACCGTTTTCTTCTTCTCATTTTAATTCATCTCATCTTATTTCATTTCAGAGTAACAGTAAAATTTAGAACTCATTCTGATCGAGATCAAGTCACTGCTTGAAACTAATATATTCATGTCCAACTATCATTTTTAAAAAGTTATTCGTGACTGGGACATTGTGCTGTGCACCAGAAATTGACATGTAACTGACTGTACTTCAGTTTAAAATAACTGAATAAAAAACACAAATGTAGTTGGATAAATAAATAAATAAACAAATATTTCTTGGGTCTAATAAAATGCATCAATTTATTTTTAAAAAATTATCCTTTAAGATGAAATTTTTTCTCTTCTCCCTGAATTTTCCCAATTTCTGTTCTCTCCTTTTCTAAGAATTCTACTTCCCTCTCTTTTTTAAAGCAAAGTATTCTGAGATATTTAATAGATAGTTCAAGTACCATAAGAATCCACAAAATTGTGCTCATAATACCAAATGACATTAGAGCATCTAATGTAATATTAATTATTATTTAAATATTGTGTTAAATATTTATATTATTTAAATATATTCAAATGCATACGCTGAGTGTTTGCTTAGACATGAAGTCTCCTCTCAAGGAAATCATTTTTTAACTGTAAGAAACACATGTGTAAAATCAAATTCTAGTTTAGCATGTTGAGTATCAATAAGGATTTGTAGAAAACACTGAAAGCACAGAGCAGGTGTAATTAACCCATGCTAGTAAGTGAGAAAATGATTCACAGAAGAGGTGATATTTAGGTTGATTCTCAAAGGATTATTTTAGTGAGATGCAGACCTGAGTAGAGAGTAGGGTGAAAACATGTTGCAGGCAAAAATAATTGTATGATTTATTGTTATCTATTGCTGCATCACAGAGCACAACCTGTTAGGTGGTTTGAAACAGCACACATTTGTTATCTTACAGCATCCCCATGGCAGGAGTCTGGGCATGCCTAGCTGAGTCCGTCTACCCAGGGTCTCATGTCGCTGCAGTCAAGGTGTTGTCCTGGTCTGCATTCTCATCTGGAGGCATGACTGGGGAAGAACTGGTTTCCAAGCTCATTCAGTTTGTTGGCAGAATTAATATTCTTGTGGCTGGTTGGCTGATGTCCTGATTTGTCACTGGATGGAGCCAGGGGTCTGAAAGCTTCCTTAAGCTCCCTTCTCCATGGGCATTTCAAACGTGGATGTTCACCTCTACAAAGCCATAAAGGTAGCCACTCACTTTTAAGGGCTTTCATCTGATTAAGCCAGGCCCACCTGAGACAGTCTCCCTTTTTATTAACTCAGAATCAACTTATATGAGACTTTAACTACATCTGCAAAATCCCTTAACCTTTACTATATAATGTAACTTGATCACAGGAGTGATAGCCCCACTTTTGCCAAATTTTATTGATTAGAAACAAATGACAGTTTCCAACCAAAATCCAGGGACAGGAGTTATACAAAAGCATGCCCACCAGAGTTTGGGAATTATTGGCAGTACCCTGGGGTCTGACTGCCATAATGAGCAAAGATCAGTGCTCAGAAATGATATAATATTGCACACCTGCAATTACTACATGCAGTAGAGAGAGAATGTAAGAGGTGGAGGAGGGTGAAGATCACAGCCTATGAACTTTGAGTGTCTTGTGAAAGAGTTTGGATTTGGTGCTTCATGGGATAAGAAACCATTGCAGAATATTCATGGAGTAGAGCTTGGGTACAACCAGCCTGGAAGCACTGAGCAAGGCAGAGGACAGACCAATTTGGAAGGAGGGAGACCACTTAGAACATCCTCACAATTAACCAGCCGAAGGAGGATATACAGAAAAAGAGAAACCAGATATACAAATCTATTTAAGAAAAATGATTACCAGGGGCTTTGAAGATGGGAAAGAGGGAAGGGTACAAGGTGACTAATTTTTGTCTGAGCTGGTTATAATCTCTGGAACAGGGGCCTCCCAACCTGAGTTTGAACATTGACAAATTATCCTATCATTGTGTCAAAAAGTACTTAATACAAATCACTCTGTTGAGAATTTCATGTAAATTCAAATATTTACTAGATGCATCATCCAACTCAAGGAATGTATCAGACACAGAATGTAAAAGACTGGATGCATAAGGCTGTGTGCAGTATCGTATCTGATGGACTGTAATGGCGAGATGTCTAGAGTATATGCTAGCTGTAATATGGTTTTAAAAGGATAGTAAGTAAAGGCTAGATTCAGATATGAAAATTGGGGGTAATACGGGGATTTTTGAGTGAAGGTTAAAGAACTTGCACTTTGTTTATAGGCAGTGGAGAAATCGATGGTTTTGAAACTCAAGGGGGACACTACTGAAACAGTGCTTTCTGAACATTAATTTGCAAATTGATGAGCAAGTTTTAGGTTTGATGGACAATGTCTGGAGACAGGAGAATATTTTAAAGAAAATATTATAATCTAGGGTTGAAGACATATGGATTCGGGCCAGTGGGATTGGAAAATGATTGTCGAGAACCTTCACCCAAACTGCACGAAGTTTGTGGTTGCAGGAAATTGCCACAATGGGTCCTTCTTACTTGGTATCTTCACTTTCTAACCAGCATTTTAAGTGCATCCCCATCATACAGATCAGAACCACCATCAGTACACGTTCCACTTGTCATATGCTTTGGGCTTTAACCTTGTGGTCAAAGAATAACAGTTGATTCCTGTTGTTTCTTAGAAATGCGTACCCTTCTTCACCCAAAGGCTACAGCATCCTGCGTTAGTGGATAATATTTATTTTACTAATAGTACTAAAATTGCTATTGAATGTACATTACCTGTAGATAATATTATGAACACTCAATAAGAGTTATCCCTTTGAATAAACCATTTGGTTATAAACCCAATGACTGGAGAAGAAGCTGAGGTGAAATAACTTGCTAAACTCATAACTCTGGTTAGTAGCAGAGTCTGGATTCTAGCCTGCAACATGCGCAGATGTCTACTGCAGAGACACGGTCTTGACCGCTATGGGACTCTCCTTAATTTGACACTGTAAGCAAAACACTCATGCAATGGAAACATTTAATGGGTTCCATTACTTTAATTGGTTCTCTGTATCTTTCCTGTGGAATTCTCATCCCACTAACTCTTTCTGCAGATGAATTATATGGCCTTTCCACCTTATGTTATTTCCCCCAAGTGGGGAAAAATTAACTATTAATAAAGATGATTTAATATATTTTTTGCATAGTAAATTGGAAAGGGGAGGAAGGAATCTGTCATCTGAGAAGAAATCTATTCAAAAATATATTTCTGTGTTGACAAGTTTGAAACATAATAATAATCTAATTTTGATTATTATAGTTGTCATGGGCCAAACTCGCATACAGCCCATTCAGTGAAATGCTCCCCGTGGTATAATCTAAAGTCGCTAAGAAGTCACGTATTCAATGATAAATTTCTCCATTGTCTACGAAGCCATGATAGCCTTCCTTTTCCACTTAGAGCATTTTCTCTAAGAGCATGTGAGGACATCAAACCACATCATAAGCAGGCAGCCTCAAAGGTATAGACAGGATGAATCACTTTTAGTTACTCATTCATTCAATCATTTGTCCTTTCCATGAGGATATCTTGAGCGATGGATGTGATGACTATATTGGCAGTGCAGAAGTGAAGACAAGCTAGCCAATTGCTTTTGTCTTCCTCGGGGCTGACTTTGAATTACCTTACTGATTTAGAAGAGGAGGACAGAGAAGGAGGTGACTCCAATCCCTGGAGAGTTTCTTCCCTCATTTGATAAAGAGAGCTGTCAAGAGAGATGGCTGATATCGGGGCTGTGGCAGGAAATCATTTCCTTGTGAGGACTCACCTGGTGCAAAAACTCATTAGGGAGTCTGGACAGAGGATGAGAAGAAAGTGTGGAAACTCCTTGAAAGGCAGGAAGATGCTGAGTAGATTGATAATTGTCCACTGATTTTCTGTTTGTTCAGTGAAGAATGTTCCCTTACCCCAGTTATCAAGCTAGAACAGACTTAAAAAAATATAATACTTGTTATAAAAAAAAAACAAAGAAAAAGATTTAGACAATGGGAGAATTAAGGTGAAAGAGATGTCTGTTGCCCACATTAACTCAATGACCAAAAAGAGTGAATTAATGTAATTAGCCAAGGTATTTTGACAAGACTGTCAAATGGCTTAATTAAAATGAAATTTTTCTTATGTTTGTAAAACTCAAAATGCCTTGTTGAGGTAAATCGAGTTACACCCCTCTCCTCTTCACTTGGCAGGTAAGGAACACGAGTTTATTACCATATTTTTTGTGGATGGATAGTAACACTTAACTTTCCTAACAGTTGCTGGTCCATTTAACCTATTTCTTGTTTCAAGAAGGAGATACTTTTATCACTAGTCTCAATAACCCTTATTGGTTTATATCATACATAACCTGGAAAAAATGGAGATTCAAAAACACAAAGAGATTGGCAAATTAACTTTTAAGCTAGAACTAGTCAGTGGGGCAATTTCTGACTTTAGAAGGGTTTGTTTTCCAGCAAGTGTGAAAAGTGCCCTATGCCTTCCTTAAACCACCATGGAACATCTCAGTCCACTCTTGGGAAAAACAAGACTGCCCTAGAATGTAAAGAATTTTAACAGTCTTCTTAGTCACCATCATCTGTGTGAATATTATGAAAAATCCACTGAAATTCATTCACTTATTAAAACTTTTTTTTAACTTAAGTATAGTTAGTTACAGTGTGTCAATTTCTGGTGCACAGCACAATGCCCCAGTCATGCAAATATATATACATATAGTCATGTTCATATTCTTTTTCATTAAAGGTTATTACAAGATATTGAATATGGTTCCATGCTAGACAGAAGAAATTTGTTTTTATCTATTTTTATATATAATGGTTAACCTTTGCAAATCTCAAACTTCCTAATTTATCCCTTCCCATCCCTAATTCAAAAAGACATATGCACCCCATTGCTCACAGAAACACAAGAACAATAGCCAAGACCTGGAGGCAACCTAAATGTCCATCAACATACGACTGGGTAAGGAAGTCATGGTATATTTATACAATGGAATACTACTCAATGATTAATAATAATAATAATAATAATAATAATAATAATAATAATGCCATTTGCGGCAATATGGGTGGATCTGGAGGTCATCATTCTAAGTGAAGTCAACCAGAAAGAGGAAGAAAAATACCATATATCACTCATATGTGGAATCTAAATCAAAAAAAGAAAAGAAAAAAGAGGCCACTAATGAACTCATCTACAAAACTACAAAAATGTAGCTACTTATACTGTTTATTACTAAATGAGGCATGTGTAATTAGCCATTCTCTGCATTATTACCTTAAAACCATTCAGTGCATCCTGTTTCCCCGTGATTCTCCAAAAGATCCTGGAGGTCAGGGGACCATAACCTATAATCTGGAAAACATGAATTCTGAATCTGTACTACAAAGGATTTCTGTAAGGAAAAATTGAGACAATTACACAAAATATGTAAACATAGGGCACTGCTTCAACCATCCTTCCATCAGCAGACAATTTATACTAGTCTCCCACCTAGGATTGTACCATCTGAGATTGTTTTAGTGTAGATGTCTGTCTGGGTACTTTGCACATCATTTTACCACCTGTCATTATTGGAAGATATGTTGACTTTTAAATTAATTTCATTTGGTCCAGACCCACAGTTTTGTAGGAGCAATGCTCCTTATCAAATGAAATTGAATATTAAAGGGGCTTTTGTGTACATTTTTAAGTGAGTTTATTGAATAGCATATTGAACTTTTTTTACGTATAATGCACAATCGATTTCTCACCAGTAAACTACATCTCAACACCGAAGCTCTTAGACAGCCCCAGATGTGGACTCTGCCTCAAAACATTAAGATCTGGCATCCTTTTATGCTTATAGTATTGGAAACTTCGTCATGATACACTGTAAACAGATGAAAGATGATCTACCAGTCTTGTGAAAAATACAAACAAAAGGGATAAATATATAAATAACAGAGCAGTCACCTTGGCTCTTCCCTTCAGTCTGGTTGGCAGGAACATGAAATGTTTACACATCTGGCCTTTAGATGTACCTAGAACATTTGTTTAAAATCTAAAGAACCAGTTTAGTCCTCCAGATAGTGAAAGCTATGTGTCTGCTGTATTTTTCTGTCTGGGGAAATTTTGCAAGTCAGTTTTTTCACAACCATCCCAGAGTGAGCACAGTGGGCTGAGTGCCCGAGCACCCCTGTTTCAGTGACTCTGACTCTGAGGAAAGAGGGGAACTCCATACATTTCTGGGCCATTTTTTCTAATACGTTGAGGCTGCCAACTCAGCATGGAGCTTGGTAGTGCAGTAAAGGGCACCATGTGTTTGAAACTGTATTTTTACCATCTCCAGTTTTTTTTAAGATCTTTGTCTTTGGGAGCATTTCATAAGTAGGCACTAAGCAGTTTTTTGGGGTTTTTTTTCCTTGCCTGCAATGGTTAGATAAAGAGGATTCTAACATTTTTTTAGATCTTAAAGCTGCCTCGATGGCATTGCTCTGCATTTTAAGGAGATGCTTGGAAAAATAAAGCACTATAATTTTTAAAGATCCACTAACATTCACTTACCTTCTATAAATGTGCTGTAATAGTTCACGGAAACTGAAAGGTTTCAAAATGACTTCTGAGCATTTCTTGGAAGGGTTCAGAGTAACTTTCATGTTTGAATGAAACCTACTTTCTGAGACGCTGTCTACAGATTCTGGATGTAATTTTCTAAGGTGGAATACTTTGTCCCATTTTTTTGTCTCCATTCTTCCAGCAGTAATTTCGTCTGTGAAGGATGACACACGTCTGTGGACCCACACAATAGGAGATGATGACAATGGGAAACTACCCTCATGGCACAATGTATTGTTCTGCGTCTCCTAAACTCCAAGAATAAAAGACCTTTTTTTCCAGCACTGTATAATTTTCACACATCTTCCTCTTCACTAAATGCCTCATTAGCTTTATCTTAAGTGGGTTTTGTTTACCAAGAAATTTGTATGCTTCGTGAAATAAGATGATTTTTCAAAGTGACAGAAACGCAGCATTCCCACTGTGCTACTTAGAAATCTGTTGCTAAGAGTGTTCTGTTTGAAAATCAGAGCACAAATTGGGTGCTTCCTCTCAGTGCTGTTGGGTTAAAGTCTTCCTCAGACCTCTCTCCGTGTGATATCCCATTAGCTCACCCTGGTTTGGATTAGAGCCAAGCTCCCGTCTCCAACCCCATGATTGATTCTCTGCTTCCCGGTGCACAGCATGTGCCCCTGACCGGCTTCAAGTGTTTGTTTGACCTTCTGTGTCTGTTCCGTGACAGCCCTCACTTTGGGAGTGTGCACTGTCTACTTTGTATGCTAGGTGTTAACCAGACGTACAATAGGAAGGCGAGAGGATGGCTCCAATCTTACCTAAAGCTTGTACGCCTGTGGTGACCGTTTTTCTAAACCCAAAATTGAGACAAATTGGTTGACAAATATGAATAAACTTGTGGGCACAGAGGGAGATAATATTTTAAGATAGAACAATCCTGGAAAAAAACCCACAACACTGAGTTCAGACACAAACAAACCCAAATGCAGACACACACACACACACATCCTTGGTTCCACGCACAGCCACCCCATCCTCCTCAGCAGAAATTACCACTGATCGATGGTAATTTTACAAGTTTACTCTGCATAGAGTTATCTATACACTGCGTGCAAATTCCTTTTCAGCCAATTTAATTTACTCACTTTTTTGAACGCATCTCAAAGACACAGTTAAATATTAGATACTTTCCTACAAATTCCATGAGCCCCAATATTTTAATCTTATGTTTATATATAGCATCTTATAAATTTTATAAATATTTTAATTTTATGCTTATATATAGCAATTTATGAATCTTGTAGTCAATAAAAATCTGAAGCCCTTCATTAGTAGGATTTCACACTTATTTTCTGATTTCCAAACACTCAGACTTTGTGTAGATTCCATAGTATTGCATTTTGTTCAATAAGACAGTAGACAAAATACTGTTTTGCACAGGTGGTGTATAATCTCACAACACATTAAGTATTAAAAGAATAATTGCTGGCATCACCCTGACATATTTTCTGTAAGAACACACACATATACACATGTATATATATATTCTATTTAAAATTGTAGATCAATTTTTGAGTTTTTATACTGCTTTTAAGAAACAAACATTTCCAAGTAGCTTAAAAAGCAGTTGCCACAATCAAGACAAGGATTTCACAGTGTATTTGCCAATAAAAGCATTTCAAATAATTTATGTTCAGTTGTGCAGGGTTTTTAAGGGTCCATGCAGACAGCTGCGAGTTACCTTGGAGAATCTATAACGAAGGTAACTCTTATGAGACTTACTCCCTCCCATATGGAAAAAATATTACAGCCTTGACATTGATGCACGCAATATATTTCTAAGATGACATTTACACAATACCGTTCTTGCCAGTAAAAAGTAACACTCCAAAGAAGAAAGTGTTTCTATAGTATGGTACAATATGCCGCAAGAGGTCTAATGTTCCAATTTCTACACTTTTTCTACTCATTCTCTGAACAAGTCAGTATTAACCTGATGGAAATATTTTTTAAATAATCCAGTATGTGTAGCACTAAAATATTCATTTAATCTAAGGAAATTTAAAAGGTGATCAAACGTGATTTGTGTGAAATATACAGTGCAATGTTTATTACCTTCATGTTTCATTTCACCTTTACGTCTCTGAGCTGTTTGCAACTATGTGCACAATGCTGTGACTCTGACCTCCCAGAAGCACTCTTGGCACCTTCCGCCCTCGCCAGCCCCCAATGCTGAACTAGATGGGTGGCATCTCCAGGCTCTTTTGCTGTCTGGCTTCTGAGGTGTGTTTGGACAATGGGTGACATGGGGTGGAGCTCAGAGGCAGGAGAATGAGGTGGGAAGTGGATCCCAGCTCCCTGCCTACTGGGAGGTGAACCTTTATAGGAGGTTGCTGGGTAGTTCCCTGCTGGAACTGGAACCTCTCCAGTCCCCATAACTGCTGTCTTCCTGGGTCCTGCAGCCAAGGGTAGAATCAGCTCCCTGCTGTGCAAGCTTTGAGAACACCCATCCCTTACCAGTGTCCCATAGCCTGTCTATGGATCTGTAAAGAGTCCCTTCATTCAATCTGTCTGTTTTTTTAATTAAGTATGGTCAGTTACAATATGCCAATTGCTGGTATGCAGCATAATAGTCCAGTCATACATATCAATACACATATTCTTTTTCATATCAGTTACTACAAGATGTCAAATATAGTTCCCTGTGCTATACAGTAAAAATATGTTGTTTATCTAGTTTATATATAACAGTTAGTATCTGCAAATCTCGACCTCCCAATTTATCCCTTTCTACCCCCTTTGCCCTGGTAACCATAAGTTTATTTTCTATGTCTTTGAGTCTGTTTCTGTTTTATAAATAAGTTCATTGATCTTTTATTTAGATTCCACATATGACTGATAGCATATGGTATTTTTCTTTCTCTTTCTGGCTTACTTCACTTAGAATGACAATCTCCAGGTCCATCCACATTGCTGCAAATGGCATTATTTTATCATCTTTTATGGCTGAGTAGTATTCCATTGTATAAATATATTACAACTTCTTTACCTAGTCACCTGTCAATGGGCATTTAGACTGTTTCCATGCCTTGGCTATTGTATATAGTGCTGCTATGAACATTGGGGTGTTCATATTAAAATTAGAGTTCCCTCCAGATATATGGCTAGGTGTGAGATTGCTGGATCATAGGGTAAGTCTGTTTTTAGGCTTTTGAGGAATCTCCATACTGTCTTCCATAATGGCTGCACCAAACTACATTCCCACCAGCAGTGTAGGAGGGTTCCCTTTTCTCTACACCCTTTCCAGCATTTATTGTATGTGGACTTTTTAATGGTGACCATTCTGACTGGTGAGGAGTGAGATATTTATACAAAGGAATATTACTCAGCCATAAAATATAAAAAAATGCATTTGTGGCAACATGGATGGACCTGCAGATCATCATTCTAAGTGAAGTCAGCCAGAAAGAGAAAGAAAAATACCATATGATATCACTTATATGTGGAATCTGAAAAAAAGGGGGGGGAAAGGACACAAATGAACTCATCAAAACAGAAACTGACTCATAGACAAAGTCAACAATGTTATGATTACTGGGGAAAAAGGGGTGTGTAGGGATAAATTTTGGTGTTTGAGACGTGCAAATGTTAACCACTATATATTAAAATAGATAAAAATCAGATTTCTTCTGTGTAGCACAGGGAACTCTATTCAATATCTTGTAATAACCTTTAATGAAAAAGGATATATGCATGTATATGCATGACTGGGACGTTGTGCTGTACACCATAAATTGACACACTGTAACTGACTGCACTTGAATAAAAAAACTGCATTCACTTTTGAACCACAGAGTTCTTTAGTGTCTTTCATCCTCACGTGTCCACTTTAAAGTGTACCAAACTCCAGAGATTCAGAAAAAAAGAATCTTTATTTCCTTTATGCAAAGTTTCAAGTTATATCTTCTCTTCAAACAGAGCCAGAGCTTTCCATAAATGTTTCTAAGTGAGACCAATCTCAGGGTCAGCAAATCAGTATAGTTTAAATCTTCTGGGACAGAAATGGAGAAAAGTTGTTGTCTTCACGGACGTTAACAGGTATATTTTTAGGTTTTTTTTTTAAATATGACAAGAGTGTATCTATGAAAATACTCTAAATTTATTTTTCTTAGTCCTGTCTGTTGAATTTGGCTTCCTACAAGTTTGATCATTCTTTTCCCTACTTTCTCTTCTCCAAGTTAACTATTTACTGTTTCATTATAATACTAATCAAATCCATTTAAGGCACTGAGTTTCCCTCCAAATCATCCAAAACTCTTCTTAAATCATCCAAAAACCTGATGATCATTCCCTTTATTCCTCTGGGCCACATTCAAGAGACATATTTTCCTAAGAGCAAATTATTATTTGATTCTTTGAAAGTTGGGCTTACTCTATGACTTACTGCTTGGTAAGTTCCTGCTGCAAATATTTAAATTAAATCATCATGGACTGTGGACCCAGCAATAAAGTATAATGTTTAATAATAATTTCCCATTTTAAAACCTGTTATAAAATACATTTATTCCATTTATTTTTGTAATGTTGAGAGGGAGACAAAATGATTGTCCCCGTCTTACATCCATACAAAAATTGAAAGGTTATGAGTGGATTAAACCAAGGCCATCTGATTGCTGAGTGGTAGACAGGGAATCTAAGACTCAGGGCTTCCTTCTCAGAGTCTTCTGGTCTCTGTCTGGTACCAGCCTCTGGTTGGTACCACTGCATCACTTCAAGGTGGTAACTGGGAACAGTATGGTCCGGTCTGTTTAATGCCTGGTGATAACTTTAGTGAACATATAAAGATGTGAAGTAAATAGTACATGGTAGACACAGATGAACTCTAGTGAGGGACGTTCAGACATCTGACCCCAAAGTAGAGTTAATCTGAATTGTTGGCAGCTTTTAGGAGAGATTGTATTTTAGAAATAGTCAGCTACTGAATTTGAACTCCATCTTGCCCCTAATACAATATTTTATTGATGGGGAAACACAGAGCAAAGTGTTCATCTAAAGCAATGGGATAAGTGGTCCTAGGATCAGACACAGGACCCTGGGGTGCTAACTACAAGAGCTCGCAAGGTGGCCCACAGCTAAGTGGTTGACTTAAATGAACTATAGTAGCAGACCTAGAATAAATCCAGTTTATCCTGATCGTCTGAGTCTGTTTAGAGTGTCAACTCGGTGATTATCTTAGATTAAAAACAGTATTGCACTGTAAAGAGAACACAGGTTGGAATGCACACAGACAGGGTCCAAAACCCTGCTCAGTCCCTTTTCATCTGGAGACCTGGAGCAACTTAATGTCACCAAGACTCAGATTTCTTAATGTTGGCGCAGATACAATAACTTTGTATGCAGGCCAGATACCTAACGTACATAAGCTCGTTCCTATTTACCATGGGAGTATTTCATGTTAGTTTCTTTCACGTAGAAAGACCATTGTGAAGACAAAACCTCCATCCTGGCTTTGCTATGAAAAGGCCATTTAGCCTTAAATGAGTCACTGCCTCTCTCTGGGTGTCATCGTTAAAATGAAGTGGCAAACCGACACCACAGGGAATCCCATCTCACACCTGGCAAAAGTGTTCTCCTCGAAAGACAGCAAACAGCAGGTCTTGGTAAGGATGTGGAGAAAAAGGAATCCTCCTGCACTGCTGGTGGGAATGCAAATTGGGGCAGCCACTACGGAGAGCAGTATGGAGGTTTCTCAAAACATTAAACACAGAACTACCATATGATCCAACAATTTCACTTCTGGATATTTACCTGAAGGAAATAAAAACACTAACTTGAAAAGATACATACACCCCAATGTTCATAGCAGCATTATTCATGATAGCCAAGATAAGGAAGCAAACTAAATGTCCATCAACAGATGAATGGATAAAGAAGACTTGGTGTATGTATGATAGAATCTTATTTCACCATCAAAAAAGGAATTTTTCCATTTGTGACAACATGGCTGGATCTAGACGGTTTTACACTAAGTGAAATAAGTCAGAGAGGGAACGACATATATCATATAATCCCACTTGTATGTGGAATAGGAAAACAAAACAAAAAAACTGAAAACAGACTTGGGGTACAGACAACAAACTGGTGGTTACCAGAAGAAAGGGGGTTGAGATGGGGGTAAAATTAGTGAAGGAGACCAGACCTCTAGTTACAAAATAAATAAACCACAATGGCATAACATACAGCATAAGGAATATAGTCCATAACATGGTAACAACTCTGTGCGGGGACAGATGGTTACTGAACGTATCATTTCACAGTGTTTGCAAATGTCAAACCACTATGTAATACACCTGAAACTCATATAATATTGTGTGGCAACTATATTTCAATTAAAAAGAGAGAAAAAATGTAATAAAATTACCTTTTAAGACTTTAGATTTAAACAGAAAAATCAAAACAAAATGAAATGGCCTCTTTTTCCAACTAGGCAACTACTCTTCTTTAATGATTTGCTTCTAAGTTGCTAGAATTTAGTTCCATAATCTTTTAGTCTCTTCACACAAACATTTTCAAACACTTGTTCTCAGTGTATCCATAAATAAATGCTCCGTAAAATTAGCTATATTCCTAGCTACTAGCTCTCTACGGACTTTTACATCTAAATAGCATAATATCTTATATCAGCTCAGCTGCGAACTAACCAGACTATTTACAGCCTAAACTATATGGAAAGATCATTTGGTGTGAGAATAATTTACAGAAGAGTAAGATCCTCTGTGTTCATCAGATTAGGTGCTGCCTATCTGTTCTTAACCGATTCTGCCATATGGTTTAATTGACTTTAGCTCAAAACACCCAAATGGGGAGACTTTAACAAAAGATACAGCTGCTGTATCATCTAGTAAGTGCAAAGTCAATAGCAATTTAAGGGAAATAGCTGGTAATCAGAATAAATTATAACTGGGATTATTTTTTGCAAAGTTTGCCCAAGTTATCATTCAGGGGTGGAATATACCTGTATTTTTAAGACTTTTATTTTAAAGTTGGAATAAACTCCAAGCACAGGAAATGCTTGTTTGCTAAGAACAGAAATAAGTCATGTTTTGTCCATCACAAGCACACTGGGCTATGTGATCCACAAATCTCACATTCAGGCAAGGTCAAAGCACACATTCTCACATCACCTTCGGAAACTTTGTAGTAGGGCTGGGTGTAAATTCACCTTTAGGTAATGAGCAGGTAATTTGTCATTCCTCTTAGAAAACAGAAAATGGTTTTTGGAGGTTGGTTCTGTGCTGTGATAAATTTTTATCCTTTACTGGGACCTCACCAAGCACAGAGCCATGTGTGAGTAAACGTCCCCATAGTTTGCATCGCACAGCTGTCATTGTTGGGCACCAGATGATTATCCCCACAGCTGTTTCCACATTTTAAGAAGGAAGCATGGAAACTGAAGACAGTTTGTAATGAAAGAAAGAACAGAAGAAAAGAAGTGGGGAGGGCAAGAAGGAGTTATAAATTAGAGCCTAAAATGACAGATCAAGAGATTAGAATCATCTGGGTTTGCGTGCCCCCCAAACTCATGTATTGACATTCTAACCCTAGTACCTTAAGAATGTAACTGTATTTGAAGAAAGGTCTTTAAATAGTAACCAAATTAAAATGAGGTCATTAGGGTGGGCCCAAATCCAATGTAATATGTCTTTATAAAAAGATTAGGACAGAAACACAGGGAGGGAAGACCATACGAAGACACACGGAGAATTCGGCATCTACAAGCCAAGGAGGGAGCTTTCAGAAGAAACCAACCCTGCTAACACTTTGACCTCAGACCTTTAGCCTCCAGAACTGTGAGAAAATACATTTTTGTTGTTTAAGCCACACACCCAGTCTCTGATACATTTTCGTGGCAGCTGGACCAAACTGAAACACCGAGCAATGGAAGGGATACTGTGTGTCAATTTAATACTTGTGTTTGACTATCAGAAGTTTCACTTAATGGATAACTTTCATCAGCTGTCTTAGATGTACATAATTAGATGACATGAAAGGGGCAAATAATTGGACTTTCTAGTCATTTTGTTAAGTTGAATACATTGTAATAAATTAGACTGAAATATTCATCCTAACTTTTTGTTCATGAAAGTGTTGATATCAACTCATAGACAAAAAAAAATACTGCCATTCAAAGATCAATCAAGTGATATCGCCGAATAGATACATGGACAATGTCTTCAGTCCTGATTGTGAAAATCACCTTTGAATACACAACAGCCTGACTTGAGTGAGGGCTTTATCTTGTCTCAGTATGGATAATGGGATCTTCTCAGGCCCTACTCAAACGTCACCTAAAAAACCTGAAGGTCTTCTACACTTACCCATTTCTTAAATATGTAATGGAAAATAACAGAACCATTAAAGTGAGGGGAAATTTACACAACAGTGAATCAAGCCTCTTAGGAGATTGAATTCTTGATGTTGTAAATATCAAGATTTAAGTGAAAAAGGCTTTAAATTCAAGAGGATTTATTGGCTTATTCAACCAAAAAGTCTAAGGAAGAAGTTTAAGTGTGCTTTGATCCTGAGGGTCCCTAGATTGCCAGATTTCTGTCTATAGTTTAAAATAATTCTCTCAGCACGGTTATCCTTCATATGCCAAATATATCCTCTAGTGTCTTTCTACATCATAATAAAATAGGTGCCTCTGTTACAAGCTTTATGTTCAGAGAATATATTCTCATAACATTCAGACAACTGGTCCAAGTGTGGCCATCAACCAGCATCGTGAGGAGATGGTTCTTCTAAGTGAAGTCAGCAGAAGGAGAAAGAAAAATGCCATCTGATGTCACCCATATGTGGAATCTAAACAAAGAAAAAAGAGGACACTGATGAACTCATCTAAAAAGCAGAAACAGACACATAGTCAACAATCTAATGGTTACAGGGGGTAAGGGAGTGGGAATGGATAAATGGGGAGTTTGAGATTTGCAAAGGTTAACCACTATATATAAAAATCGATAAACAAGAAGTTTCTTCTGTAGAGCACAGGGAACTATATTCAATATCTTGTAGTAACCTCTACTGAAAAAGAAAATGAAAATGAATGAATATATGTATATATATGCATGACTGGGACATTGTGCTGTACACCAGAAATTGGCACATTGTAACTGATTGTATTTCAATTTAAAAAAAAAAGCATCAGCATAATTCCCTACGAGACTGTGAAAAGTTCAAATTCTAGGTAATTTGTCCGGTAATTAGAAAAGGTAACTGACCAATTTATCAGATCTCTGAATAAGAATTTCTGGGATCGGGGCTCCAAAATCTGTCTTAAATCCTTCAAATGATGTTGATAAACACTACATTTTGAGAAGCTCTGTCCTAGAGCAATTGTTTCAAACCTGGTTTTATATAAGCTATCACCTGGGGGAGGTTTTAAAATAATACCATGGCCTAAGTTGCATCTCAGAGATGCTAATTTTGTTGATCTGAGGAAGGGACAGGACCATGCAGCCTTTGCTCTGAATGCAGGTTTCATTTACACATTTAGTTAAATAACACCAGTCCCCAACAACTAAAATTTCTGGTGCCACGACTTATTAACTGCCTGTCATTGCATAGAAAGTAAACTCCACAGCCACTTCTTCAGCCCACAGATCCCTATGAAAATAACAAATGCGCATTAGGATCAGTGATCAGTCACATCACTCTACAGCAGCTCTGTGGTTACCGCACATCTGTTAGGTCACAGACGTAGACTGCAAAGTGGTCTCTCAGTGATACCCCCACATAGTGTCATAAAGACGGATAATCAATGCAGGAGATTGGCCAACAAAGATAAGAGGGCAGCAAAGAAAGGAAAAGTGAAAATGCTGAAAGTGAGCTATAGATCAAGTGTAAATGAATAGTAAGAGAATTAGCTGATCGTGGGAATGTTGAGTCCCGCTATTACTCCAGATTCTATTCAATCTTTCTTTTTTAATTGAAGTACCATCAGTTACAATGTGTCAGTTTCTGGTGTACAGCATCATGTCCCAGTCAGGTATATACATACATAGATTCATTTTCATATTCTTTTCCATTAAAGGTTATCACAAGCTATTGAATGTAGTTCCCTGTGCTCTACAGAAGAAATTTGTTGTTTTATCAGTTTTTATATGCAGTGGCTAAGATTTGCAAATCTCTAACTACCAAATTTATCCCTTCCCATCCCCTTTTCCATAAACTCTAGACATGAAGTCAGAGGAACTTACCAAAGACAAAGTTATAACATAAATGAGGAAAATGGTTGTGGGGAAAAAAAACCGGATGAAGGTGTCCCTGAGGAAGTGTCAGTGGCAAAAAAATTCACATTAAATAAACTCCTGGAGGTATCTCACAATGTGAAAAGTCCAAAGGCTAAAACGTTGGAAGCTGATCTAAACTCGGAGAAGGGTATGAAAATTTGCCAGAGCACAGAAAACTGCACGTTCCCTAACATGTTTTAGAACGAGAAGGCAAGCACTGTTCCAATTACTTCTGATAAATTTTCCACAAAGAAAGAAAACATTATTCTCAATATTTATGACACTTAAAATTGCAGTGTCATAAACATTAGTTTCACTTAAAAAAAATGTACCCAACATTAAATAAACAGTAAGAGAGTTTTCTAATATTTTGACAAAAAATGGTTAAAGGTCAGGGATCCAGTGTAATTTTTCCAATGATTGTTAAGACCGCTTTGCACTGAGGGAGCTGAGCGGGCATTTCTGCAGGTCTGTGCTACCATGTGAACTGGGGACTGCCTGCACCCAGAACTCCCTGGCAGTGGGTGGGGGTCCTCCAAAGTAGGGCGGAGGACCACCGATCCGAGCAGCAGCTCTCACAATGAGCTTCTTGAACGTTAGCATCGATATCAGTACCTTATCGTTTACTAGAAATGTAATGTCATGGGTTCCAGCCCACTAGGGGTGGGGCCCAGGAATTTGTGTTTTATTTAACAAGCTCTCCAGGTAATCATCATTCAAATGCATACTAAAGATGAAGGATCACTGATGCAGAGAATAGAGTGCTTCCCTTACCCAGAGGTCAGCATGAGGGGCAGCCTTTCCCAGGCATCCTGTGTGGTCCAGTCCTTAACTGAGACACTCAGCACTCACTATTGTCACTGAGAAGGTGGCTGCTGGGAGGAGTCCAATAATATCTACTCTAACTCTTTTCTTATAAGCTTCTCAAAAAAAAAAAAGAAAAGCTTTAAAATTAAAAGGGAAGAAAATCTAAAAAGGCATGGTTTTTAAGTACGCATGCAAGTTATTGAAATTTGATAACTGTGTTTCATAAAAAATGTTTCCTGATTCCACTGAACTGAAAGTGTAACGGAGGTACTGCTTAAAGGAACTGATCCACAGACAATATACTGACCTAGGAAGCTTCTATTCCAGGATCCTTGTGTCAGGCAGCATCTAACGTAGCAGGGAGAGAGGAGCTCTGAAGAGCTGTGCAAGGTGAGAGACGTTTATAGGTCAAATTGTGCATGAACAATGAAGTTATCTGGGGCCTTGGTGATGGGTTAAAACAGGGTTACCCTATGGAGAAGGGCCTTCATGGCACGAGGTCCTGGGTTCAATCCCCAGCACCTCCATTAAAAAATAAATAAATAAACCTAATTACCTCCCCCACCCCCCCAAAACAACAACAACAACAAATTTTTTTAAGTGCACCAGGAAACTTTTGGGAGTGAAGAACGTTTATTATCCTGACTGTGGTTGTGGACTCACAGGTGTATACCCAATGCCAAGATTTATCAAATAGTACTCTTCATAACCAGTTTGTTGTAGTCAGTTTTACCTCAGTTGAAGTTTTATGAACTAGAGAAAAAGAGAGAGAGAGAAAGAAATAAATTTGTCCCATATATTGAAACATATTAAGATGATGTTAACTCTCAATTTTCTGTTATTTTTGCTGTATTTTCTCCGTCAGCAACTGAATTGACAACTTACGCCTAATTTTTATGAAGATTATTTATCATACACCCATAAGTTTTGTAATTTTTTTCCCATAATTTGCTAGTAAACTGAAGTATAAAATAGTACTAATATCAAAAATAATTTCCAAATTCTTTAGTAACAAATGTACTTGGTTTATTTCTTGGATCTCCTGATTTCAAAAGAATAATTAGCAAATTAAACATAGGATTCTGAAGTAAATGTTAAACATTTTAACATACATCAGCCTCCATAGTTTCACAAAATTATATTTTAAAAATTATAGTTGGATATTTAGATGACGATAAATTAAATAAGATGGTATTAAAATGATCCACAAATAGTCAAAATATGAACCAAAGTATACTAGTATATTTAATATTTTCCCTTAAAAATCACCCAATAGACATGTAACATTTTATTCCATTCCTTTCAAGCAAACGAATGACTGGTTTTCAAAAACTAACACGAAAAGCCATCATATGTAATCATTTGCAAAACAAGGAAAAGAAAAGTAAAGAAGGAAAGGAAGAAATTAACCCGGACTGAGCGCTCATCAACTGCCAGGAACCATGTGAGGTTCTTTATATACGATGTTTCATTTAATCAAGAGTCAATCCAGAGCTTAGTCAGCAGTTTAAAATTTAATACCAAAGCTTCAGTCTGGAATATTGGTCATGTTCAAGATCCAATGACAAAAGAGTAAATATTGTTTTTTTTTTTTTTTACCATAACACAGTGCTTAATATAGTGCCAGATTTATTGTGGATGCTTAATATATTTTCTCTTGATGAATGCATGTATTGTCCACTTACCCTAATTTTTAATTCCCACTAAGAAGATTACAGCAAGAGACAGATAATATGTGTCTACAGAATATTCCATTTAAGAGATGAGAGAACCCTAACTGGTTGGCTGTCTGGTCACAAAAGCAAAGACCAGCTCACCCTCACCCCCAAAAAAACCAAAAGTACTGTGAAAAGAGTCCATTAGAAAGCCCAGTGGCAGCGGCTGCATCCCCATGCTCAGGGAAGGTAATTGTAGGACTTCCCCCTAACAGGGAACACCTGTGACTGAAGATAGCTCTGTGGACGTGTCTCTCGAGCTCCCCCATGCACACAGAAGCGTTCTGGAATCCTGAGGGTGGGGAGGTTCCACCAAAGGTCGGCAGCACGTGGGTTCTAACGGAATCCCTTAGCTCACCACACCTAAGTGTTTTCCTAAGTCTGGCTGCTAGGGGGGTGTGTTGGAAAGCCCAGTGTAAGCGGCTGCTTCCCCATGTCAATGGAAGGAAATTATCGGACTTCCACTAACAGGGAACACCTGTGACTGAAGATAGCTGCATGGAGGAGTTTCTCGGGCTCCCCTATGCACACATAAGGGTTCCGGAATCCTGAGCGTGGGGAGGTTCCACCAACGGTCGGCAGCATGAGGGTTCTAATGGAATAATTTAGCTCATCTCCCCTGAGAGTTTTCCTATGTCAGGCTGTCAGGGAAAGCTAGGGGGTTGCTGGAAAGCCCAGTGACAGCGGCTGCCTCCCCATGTTCAGGGAAGGAAATTATCGGTCTTCCCCCTAACAGGGAACAACTGTGACTCAAGATAGCTGCATGGTGCAGTCTCTCGTGCTCCCCCAAACACACAGAAGGGTTCCGGAATACTGAGCATGGGGAGGTTCCAGTAAAGGTCGGTAGCGCGTGGGTTCTAATGGAATAATTTAGCTCATCTCCCCTGAGTGTTTTCCTGAGTCTGGATTCCAGGGAAAGCTAGGGTGTTGTGCTGGAAAGCCCAGTGGCAGCGACAGTGTCCCCAAGGTCAGGGAAGTTATTTATCAGAATTTCCCCTGAGAGAGAACCCCTGTGAATGAAGATAGCTGCTTGGAGTGGTCTCACGTGCTCCCCCACGCACAGCGAATGGTTCCGGAATCCTGAGCGTGGGGAGGTTCCACCAACGGTTGGCAGCATGTGGGTTCTAACGGGAACCCTTAGCTCATCTTCTGAGTATTTTCCTGATTCTGGCTGCCAGGGAAAGCTAGGGGTTGTGCTGGAAAGCCCAGAGGCAGCGAATGCCTCCCCAAGGTCAGGGAAGGAATTTATCAGAGTTTCCCCTAACAGGGAACACCTGTGACTGAAGATAGCTGCGTGTCGTTTTCTCTCGAGCTCCCCCACGCACAGCGATGGTTCCGGAATCCTGAGCGTGGGGAGGTTCCACCAACAGTCGGCAGCGCGTTGGTTCTAACGGAAACCCTAAGCTCGTCTCCCCTGAGTATTTTCCTAAGTCTGGCTGCAAAGTAAAGCTAGGGGGATGTGCTGGAAAGCCAGTGGCAGTGGCTGCATTCCCATGAGCAGGAAACGTAATTATCAGCTATCCCCCTAACAGGGAACACCTGTGAATGAAGATAGCTTCGTGGACGGGTCTCTCGAGCTACACCACGCACAAAGAAGCTTTCCAGAATCCTGAGCGTGGGGAGGCTACACAAACGGTCGTCTGGGCGTGGGTTCTAATGGAATACCTTAGCTCATCTCCCCTGAGTGTTTTCCTGAGTCTGGCTGCCAGGGACAGCTAGGGTGTTGTGCTGGAAAGGCCAGTGGCAGCGGCTGCGTCCCCAAGATCAGGGAAGTTATTTATCAGAATTTCCCCTAACAGAGAACCCCCGTGACTTAAGATAGCTGTGTGGAGTTTTCTCTCGAGCTCCTCCATGCACAGAGAATGATTCCGGAATCCTAAGCATGGGGAGATTCCACCAACGGTCTGCAGAGCGAGTGTTCTAACAGAATCCCTTAGCTCGTCTCCCCAGAATGTTTTCCTATGTCTGGCTGCCAGGGAAACCTAGGGGTTTGCTGGAAAGCCCAGTGACAGCAGCTTCCTCCCCATGTCCAGGGAAGAAAATAATCATTTTTCCCCCTAACAGGGAACAACTGTGACTGAAGATATCTGCGTGGAGCTGTCTATCGTGCTCCCCCACGCACACAGAAGTTTTCCGGAATGCTGAGCATGGGGAGGTTCCACCATTGTCGGCAGCACGTGGGTTCAAATGGAATTCGTAAGCTCGTCTCCCGTGAGTGTTTACATGATTCTGGCTGCCAGGGAAAGCTAGGGGTTGTGCTGGAAAGCCCAGTGACAGTGGCTGCCACCCCAAGGTCTAGTAAGGAATTTATCAGAATTTCCCCTAACAGGGAACACCTGTGACTGAATACAGATGTGTGGAGCGGTCTCTCATGCGACCACATGTACAGAGAATGGTTCCTGAATATTAAGCGTGGGGAGGTTCCACCAACTGTCGGCAGCGCATGGGTTCTAACGGAATCCCTTATATCAACTCCCCTGAGTGTTTTCTTGAGTCTGGCTGCCAGTGAAAGCTAGGGGGTTGTGCAGGAAATCCCAGTGGAAATGGCTGCCTCCCCAAGATCAGGGAAGGTATTTATCAGACTATCCCATAACAGGGAACACCTGTGACTGAAGATAAATGCGTGGATGTGTCTCTCGAGCTTCCCCATGCACAAAGAAGGGTTCCGGAATCCTGAGCGTGGGGAGGATTCACCAAAGGTTGTCAGCGCGTGGGTTCTAATGGAAACCCTTAGCTCGTGTCCCCTGAGTGTTTTCCTATATCTGACTGCCAAGGAAAGCTTGAGGGTTGTGCTGGAAATCCCAGTAGCAGCGGCTGCATCCCCATGCTCACGGAAGGTAATTATAGGGAATGAAGGTGTATAACGGGAGGCTTGTGGCTGGTGGATCTTAGGTAACCGGGCAGAGATCTGTGGGTGGATCTGTGTGATGGAGGGGCTGCAGCCCTTTGTGGAGCTTGGCTTAAGTCTTTGGTCCGGGAATCTGTGTAAGTTGGAGATACTGCTGCTGACCAAAGACCTGAGATCACGGGTCAGTTTCCAGAACCTAAAAGGGCAGACAGTGGAAGATCTGCCTGTAATCAGCTGACTGGTGAGGCTCCGAGGTACATTCAGAATTCCCCACTCCTGTTGAAGTCGACTTTATGGGAGACACGAAGAGAAGCTGGCCGAAAACTTGGCTGCACGGATTGAGGAGAGATGCGAACACATTGATGAGAGATGTTCTGCTACAATGGAGAATACTGGCATGGAGACAGCTGTAGAGGATACCAGGTTTGAAAGACATTCATGAGAATTTTTGAACATCGCTGAAACTTGCAGAAACATACAGTGTGCCAACGTGGACTTAAGAATGTTCCTCAATTCTCTGCTCCAAGAACGGATCCAAGATCCCTGACATCTAAAAGAGAAGAGATGGCTGAGATGATCAAAACAATCATGTTCTTGGAAGAGGACGTGAGAATCCACATGTCCCAAGGGGCATTTCCAAGCTATTAAGACCAAAATGCACCATGACCTGGTAAGCCTTTCACCAGGTTTCGGCCTAGCTAGTAAGCATATGCTCTTCCCTCCCCTCCACTCAGGCATCCATCTGGAAGGATCAAAACCTGACCTGCAAAGAAGCCAGTACTAGAAGAGCAAGCCCCTCCTAGAATCAGAGTTCCCCCAGAATCACACTCTGTGAACAACAGTGAACTCCTTAAAGGTCAAATAGTCTCGACTGAAACAGATAGGAATTGAATACTTAGCTCCCACAAAGAAACGATGGCCTTCCGTTAGATTCAGCAAATGCTGGGTTTATGCCTACTCTGGGGTGAAGTCAGTGTGGTAAGTGAGTGGAATCATTGACTGAACCGTAATATGTATTAGACCTCAGTTTTTCAAGACAGTGTAGGTAAATATTATAAGTCAGATATTGAACTGAAATGTAAAAGTAGCCAATGACATTAAAGACCCTGCTTACGTGGACAGTCTTTCAATTGAGTCAAGCCACCTGGGGCACTATATCATGGGGGTGCAGACTTGGTTGCGTTAAATTGCTTTACCCAACATGATCGCATGATTAAGCGTTCTCATCACTGATAGAATTACACCTGGTTCTCAATAGCCTAGCATAGCTACAGCAGGGTACTCACAGCTAAAAAGGCTCTAGGTGCTTTTGGATTCAAACCTAAATGTATAAATTTGATTTGTTTTCTCTTGTATTTTCCAAGAGAGGATGTAACCCCTTGAAATGCCAACATTGTCCAGTAGGTGTCATTGGTAGTAAAGGGCACCAAATGAACAACTGAATCCTAAGTTGGGGGTTATTTCATGTTTCCAATAGGTATTTCATGGTTCCTGTTGGTTTCGGAGGCTTCAACAGTAAAGAGTTGTCATGCACTCTTTAAAAGATTGGACTGCTAGTTTGCATTCTATCTGTCTATGTTTTCCTTAGAGCTGACAAAATGTTACCAAAATTGACAAGTCTGGCTTCTAGGTCGATTGAGTGTGTTTCAAAAAATAACTTCATTTTCGTATAACTCCCAAAACATGTAAATCAATTCTATTAAACTTTTTAAAGACTGCAAATGAGATATCAACACAATGTCAAAACTGGAGTCTTCGGACAATCCCTCCCACCACGGCTGTATGGAAACAAAGAGCTAAACAAAAACCACATTTCTGTGAAATGTATCTGGAACGTATTGATTCATCGATACCCAGTTGGCAGAGAAGAAGTGCAAACTGCACTCACTCGCTCCCATGTACACAGCAATGGAAATATCCACTCACTCAGCCCTTGGCACAGGACACATGCCGAAGAGAGGTCTGTTACTTCCAAAGACAGGATGAGTCCTCAGAACACCAGGAAGTAGGAGAAGGCAAAGCAGGGATTGGAAACCAGTGTGGGTATGACACCAGGTGATGGAGCAGCAAAGTTGAAACTCGCTTTATCTTGGACGCACACGCTCAAGCGGACAGTAGACATGGGATTGAAGGTGATGCTCTGAGTGTTAGAAGAGTGCACAGCAGATGCTTGGCTGACACAACTCAAAGAAACCAGTGCAAAATATCCCCACAGTTGATTCTGAGACCAAGAACTGAGCTGCCAAATTTGACGTAGCAGAGGCAGCGGTCAGGTAGGGAATGGGCTACCGATGATGGCACACGCTGAGGCTCAGGGATCTGGAGTGCATTGTGGGATGTGGTGGGTCCTATCAAGAGAGCAAACCGACCTGTGACTCCAATGAGAAAGCAGCCACACTGGCGTGAGCGGTTGAGATTATCGATATGTCCCATGGCCACACCCAGTGCATCTGCAGGACCAGTGATCAGTATGGCATTTTGCCAATACAGCACTTGTGGGGCTGAATCAGAGATATACTGAATCTGGTTTGAAGGATCCAGGGAGCCTAGGGTTTGAAATAAGAATGAAAAGCCTTAGGATCTGCTACATGCAAAACCTGGGCAGGGATTATGGTTTGGTTTGAGGCACAGGATGCACAACAGCTCTGTGGATGCTTTCGTGCACCCGTGAAACAAGGATGAGAGGACAAGGAAGAGTGGTCCAAGTCCACAGCGTGAGAAGAGGAAGCATTTCCTTCAGCATTATCTCCCAGAAACAGATGCAACATTTTGGATGGCACCAGCATGGTACGGCACCGAGGACACCAAGGTCGGTCTGCGGGAACATTTCAGCAGGCCCTGATGTGTGACATCCAAGGATGTGTTTCCACTGGTGTTTCTGTATAGAGAGAAGCTCTGGGAAGAACTGGTTTCATTGGGACATTCCCGTGGCACTAAAAAGCACAAGCTCAGTCCCAGTTTGTTGTTTTGGAAACACTCCAAAATGACATAGAGCAGAATGCAGAGCTGAGAACCTTTAGAAGCTTCATATCAACAAGAGGAAGTGTCCTCTCTACTTTCAGAATTGTGAGATAAGCGTAATCAAAATGAAGTTATGCTAATCGAAATAGTATGGGTTGTTCATCACAATAAAGGTAACACCAGCAATTGGAGATTTACCAGTCAACACACACAGGAACAGGACATGTCATCAATGTCTAGGAAAAATTGTCTTCACAGAAATCCCATGGAATTGCGTAGACACAAGAGTCTAAAATATTTACTAAACAAAGCTCTAAAAGTCTACATTAGATACCTGATATTACCTGACAAGAAGAGGCGAAGAAGAACAGTAAACGAAAAAGGAATTACCATTTTCAGTTCCAAAGATATTGAAGGCCCAAAAGATAAGATTTCAATGATCTAGACTGCAAAACGCTATCCAGAGCAAGTATTGAAAACGGAGATGAGGGAAACACTGAAGAACAACAGTGTCTCAGAATCACAAAAGGCAGAATACCAGAAAAGGGGAAGAGAAAGTCTAAAAACGAGCCAAATAATATCAGGAAACTCAATGGATCTGATACTATCAGGGCTAAAATTCAGTCCTAAGCAGACTAGGTAATGAAGAGGGACGCGTGAATGACTGTGAAGACAGGGAAATAAAAATCCCTCGGTCAGAACCAGACGTAGGAAAGCAAGTGCAAACCAATGAAAACATTTTTGTTGAATCCTGGGGTAAGTCAAGACATGAAAGACGAGGATTCGTAAGAGTCCCAGATGGAAAAGCAAGAGATAAAGAGACAAAAAATGTCTGAAAAGTTATCTGTAGGAAAATCATAGTGAAACTTGCTGAAAGCCAGCAAAGAATCATCCATGCGAATACAGGAAGTACACAGCGTCCAAAGGAGGTGGAATCACAATAGACCTAGCAGCAGCTCTATGATTCAAATCAACAAAGTTCATGAGCATCCCAGTGATTTATAATGTGACTGGAGGAAAGCAACCTATTCACAAGAGAACCTCCAGGGAAGTTTCAGCTGGTAAACAGGGAGCAACAGTGCAGGATAGGGAGGAGTGCCAGGACATAGACCATAGCATGAATGGCAAAATGCTGCAATCAATGGTGGCCTATGCCACATGACCGCCATATCTAAAAACGGCAGAGCTGGAGATTTCCAAAGCCGGCCAATCTTAAAAGAATTCAGCATTTCGATACTTATCCTACAAGTAAGGTTGAGAATTTTCCCCTGAATAGAAAAGCAGCAAGATGAAATGGAAAGAAGAAAACCATTATTGGAAATGCAAAAAGAGAATGAGTGGCAAAGAAGAAACAAGAAGAAGGCAAGGAGGACATCAAAACCCAAAAATGGGAGAGGGAAACAGGAAATCATAGTTGATTGGAAGCACTATCTTATGTGAGTCAGCTGATATGACTCTCACTTTGAAGCAAAAGGAGAGATGCATGGCCTGACGTGTTTGCAAAACAAACGAGAAGGAGTCCAACAAAGAATCAAACAAACAAACAAGCACCAAAAGGGTACGGTTGGCTGACATATACCAAGGGAAACATGATTATTCAAAAGAAAATACTCAAGGAGTTGTCAAGGATAATTCAGCACGCATCGACCCAGAATCGCAGCTTGCATGTACTCAGCACACTTGTATTCGGAAATCAGAGGCGTGCATTCATATTCGTAAATATAGATTCATAAGAGCATATCGTGACCTCACCCAAATGCCGATATGGAATCCAATGGATTCCTAGTCCGTGATGTAGTCTTGTATGTCTTCCAACAGGATGAAGGAATGCCATATTCTACGCTACGTAGAGAAGAATTGTACGAAGCTTATAACAAATGCAAGTAGCTCTGCCAAAGTGCACTAAGAGCAAAAGAGACAGACAGTAAAGTGCACATTGGGGTTGGTTTCATTTCTTGGAATTTCAGCCCCCATGAAACAAATAGATCAATGTCCTGTGAGTGTGGGTATTTCAGCAGAAATCATGCGACGCATATATATTCCGGTTGTACGGATATTATAGGAACATAAGTCTCCTTTACTGGGTCTCTGTGTACTGTGAACTCTTAGAAAGTTTAAAGACGTGTGAAAACTTCAACTGAAAAGGGACACACTTCTCTCCATTGGTACTGTGCATACAGATCTGAACAAAAGGAAAGAGGAAAGAAGAAAGGCCCATGGGACGCTAGTGGGCAGAACCACATTTACTTTAGGAACCTCTCGTCGGATGCAGCCCCTCCCCCAACACTGACAAGATGCAGCAGCCATTGGGGATGGCAGTTACCGGTTGGATTCCAGGTGGAATTTTGGTGTGTTCCACGAGGCTTGTTGTGGCTGTTGGATCCTAGGTAACCGGGCAGAGTTCTGTGGGTGGATCAGTGCGATGGAGGGGCTGCAGGCCTCTGTGGAGCTTGGCTTAGGTGTTTGGTCCGGGAAGCTGTGTAAGTTCGAGATACTTCTGCTGCCCAAAGACCTGAGTTCACAGGTCAGTTTCCAGAACCTGAAAGGGCAGACAGTGGAAGATCTGCCTGTCATCAGCTTACTGGTGAGGCTCCGAGGTACTTTCAGACTTGCCCAGTCCTGGTGAAGTCGACTTTAGGGGAGTCACGAAGAGAAGCTGGCCGAAAAGCTGGCTGCACGGATTGAGGAGAGATGCGAACACATGGATGAGAGATGTTCTGCTACAATGGAGAATACTGGCGTGGAGACAGCTGTAGAGGATACCAGGCTCAAAAGGCATTCAGGAGACATATTGAACCTCGCTGATACTGGCAGAAACATACGGAGTGCCAACGTGGACTTGAGGAAGTTCCTCAATTCTCTTCTCCAAGAACGGGTCCAAGGTCCCTGACGTGTGCAAGAGAAGAGATGGCAGAGATGATCAAAACGCTCCTGTTCTTGGAAGAGGTCGTGAGAATCCACACGTCCCAAGGGGCCTTCCCAAGCCATTCAGACCAAAATTCACCAAGCCAGGTAAGCCTTTTCCCAGGTTTGGGCCTAGCTAGCAAGCACTTGCCCTTCCCTCCCCTCCACTCACGCATCCATTTTGAAGGTTCAGTACCTGAGCGGCAATGAAGCCATTAGGAGAAGGGCAAGTCCCTCCTAGAATCAGAGTTCCTCCAGCTTCACACTCTGTGAACAACCGTGAATTCCCTAAAGGTCAAATAGTCTCGGCTGAAATAGATAGGAATTGAATACTTAGCTCACACCTAGAAACGATGGCCTTCTGCTAGATTCAGCAAATGTTGTGTTTATGTCTTCCCTGGGGTGAAGGGAGTGTGGTAAGTGAGGGGAATCTTTGACTGAACTTGAATCTGTATTAGGACTCAGTTTTTCAAGACAGTATAGGTAAATAGTACAAGTCAGAAAGTGAAGTGTACTGTAAAAGTCACCAATGACATTAAAGACACAGCTTATGTGGATCGTCTTTCATTTCAGTCAAGCCCCCGGGGGCACTATATCATGGGGGTGCAGACTTGGTTGAGTTAAAATGCTTTACCCAACATGATCGGAAGATTAACGGTTCTCATCACTGATAGAAGAACACCTGGTTCTCCATAGACAAGCATAAGTGCAGCAGGGTTCTCCTCGCTATAATGCCTCTAGGTGCTTTTGGATTCAAACCTAAATATATATATTTGGTTTGTTTCCTCTTGTATTTTCCTAGAGAGGGATGTTACCCCTTGAAATGCCAACATTGGCCAGTAGGTGACAAATAGGACTAAAGGGCACCACATGGTCTAGTGCATCCAAGGTTGGGGGTTATTTCATGTTTCCAATAGTTATTTCATGGTTCCTGTTGGTCTCTGAGGCTTCAACCGTAAATAGCTGACATGACCACTTTAACAGTTTGGACTGCTAGTTTGCATTTTATCTGTTTAGGTTTTCCGTAGAGCTGATAAAATGTTACCAAAATTGACAAGTCTGGCTTCTAGGTCGATTTAGTGTGTTTCAAAATATAATTGCATTTTCGTATAACTTCCAAAACATGTAAATGAATTCTGTTAAACTTCTTAAAGACTGCAAATGAGATATCAACACAATTTCAAAACAGGTGTCTTCGGAAAGTCCCTCCCACCACGGCTGTATAGAAACAAAGAGCAAAGCAAATATCACATTTTTGTGAAATGTATCTGAATAGTGTTGATTCATCGATGCCCAGTTAGCAGAGAAGAAGTGCAAACTGCACTCCCTCAGTCCAATTTACAGAGCAATGGAAACCACATCTCACCCAGCCTTTGGCACAGGACACTTGCCGAAGAGAGTTCTGTTACTTCCAAAGACAGGATGAGGCCTCAGGACACCTGTAAGCAGGAGAAGGCAAAGCAGGGAATGGAAACCAGTGCAGGGTCTGACCCCTGGTGATGGACCAACAATGGTGAAACTCTGTTTAACTTTGACGCACACTCGCAAGCGGACAAGAGACATGAGATTGAAGGTGATGTGCTGAGATTTACAAGAGTGCACAGCAGATGCTTAGCTGAAAGAACTCAAAGAAACCAGCGCAAAATATCCCCACATTTGATTCTGAGACCAAGATACGAGATGTTAAATTCCAGTTAGCAGGGGCATCGGTAAGTGAGGGATAGGGCTACGGTTGATGGTATACACAGATTCTCAGGGATCTGGAGTGCGTTGTGGGATGTGGTGGGTCTAATCAAGAGAGCAAACCGAACAGTATACCAATGATAAATCAAACACACTGGTCGCGTGGCTGAGATTACCGATATGTCCCATGGCCACACCCAGTGCATCTGCAGGACCAGGGACCAATTGGTCATTTTGCCAATAGAGCACGTGTGGGGCTGAATCAGAGCTATCTTGCATCTGGTCTGAGGGATCCAGGGGGCCTTGGGTTTGAAATCAGAATGAAAAGACTTAGGATCTGCTAAATTCATAATCTGGGCTGGGTTTATGGTTTTGTTTGAGGCACAGGATGCGCAAAACTCTGTGGTGGCCTTCGTCCACACGTGCCACAAGGATGATAGGACAAGGTAGAGTGGTCCAAGTCCACAGCGTGAGAAGAGGAAGCATTTCCTTCAGCACTATCTCCCAAAATCGGATGCTACATTTTGGATGGCACCGGCACGATACAGCAGCGAGGACACCAAGGTCGGTCTGCGGGATCATTCCAGCAGGCCCTGATTTGTGACATCCATGGATGTGCTTCCACTGGTGTTTCAGTAGACAGAGAAGCTCTGGGAAGAACTGCTTTCATTGGGACATTCCCGTGGCACTAAAAAGCACAAGCGCACTCTCAGTTTGCTCTTTTGGAAACACTCCAAAATGACATAGAGCAGAATGCAGAGCTGAGAACCTTTAGAATCCTCATTTCCACAAGAGGCCGTGTCCTGCGCACTTTCAGAATTGTGAGATAAGCGTAATCAAAATGAAGTTATGCTAATCGAAACAGTATGTGTTGTTCATCACAACAAATGCAACAACAGCAATTGGAGATATACCAGACAACACACACAGGAAAAGAATATGGCATCAATGTCTAGGAGAAACTGTCCTCACAGAAATCCCTTGGAATTGCGAAGAGACAAGAGTCTAAAATTTTCACTTAATAAAGCCCTAGAATTCTACATTAGATACCTGATATTACCTGACCAGTAGAGATGAAGAATTACAGTAAAAGAAACATGAAGTACCATTTTCAGTTCCAAAGATATTGAAGGCCCAAAAGATAAGCTTTCAAACAACTAGACTGCAAAACGCTATGCAGTCCAAGTGTTGAAAGTGGAGGTCAGGAAAACACTGAAAAACAACAGTGTCTCAGAATCACAAAAGGCAGAATACCAGAAAAGGGGAAGAGAAAGTCTAAAGACGAGCCAAAAAATATCAGAAAACTCAGTGGATGTGATAATATCAGGGCTAAAATTCAGTCCTTAGCAGACTAGATAATACAGAGGGACGCGTGTATGACTGTGAAGACAGGGGAACCGAAATCCCTCGGTCAGAAGCGGACATAGGAATGCAAGTGGAAAACAATGAAAATATTGCTGTTGAATCCTGGGTTAAGACAGGGTATGAAAGACTAGAATTCATAAGAGTCCCAGATGGATAAGCAAGAGATAAAGAAATAAAATATGTCTGAAAATTTATCTGTAGAAATATCAGACTGAAACATGTTGAAAGCCAAGAAAATTCATCTATGCGAATTCAGGAATTACACAGCATCCAAAGGAGGGGTAATCCCAATAGACCTACCAGCAGCTGTATGATTCCAATCAACAAATTTCACGAATATCACAGTGATATAAAATGCACCTGGAGGAAACAACATAGTCACAAGGGAACCTCCAGAGGGGTTTCAGCTTATAAATCGGCAGCAATATTGCAGGATATGGAGGAGTGCCAGGACAAAGACCATATCCTGAATGGCCAAATGCTGCCACCTAGGGTAGCGTATGCCACATGACCACCATTTCTAATAACGGCAGAAATAGAGAAATCTACAGACTGGCAAATCATAAAAGAATTCAGAAGTTCAAAACTTCTTCTAAAAGGAAGGTTGAGAATACTCCCCGGAATAGAAAAGCAGCTAGAAGGAATGGAAAGAAGAAAACCATTATTGGAAATGCAAGAAGAGCATGAGTGGCAAAGAAGAAACAAGAAGAAGGCAAGGAGGACATCAAAACCTTAAAGAATGGAGAGGGAAGCAGGAAATCATAGGTGATTGGAAGCACTCTCTTAAGTGGATCAGCTTATTTGACTCTCTGAAGCGAAAGGAGAGACACATGTCCTGACGTGTTTGCAAAACAAGCGAGAAGCAGACCAACAAAGAATCAAACCAACAAACATGCACCAAAATGGTACGGTTGGCTGACATATACCATGGGAAACATGATTATTCAAAAGAAAATACTCAAGGTGATGTCAAGGATCATTCAGCACGCATCGACCCAGTATTGCGGCTTGCATGTACTCAGCAGACTTGTATTCGGAAATCAGAGGCGTACATTCATATTCGTAAATATAGATTCATAAGAGCATATCGTGACCTCACCCAAATGCCGATTTGGAATCCAATGGATTCCTAGTCCGTGATGTAGTCTTGTATGTCTTCCAACAGGATGAAGGAATGCCATATTCAACGCTACGTAGAGAAGAATTGTAAGAAGCCTATAACAAAGGCAAGTAGCTCTGCCAAAGGGTACTAAGAGCAAAAGAGACAGACAGTAAAGTGCACATTGGGGTTGGTTTCATTTCTTGGAAATTCAGCCCCCATGAAACCAATAGATCCATGTCCTGAGAGTGTGGGTTTTTCAGCAGAAATCATGCGACGCATATGTATTCCGGTTGTACGGATATTATAGGAACATAAGTCTCCTTTACTGGGTCTCTGTGTACTGTGAACTCTTAGAAAGTTTAAAGACGTGTGAAACCTTCAACTGAAAAGGGACACACTTCTCTCCATTGGTACTGTGCATACAGATCTGAACAAAAGGAAAGAGGGAAGAAGAAAAGCCCATGGGACGCTAGTGGGCAGAACCACATTTACTTTAGGAACCTCTCGTCGGATGCAGCCCCTCCCCCAACACTGACAAGATGCAGCAGCCATTGGGGATGGCAGTTACCGGTTGGATTCCAGGTGGAATGTTGGTGTGTTCCACGAGGCTTGTTGTGGCTGTTGGATCCTAGGTATCCGGGCCGAGTTCTGTGGGTGGATCAGTGTGATGGATGGGCTGCTGCCCTCTGTGGAGCTTGGCTTAGGTGTTTGGTCCGGGAAGCTGTGTAAGTTCGAGATACTTCTGCTGCCCAAAGTCTTGAGTTCACAGGTCAGTTTCCAGAACCTGAAAGGGCAGACAGTGGAAGATCTGCCTGTCATCAGCTTACTGGTGAGGCTCCGAGGTACTTTCAGACTTGCCCAGTCCTGGTGAAGTCGACTTTAGGGGAGACACGAAGAGAAGCTGGCCGAAAAGCTGGCTGCACGCATTGAGGAGAGATGCGAACACATGGATGAGAGATGTTCTGCTACAATGGAGAATACTGGCGTGGAGACAGCTGTAGAGGATACCAGGCTCAAAAGACATTCAGGAGACATATTGAACCTCGCTGATACTGGCAGAAACATACGGAGTGCCAACGTGGACTTGAGGAAGTTCCTCAATTCTCTTCTCCAAGAACGGGTCCAAGGTCCCTGACGTGTGCAAGAGAAGAGATGGCAGAGATGATCAAAACGCTCCTGTTCTTGGAAGAGGTCGTGAGAATCCACACGTCCCAAGGGGCCTTCCCAAGCCATTCAGACCAAAATTCACCAAGCCCAGGTAAGCCTTTTCCCAGGTTTGGGCCTAGCTAGCAAGCACTTGCCCTTCCCTCCCCTCCACTCACGCATCCATTTTGAAGGTTCAGTACCTGAGCGGCAATGAAGCCATTAGGAGAAGGGCAAGTCCCTCCTAGAATCAGAGTTCCTCCAGCTTCACACTCTGTGAACAACAGTGAACTCCTTAAAGGTCAAATAGTCTCGGCTGAAATAGATAGGAATTGAATACTTAGCTCACACCTAGAAACGATGGCCTTCCGCTAGATTCAGCAAATGTTGTGTTTCTGTCTTCCCTGGGGTGAAGGGAGTGTGGTAAGTGAGGGGAATCTTTGACTGAACTTGAATCTGTGTTAGGCCTCAGTATTTCAAGACAGTATAGGTAAATAGTACAAGTCAGAAAGTGAACTGTACCGTATAAGTTGCCAATGACATTAAAGACACAGCTTATGTGGATCGTCTTTCATTTTTGTCAAGCCCCCGGGGGCACTATATCATGTGGTTGCAGATTTGGTTGCGTTAAAAGGCTTCACCCAACATGATCGGAAGATTAACTGTTCTCATCACTGATAGAAGAACACCTGGTTCTCCATAGACAAGCATAACTGCAGCAGGGTTCTCCTAGCTATAATGCCTCTAGGTGCTTTTGGATTCAAACCTAAATGTATATATTTGGTTTGTTTCCTCTTGTACATTCCTAGAGAGGGATGTTACCCCTTGAAATGCCAACATTGGCCAGTAGGTGACAAATAGGAATAAAGGGCACCACATGCCCAAGTGTATCGAAGGTTGGGGGTTATTTCATGATTCCAATATTTAATTCATGGTTCCTGTTGTTCTCGGAGGCTTCAACCGTAAAGAGCTGACATGACCCCTTTAAGAGTTTGGACTGCTAGTATGCATTTAATCTGTATAGGTTTTCCGTAGAGCTGACAAAATTTTACCAAAATTGACAAGTCTGGCTTCTAGGTCGATTTAGTGTGTTTCAAAAAATAACTTCATTTTCGTATAACTCCGAAAACATGTAAATCAATTCTGTTAAAATTCTTAAAGACTGCAAATGAGATAACAACACAATGTCAAAACAGGTTTCTTTGGACAACCCCTCCCACCACGGCTGTATAGAAATGAAGAGCTAAGCAAATATCACGCTTCTGTGAAATGTATCTGGATAGTGTTGATTCATCGATGCCCAGTTGGCAGAGAAGAAGTGCAACCTGCACTCACTCACTCCCATGTACAGAGCGACACTTGCCGAAGAGAGGTCTGTTACTTCCAAAGACAGGATGAGGCCTCAGGACACCTGGAAGCAGGAGAAGGCAAAGCAGGGAATGGAAACCAGTGCAGGGTCTGACCCCTGGTGATGGACCAACATGGGTGAAACCCTGTTTAACTTGGACGCACCCTCTCAAGCGGACAGGAGACATGAGATTGAAGGTGATGTGCTGAGATTTACAAGAGTGCACAGCAGATGCTTGGCTGACAGAACTCAAGGAAACCAGCGCAAAATATCCCCACAGTTGATTCTGAGACCAAGATCCGTGATGCCAAATTACAGTTAGCAGGGGCATCGGTAAGTGAGGTATAGGGCTACGGTTGATGGCATACGCTGAGTCTCAGGGATCTGGGGTGCTTTGTGGGATGTGGTGGGTCTAATCAAGAGAGCAAACCGAACAGTGTACCAATGATAAATCAACCACACTGGTCGCGCGTTTGAGATTACCGATATGTCCCATGGCCACACCCAGTGCATCTGCAGAACCAGGGACCAATTGGGCATTTTGCCAATAGAGCACGTGTGGGGCTGAATCAGAGCTATCGTGCATCTGGTCTGAGGGATCCAGGGGGCCTTGGGTTTGAAATCAGAATGAAAAGCCTTAGGATCTGCTACATTCATAACCTGGGCTTGGATTATGGTTTGGTTTGAGGCACAGGATGCGCAACAGCTCTGTGGTGGCCTTCGTGCACCCGTGCCACAAGGATGATAGGACAAGGTAGAGTGGTCCAAGTCCACAGTGTGAGAAGAGGAAGCATTTCCTTCAACACTATCTCCCAAAATCTGATGCTACATTTTGGATGGCACCGGCACGGTACGGCAGCGAGGACACCAAGGTCGGTCTGCGGGATCATTCCAGCAGGCGCTGATTTGTGACATCCATGGATGTGCTTCCACTGGTGTTTCAGTAGACAGAGAAGCTCTGGGAAGAACTGCTTTCATTGGGACATTCCCGTGGCACTACAAAGCACAAGCGCACTCTCAGTTTGCTGTTTTGGAAACACTCCAAAATGACATAGAGCAGAATGCAGAGCTGAGAACCTTTGGAATCCTCATTTCCAGAAAAGGCCATGTCCTGCGCACTTTCAGGATTGTGAGATAAGCGTAATCAAAATGAAGTTATGCTAATCGAAATAGTATGGTTTGTTCATCACAACAAATGCAACACCAGCAATTGGAGATATACCAGACAACACACACAGGAACAGAATATGGCATCAATGTCAAGGAGAAATTGTCCTCACAGAAATCCCTTGGAATTGCGTAGAGCCAAGAGTCTAAAATTTTCACTTAACAAAGCCCTAGAAGTCTACATTAGATACCTGATATTACCTGAGCAGTAGAGATGAAGAAGCACATTTAAAGAAACAGGGACTACAATTTTCAGTTCCAAAGATATTGAAGGCCCAAAAGAAAAGCTTTCAAACAACTAGACTGCAAAACGCTATGCAGTCCAAGTGTTGAAAATGGAGGTCAGGAAAACACTGAAGAACAACAGTTTCTCAGAATCACAAAAAGGCAGAATACCAGAAAAGGGGAAGAGAAAGTCTAAAGACGAGCCAAAAAATATCAGAAAACTCAGTGGATGTGATAATATCAGGGCTTAAATTCAGTCCTTAGCAGACTAGATAATGCAGAGGGACGCGTGAATGGCTGTGAAGACAGGGGAACAGAAATCCCTCGGTCAGAAGCGGACATAGGAAAGCAAGTGCAAAACAATGAAAATATTGCTGTTGTATCCTGGGTTAAGACAGGGCATGAAAGACTAGAAATCATAAGAGTCCCAGATGGAAAAGCAAGAGATAAAGAAATAAAATATGTCTGAAAATTTATCTGTAGAAATATCAGAATGAAACTTGTTGAAAGCCAAGAAAAAATCATCTATGCGAATTCAGGAATTACACAGCATCCAAAGGAGGTGGAATCCCAATAGACTTACCAGCAGCTGTATGATTCAAATCAACAAAGTTCACGAATATCACAGTGATTTAAAATGCACCTGGAGGAAACAGCATAGTCACAAGAGAACCTCCATAGGGGTTTCAGTTTATAACTCGGCAGCAATATTGCAGGACAGGGAGGAGTGCCCGGACACAGACCATATCCTGAATGGCCAAATGCTGCCACCTAGGGTAGCCTATGCCACATGACCACCATTTCTAATAACGGCAGATCTAGAGCAATCCACAGACCGGTAAATCATAAAAGAATTCAGCAGTTCAAAACTTCTTCTAAAAGGAAGGTTGAGAATACTCCCCGGAATAGAAAAGCAGCAAGATGAAATGGAAAGAAGAAAACCATTATTGGAAATGCAAGAAGAGCATGAGTGGCAAAGAAGAAACAAGAAGAAGGCAAGGAGGACATCAAAACCTTAAAGATTGGAGAGGGAAGCAGGAAATCAAGGGTGATTGGAAGCACTCTCTTAAGTGAATCAGCTTATTTGACTCTCTGTGTGAAGCGAAAGGAGAGATGCATGTCCTGACGTGTTTGCAAAACAAGCAAGAAGCAGACCAACAAAGAATCAAACCAACAAACATGCACCAAAATGGGACGGTTGGCTGACATATACCATGGGAAACATGATTATTCAAAAGAAAATACTCAAGGTGATGTCAAGGATCATTCAGCACGCATCGACCCAGTATTGCGGCTTGCATGTACTCAGCACACTTGTATTCGGAAATCAGAGGCCTGCATTCATATTCGTAAATATAGATACATAAGAGCATATCGTGACCTCACCCAAATGCCGATTTGGAATCCAATGGATTCCTAGTCCGTGATGTAGTCTTGTATGTCTTCCAACAGGAAGAAGGAATGCCATATTCTACGCTACGTAGAGAAGAATTGTAAGAAGCCTATAACAAAGGCAAGTAGCTCTGCCTTAGTGTACTAAGAGCAAAAGAGACAGACAGTAAAGTGCACATTGGGGTTGGTTTCATTTTTGTAATTTCAGCCCCCATGAAATCAATAGATCCATGTCCTGAGAGTGTGGGTTTTTCAGCAGAAATCATGCGACGCATATGTATTCCGGTTGTACGGATATTATAGGAACATAAGTCTCCTTTACTGGGTCTCTGTGTACTGTGAACTCTTAGAAAGTTTAAAGACGTGTGAAACCTTCAACTGAAAAGGGACACACTTCTCTCCATTGGTACTGTGCATACAGATCTGAACAAAAGGAAAGAGGGAAGAAGAAAGGCCCATGGGATGCTAGTGGGCAGAACCACATTTACTTTAGGAACCTCTCGTCGGATGCAGCCCCTCCCCCAACACTGACAAGCTGCAGCAGCCATTGGGGATGGCAGTTACCGGTTGGATTCCAGGTGGAATGTTGGTGTGTTCCACGAGGCTTGTTGTGGCTGTTGGATCCTAGGTAACCAGGCCGAGTTCTGTGGGTGGATCAGTGTGATGGATGGGCTGCCGGCCTCTGTGGAGCTTGGCTTAGGTGTTTGTTCCGGGAAGCTGTGTAAGTTCGAGATAATTCTGCTGCCCAAAGACCTGAGTTCACAGGTCAGTTTCCAGAACCTGAAAGGGCATACAGTGGAAGATCTGCCTGTCATCAGCTTACTGGTGGGGCTCCGAGGTATTTCAGACTTGCCCAGTCCTGGTGAAGTCGACTTTAGGGGAGTCACGAAGAGAAGCTGGACGAAAAGCTGGCTGCACGGATTGAGGACAGATGCGAACACATGGATGAGAGATGTTCTGCTACAATGGAGAATACTGGTGTGGAGACAGCTGTAGAGGATACCAGGCTCAAAAGACATTCAGGAGTCATATTGAACCTCGCTGATACTGGCAGAAACATACGGAGTGCCAACGTGGACTTGAGGAAGTTCCTCAATTCTCTTCTCCAAGAACGGGTCCAAGGTCCCTGACGTGTGCAAGAGAAGAGATGGCAGAGATGATCAAAACGCTCCTGTTCTTGGAAGAGGTCGTGAGAATCCACACGTCCCAAGGGGCCTTCCCAAGCCATTCAGACCAAAATTCACCAAGCCCAGGTAAGCCTTTTCCCAGGTTTGGGCCTAGCTAGCAAGCACTTGCCCTTCCCTCCCCTCCACTCACGCATCCATTTTGAAGGTTCAGTACCTGAGCGGCAATGAAGCCATTAGGAGAAGGGCAAGTCCCTCCTAGAATCAGAGTTCCTCCAGCTTCACACTCTGTGAACAACAGTGAACTCTTTAAAGGCCAAATAGTCTCGGCTGAAATAGATAGGAATTGAATACTTAGCTCACACCTAGAAACGATGGCCTTCCGCTAGATTCAGCAAATGTTGTGTTTCTGTCTTCCCTGGGGTGAAGGGAGTGTGGTAAGTGAGGGGAATCTTTGACTGAACTTGAATCTGTATTAGGCCTCAGTTTTTCAAGACAGTATAGGTAAATAGTACAAGTCAGAAAGTGAAGTGTACTGTAAAAGTCGCCAATGACATTAAAGAAACAGCTTATGTGGATCGTCTTTCTCTTGAGTCAAGCCCCCGGGGGCACTATATCATGTGGGTGCAGACTTGGTTGCGTTAAATGGCTTTACCCAACATGATCGGAAGATTAACGGTTCTCATCACTGATAGAAGAACACCTGGTTCTCCATAGACAAGCATAACTGCAGCAGGGTTCTCCTAGCTATAATGCCTCTAGGTGCTTTTGGATTCAAACCTAAATGTATATATTTGGTTTGTTTCCTCTTGTATTTTCCTAGAGAGGGATGTTACCCCTTGAAATGCCAACATTGGCCAGTAGGTGACAAATAGGAATAAAGGGCAACACATGCCCAAGTCTATCCAAGGTTGGGGGTTATTTCATGTTTCCAATAGTTATTTCATGGTTCCTGTTGGTCTCGGAGGCTTCAACCGTAAAGAGCTGACATGACCCCTTTAACAGTTTGGACTGCTAGTTTGCATTCTATCTGTCTAGGTTTTCCGTAGAGCTGACAAAATGTTACCAAATTTGACAAGTCTGGCTTCTAGGTCGATTTAGTGTGTTTCAAAAAATAACTTCATTTTCGTATAACTCCCAAAACATGGAAATGAATTCTGTTAAAATTCTTAAAGACTGCAAATGAGATATCAACACAATGTCAAAACAGGTTTCTTTGGACAACCCCTCCCACCACGGCTGTATAGAAATGAAGAGCTAAGCAAATATCACGCTTCTGTGAAATGTATCTGGATAGTGTTGATTCATCGATGCCCAGTTGGCAGAGAAGAAGTGCAACCTGCACTCACTCACTCCCATGTACAGAGCGACACTTGCCGAAGAGAGGTCTGTTACTTCCAAAGACAGGATGAGGCCTCAGGACACCTGGAAGCAGGAGAAGGCAAAGCAGGGAATGGAAACCAGTGCAGGGTCTGACCCCTGGTGATGGACCAACACGGGTGAAACCCTGTTTACCTTGGACGCACCCTCTCAAGCGGACAGGAGACATGAGATTGAAGGTGATGTGCTGAGATTTACAAGAGTGCACAGCAGATGCTTGGCTGACAGAACTCAAAGAAACCAGCACAAAATATCCCCAAAGTTGATTCTGAGACCAAGATCCGTGATGCCAAATTACAGTTAGCAGGAGCATCGGTAAGTGAGTTATAGGGCTACGGTTGATGGCATACGCTGAGTCTCAGGGATCTGGAGTGCGTTGTGGGATGTGGTGGGTCTAATTAAGACAGCAAACCGAACAGTGTACCAATGATAAATCAACCACACTGGTCGCGCGTTTGAGATTACCGATATGTCCCATGGCCACACACAGTGCATCTGCAGGACCAGGGACCAATTGGGCATTTTGCCAATAGAGCACGTGTGGGGCTGAATCAGAGCTATCGTGCATCTGGTCTGAGGGAACCAGGGGGCCTTGGGTTTGAAATCAGAATGAAAAGCCTTAGGATCTGCTACATTCATAACCTGGGCTTGGATTATGGTTTGGTTTGAGGCACAGGATGCGCAACAGCTCTGTGGTGGCCTTCGTGCACCCGTGCCACAAGGATGATAGGACAAGGTAGAGTGGTCCAAGTCCACAGCGTGAGAAGAGGAAGCATTTCCTTCAGCACTATCTCCCAAAATCGGATGCTACATTTTGGATGGCACCGGCACGGTACGGCAGCGAGGACACCAAGGTCGGTCTGCGGGATCATTCCAGCAGGCGCTGATTTGTGTCATCCATGGATGTGCTTCCACTGGTGTTTCAGTAGGCAGAGAAGCTCTGGGAAGAACTACTTTCATTGGGACATTCCCGTGGCACTACAAAGCACAAGCGCACTCTCAGTTTGCTGTTTTGGAAACACTCCAAAATGACATAGAGCAGAATGCAGAGCTGAGAACCTTTGGAATCCTCATTTCCAGAAAAGGCCATGTCCTGCGCAATTTCAGAATTGTGAGATAAGCGTAATCAAAATGAAGTTATGCTAATCGAAATAGTATGGTTTTTTCATCACAACAAATGCAACACCAGCAATTGGAGATATACCAGACAACACACACAGGAACAGAATATGGCATCAATGTCAAGGAGAAATTGTCCTCACAGAAATCCCTTGGAATTTCGTAGAGACAAGAGTCTAAAAGTTTCACTTAACAAAGCCCTAGAAGTCTACATTAGATACCTGATATTACCTGAGCAGTAGAGATGAAGAAGCACATTTAAAGAAACAGGGACTACAATTTTCAGTTCCAAAGATATTGAAGGCCCAAAAGATAAGCTTTCAAACAACTAGACTGCAAAACGCTATGCAGTCCAAGTGTTGAAAATGGAGGTCAGGAAAACACTGAAGAACAACAGTTTCTCAGAATCACAAAAGGCAGAATACCAGAAAAGGGGAAGAGAAAGTCTAAAGACGAGCCAAAAAATATCAGAAAACTCAGTGGATGTGATAATATCAGGGCTTAAATTCAGTCCTTAGCAGACTAGATAATGCAGAGGGACGCGTGAATGGCTGTGAAGACAGGGGAACAGAAATCCCTCGGTCAGAAGCGGACATAGGAAAGCAAGTGCAAAACAATGAAAATATTGCTGTTGTATCCTGGGTTAAGACAGGGCATGAAAGACTAGAATTCATAAGAGTCCCAGATGGAAAAGCAAGAGATAAAGAAATAAAATATGTCTGAAAATTTATCTGTAGAAATATCAGACTGAAACTTGTTGAAAGCCAAGAAAAAATCATCTATGCGAATTCAGGAATTACACAGCATCCAAAGGAGGTGGAATCCCAATAGACTTACCAGCAGCTGTATGATTCAAATCAACAAAGTTCACGAATATCACAGTGATTTAAAATGCACCTGGAGGAAACAGCATAGTCACAAGAGAACCTCCATAGGGGTTTCAGCTTATAACTCGGCAGCAATATTGCAGGACAGGGAGGAGTGCCAGGACACAGACCATATACTGAATGGCCAAATGCTGCCACCTAGGGTAGCCTATGCCACATGACCACCATTTCTCATAACGGTAGATCTAGTGCAATCCACAGACCGGTAAATCATAAAAGAATTCAGCAGTTCAAAACTTCTTCTAAAAGGAAGGTTGAGAATACTCCCCGGAATAGAAAAGCAGCAAGATGAAATGAAAAGAAGAAAACCATTATTGGAAATGCAAGAAGAGCATGAGTGGCAAAGAAGAAACAAGAAGAAGGCAAGGAGGACATCAAAACCTTAAAGATTGGAGAGGGAAGCAGGAAATCAAGGGTGATTGGAAGAACTCTCTTAAGTGAATCAGCTTATTTGACTCTCTGTGTGAAGCGAAAGGAGAGATGCATGTCCTGACGTGTTTGCAAAACAAGCAAGAAGCAGACCAACAAAGAATCAAACCAACAAACATGCACCAAAATGGGACGGTTGGCTGACATATACCATGGGAAACATGATTATTCAAAAGAAAATACTCAAGGTGATGTCAAGGATCATTCAGCACGCATCGACCCAGTATTGCGGCTTGCATGTACTCAGCACACTTGTATTCGGAAATCAGAGGCCTGCATTCATATTCGTAAATATAGATACATAAGAGCATATCGTGACCTCACACAAATGCCGATTTGGAATCCAATGGATTCCTAGTCCGTGATGTAGTCTTGTATGTCTTCCAACAGGAAGAAGGAATGCCATATTCTACGCTACGTAGAGAAGAATTGTAAGAAGCCTATAACAAAGGCAAGTGGCTCTGCCAAAGTGTACTAAGAGCAAAAGAGACAGACAGTAAAGTGCACATTGGGGTTGGTTTCATTTTTGTAATTTCAGCCCCCATGAAATCAATAGATCCATGTCCTGAGAGTGTGGGTTTTTCAGCAGAAATCATGCGACGCATATGTATTCCGGTTGTACGGATATTATAGGAACATAAGTCTCCTTTACTGGGTCTCTGTGTACTGTGAACTCTTAGAAAGTTTAAAGACGTGTGAAACCTTCAACTGAAAAGGGACACACTTCTCTCCATTGGTACTGTGCATACAGATCTGAACAAAAGGAAAGAGGGAAGAAGAAAGGCCCATGGGATGCTAGTGGGCAGAACCACATTTACTTTAGGAACCTCTCGTCGGATGCAGCCCCTCCCCCAACACTGACAAGCTGCAGCAGCCATTGGGGATGGCAGTTACCGGTTGGATTCCAGGTGGAATGTTGGTGTGTTCCACGAGGCTTGTTGTGGCTGTTGGATCCTAGGTAACCGGGCCGAGTTCTGTGGGTGGATCAGTGTGATGGATGGGCTGCCGGCCTCTGTGGAGCTTGGCTTAGGTGTTTGTTCCGGGAAGCTGTGTAAGTTCGAGATAATTCTGCTGCCCAAAGACCTGAGTTCACAGGTCAGTTTCCAGAACCTGAAAGGGCAGACATTGGAAGATCTGCCTGTCATCAGCTTACTGGTGAGGCTCCGAGGTATTTCAGACTTGCCCAGTCCTGGTGAAGTCGACTTTAGGGGAGTCACGAAGAGAAGCTGGACGAAAAGCTGGCTGCACGGATTGAGGACAGATGCGAACACATGGATGAGAGATGTTCTGCTACAATGGAGAATACTGGCGTGGAGACAGCTGTAGAGGATACCAGGCTCAAAAGACATTCAGGAGACATATTGAACCTCGCTGATACTGGCAGAAACATACGGAGTGCCAACGTGGACTTGAGGAAGTTCCTCAATTCTCTTCTCCAAGAACGGGTCCAAGGTCCCTGACGTGTGCAAGAGAAGAGATGGCAGAGATGATCAAAACGCTCCTGTTCTTGGAAGAGGTCGTGAGAATCCACACGTCCCAAGGGGCCTTCCCAAGCCATTCAGACCAAAATTCACCAAGCCCAGGTAAGCCTTTTCCCAGGTTTGGGCCTAGCTAGCAAGCACTTGCCCTTCCCTCCCCTCCACTCACGCATCCATTTTGAAGGTTCAGTACCTGAGCGGCAATGAAGCCATTAGGAGAAGGGCAAGTCCCTCCTAGAATCAGAGTTCCTCCAGCTTCACACTCTGTGAACAACAGTGAACTCCTTAAAGGCCAAATAGTCTCGGCTGAAATAGATAGGAATTGAATACTTAGCTCACACCTAGAAACGATGGCCTTCCGCTAGATTCAGCAAATGTTGTGTTTCTGTCTTCCCTGGGGTGAAGGGAGTGTGGTAAGTGAGGGGAATCTTTGACTGAACTTGAATCTGTATTAGGCCTCAGTTTTTCAAGACAGTATAGGTAAATAGTACAAGTCAGAAAGTGAAGTGTACTGTAAAAGTCGCCAATGACATTAAAGAAACAGCTTATGTGGATCGTCTTTCTCTTGAGTCAAGCCCCCGGGGGCACTATATCATGTGGGTGCAGACTTGGTTGCGTTAAATGGCTTTACCCAACATGATCGGAAGATTAACGGTTCTCATCACTGATAGAAGAACACCTGGTTCTCCATAGACAAGCATAACTGCAGCAGGGTTCTCCTAGCTATAATGCCTCTAGGTGCTTTTGGATTCAAACCTAAATGTATATATTTGGTTTGTTTCCTCTTGTATTTTCCTAGAGAGGGATGTTACCCCTTGAAATGCCAACATTGGCCAGTAGGTGACAAATAGGAATAAAGGGCAACACATGCCCAAGTCTATCCAAGGTTGGGGGTTATTTCATGTTTCCAATAGTTATTTCATGGTTCCTGTTGGTCTCGGAGGCTTCAACCGTAAAGAGCTGACATGACCCCTTTAACAGTTTGGACTGCTAGTTTGCATTCTATCTGTCTAGGTTTTCCGTAGAGCTGACAAAATGTTACCAAAATTGACAAGTCTGGCTTCTAGGTCGATTTAGTGTGTTTCAAAAAATAACTTCATTTTCGTATAACTCCCAAAACATGGAAATGAATTCTGTTAAAATTCTTAAAGACTGCAAATGAGATATCAACACAATGTCAAAAGAGGTTTCTTTGGACAACCCCTCCCACCACGGCTGTATAGAAACAAAGAGCTAAGCAAATATCACATTTCTGTGAAATGTATCTGGATAGTGTTGATTCATCGATGCGCAGTTGGCAGAGAAGAAGTGCAACCTGCACTCCCGCGCTCCCTTGTACAGAGAAATGTAAAACACCACTCACCCAGCCTTTGGCACAGGACACTGGCCGAAGAGAGGTCTGTTACTTCCAAAGACAGGATGAGGCCTCAGGACACCTGGAAGCAGGAGCAGGCAAAGCAGGGAATGGAAACCAGTGCAGGGTCTGACCAACAAGGGTGAAACCCTGTTTAACTTGGACGCACCCTCTCAAGCGGACAGGCGACATGAGATTGAAGGTGATGTGCTGAGATTTACAAGAGTGCACAGCAGATGCTTGGCTGACAGAACTCAAAGAAACCAGCACAAAATATCCCCAAAGTTGATTCTGAGACCAAGATCCGTGATGCCAAATTACAGTTAGCAGGGGCATCGGTAAGTGAGTTATAGGGCTACGGTTGATGGCATACGCTGAGTCTCAGGGATCTGGAGTGCGTTGTGGGATGTGGTGGGTCTAATTAAGACAGCAAACCGAACAGTGTAACAATGATAAGTCAACCAAACTGGTCGTGCTGTTGAGATTACCGATATGTCCCATGGCCACACCCAGTGCATCTGCAGGACCAGGGACCAATTGGGCATTTTTCCAATAGAGCACGTGTGGGACTGAATCAGAGTTATCGTGCATCTGGTCTGAGGGATCCAGGGGGCCTTGGGTTTGAAATCAGATTAAAAAGCCTTAGGATCTGCTACATTCATAACCTGGGCTGGGATTATGGTTTGGTTTGAGGCACAGGATGCGCAACAGCTCTGTGGTGGCCTTCGTGCACCCCTGCCACAAGGATGATAGGACAAGGTAGAGTGGTCCAAGTAAACAGCATGAGAAGAGGAAGCATTTCCTTCAGCACTATCTCCCAAATTCGGATGCTACATTTTGGATGGCACCGGCACGGTACGGCAGCGAGGACACCAAGGTCGGTCTGCGGGATCATTCCAGCAGGCCCTGATGTGTGACATCCATGGATGTGCTTGCACTGGTGTTTCAGTAGACAGAGAAGCTCTGGGAAGAACTGCTTTCATTGGGACATTCCCGTGGCACTACAAAGCACAAGCGCACTCTCAGTTTGCTGTTTTGGAAACCTTCCAAAATGACATAGAGAAGAATGCAGAGCTGAGAACCTTTAGAATCCTCATTTCCACAAGAGGCCGTGTCCTGCGCACTTTCAGAATTGTGAGATAAGCGTAATCAAAATGAAGTTATGCTAATCGAAATAGTATGGGATGTTCATCACAACAAATGCAACACCAGCAATTGGAGATATACAAGACAACACACACAGGAACAGAATATGGCATCAATGTCTAGGAGAAATTGTCCTCACAGGAATCCCTTGGAATTGCGAAGAGACAAGTGTCTAAAATTTTCACTTAACATAGCCCTAAAAATCTACATTAGATACCTGATATTACCTGACCAGTAGAGATGAAGAAGTACAGTAAAAGAAATAGGAAGTACCATTTTCAGTTCCAAAGATATTGTATGCCCAAAAGATAAGCTTTCAAACAACTAGACTGCAATACGCTATGCAGTCCAAGTGTTGAAAATGGAGGTCAGGAAAACACTGAAGAACAAAAGGGTCTCAGAATCACAAAAGGCAGAATACCAGAAAAGAGGAAGAGAAACTCTTAAGACGAGCCAAAAAATATCAGAAAACTCAGTGGATGTGATAATATCAGGGCTAAACTTCAGTCCTTAGCAGACTAGAAAATGCAGAGGGACGCGTGAATATCTGTGAAGACAGGGGAACAGAAATCCCTCGGTCAGAAGCGGACATAGGAAAGCAAGTGCAAAACAATGAAAATATTGCTGTTGTATCCTGGGTTAAGACAGGGCATGAAAGACTAGAATTCATAAGAGTCCCAGATGGAAAAGCAAGAGATAAAGAAATAAAATATGTCTGAAAATTTATCTGTAGAAATATCAGACTGAAACTTGTTGAAAGCCAAGAAAAAATCATCTATGCGAATTCAGGAATTACATAGCTTCCAAAGGAGGTGGAATCCCAATAGACCTACAAGCAGCTGTATGATTCCAATCAACAAAGTTCACGAATATCACAGTGCTTTAAAATGCACCTGGAGGAAACAACATAGTCAGAAGGGAATCTCCAGAGGGGTTTCAGCTTATAACTCGGCAGCAATATTGCAGGACAGGGAGGAGTGCCAGGACACAGACCATATCCTGAATGGCCAAATGCTGCCACCTAGGGTAGCCTATGCCACATGACCACCATTTCTAATAACGGCAGAGCTAGAGCAATCCACAGACCGGCAAATCATAAAAGAATTCAGCAGTTCAAAACTTCTTCTAAAAGGAAGGTTGAGAATACTCCCCGGAATAGAAAAGCAGCAAGATGAAATGGAAAGAAGAAATCCATTATTGGAAATGCAAGAAGAGCATGAGTGGCAAAGAAGAAACAAGAAGAAGGCAAGGAGGACATCAAAACCTTAAAGATTGGAGAGGGAAGCAGGAAATCATAGGTGATTGGAAGCACTCTCTTAAGTGAATCAGCTTATTTGGCTCTCTGTTTGAAGCGAAAGGAGAGATGCAAGCCCTGACGTGTTTGCAAAACAAGCGAGAAGCAGACCAACAAAGAATCAAACCAAAAAAAATGCACCAAAATGGTACGGTTTGCTGACATATACCATGGGAAGCATGATTATTCAAAAGAAAATACTCAAGGTGATGTCAAGGATCATTCAGCACGCATCGACCCAGTATTGCGGCTTGCATGTACTCAGCACACTTGTATTCGGAAATCAGAGGCGTGCATTCATATTCGTAAATATAGATTCATAAGAGCATATCGTGACCTCACCCAAATGCCGATTTGGAATCCAATGGATTCCTAGTCCGTAATGTAGTCTTGTATGTCTTCCAACAGGATGAAGGAATGCCATATTCTACGCTACGTAGAGAAGAATTGTAAGAAGCCTATAACAAAGGCAAGTAGCTCTGCCAAAGTGTACTAAGAGCAAAAGAGACAGACAGTAAAGTGCACATTGGGGTTGGTTTCATTTCTTGGAAATTCAGCCCCCATGAAACCAATAGATCCATGTCCTGAGATTGTGGGTTTTTCAGCAGAAATCATGCGACGCATATGTATTCCGGTTGTACGGATATTATAAGAACATAAGTCTCCTTTACTGGGTCTCTGTGTACTGTGAACTCTTAGAAAGTTTAAAGACGTGTGAAACCTTCAACTGAAAAGGGACACACTTCTCTCCATTGGTACTGTGCATACAGATCTGAACAAAAGGAAAGAGGGAAGAAGAAAGGCCTATGGGACGCTAGTGGGCAGAACCACATTTAATTTAGGAACCTCTCGTCGGATGCCGACCCTCCCCCAACACTGACAAGCTGCAGCAGCCATTGGGGATGGCAGTTACCGGTTGGATTCCAGGTGGAATGTTGGTGTGTTCCACGAGGCTTGTTGTGGCTGTTGGATCCTAGGTAACCGGGCCGAGTTCTGTGGGTGGATCAGTGTGATGGAGGGGCTGCAGGCCTCTGTGGAGCTTGGCTTAGGTGTTTGGTCCGGGAAGCTGTGTAAGTTCGAGATACTTCTGCTGCCCAAAGACCTGAGTTCACAGGTCAGTTTCCAGAACCTGAAAGGGCAGACAGTGGAAGATCTGCCTGTCATCAGCTTACTGGTGAGGCTCCGAGGTACTTTCAGACTTGCCCAGTCCTGGTGAAGTCGACTTTAGGGGAGTCACGAAGAGAAGCTGGCCGAAAAGCTGGCTGCACGCATTGAGGAGAGATGCGAACACATGGATGAGAGATGTTCTGCTACAATGGAGAATACTGGCGTGGAGACAGCTGTAGAGGATACCAGGCTCAAAAGACATTCAGGAGACATATTGAACCTCGCTGATACTGGCAGAAACATACGGAGTGCCAACGTGGACTTGAGGAAGTTCCTCAATTCTCTTCTCCAAGAACGGGTCCAAGGTCCCTGACGTGTGCAAGAGAAGAGATGGCAGAGATGATCAAAACGCTCCTGTTCTTGGAAGAGGTCGTGAGATTCCACACGTCCCAAGGGGCCTTCCCAAGCCATTCAGACCAAAATTCACCAAGCCCAGGTAAGCCTTTTCCCAGGTTTGGGCCTAGCTAGCAAGCATTTGCCCTTCCCTCCCCTCCACTCACGCATCCATTTTGAAGGTTCAGTACCTGAGCGGCAATGAAGCCATTAGGAGAAGGGCAACTCCCTCCTAGAATCAGAGTTCCTCCAGCTTCACACTCTGTGAACAACAGTGAACTCCTTAAAGGTCAAATAGTCTCGGCTGAAATAGATAGGAATTGAATACTTAGCTCACACCTAGGAACGATGGCCTTCCGCTAGATTCAACAGATGTTCTGTTTATGTCTCCCCTGGGGTGAAGGGAGTGTGGTAAGTGAGGGGAATCTTTGACTGAACTTGAATCTGTATTAGGCCTCAGTTTTTCAAGACAGTATAGGTAAATAGTACAAGTCAGAAAGTGAAGTGTACTGTAAAATTCGCCAATGACATTAAAGACACAGCTTATGTGGATCGTCTTTCAATTCAGTCAAGCCCCCGGGGGCACTATATCTTGTGGGTGCAGACTTGGTTGCGTTAAATGGCTTTACCCAACATGATCGGAAGATTAACTGTTCTCATCACTGATAAAAGAACACCTGGTTCTCCATAGACAAGCATAACTGCAGCAGGGTTCTCCTAGCTATAATGCCTCTAGGTGCTTTTGGATTCAAACCTAAATGTATATATTTGGTTTGTTTCCTCTTGTATTTTCCTAGAGAGGGATGTTACCCCTTGAAATGCCAACATTGGCCAGTAGGTGACAAATAGGTCTAAAGGGCACCACATGCCCAAGTGTATCCAAGGTTGGGGGTTATTTCATGTTTCCAATAGTTATTTCATAGTTCCTGTTGGTCTCGGAGGCTTCAACCGTAAAGAGCTGACATGACCCCTTTAACAGTTTGGACTGCTAGTTTGCATTCTATCTGTCTAGGTTTTCCGTAGAGCTGACAAAATGTTACCAAAATTGACAAGTCTGGCTTCTAGGTCGATTTAGTGTGTTTCAAAAAATAACTTCATTTTCGTATAACTCCCAAAACATGGAAATGAATTCTGTTAAAATTCTTAAAGACTGCAAATGAGATATCAACACAATGTCAAAAGAGGTTTCTTTGGACAACCCCTCCCACCACGGCTGTATAGAAACCAAGAGCTAAGCAAATATCACATTTCTGTGAAATGTATCTGGATAGTGTTGATTCATCGATGCCCAGTTGGCAGAGAAGAAGTGCAACCTGCACTCACGCGCTCCCTTGTACAGAGAAATGTAAAACTCCACTCACCCAGCCTTTGGCACAGGACACTTGCCGAAGAGAGGTCTGTTACTTCCAAAGACAGGATGAGGCCTCAGGACACCTGGAAGCAGGAGAAGGCAAAGCAGGGAATGGAAACCAGTGCAGGGTCTGACCAACAAGGGTGAAACCCTGTTTAACTTGGACGCACCCTCTCAAGCGGACAGGAGACATGTGATTGAAGGTGATGTGCTGAGATTTACAAGAGTGCACAGCAGATGCTTGGCTGATAGTACTCAAAGAAACCAGCGCAAAATATCCCCACAGTTGATTCTGAGACCAAGATCCGTGATGCCAAATTACAGTTAGCAGGAGCATCGGTAAGTGATGTATAGGGCTACGGTTGATGGCATACGCTGAGTCTCAGGGATCTGGAGTGCGTTGTGGGATATGGTGGGTCTAAACAAGAGAGCAAACCGAACAGTGTACCAATGATAAATCAACCACACTGGTCGCGCTGTTGAGATTACCGATATGTCCCTTGGCCACACCCAGTGCATCTGCAGGTCCAGGAACCAATTGTGCATTTTGCCAATAGAACACGTGTGGGGATGAATCAGAGCTATCGTGCATCTGGTCTGAGGGATCCAGGGGGCCTTGGGTTTGAAATCAGAATGAAAAGCCTTAGGATCTGCTACATTCATAACCTGGGCTGGGATTATGGTTTGGTTTGAGGCACAGGATGCGCAACAGCTCTGTGGTGGCCTTCGTGCACCCGTGCCACAAGGATGATAGGACAAGGTAGAGTGGTCCAAGTCCACAGCGTGAGAAGAGGAAGCATTTCCTTCAGCACTATCTCCCAAAATCGGATGCTACATTTTGGATGGCACCGGCACGGTACGGCAGCGAGGACACCAAGGTCGGTCTGCGGGATCATTCCAGAAGGCCCTGATTTGTGACATCCATGGATGTGCTTCCAATGGTGTTTCAGTAGACAGAGAAGCTCTGGGAAGAACTGCTTTCATTGGGACATTTCCGTGGCACTACAAAGCACAAGTGCACTCTCAGTTTGCTGTTTTGGAAACACTCCAAAATGACATAGAGCAGAATGCAGAGCTGAGAACCTTTAGAATCCTCATTTCCACAAGAGGCCGTATCCTGCGCACTTTCAGAATTGTGAGATAAGCGTAATCAAAATGAAGTTATGCTAATCGAAATAGTATGGGTTGTTCATCACAACAAATGCAACACCAGCAATTGGAGATATACCAGACAACACACACAGGAACAGAATATGGCATCAATGTCTAGGAGAAATTGTCGTCACAGAAATCCCTTGGAATTGCGTAGAGTCAAGAGTCTAAAATTTTCACTTAACATAGCCCTAAAAATCTACATTAGATACCTGATATTACCTGACCAGTAGAGATGAAGAAGTACAGGAAAAGAAATAGGAAGTACCATATTCAGTTCCAAAGATATTGAAGGCCCAAAAGATAAGCTTTCAAACAACTAGACTGCAATACGCTATGCAGTCCAAGTGTTGAAAATGGAGGTCAGGAAAACACTGAAGAACAAAAGGGTCTCAGAATCACAAAAGGCAGAATACCAGAAAAGAGGAAGAGAAACTCTTAAGACGAGCCAAAAAATATCAGAAAACTCAGTGGATGTGATAATATCAGGGCTAAACTTCAGTCCTTAGCAGACTAGAAAATGCAGAGGGACGCGTGAATGTCTGTGAAGACAGGGGAACAGAAATCCCTCGGTCAGATTCAGACATAGGAAAGCAAGTGCAAAACAATGAAAATATTGCTGTTGTATCCTGGGTTAAGACAGGGCATGAAAGACTAGAATTCATAAGAGTCCCAGATGGAAAAGCAAGAGATAAAGAAATAAAATATGTCTGAAAATTTATCTGTAGAAATATCAGACTGAAACTTGTTGAAAGCCAAGAAAAAATCATCTATGCGAATTCAGGAATTACACAGCATCCAAAGGAGGTGGAATCCCAATAGACCTACAAGCAGCTGTATGATTCCAATCAACAAAGTTCACGAATATCACAGTGCTTTAAAATGCACCTGGAGGAAACAACATAGTCACAAGGGAATCTCCAGAGGGGTTTCAGCTTATAACTCGGCAGCAATATTGCAGGACAGGGAGGAGTGCCAGGACACAGACCATATCCTGAATGGCCAAATGCTGCCACCTAGGGTAGCCTATGCCACATGACCACCATTTCTAATAACGGCAGAGCTAGAGCAATCCACAGACCGGCAAATCATAAAAGAATTCAGCAGTTCAAAACTTCTTCTAAAAGGAAGGTTGAGAATACTCCCCGGAATAGAAAAGCAGCAAGATGAAATGGAAAGAAGAAATCCATTATTGGAAATGCAAGAAGAGCATGAGTGGCAAAGAAGAAACAAGAAGAAGGCAAGGAGGACATCAAAACCTTAAAGATTGGAGAGGGAAGCAGGAAATCATAGGTGATTGGAAGCACTCTCTTAAGTGAATCAGCTTATTTGGCTCTCTGTTTGAAGCGAAAGGAGAGATGCAAGCCCTGTCGTGTTTGCAAAACAAGGGAGAAGCAGACCAACAAAGAATTAAACCAAAAAAAATGCACCAAATTGGTACGGTTGGCTGACATATACCATGGGAAGCATGATTATTCAAAAGAAAATACTCAAGGTGATGTCAAGGATCATTCAGCACGCATCGACCCAGTATTGCGGCTTGCATGTACTCAGCACACTTGTATTCGGAAATCAGAGGCGTGCATTCATATTCGTAAATATAGATTCATAAGAGCATATCGTGACCTCACCCAAATGCCGATTTGGAATCCAATGGATTCCTAGTCCGTGATGTAGTCTTGTATGTCTTCCAACAGGACGAAGGAATGCCATAATCTACGCTACGTAGTGAAGAATTGTAAGAAGCCTATAACAAAGGCAAGTAGCTCTGCCAAAGTGTACTAAGAGCAAAAGAGACAGACAGTAAAGTGCACATTGGGGTTGGTTTCATTTCTTGGAAATTCAGCCCCCATGAAACCAATAGATCCATGTCCTGAGAGTGTGGGTTTTTCAGCAGAAATCATGCGACGCATATGTATTCCGGTTGTACGGATATTATAAGAACATAAGTCTCCTTTACTGGGTCTCTGTGTACTGTGAACTCTTAGAAAGTTTAAAGACGTGTGAAACCTTCAACTGAAAAGGGACACACTTCTCTCCATTGGTACTGTGCATACAGATCTGAACAAAAGGAAAGAGGGAAGAAGAAAGGCCCATGGGACGCTAGTGGGCAGAACCACATTTACTTTAGGAACCTCTCGTCGGATGCAGCCCCTCCCCCAACACTGACAAGATGCAGCAGCCATTGGGGATGGCAGTTACCGGTTGGATTCCAGGTGGAATGTTGGTGTGTTCCACGAGGCTTGTTGTGGCTGTTGGATCCTAGGTAACCGGGCCGAGTTCTGTGGGTGGATCAGTGTGATGGAGGGGCTGCAGGCCTCTGTGGAGCTTGGCTTAGGTGTTTGGTCCGGGAAGCTGTGTAAGTTCGAGATACTTCTGCTGCCCAAAGACCTGAGTTCACAGGTCAGTTTCCAGAACCTGAAAGGGCAGACAGTGGAAGATCTGCCTGTCATCAGCTTACTGGTGAGGCTCCGAGGTACTTTCAGACTTGCCCAGTCCTGGTGAAGTCGACTTTAGGGGAGTCACGAAGAGAAGCTGGCCGAAAAGCTGGCTGCACGCATTGAGGAGAGATGCGAACACATGGATGAGAGATGTTCTGCTACAATGGAGAATACTGGCGTGGAGACAGCTGTAGAGGATACCAGGCTCAAAAGACATTCAGGAGACATATTGAACCTCGCTGATACTGGCAGAAACATACGGAGTGCCAACGTGGACTTGAGGAAGTTCCTCAATTCTCTTCTCCAAGAACGGGTCCAAGGTCCCTGACGTGTGCAAGAGAAGAGATGGCAGAGATGATCAAAACGCTCCTGTTCTTGGAAGAGGTCGTGAGAATCCACACGTCCCAAGGGGCCTTCCCAAGCCATTCAGACCAAAATTCACCAAGCCCAGGTAAGCCTTTTCCCAGGTTTGGGCCTAGCTAGCAAGCACTTGCCCATCCCTCCCCTCCACTCACGCATCCATTTTGAAGGTTCAGTACCTGAGCGGCAATGAAGCCATTAGGAGAAGGGCAAGTCCCTCCTAGAATCAGATTTCCTCCAGCTTCACACTCTGTGAACAACAGTGAACTCCTTAAAGGTCAAATAGTCTCGGCTGAAATAGATAGGAATTGAATACTTAGCTCACACCTAGAAACGATGGCCTTCCGCTAGATTCAGCAGATGTTGTGTTTATGTCTTCCCTGGGGTGAAGGCAGTGTGGTAAGTGAGGGGAATCTTTGACTGAACTTGAATCTGTATTAGGCCTCAGTTTTTCAAGACAGTATAGGTAAATAGTACAAGTCAGAAAGTGAAGTGTACTGTAAAAGTCGCCAATGACATAAAAGACACAGCTTATGTGGCTCGTCTTTCACTTGAGTCAAGCTCCCGGGGGCACTATATCATGTGGGTTCAGACTTGGTTGCGTTAAATGGCTTTACCCAACATGATCGGAAGATTAACTCTTCTCATCACTGATAGAAGAACACCTGGTTCTCCATAGACAAGCATAACTGCAGCAGGGTTCTCCTAGCTATAATGCCTCTAGGTGCTTTTGGATTCAAACCTAAATGTATATATTTGGTTTGTTTCCTCTTGTATTTTCCTAGAGAGTGATGTTACCCCTTGAAATGCCAACATTGGCCAGTCGGTGACAAATAGGACTAAAGGGCACCACATGCCCAAGTGTATCCAAGGTTGGGGGTTATTTCATGTTTCCAATAGTTATTTCATGGTTCCTGTTGGTCTCGGAGGCTTCAACCGTAAAGAGCTGACATGACCCCTTTAACAGTTTGGACTGCTAGTTTGCATTCTATCTGTCTAGGTTTTCCGTAGAGCTGACAAAATGTTACCAAAATTGACAAGTCTGGCTTCTAGGTCGATTTAGTGTGTTTCAAAAAATAACTTCATTTTCGTATAACTCCCAAAACATGGAAATGAATTCTGTTAAAATTCTTAAAGACTGCAAGTGAGATATCAACACAATGTCAAAACAGGTTTCTTTGGACAACCCCTCCCACCACGGCTGTATAGAAACAAAGAGCTAAGCAAATATCACATTTCTGTGAAATGTATCTGGATAGTGTTGATTCATCGATGCCCAGTTGGCAGAGAAGAAGTGCAACCTGCACTCACGCGCTCCCTTGTACAGAGAAATATAAAACTCCACTCACCCATCCTTTGGCACAGGACACTTGCCGAAGAGAGGTCTGTTACTTCCAAAGACAGGATGAGGCCTCAGGACACCTGGAAGCAGGAGAAGGCAAAGCAGGGAATGGAAACCAGTGCAGGGTCTGACCAACAAGGGTGAAACCCTGTTTAACTTGGACGCACCCTCTCAAGGGGACAGGAGACATGAGATTGAAGGTGATGTGCTGAGATTTACAAGAGTGCACAGCAGATGCTTGGCTGACAGAACTCAAAGAAACCAGCGCAAAATATCCCCACAGTTGATTCTGAGACCAAGATCCGTGATGCCAAATTACAGTTAGCAGGGGCATCAGTAAGTGAGTTATAGGGCTACGTTTGTTGGCAGACGCTGAGACTCAGGGATCTGGAGTGTGTGGTGGGATGTGGTGGGTCTAATCAAGAGAGCAAACCGAACAGTGTACCAATGATAAATCAACCACACTGGTCACGCGGTTGAGTTTACCGATATGTCCCATGGCCACACCCAGTGCATCTGCAGGACCAGGGACCAATTGGGCATTTTGCCAATAGAGCACGTGTGGGGCTGAATCAGAGCTATCGTGCATCTTGTCTGAGGGATCCAGGGGGCCTTGGGTTTGAAATCAGAATGAAAAGCCTTACAATCTGCTACATTCATAAACTGGGCTGGGATTATGGTTTGGTTTGAGGTACAGGACGCGCAACAGCTCTGTGGTGGCCTTCGTGCACCCGTGCCACAAGTATGATAGGACAAGGTAGAGTGGTCCAAGTCCACAGCGTGAGAAGAGGAAGCATTTCCTTCAGCACTATCTCCCAAAATCGGATGCTACATTTTGGATGGCACCGGCACGGTACGGCAGCGAGGACACCAAGGTCGGTCTGCGGGATCATTCCAGCAGGACCTGATTTGTGACATCCATGGATGTGCTTCCACTGGTGTTTCAGTAGACAGAGAAGCACTGGGAAGAACTGCTTTCATTGGGACATTCCCGTGGCACTACAAAGCACAAGCGCACTCTCAGTTTGCTGTTTTGGAAACACTCCAAAATGACATAGAGCAGAATGCAGAGCTGAGAACCTTTAGAATCCTCATTTCCACAAGAGGCCGTGTCCTGCGCACTTTCAGAATTGTGAGATAAGCGTAATCAAAATGAAGTTATGCTAATCGATAAAGTATGGGTTGTTCATCAGAACAAAAGCAACAACAGCAATTGGAGATATACAAGACAACACACACAGGAACAGAATATGGCTTCAATGTCTAGGAGAAATTGTCCTCACAGTAATCCCTTGGAATTGCGTAGAGACAAGAGTCTAAAATTTTCACTTAACATAGCCCTAAAAATCTACATTAGATACCTGATATTACCTGACCAGTAGAGATGAAGAAGTACAGTAAAAGAAATAGGAAGTACCATTTTCAGTTCCAAAGATATTGAAGGCCCAAAAGATAAGCTTTCAAACAACTAGACTGCAAAACGCTATGCAGTCCAAGTGTTGAAAATGGAGGTCAGGAAAACACTGAAGAACAAAAGGGTCTCAGAATCACAAAAGGCAGAATACCAGAAAAGGGGAAGAGAAAGTCTAAAGACGAGCCAAAAGATATCAGAAAACTCAGTGGATGTGATAATATCAGGGCTAAAATTCAGTCCTTAGCAGACTAGATAATGCAGAGGGACGCGTGAATGACTGAGAAGACAGGGGAACAGAAATCCCTCGGTCAGATTCGGACATAGGAAAGCAAGTGCAAAACAATGAAAATATTGCTGTTGTATCCTGGGTTAAGTCAGGGCATGAAAGACTAGAATTCATAAGAGTCCCAGATGGAAAAGCAAGAGATAAAGAAATAAAATATGTCTGAAAATTTACCTGTAGAAATATCGGACTGAAACTTGTTGAAAGCCAAGAAAAAATCATGTATGCGAATTCAGGAATTACACAGCATCCAAAGGAGGTGGAATCCCAATAGACCTACAAGCAGCTGTATGATTCCAATCAACAAAGTTCACGAATATCACAGTGATTTAAAATGCACATGGAGGAAACAACATAGTCACAAGGGAACCTCCAGAGGGGTTTCAGCTTATAACTTGGCAGCAATATTGCAGGACAGGGAGGAGTGCCAGGACACAGACCATATCCTGAATGGCCAAAGGCTGCCACCTAGGGTAGCCTATGCCACATGACCACCATTTCTAATAACGGCAGAGCTAGAGCAATCCACAGACCGGCAAATCATAAAAGAATTCAGCAGTTCAAAACTTCTTCTAAAAGGAAGGTTGAGAATACTCCCCGGAATAGAAAAGCAGCAAGATGAAATGGAAAGAAGAAAACCATTATTGGAAATGCAAGAAGAGCATGAGTGGCAAAGAAGAAACAAGAAGAAGGCAAGGAGGACATCAAAACCTTAAAGATTGGAGAGGGAAGCAGGAAATCATAGGTGATTGGAAGCACTCTCTTAAGTGAATCAGCTTATTTGACTCTCTGTTTGAAGCGAAAGGAGAGATGCATGTCCTGACGTGTTTGCAAAACAAGCGAGAAGCAGACCAACAAAGAATCAAACCAACAAACATGCACCAAAATGGTACGGTTGGCTGACATATACCATGGGAAACATGATTATTCAAAAGAAAATACTCAAGGTGATGTCAAGGATCATTCAGGACGCATCGACCCAGTATTGCGGCTTGCATGTACTCAGCACACTTGTATTCGGAAATCAGAGGCTTGCATTCATATTCGTAAATATAGATTCATAAGAGCATATCGTGACCTCACCCAAATGCCGATTTGGAATCCACTGGATTCCTAGTCCGTGATGTAGTCTTGTATGTCTTCCAACAGGATGAAGGAATGCCATATTCTACGCTACGTAGAGAAGAATTGTAAGAAGCCTATAACAAAGGCAAGTAGCTCTGCCAAAGTGTACTAAGAGCAAAAGAGACAGACAGTAACGTGCACATTGGGGTTGGTTTCATTTCTTGGAAATTCAGCCCCCATGAAATCAATAGATCCATGTCCTGAGAGTGTGGGTTTTTCAGCAGAAATCATGCGACGCATATGTATTCCTGTTGTACGGATATTATAGGAACATAAGTCTCCTTTACTGGGTCTCTGTGTACTGTGAACTCTTAGAAAATTTAAAGACGTGTGAAACCTTCAACTGAAAAGGGACACACTTCTCTCCATTGGTACTGTGCATACAGATCTGAACAAAAGGAAAGAGGGAAGAAGAAAGGCCCATGGGACGCTAGTGGGCAGAACCACATTTAATTTAGGAACCTCTCGTCGGATGCAGCCCCTCTCCCATCACTGACAAGATGCAGCATCCATTGGGGATGGCAGTTACCGGTTGGATTCCAGGTGGAATGTTGGTGTGTTCCACGAGGCTTGTTGTGGCTGTTGGATCCTAGGTAACCGGGCCGAGTTCTGTGGGTGGATCAGTGTGATGGAGGGGCTGCAGGCCTCTGTGGAGCTTGGCTTAGGTGTTTGGTCCGGGAAGCTGTGTAAGTTCGAGATACTTCTGCTGCCCAAAGACCTGAGTTCACAGGTCAGTTTCCAGAACCTGAAAGGGCAGACAGTGGAAGATCTGCCTGTCATCAGCTTACTGGTGAGGCTCCGAGGTACTTTCAGACTTGCCCAGTCCTGGTGAAGTCGACTTTAGGGGAGTCACGAAGAGAAGCTGGCCGAAAAGCTGGCTGCACGCATTGAGGAGAGATGCGAACACATGGATGAGAGATGTTCTGCTACAATGGAGAATACTGGCGTGGAGACAGCTGTAGAGGATACCAGGCTCAAAAGACATTCAGGAGACATATTGAACCTCGCTGATACTGGCAGAAACATACGGAGTGCCAACGTGGACTTGAGGAAGTTCCTCAATTCTCTTCTCCAAGAACGGGTCCAAGGTCCCTGACGTGTGCAAGAGAAGAGATGGCAGAGATGATCAAACCGCTCCTGTTCTTGGAAGAGGTCGTGAGAATCCACACGTCCCAAGGGGCCTTCCCAAGCCATTCAGACCAAAATTCACCAAGCCCAGGTAAGCCTTTTCCCAGGTTTGGGCCTAGCTCACAAGCACTTGCCCTTCTCTCCCCTCCACTCACACATCCATTTTGAAGGTTCAGTACCTGAGCGGCAATGAAGCCATTAGGAGAAGGGCAAGTCCCTCCTAGAATCAGAGTTCCTCCAGCTTCACACTCTGTGAACAACAGTGAACTCCTTAAAGGTCAAATAGTCTCGGCTGAAATAGATAGGGATTGAATACTTAGCTCACACCTAGAAACTATGGCCTTCCGCTAGATTCAGCAAATGTTGTGTTTATGTCTTCCCTGGGGTGAAGGGAGTGTGGTAAGTGAGGGGAATCTTTGACTGAACTTGAATCTGTATTAGGCCTCAGTTTTTCAAGACAATATAGGTAAATAGTACAAGTCAGAAAGTGAAGTGTACTGTAAAAGTCGCCAATGACATTAAAGACACAGCTTATGTGGATCGTCTTTCAATGAGTCAAGCCCCCGGGGGCACTATATCATGTGGGTGCAGACTTGGTTGCGTTAAATGGCTTTAACCAACATGATCGGAAGATTAACTGTTCTCATCACTGATAGAAGAACACCTGGTTCTCCATAGACAAGCATAACTGCAGCAGGGTTCTCCTTGCTATAATGCCTCTAGGTGTTTTTGGATTCAAACCTAAATGTATATATTTGCTTTGTTTCCTCTTGTATTTTCCTAGAGAGTGGTGTTACCCCTTGAAATGCCAACATTGGCCAGTAGGTGACAAATAGGACTAAAGGGCACCACATGCCCAAGTGTATCCAAGGTTGGGGGTTATTTCATGTTTCCAATAGTTATTTCATGGTTCCTGTTGGTCTCGGAGGCTTCAACCGTAAAGAGTTGACATGACCCCTTTAACAGTTTGGACTGCTAGTTTTCATTCTATCTGTCTAGGTTTTCCGTAGTGCTGACAAAATGTTACCAAATTTGACAAGTCTGGCTTCTAGGTCGATTTAGTGTGTTTCAAAAAATAACTTCATTTTCGTATAACTCCCAAAACATGGAAATGAATTCTGTTAAAATTCTTAAAGACTGCAAATGAGATATCAACACAATGTCAAAACAGGTTTCTTTGGACAACTCCTCCCACCACGGCTGTATAGAAACCAAGAGCTAAGCAAATATCACATTTCTGTGAAATGTATCAGGATAGGGTTGATTCATCGATGCCCAGTTGGCAGAGAAGAAGTGCAACCTGCACTCACGCGCTCCCTTGTACAGAGAAATGTAAAATTCCACTCACCCAGCCTTTGGCACAGGACACTTGCCGAAGAGAGGTCTGCTACTTCCAAAGACAGGATGAGGCCTCAGGACACCTGGAAGCAGGAGAAGGCAAAGCAGGGAATGGAAACCAGGGCAGGGTCTGACCAACAAGGGTGAAACCCTGTTTAACTTGGACGTACCCTCTCAAGCGGACAGGAGACATGAGATTGAAGGTGATGTGCTGAGATTTACAAGAGTGCCCAGCAGATGCTTGGCTGACAGAACTCAAAGAATCCAGCGCAAAATATCCCCACAGTTGATTCTGAGGCTAAGATACGTGATGCCAAATTACAATTAGCAGGGGCATCGGTAAGTGAGGTATAGGGCTACGGTTGATGGCATACGCTGAGTCTCAGGGATCTGGAGTGCGTTGTGGGATGTGGTGGGTCTAATCAAGAGAGCAAACCGAACAGTGTACCAATGATAAATCAACCACACTGGTCGCGCGGTTGAGATTACCGATCTGTCCCATGGCCATACCCAGTGCATCTGCAGGTCCAGGAACCAATTGGGCATTTTGACAATAGAGCACGTGTGGGGCTGAATCAGAGCTATCGTGCATCTGGTCTGAGGGATCCAGGGGGCCTTGGGTTTGAAATCAGAATGAAAAGCCTTAGGATCTGCTACATTCATAACCTGGGCTGGAATTATGGTTTGGTTTGAGGCACAGGATGCGCAACAGCTCTGTGGTGGCCTTCGTGCACCCGTGCCACAAGGATGATAGGACAAGGTAGAGTGGTCCAAGTCCACAGGGTGAGAAGAGGAAGCATTTCCTTCAGCACTCTCTCCCAAAATCCGATGCTACATTTTGGATGGCACCGGCACGGTACGGCAGCGAGGACACCAAGGTCGGTCTGCGGGATCATTCCAGCAGGCCCTGATTTGTGACATCCATGGATGTGCTTCCACTGGTGTTTCAGTAGACAGAGAAGCTCTGGGAAAAACTGCTTTCATTGGGACATTCCCGTGGCACTACAAAACACAAGCGCACTCTCAGTTTGCTGTTTTGGAAACACTCCAAAATGACATAGAGCAGAATGCAGAGCTGAGAACCTTTAGAATCCTCATTTCCACAAGAGGCCGTGTCCTGCGCACTTTCAGAATTGTGAGATAAGCGTAATCAAAATGAAGTTATGCTAATCGAAGTAGTATGTGTTGTTCATCACAACAAATGCAACACCAGCAATTGGAGATATAACAGACAACACACAGGAACAGAATATGGCATCAATGTCTAGGAGAAATTGTCCTCACAGAAATCCCTTGGAATTGTGTAGAGACAAGAGTCTAAAATTTTCACTTTACATAGCCCTAAAAATCTACATTAGATACCTGATATTACCTGACCAGTAGAGATGAAGAAGTACAGTAAAAGAAATAGGAAGTACCATTTTCAGTTCCAAAGATATTGGAGGCCCAAAAGATAAGCTTTCAAGCAACTAGACTGCAAAACGCTATGCATTCCAAGTGTTGAAAATGGAGGTCAGGAAAACACTGAAGAACAAAAGGGTCTCAGAATCACAAAAGGCAGAATACCAGAAAAGGGGAAGAGAAAGTCTAAAGACGAGCCAAAAGATATCAGAAAACTCAGTGGATGTGATAATATCAGGGCTAAAATTCAGTCCTTAGCAGACTAGATAATGCAGAGGGACGCGTGAATGACTGTGAAGACAGGGGAACAGAAATCCCTCGGTCAGATTCGGACATAGGAAAGCAAGTGCAAAACAATGAAAATATTGCTGTTGTATCCTGGGTTAAGACAGGGCATGAAAGACTAGAATTCATAAGAGTCCCAGATGGAAAAGCAAGAGACAAAGAAATAAAATATGTCTGAAAATTTATCTGTAGAAATATCAGACTGAAACTTGTTGAAAGCCAAGAAAAAATCATCTATGCGAATTCAGGAATTACACAGCATCCAAAGGACTTGGAATCCCAATAGACCTACCAGCAGCTGTATGATTCCAATCAACAAAGTTCACGAATATCACAGTGATTTAAAATGCACCTGGAGGAAACAACATAGTCACAAGGGAACCTCCAGAGGGGTTTCAGCTTATAACTCGGCAGCAATATTGCAGGACAGGGAGGAGTGCCAGGACACAGTCCATATTCTGAATGGCCAAAGGCTGCCACCTAGGGTAGCCAATGCCACATGACCACCATTTTTAATAACGGCAGAGCTAGAGCAATCCACAGACCGGCAAATCATAAAAGAATTCAGCAGTTCAAAACTTCTTCTAAAAGGAAGGTTGAGAATACTCCCCGGAATAGAAAAGCAGCAAGATGAAGTGGAAAGAAGAAAACCATTATTGGAAATGCAAGAAGAGCATGAGTGGCAAAGAAGAAACAAGAAGAAGGCAAGGAGGACATCAAAACCTTAAAGATTGGAGAGGGAAGCAGGAAATCATAGGTGATTGGAAGCACTCTCTTAAGTGAATCAGCTTATTTGACTCTCTGTTTGAAGCAAAAGGAGAGATGCATGTCCTGACGTGTTTGCCATACAAGCGAGAAGCAGACCAACAAAGAATCAAACCAACAAACATGCACCAAAATGGTACGGTTGGCTGACATATACCATGGGAAACATGATTATTCAAAAGAAAATACTCAAGGTGATATCAAGGATCATTCAGCACGCATCGACCCAGTATTGCGGCTTGCATGTACTCAGCACACTTGTATTCGGAAATCAGAGGCGTGCATTCATATTCGTAAATATAGATTCATAAGAGCATATCGTGACCTCACCCAAATGCCGATTTGGAATCCAATGGATTCCTAGTCCGTGATGTAGTCTTGTATGTCTTCCAACAGGACGAAGGAATGCCATATTCTACGCTACGTAGAGAAGAATTGTAAGAAGCCTATAACAAAGGCAAGTAGCTCTGCCAAAGTGTACTAAGAGCAAAAGAGACAGACAGTAAAGTGCACATTGGGGTTGGTTTCATTTCTTGGAAATTCAGCCCCCATGAAACCAATAGATCCATGTCCTGAGAGTGTGGGTTTTTCAGCAGAAATCATGCGACGCATATGTATTCCGGTTGTACGGATATTATAGGAACATAAGTCTCCTTTACTGGGTCTCTGTGTACTGTGAACTCTTAGAAAGTTTAAAGACGTGTGAAACCTTCAACTGAAAAGGGACACACTTCTCTCCATTGGTAATGTGCATACAGATCTGAACAAAAGGAAAGAGGGAAGAAGAAAGGCCCATGGGACGTTAGTGGGCAGAACCACATTTACTTTAGGAACCTCTCGTCGGATGCAGCCCCTCCCCAAACACTGACAAGATGCAGCAGCCATTGGGGATGGCAGTTACCGGTTGGATTCCAGGTGGAATGTTGGTGTGTTCCACGAGGCTTGTTGTGGCTGTTGGATCCTAGGTAACCGGGCCGAGTTCTGTGGGTGGATCAGTGTGATGGAGGGGCTGCAGGCCTCTGTGGAGCTTGGCTTAGGTGTTTGGTCCGGGAAGCTGTGTAAGTTCGAGATACTTCTGCTGCCCAAAGACCTGAGTTCACAGGTCAGTTTCCAGAACCTGAAAGGGCAGACAGTGGAAGATCTGCCTGTCATCAGCTTACTGGTGAGGCTCCGAGGTACTTTCAGACTTGCCCAGTCCTGGTGAAGTCGCCTTAAGGGGAGTCACGAAGAGAAGCTGGCCGAAAAGCTGGCTGCACGGATTGAGGAGAGATGCGAACACATGGATGAGAGATGTTCTGCTACAATGGAGAATACTGGCGTGGAGACAGCTGTAGAGGATACCAGGCTCAAAAGACATTCAGGAGACATATTGAACCTCGCTGATACTGGCAGAAACATACGGAGTGCCAACGTGGACTTGAGGAAGTTCCTCAATTCTCTTCTCCAAGAACGGGTCCAAGGTCCCTGACGTGTGCAAGAGAAGAGATGGCAGAGATGATCAAAACGCTCCTGTTCTTGGAAGAGGTCGTGAGGATCCACACGTCCCAAGGGGCCTTCCCAAGCCATTCAGACCAAAATTCACCAAGCCCAGGTAAGCCTTTTCCCAGGTTTGGGCCTAGCTAGCAAGCACTTGCCCTTCCCTCCCCTCCACTCACGCATCCATTTTGAAGGTTCAGTACCTGAGCGGCAATGAAGCCATTAGGAGAAGGGCAAGTCCCTCCTAGAATCAGAGTTCCTCCAGCTTCACACTCTGTGAACAACAGTGAACTCCTTAAATGTCAAATAGTCTCGGCTGAAATAGATAGGAATTGAATACTTAGCTCACACCTAGAAACGATGGCCTTCCGCTAGATTCAGCAGATGTTGTGTTTATGTCTTCCCTGGGGTGAAGGGAGTGTGGTAAGTGAGGGGAATCTTTGACTGAACTTGAATCTGTATTAGGCCTCAGTTTTTCAAGACAGTATAGGTAAATAGCACAAGTCAGAAAGTGAAGTGTACTGTAAAAGTCGCCAATGACATTAAAGATACAGCTTATGTGGATCGTCTTTCACTTGAGTCAAGACCCCGGGGGCACTATATCATGTGGGTGCAGACTTGGTTGCGTTAAATGGCTTTACCCAACATGATCGGAAGATTAACTGTTCTCATCACTGATAGAAGAACACCTGGTTCTCCATAGACAAGCATAAGTGCAGCAGGGTTCTCCTAGCTATAATGCCTCTAGGTGCTTTTGGATTCAAACCTAAATGTATATATTTGGTTTGTTTCCTCTTGTATTTTCCTAGAGAGGGATGTTACCCCTTGAAATGCCAACATTGGCCAGTAGGTGACAAATAGGACTAAAGGGCACCACATGCCCAAGTGTATCCAAGGTTGGGGGTTATTTCATGTTTCCAATAGTTATTTCATGGTTCCTGTTGGTCTCGGAGGCTTCAACCGTAAAGAGCTGACATGACCCCTTTAACAGTTTGGACTGCTTGTTTGCATTCTATCTGTCTAGGTTTTCCGTAGAGCTGACAAAATGTTACCAAAATTGACAAGTCTGGCTTCTAGGTCGATTTAGTGTGTTTCAAAAAATAACTTCATTTTCGTATAACTCCCAAAACATGGAAATGAATTCTGTTAAAATTCTTAAAGACTGCAAATGAGATATCAACACAATGTCAAAAAAGGTTTCTTTGGACAACCCCTCCCACCACGGCTGTATAGAAACCAAGAGCAAAGCAAATATCACATTTCTGTGAAATGTATCTGGATAGTGTTGATTCATCGATGCCCAGTTGGCAGAGAAGAAGTGCAACCTGCACTCCCGCGCTCACTTGTACAGAGAAATGTAAAACACCACTCACCCATCCTTTGGCACAGGACACTTGCCGAAGATAGGTCTGTTACTTCCAAAGACAGGATGAGGCCTCAAGACACCTGGAAGCAGGAGAAGGCAAAGCAGGGAATGGAAACCAGTGCAGGGTCTGACCAACAAGGGTGAAACCCTGTTTAACTTGGACGCACCCTCTGAAGCGGACAGGAGACATGAGATTGAAGGTGATGTGCTGAGATTTACAAGAGTGCACAGCAGATGCTTGGCTGACAGAACTCAAAGAAACCAGCGCAAAATATCCCCACAGTTGATTCTGAGACCAAGATCCGTGATGCCATTTTACAGTTAGCAGGAGCATCGGTAAGTGAGATATAGGGCTACGGTTGATGGCATACGCTGAGTCTCAGGGTTCTGGAGTGCGTTGTGGGAATTGGTGGGTCTTATCAAGAGAGCAAACCGAACAGTGTACCAATGATAAATCAACCACACTGTTCGCGCGGTTGAGATTACCGATATGTCCCATGGCCACACCCAGTGCATCTGCAGGACCAGGGACCAATTGGGCATTTTGCCAATAGAGCACGTGTGGGGCTGAATCAGGGCTATCGTGCAACTGGTCTCAGGGATCCAGGGGGCCTTGGGTTTGAAATCAGAATGAAAAGCCTTAGGATCTGCTACATTCATAACCTGGGCTGGGATTATGGTTTGGTTTGAGGCACAGGTTGCGCAACAGCTCTGTGGTGGCCTTCGTGCACCCGTGCCACAAGGATGATAGGACAAGGTAGAGTGGTCCAAGTCCACAGCGTGAGAAGAGGAAGCATTTCCTTCAGCACTATCTCCCAAAATCGGATGCTACATTTTGGATGGCACCGGGACGGTACGGCAGCGAGGACACCAAGGTCGGTCTGCGGGATCATTCCAGCAGGCCCTGATTTGTGACATCCATGGATGTGCTTCCACTGGTGTTTCAGTAGACAGAGAAGCTCTGGGAAGTACTGCTTTCATTGGGACATTCCCGTGGCACTACAAAGCACAAGCGCACTCTCAGTTTGCTGTTTTGGAAACACTCCAAAATGACGTAGAGCAGAATGCAGAGCTGAGAACCTTTAGAATCCTCATTTCCACAAGAGGCCGTGTCCTGCGCACTTTCAGAATTGTGAGATAAGCGTAATCAAAATGAAGTTATGCTAATCGAAATAGTATGGGTTGTTCATCACAACAAATGCAACACCAGCAATTGGAGATATACCAGACAACACACACAGGAACAGAATATGGCATCAATGTCTAGGAGAAATTGTCCTCACAGAAATCCCTTGGAATTGCGTAGAGTCAAGAGTCTAAAATTTTCACTTAACATAGCCCTAAAAATCTACATTAGATACCTGATATTACCTGACCAGTAGAGATAAAGAAGTACAGTAAAAGAAATAGGAAGTACCATTTTCAGTTCCAAAGATATTGAAGGCCCAAAAGATAAGCTTTCAAACAACTAGACTGCAAAACGCTATGCAGTCCAAGTGTTGAAAATGGAGGTCAGGAAAACACTGAAGAACAAAAGGGTCTCAGAATCACAAAAGGCAGAATACCAGAAAAGTGGAAGAGAAAGTCTAAAGACGAGCCAAAAGATATCAGAAAACTCAGTGGATGTGATAATATCAGGGCTAAAATTCAGTCCTTAGCAGACTAGATAATGCAGAGGGACGCGTGAATGACTGTGAAGACAGGGGAACAGAAATCCCTCGGTCAGATTCGGACATAGGAAAGCAAGTGCAAAACAATGAAAATATTGCTGTTGTATCCTGGGTTAAGACAGGGCATGAAAGACTAGAATTCATAAGAGTCCCAGATGGAAAAGCAAGAGATAAAGAAATAAAATATGTCTGAAAATTTATCTGTAGAAATATCAGACTGAAACTTGTTGAAAGCCAAGAAAATATCATCTATGCGAATTCAGGAATTACACAGCATCCAAAGGAGGTGGAATCCCAATAGACCTACAAGCAGCTGTATGATTCCAATCAACAAAGTTCACGAATATCACAGTGATTTAAAATGCACCTGGAGGAAACAACATAGTCACAAGGGAACCTCCAGAGGGGTTTCAGCTTATAACTCGGCAGCAATATTGCAGGACAGGGAGGAGTGCCAGGACACAGACCATATCCTGAATGGCCAAAGGCTGCCACCTAGGGTAGCCTATGCCACATGACCACCATTTCTAATAACGGCAGAGCTAGAGCAATCCACAGACTGGCAAATCATAAAAGAATTCAGCAGTTCAAAACTTCTTCTAAAAGGAAGGTTGAGAATACTCCCCGGAATAGAAAAGCAACAAGATGAATTGGAAAGAAGAAAACCATTATTGGAAATGCAAGAAGAGCATGAGTGGCAAAGAAGAAACAAGAAGAAGGCAAGGAGGACATCAAAACCTTAAAGATTGGAGAGGGAAGCAGGAAATCATAGGTGATTGGAAGCACTCTCTTAAGTGAATCAGCTAATTTGACTCTCTGTTTGAAGCGAAAGGAGAGATGCATGTCCTGACGTGTTTGCAAAACAAGCGAGAAGCAGACCAACAAAGAATCAAACCAACAAACATGCACCAAAATGGTACGGTTGGCTGACATATACCATGGGAAACATGATTATTCAAAAGAAAATACTCAAGGTGATGTCAAGGATCATTCAGCACGCATCGACCCAGTATTGCGGCTTGCATGTACTCAGCACACTTGTATTCGGAAATCAGAGGCGTGCATTCATATTCGTAAATATAGATTCATAAGAGCATATCGTGACCTCACCCAAATGCCGATTAGGAATCCAACGGTTTCCTAGTCCGTGATGTAGTCTTGTATGTCTTCCAACAGGATGAAGGAATGCCATATTCTACGCTACGTAGAGAAGAATTGTAAGAAGCCTATAACAAAGGCAAGTAGCTCTGCCAAAGTGTACTAAGAGCAAAAGAGACAGACAGTAAAGTGCACATTGGGGTTGGTTTCATTTCTTGGAAATTCAGCCTCCATGAAACAAATAGATCCATGTCCTGAGAGTGTGGGTTTTTCAGCAGAAATCATGCGACGCATATGTATTCCGGTTGTACGGATATTATAGGAACATAAGTCTCCTTTACTGGGTCTCTGTGTACTGTGAACTCTTAGAAAGTTTAAAGACGTGTGAAACCTTCAACTGAAAAGGGACACACTTCTCTCCATTGGTACTGTGCATACAGATCTGAACAAAAGGAAAGAGGGAAGAAGAAAGGCCCATGGGACGCTAGTGGGCAGAACCACATTTACTTTAGGAACCTCTCGTCGGATGCAGCCCCTCCCCCAACACTGACAAGATGCAGCAGCCATTGGGGATGGCAGTTACCGGTTGGATTCCAGGTGGAATGTTGGTGTGTTCCACGAGGCTTGTTGTGGCTGTTGGATCCTAGGTAACCGGGCCGAGTTCTGTGGGTGGATCAGTGTGATGGAGGGGCTGCAGGCCTCTGTGGAGCTTGGCTTAGGTGTTTGGTCCGGGAAGCTGTGTAAGTTCGAGATACTTCTGCTGCCCAAAGACCTGAGTTCACAGGTCAGTTTCCAGAACCTGAAAGGGCAGACAGTGGAAGATCTGCCTGTCATCAGCTTACTGGTGAGGCTCCGAGGTACTTTCAGACTTGCCCAGTCCTGGTGAAGTCGACTTTATTGGAGTCACGAGGAGAAGCTGGCCGAAAAGCTGGCTGCACGTATTGAGGAGAGATGCGAACACATGGATGAGAGATGTTCTGCTACAATGGAGAATACTGGCGTGGAGACAGCTGTAGAGGATACCAGGCTCAAAAGTCATTCAGGAGACATATTGAACCTCGCTGATACTGGCAGAAACATACGGAGTGCCAACGTGGACTTGAGGAAGTTCCTCAATTCTCTTCTCCAAGAACGGGTCCAAGGTCCCTGACGTGTGCAAGAGAAGAGATGGCAGAGATGATCAAAACGCTTCTGTTCTTGGAAGAGGTCTTGAGGATCCACACGTCCCAAGGGGCCTTCCCAAGCCATTCAGACCAAAATTCACCAAGCCCAGGTAAGCCTTTTCCCAGGTTTGGGCCTAGCTAGCAAGCACTTGCCCTTCCCTCCCCTCCACTCACGCATCCATTTTGAAGGTTCAGTACCTGAGCGGCAATGAAGCCATTAGGAGAAGGGCAAGTCCCTCCTAGAATCAGATTTCCTCCAGCTTCACACTCTGTGAACAACAGTGAACTCCTTAAAGGTCAAATATTCTCGGCTGAAATAGATAGCAATTGAATAATTAGCTCACACCTAGAAACGATGGCCTTCTGCTAGATTCAGCAGATGTTGTGTTTATGTCTTCCCTGGGGTGAAGGGAGTGTGGTAAGTGAGGGGAATCTTTGACTGAACTTGAATCTGTATTAGGCCTCAGTTTTTCAAGACAGTATAGGTAAATAGTACAAGTCAGAAAGTGAAGTGTACTGTAAAAGTCGCCAATGACATTAAAGACACAGCTCATGTGGATCGTATTTCACTTGAGTCAAGCCCCCGGGGGCACTATATCATGTGGGTGCAGACTTGGTTGCGTTAAATGGCTTTACCCAACATGATCGGAAGATTAACTCTTCTCATCACTGATAGAAGAACACCTGGTTCTCCATAGACAAGCATAACTGCTGCAGGGTTCTCCTAGCTATAATGCCTCTAGGTGCTTTTGGATTCAAACCTAAATGTATATATTTGGTTTGTTTCCTCTTGTATTTTCCTAGAGAGGGATGTTACCCCTTGAAATGCCAACATTGGCCAGTAGGTGACAAATAGGTCTAAAGGGCACCACATGACCAAGTGTATCCAAGGTTGGGGGTTATTTCATGTTTCCAATAGTTATTTCATGGTTCCTGTTGGTCTCGGAGGCTTCAACCGTAAAGAGCTGACATGACCCCTTTAACAGTTTGGACTGCTAGTTTGCATTCTATCTGTCTAGGTTTTCCGTAGAGCTGACAAAATGTTACCAAAATTGAAAAGTCTGGCTTCTAGGTCGATTTAGTGTGTTTCAAAAAATAACTTAATTTTCGTATAACTCCCAAAACATGGAAATGAATTCTGTTAAAATCCTTAAAGACTGCAAATGAGATATCAACACAATGTCAAAACAGGTTTCTTTGGACAACCCCTCCCACCACGGCTGTATAGAAACAAAGAGCTAAGCAAATATCACATTTCTGTGAAATGTATCTGGATAGTGTTGATTCATCGATGCCCAGTTGGCAGAGAAGAAGTGCAACCTGCACTCACGCGCTCCCTTGTACAGAGAAATGTAAAACTCCACTCACCCAGCCTTTGGCACAGGACACTTGCCGAAGAGAGGTCTGTTACTTCCAAAGACAGGATGAGGCCTCAGGACACCTGGAAGCAGGAGAAGGCAAAGCAGGGAATGGAAACCAGGGCAGGGTCTGACCAACAAGGGTGAAACCCTGTTTAACTTGGACGCACCCTCTCAAGCGGACAGGAGACATGAGATTGAAGGTGATGTGCTGAGATTTACAAGAGTGCACAGCAGATGCTTGGCTGACAGAACTCAAAGAAACCAGCGCAAAATATCCCCACAGTTGATTCTGAGACCAAGATCCGTGATGCCAAATTACAGTTAGCAGGGGCATCGGTAAGTGAGGTATAGGGCTACGGTTGATGGCATACGCTGAGTCTCAGGGATCTGGAGTGCGTTGTGGGATGTGGTGGGTCTAATCAAGAGAGCAAACCGAACAGTGTACCAATGATAAATCAACCACACTGGTCGCGCGGTTGAGATTACCGATATGTCCCATGGCCACACCCAGTGCATCTGCAGGACCAGGGACCAATTGGGCATTTTACCAAAAGAGCACGTGTGGGGCTGAATCAGAGCTATCGTGCATCTGGTCTGAGGGATCCAGGGGGCCTTGGGTTTGAAATCAGAATGAAAAGCCTTAGGATCTGCTACATTCATATCATGGGCTGGGATTATGGTTTGGTTTGAGGCACAGGATGCGCAACAGCTCTGTGGTGGCCTTCGTGCACCCGTGCCACAAGGATGATAGGATAAGTTAGAGTGGTCCAAGTCCATAGCGTGAGAAGAGGAAGCATTACCTTCAGCACTATCTCCCAAAATCGGATGCTACATTTTGGATGGCACCGGCACGGTACGGCAGCGAGGACACCAAGGTCGGTGTGCGGGATCATTCCAGCAGGCCCTGATGTGTGACATCCATGGATGTGCTTCCAATGGTGTTTCAGTAGACAGAGAAGCTCTGGGAAGAACTGCTTTCATTGGGACATTCCCGTGGCACTACAAAGCACAAGCGCACTCTCAGTTTGTTGTTTTGGAAACACTCCAAAATGACATAGAGCAGAATGCAGAGTTGAGAACCTTTAGAATCCTCATTTCCACAAGAGGCCGTGTCCTGCGCACTTTCAGAATTGTGAGATAAGCGTAATCAAAATGAAGTTATGCTAATCGAAGTAGTATGGGTTGTTCATCACAACAAATGCAACACCAGCAATTGGAGATATACCAGACAACACACACAGGAACAGAATATGGCATCAATGTCTAGAAGAAATTGTCCTCACAGAAATCCCTTGGAATTGCGTAGAGTCAAGAGTCTAAAATTTTCACTTAACATAGCCCTAAAAATCTACATTAGATACCTGATATTACCTGACCAGTAGAGATGAAGAAGTACAGTAAAAGAAATAGGAAGTACCATTTTCAGTTCCAAAGATATTGAAGGCCCAAAAGATAAGCTTTCTAACAACTAGACTGCAAAACGCTATGCAGTCCAAGTGTTGAAAATGGAGGTCAGGAAAACACTGAAGAACAAAAGGGTCTCAGAATCACAAAAGGCAGAATACCAGAAAAGTGGAAGAGAAAGTCTAAAGACGAGCCAAAAGATATCAGAAAACTCAGTGGATGTGATAATATCAGGGCTAAAATTCAGTCCTTAGCAGACTAGATAATGCAGAGGGACGCGTGAATGACTGTGAAGACAGGGGAACAGAAATCCCTCGGTCAGATTCGGACATAGGAAAGCAAGTGCAAAACAATGAAAATATTGCTGTTGTATCCTGGGTTAAGACAGGGCATGAAAGACTAGAAATCATAAGAGTCCCAGATGGAAAAGCAAGAGATAAAGAAATTAAATATGTCTGAAAATTTATCTGTAGAAATATCAGACTGAAACTTGTTGAAAGCCAAGAAAATATCATCTATGCGAATTCAGGAATTACACAGCATCCAAAGGAGGTGGAATCCCAATAGACCTACCAGCAGCTGTATGATTCCAATCAACAAACTTCACGAATATCACAGTGATTTAAAATGCACCTGGAGGAAACAACATAGTCACAAGGGAACCACCAGAGGGGTTTCAGCTTATAACTCGGCAGCAATATTGCAGGACAGGGAGGAGTGCCAGGACACAGACCATATCCTGAATGGCCAAATGCTGCCACCTAGGGTAGCTATGTCACATGACCACCATTTCTAATAATGGCAGAGCTAGAGCAATCCACAGACTGGCAAATCATAAAAGAATTCAGCAGTTCAAAACTTCTTCTAAAAGGAAGGTTGAGAATACTCCCCGGAATAGAAAAGCAGCAAGATGAAATGGAAAGAAGAAAACCATTATTGGAAATGCAAGAAGAGCATGAGTGGCAAAGAAGAAACAAGAAGAAGGCAAGGAGGACATCAAAACCTTAAAGATTGGAGAGGGAAGCAGGAAATCATAGGTGATTGGAAGCACTCTCTTAAGTGAATTCGCTAATTTGACTCTCTGTTTGAAGCGAAAGGAGAGATGCATGTCCTGACGTGTTTGCAAAACAAGCGAGAAGCAGACCAACAAAGAATCAAACCAACAAACATGCACCAAAATGGTACGGTTGGCTGACATATACCATGGGAAACATGATTATTCAAAAGAAAATACTCAAGGTGATGTCAAGGATCATTCAGCACGCATCGACCCAGTATTGCGGCTTGCATGTACTCAGCACACTTGTATTCGGAAATCAGAGGCGTGCATTCATATTCGTAAATATAGATTCATAAGAGCATATCGTGACCTCACCCAAATGCCGATTTGGAATCCAATGGATTCCTAGTCCGTGATGTAGTCTTGTATGTCTTCCAACAGGACGAAGGAATGCCATAATCTACGCTACGTAGAGAAGAATTGTAAGAAGCCTATAACAAAGGCAAGTAGCTCTGCCAAAGTGTACTAAGAGCAAAAGAGACAGACAGTAAAGTGCACATTGGGGTTGGTTTCATTTCTTGGAAATTCAGCCCCCATGAAACCAATAGATCCATGTCCTGAGAGTGTGGGTTTTTCAGCAGAAATCATGCGATGCATATGTATTCCGGTTGTACGGATATTATAGGAACATAAGTCTCCTTTACTGGGTCTCTGTGTACTGTGAACTCTTAGAAAGTTTAAAGACGTGTGAAACCTTCAACTGAAAAGGGACACACTTCTCTCCATTGGTACTGTGCATACAGATCTGAACAAAAGGAAAGAGGGAAGAAGAAAGGCCCATGGGACGCTAGTGGGCAGAACCACATTTACTTTAGGAACCTCTCTTCGGATGCAGCCCCTCCCCCAACACTGACAAGATGCAGCAGCCATTGGGGATGGCAGTTACCGGTTGGATTCCAGGTGGAATGTTGGTGTGTTCCACGAGGCTTGTTGTGGCTGTTGGATCCTAGGTAACCGGGCCGAGTTCTGTGGGTGGATCAGTGTGATGGAGGGGCTGCAGGCCTCTGTGGAGCTTGGCTTAGGTGTTTGGTCCGGGAAGCTGTGTAAGTTCGAGATACTTCTGCTGCCCAAAGACCTGAGTTCACAGGTCAGTTTCCAGAATCTGAAAGGGCAGACAGTGGAAGATCTGCCTGTCATCAGCTTACTGGTGAGGCTCCGAGGTACTTTCAGACTTGCCCAGTCCTGGTGAAGTCGACTTTATTGGAGTCACGAGGAGAAGCTGGCCGAAAAGCTGGCTGCACGTATTGAGGAGAGATGCGAACACATGGATGAGAGATGTTCTGCTACAATGGAGAATACTGGCGTGGAGACAGCTGTAGAGGATACCAGGCTCAAAAGACATTCAGGAGACATATTGAACCTCGCTGATACTGGCAGAAACATACGGAGTGCCAACGTGGACTTGAGGAAGTTCCTCAATTCTCTTTTCCAAGAACGGGTCCAAGGTCCCTGACGTGTGCAAGAGAAGAGATGGCAGAGATGATCAAAACGCTCCTGTTCTTGGAAGAGGTCGTGAGGATCCACACGTCCCAAGGGGCCTTCCCAAGCCATTCAGACCAAAATTCACCAAGCCCAGGTAAGCCTTTTCCCAGGTTTGGGCCTAGCTAGCAAGCACTTGCACTTCCCTCCCCTCCACTCACGCATCCATTTTGAAGGTTCAGTACCTGAGCGGCAATGAAGCCATTAGGAGAAGGGCAAGTCCCTCCTAGAATCAGAGTTCCTCCAGCTTCACACTCTGTGAACAACAGTGAACTCCTTAAAGGTCAAATATTCTCGGCTGAAGTAGATAGGAATTGAATACTTAGCTCACACCTAGAAACGATGGCCTTCCGCTAGATTCAGCAAATGTTGTGTTTATGTCTTCCCTGGGGTGAAGGGAGTGTGGTAAGTGAGGGGAATCTTTGACTGAACTTGAATCTGTATTAGGCCTCAGTTTTTCAAGACAGTATAGGTAAATAGTACAAGTCAGAAAGTGAAGTGTACTGTAAAAGTCGCCAATGACATTAAAGACACAGCTTATGTGGATCGTCTTTCACTTGAGTCAAGCCCCCGGGGGCACTATATCATGTGGGTGCAGACTTGGTTGCGTTAAATGGCTTTACCCAACATGATCGGAATATTAACTCTTCTCATCACTGATAGAAGAACACCTGGTTCTCCATAGACAAGCATAACTGCAGCAGGGTTCTCCTAGCTATAATGCCTCTAGGTGCTTTTGGATTCAAACCTAAATGTATATATTTGGTTTGTTTCCTCTTGTATTTTCCTAGAGAGGGATGTTACCCCTTGAAATGCCAACATTGGCCAGTAGGTGACAAATAGGTCTAAAGGGCACCACATGCCCAAGTGTATCCAAGGTTGGGGGTTATTTCATGTTTCCAATAGTTATTTCATGGTTCCTGTTGGTCTCGGAGGCTTCAACCGTAAAGAGCTGACATGACCCCTTTAACAGTTTGGACTGCTTGTTTGCATTCTATCTGTCTAGGTTTTCCGTAGAGCTGACAAAATGTTACCAAAATTGACAAGTCTGGCTTCTAGGTCGATTTAGTGTGTTTCAAAAAATAACTTAATTTTCGTATAACTCCCAAAACATGGAAATGAATTCTGTTAAAATCCTTAAAGACTGCAAATGAGATATCAACACAATGTCAAAACAGTTTTCTTTGGACAACCCCTCCCACCACGGCTGTATAGAAACAAAGAGCTAAGCAAATATCACATTTCTGTGAAATGTATCTGGATAGTGTTGATTCATCGATGCCCAGTTGGCAGAGAAGAAGTGCAACCTGCACTCACGCGCTCCCTTGTACAGAGAAATGTAAAACTCCACTCACCCAGCCTTTGGCACAGGACACTTGCCGAAGAGAGGTCTGTTACTTCCAAAGACAGGATGAGGCCTCAGGACACCTGGAAGCAGGAGAAGGCAAAGCAGGGAATGGAAACCAGGGCAGGGTCTGACCAACAAGGGTGAAACCCTGTTTAACTTGGACGCACCCTCTCAAGCGGACAGGAGACATGAGATTGAAGGTGATGTGCTGAGATTTACAAGAGTGCACAGCAGATGCTTGGCTGACAGAACTCAAAGAAACCAGCGCAAAATATCCCCACAGTTGATTCTGAGACCAAGATCCGTGATGCCAAATTACATTTAGCAGGGGCATCGGTAAGTGAGGTATAGGGCTACGGTTGATGGCATACGCTGAGTCTCAGGGATCTGGAGTGCGTTGTGGGATGTGGTGGGTCTAATCAAGAGAGCAAACCGAACAGTGTACCAATGATAAATCAACCACACTGGTCGCGCGGTTGAGATTACCGATATGTCCCATGGCCACACCCAGTGCATCTGCAGGACCAGGGACCAATTGGGCATTTTGCCATTAGAGCACGTGTGGGGCTGAATCAGAACTATCGTGCATCTGGTCTGAGGGATCCAGGGGGCCTTGGGTTTGAAATCAGAATGAAAAGCCTTAGGATCTGCTACATTCATATCCTGGGCTGGGATTATGGTTTGGTTTGAGGCACAGGATGCGCAAAAGCTCTGTGGTGGCCTTCGTGCACCCGTGCCACAAGGATGATAGGACAAGGTAGAGTGGTCCAAGTCCATAGCGTGAGAAGAGGAAGCATTTCCTTCAGCACTATCTCCCAAAATCGGATGCTACATTTTGGATGGCACCGGCACGGTACGGCAGCGAGGACACCAAGGTCGGTGTGCGGGATCATTCCAGCAGGCCCTGATGTGTGACATCCATGGATGTGCTTCCACTGGTGTTTCAGTAGACAGAGAAGCTCTGGGAAGAACTGCTTTCATTGGGACATTCCCGTGGCACTACAAAGCACAAGCGCACTCTCAGTTTGCTGTTTTGGAAACACTCCAAAATGACATAGAGCAGAATGCAGAGCTGAGAACCTTTAGAATCCTCATTTCCACAAGAGGCCGTGTCCTGCGCACTTTCAGAATTGTGAGATAAGCGTAATCAAAATAAAGTTATGCTAATCGAAATAGTATGGGTTGTTCATCACACCAAATGCAACACCAGCAATTGGAGATATACCAGACAACACACACAGGAACAGAATATGGCATCAATGTCTAGGAGAAATTGTCCTCACAGAAATCCCTTGGAATTTCGTAGAGACAAGAGTCTAAAAATTTCACTTAACATAGCCCTAAAAATCTACATTACATACCTGATATTGCCTGACCAGTAGAGGTGAAGAAGTACAGTAAAAGAAATAGGAAGTACCATTTTCAGTTCCAAAGATATTGAAGGCCCAAAAGATAAGCTTTCAAACAACTAGACTGCAAAACGCTATGCAGTCCAAGTGTTGAAAATGGAGGTCAGGAAAACACTGAAAAACATAAGGGTCTCAGAATCACAAAAGGCAGAATACCAGAAAAGGGGAAGAGAAAGACTAAAGACGAGCCAAAAGATATCAGAAAACTCAGTGGATGTGATAATATAAGGATGAACTTCAGTCCTTAGCAGACTAGATAATGCAGAGGGACGTGTGAATGACTGTGAAGACAGGGGAACAGAAATCCCTCGGTCAGATTCGGACTTAGGAAAGCAAGTGCAAAACAATGAAAATATTGCTGTTGTATCCTGGGTTAAGACAGGGCATGAAAGACTAGAATTCATAAGAGTCCCAGATGGAAAAGCAAGAGATAAAAAAATAAAATATGTCTGAAAATTTATCTGTAGAAGTATCAGACTGAAACTTGTTGAATGCCAAGAAAAAATCATCTATGTGAATTCAGGAATTACACAGCATCCAAAGGAGGTGGAATCCCAATAGACCTACAAGCAGCTGTATGATTCCAATCAACGAAGTTCACGAATATCACAGTGATTTAAAATGCACCTGGAGGAAACAACATAGTCACAAGGGAACCTCCAGAGGGGTTTCAGCTTATAACTCGGCAGCAATATTGCAGGACAGGGAGGAGTGCCAGGACACAGACCATATCCTGAATGGCCAAATGCTGCCACCTAGGGTAGCCTATGCCACATGACCACCATTTCTAGTAACGGCAGAGCTAGAGCAATCCACAGACCAGCAAATCATAAAAGAATTCAGCAGTTCAAAACTTCTTCTAAAAGGAAGGTTGAGAACACTCCCCGGAATAGAAAAGCAGCAAGATGAAATGGAAAGAAGAAAACCATTATTGGAAATGCAAGAAGAGCATGAGTGGCAAAGAAGAAACAAGAAGAAGGCAAGGAGGACATTAAAAACTTAAAGATTTGATAGGGAAGCAGGAAATCATAGGTGATTGGAAGCACTCTCTTAAGTGAATCAGCTTATTTGACTCTCTCTTTGAAGCGAAAGGAAAGATGCATGTCCTGACGTGTTTGCAAAACAAGCGAGAAGCAGACCAACAAAGAATCAAACCAACAAACATGCACCAAAATGGTACGGTTGGCTGACATATACCATGGGAAACATGATTATTCAAAAGAAAATACTCAAGGTGATGTCAAGGTTCATTCAGCACGCATCGACCCAGTATTGCGGCTTGCATGTACTCAGCACACTTGTATTCGGAAATCAGAGGCGTGCATTCATATTCGTAAATATAGATTCATAAGAGCATATCGTGACCTCACCCAAATGCCGATTTGGAATCCAATGGATTCCTAGTCCGTGATGTAGTCTTGTATGTTTTCCAACAGGATGAAGGAATGCCATATTCTACGCTACGTAGAGAAGAATAGTAAGAAGCCTATAACAAAGGCAAGTAGCTCTGCCAAAGTGTACTAAGAGCAAAAGAGGCAGACAGTAAAGTGCATATTGGGGTTGGTTTTATTTCGTGGATATTCAGCCCCCATGAAACCAATAGATCCATGTCCTGAGAGTTTGGGTTTTTCAGCAGAAATCATGCGACGCATATGTATTCCGGTTGTACGGATATTATAGGAACATAAGTCTCCTTTACTGGGTCTCTGTGTACTGTGAACTCTTAGAAAGTTTAAAGACGTGTGAAACCTTCAACTGAAAAGGGACACACTTCTCTCCATTGGTACTGTGCATACAGATCATAACAAAAGAAAAGAGGGAAGAAGAAAGGCCCATGGGACGCTAGTGGGCAGAACCACATTTACTTTAGGAACCTCTCGTCGGATGCAGCCCCTCCCCCAACACTGACAAGATGCAGCAGCCATTGGGGATGACAGTAACCGGTTGGATTCCAGGTGGAATGTTGGTTTGTTCCACGAGGCTTGTTGTGGCTGTTGGATCCTAGGTAACCGGGCCGAGTTCTGTGGGTGGATCAGTGTGATGGAGGGGCTGCAGGCCTCTGTGGAGCTTGGCTTAGGTGTTTGGTGCGGGAAGCTGTGTAAATTCGAGATAGTTCTGCTGCCAAAAGACCTGAGTTCACAGGTCAGTTTCCAGAACCTGAAAGGGCAGACAGTGGAAGATCTGCCTGTCATCAGCTTACTGGTGAGGCTCCGAGGTACTTTCAGACTTGCCCAGTCCTGGTGAAGTCGACTTTAGGGGAGTCACGAAGAGAAGCTGGCCGAAAAGCTGTCGGCACAGATTGAGGAGCCATGCGAACACTTGGATGTTAGATGTTCTGCTACAATGGAGAATACAGGCGTGGAGACAGCTGTAGAGGATACCAGGCTCAAAAGATATTCAGGAGATATATTGAACCTCGCTGATACTGGCAGAAACATACGGAGTGCCAACGTGGACTTGAGGAAGTTCCTCAATTCTCTTCTCCAAGAACGGGTCCAAGGTCCCTGACGTGTGCAAGAGAAGAGATGGCAGAGATGATCAAAACGCTCCTGTTCTTGGAAGTGGTCGTGAGAATCCACACGTCCCAAGGGGCCTTCCCAAGCCATTCAGACCAAAATTCACCAAGCCCAGGTAAGCCTTTTCCCAGGTTTGGGCCTAGCTAGCAAGCAATTGCCCTTCCCTCCCCTCCACTCACGCATCCATTTTGAAGGTTCAGTACCTGAGCGGCAATGAAGCCATTAGGAGAAGGGCAAGTCCCTCCTAGAATCAGAGTTCCTCCAGCTTCACACTCTGTGAACAACATTGAACTCCTTAAAGGTCAAATAGTCTCGGCTGAAATAGATAGGAATTGAATACTTAGCTCACACCTAGAAACGATGGCCTTCCGCTAGATTCAGCAGATGTTGTGTTTATGTCTTCCCTGGGGTGAAGGGAGTGTGGTAAGTGAGGGGAATCTTTGACTGAACTTGAATCTGTACTAGGCCTCAGTTTTTCAAGACAGTATAGGTAAATAGTACAAGTCAGAAAGTGAAGTTTACTGTAAAAGTCGCCAATGACATTAAAGACACAGCTTATGTGGATCGTCTTTCACTTGAGTCAAGCCCCCGGGGGCACTATATCATGTGGGTGCAGACTTGGTTGCGTTAAATGGCTTTACCCAACATGATCGGAAGATTAACTGTTCTCATCACTGATAGAAGAACACCTGGTTCTCCATAGACAAGCATAACTGCAGCAGGGTTCTCCTAGCTATAATGCCTCTAGGTGCTTTTGGATTCAAACCTAAATGCATATATTTGGTTTGTTTCCTCTTGTATTTTCCTAGAGAGGGATGTTACCCCTTGAAATGCCAACATTGGCCAGTAGGTGACAAATAGGACTAAAGGGTACCACATGCCCAAGTTTATCCAAGGTTGGGGGTTATTTCATGTTTCCAATAGTTATTTCATGGTTCCTGTTGGTCTCGGAGGCTTCAACCGTAAAGAGCTGACATGACCCCTTTAACAGTTTGGAATGCTAGTTTACATTCTATCTGTCTAGGTTTTTCGTAGAGCTGACAAAATGTTACCAAAATTGACAAGTCTGGCTTCTAGGTCGATTGAGTGTGTTTCAAAAATTAACTTCATTTTCGTATAACTCCCTAAACATGGAAATGAATTCTGTTGAAATTCTTAAAGACTGCAAATGAGATATCAACACAATGTCAAAACAGTTTTCTTTGGACAACCCCTCCCACCACGGCTGTATAGAAACAAAGAGCTAAGCAAATATCACATTTATGTGAAATGTATCTGGATAGTGTTGATTCATCGATGCCCAGTTGGCAGAGAAGAAGTGCAACATGCACTCCCGCGCTCCCTTGTACAGAGAAATGTAAAACTCCACTCACCCAGCCTTTGGCACAGGACACTTGCCGAAGAGAGGTCTGTTACTTCCAAAGACAGGATGAGGCCTCAGGACACCTGGAAGCAGGAGCAGGCAAAGCAGGGAATGGAAACCAGTGCAGGGTCTGACCAACAAGGGTGAAACCCTGTTTAACTTGGACGCACCCTCTCAAGCGGAAAGGAGACATGAGATTGAAGGTGATGTGCTGAGATTTACATGAGTGCACAGCAGATGCTTGGCTGACAGAACTCAAAGAAACCAGCGCAAAATATCCCCACAGTTGATTCTGAGACCAAGATCCGTGATGCCAAATTACATTTAGCAGGGGCATCGGTAAGTGAGGTATAGGGCTACGGTTGATGGCATACGCTGAGTCTCAGGGATCTGGAGTGCGTTGTGGGATGTGGTGGGTCTAATCAAGAGAGCAAACCGAACAGTGTACCAATGATATATCAACCACACTTGTCTCGCGGTTGAGATTATCGATATGTCCCATGGCCACACCCAGTGCATCTGCAGGACCAGGGACCAATTGGGCATTTTGCCAATAGAGCACGTGTGGGGCTGAATCAGAGCTATCGTGCATCTGGTCTGAGGGATCCAGGGGGCCTTGGGTTTGAAATCAGAATGAAAAGCCTTAGGATCTGCTACATTCATAACCTGGGCTGGGATTATGGTTTGGTTTGAGGCACAGGATGCGCAACAGCTCTGTGGTGGCCTTCGTGCACCCGTGCCACAAGGATGATAGGACAAGGTAGAGTGGTCCAAGTCCACAGCGTGAGAAGAGGAAGCATTTCCTTCAGCACTATCTCCCAAAATCGGATGCTACATTTTGGATGGCACCGGCACGGTACGGCAGCGAGGACACCAAGGTCGGTCTGCGGGATCATTCCAGCAGGCCCTGATGTGTGACATCCATGGATGTGCTTCCACTGGTGTTTCAGTAGACAGAGAAGCTCTGGGAAGAACTGCTTTCATTGGGACATTCCCGTGGCACTACAAAGCACAAGCGCACTCTCAGTTTGCTGTTTTGGAAACACTCCAAAATGACATAGAGCAGAATGCAGAGCTGAGAACCTTTAGAATCCTCATTTCCACAAGAGGCCGTGTCCTGCGCACTTTCAGAATTGTGAGATAAGCGTAATCAAAATGAAGTTATGCTAATCGAAATAGTATGGATTGTTCATCACAACAAATGCAACACCAGCAATTGGAGATATACAAGACAACACACAGGAACAGAATATGGCATCAATGTCTAGGAGAAATTGTCCTCACAGAAATCCCTTGGAATTGTGTAGAGACAAGAGTCTAAAATTTTCACTTAACATAGCCCTAAAAATCTACATTAGATACCTGATATTACCTGACCAGTAGAGATGAAGAAGTACAGTAAAAGAAATAGGAAGTACCATTTTCAGTTCCAAAGATATTGAAGGCCCAAAAGATAAGCTTTCAAACAACTAGACTGCAAAACGCTATGCAGTCCAAGTGTTGAAAATGGAGGTCAGGAAAACACTGAAGAACAAAAGGGTCTCAGAATCACAAAAGGCAGAATACCAGAAAAGGGGAAGAGAAAGTCTAAAGACGAGCCAAAAGCTATCAGAAAACTCAGTGGATGTGATAATATCAGGGCTAAAATTCAGTCCTTAGCAGACTAGATAATGCAGAGGGACGCGTGAATGACTGTGAAGACAGGGGAACAGAAATCCCTCGGTCAGATTCGGACATAGGAAAGCAAGTGCAAAACAATGAAAATATTGCTGTTGGATCCTGGGTTAAGACAGGGCATGAAAGACTAGAATTCATAAGAGTCCCAGATGGAAAAGCAAGAGATAAAGAAATAAAATATGTCTGAAAATTTATCTGTAGAAATATCAGACTGAAACATGTTGAAAGCCAAAAAAAAATCATCTATGCGAATTCAGGAATTACACAGCATCCAAAGGAGGTGGAATCCTAAGAGACCAACAAGCAGCTGTATGATTCCAATCAACAAAGTTCACGAATATCACAGTGATTTAAAATGCACCTGCAGGAAACAACATAGTCACAAGGGAACCTCCAGAGGGGTTTCAGCTTATAACTCGGCAGCAATATTGCAGGACAGGGAGGAGTGCCAGGACACAGACCATATCCTGAATGGCCAAAGGCTGCCACCTAGGGTAGCCTATGCCACATGACCACCATTTCTAATAACGGCAGAGCTAGAGCAATCCACAGACCGGCAAATCATAAAAGAATTCAGCAGTTCAAAACTTCTTCTAAAAGGAAGGTTGAGAATACTCCCCGGAATAGAAAAGCAGCAAGATGAAATGGAAAGAAGAAAACCATTATTGGAAATGCAAGAAGAGCATGAGTGGCAAAGAAGAAACAAGAAGAAGGCAAGGAGGACATCAAAACCTTAAAGATTGGAGAGGGAAGCAGGAAATCATAGGTGATTGGAAGCACTCTCTTAAGTGAATCAGCTAATTTGACTCTCTGTTTGAAGCGAAAGGAGAGATGCATGTCCTGACGTGTTTGCAAAACAAGCGAGAAGCAGACCAACAAAGAATCAAACCAACAAACATGCACCAAAATGGTACGGTTGGCTGACATATACCATGGGAAACATGATTATTCAAAAGAAAATACTCAAGGTGATGTCAAGGATCATTCAGCACGCATCGACCCAGTATTGCGGCTTGCATGTACTCAGCACACTTGTATTCGGAAATCAGAGGCGTGCATTCATATTCGTAAATATAGATTCATAAGAGCATATCGTGACCTCACCCAAATGCCGATTTGGAATCCAATGGATTCCTAGTCCGTGATGTAGTCTTGTATGTCTTCCAACATGACGAAGGAATGCCATATTCTACGCTACGTAGAGAAGAATTGTAAGAAGCCTATAACAAAGGCAAGTAGCTCTGCCAAAGTGTACTAAGAGCAAAAGAGACAGACAGTAAAGTGCACATTGGGGTTGGTTTCATTTCTTGGAAATTCAGCCCCCATGAAACCAATAGATCCATGTCCTGAGAGTGTGGGTTTTTCAGCAGAAATCATGCGACGCATATGTATTCCGGTTGTACGGATATTATAGGAACATAAGTCTCCTTTACTGGGTCTCTGTGTACTGTGAACTCTTAGAAAGTTTAAAGACGTGTGAAAACTTCAACTGAAAAGGGACACACTTCTCTCCATTGGTACTGTGCATACAGATCTGAACAAAAGGAAAGAGGGAAGAATAAAGGCCCATGGGACGCTAGTGGGCAGAACCACATTTACTTTAGGAACCTCTCGTCGGGTGCAGCCCCTCCCCCAACACTGACAAGATGCAGCAGCCATTGGGGATGGCAGTTACCGGTTGGATTCCAGGTGGAATGTTGGTGTGTTCCACGAGGCTTGTTGTGGCTGTTGGATCCTAGGTAACCGGGCCGAGTTCTGTGGGTGGATCAGTGTGATGGAGGGGCTGCAGGCCTCTGTGGAGCTTGGCTTAGGTGTTTGGTCCGGGAAGCTGTGTAAGTTCGAGATACTTCTGCTGCCCAAAGACCTGAGTTCACAGGTCAGTTTCCAGAACCTGAAAGGGCAGACAGTGGAAGATCTGCCTGTCATCAGCTTACTGGTGAGGCTCCGAGGTACTTTCAGACTTGCCCAGTCCTGGTGAAGTCGACTTTAGGGGAGTCACGAAGAGAAGCTGGCCGAAAAGCTGGCTGCACGGATTGAGGAGAGATGCGAACACATGGATGAGAGATGTTCTGCTACAATGGAGAATACTGGCGTGGAGACAGCTGTAGAGGATACCAGGCTCAAAAGACATTCATGAGACATATTGAACCGCGCTGATACTGGCAGAAACATACGGAGTGCCAACGTGGACTTGAGGAAGTTCCTCAATTCTCTTCTCCAAGAACGGGTCCAAGGTCCCTGACGTGTGCAAGAGAAGAGATGGCAGAGATGATCAAACCGCTCCTGTTCTTGGAAGAGGTCGTGAGAATCCACACGTCCCAAGGGGCCTTCCCAAGCCATTCAGACCAAAATTCACCAAGCCCAGGTAAGCCTTTTCCCAGGTTTGGGCCTAGCTAACAAGCACTTGCCCTTCCCTCCCCTCCACTCACGCATCCATTTTGAAGGTTCAGTACCTGAGCGGCAATGAAGCCATTAGGAGAAGGGCAAGTCCCTCCTAGAATCAGAGTTTCTCCATCTTCACACTCTGTGAACAACAGTGAACTCCTTAAAGGTCAAATACTCTCGGCTGAAATAGATAGGAATTGAATAGTTAGCTCACACCTAGAAACGATGGCCTTCCGCTAGATTCAGCAAATGTTGTGTTTATGTCTTCCCTGGGGTGAAGGGAGTGTGGTAAGTGAGGGGAATCTTTGACTGAACTTGAATCTGTATTAGGCCTCAGTTTTTCAAGACAGTATAGGTAAATAGTACAAGTCAGAAAGTGAAGTGTACTGTAAAAGTCGCCAATGACATTAAAGACACAGCTTATGTGGATCGTCTTTCACTTGAGTCAAGCCCCCGGGGGCACTATATCATGTGGGTGCAGACTTGGTTGCGTTAAATGGCTTTACCCAACATGATCGGAAGATTAACTGTTCTCATCACTGATAGAAGAACACCTGGTTCTCCATAGACAAGCATAACTGCAGCAGGGTTCTCCTAGCTATAATGCCTCTAGGTGCTTTTGGATTCAAACCTAAATGTATATATTTGGTTTGTTTCCTCTTGTATTTTCCTAGAGAGGGATGTTACCACTTGAAATGCAAACAATGGCCAGTCGGTGACAAATAGGACTAAAGGGCACCACATGCCCAAGTGTATCCAAGGTTGGGGGTTATTTCATGTTTCCAATAGTTATTTCATGGTTCCTGTTGGTCTCGGAGGCTTCAACCGTAAAGAGCTGACATGACCCCTTTAACAGTTTGGACTGCTAGTTTGCATTCTATCTGTCTAGGTTTTCCGTAGAGCTGACAAAATGTTACCAAAATTGACAAGTCTGGTTTCTAGGTCGATTTAGTGTGTTTCAAAAAATAACTTCATTTTCGTATAACTCCCAAAACATGGAAATGAATTCTGTTAAAATTCTTAAAGACTGCAAATGAGATATCAAAACAATGTCAAAACAGGTTTCTTTGGACAACCCCTCCCACCACGGCTGTATAGAAACAAAGAGCTAAGCAAATATCACATTTATGTGAAATGTATCTGGATAGTGTTGATTCATCGATGCCCAGTTGGCAGAGAAAAAGTGCAACCTGCACTCACACGCTCCCTTGTACAGAGAAATGTAAAACTCCACTCACCCAGCCTTTGGCACAGGACACTTGCCGAAGAGAGGTCTGTTACTTCCAAAGACAGGATGAGGCCTCAGGACACCTGGATCAGGAGAAGGCAAAGCAGGGAATGGAAACCAGTGCAGGGTCTGACCAACAAGGGTGAAACCCTGTTTAACTTGGACGCAACCTCTCAAGCGGACAGGAGGCATGAGATTGAAGGTGATGTGCTGAGATTTACAAGAGTGCACAGCAGACGCTTGGCTGACAGATCTCAAAGAAACCAGCGCAAAATATCCCCACAGTTGATTCTGAGACCAAGATCCGTGATGCCAAATTAGAGTCAGCAGGGGCATCGGTAAGTGAGGAATAGGGCTACGGTTGATGGCATACGCTGAGTCTCAGGGATCTGGAGTGCGTTGTGGGATGTGGTGGGTCTAAACAAGAGAGCAAAACGAACAGTGTACCAATGATAAATCAACCACACTGGTCGCGCGGTTGAGATTACCGATCTGTCCCATGGCCACACCCAGTGCATCTGCAGGACCAGGGACCAACTGGGCATTTTTCCAATAGAGCACGTGTGGGGCAGAATCAGAGGTATCGTGCATCTGGTCTGAGGGATCCAGGGGGCCTTGGGTTTGAAATCAGATTGAAAAGCCTTAGGATCTGCTACATTCATAACCTGGGCTGGGATTATGGTTTGGTTTGAGGCACAGGATGCGCAACAGCTCTGTGGTGGCCTTCGTGCACCCGTGCCACAAGGATGATAGGACAAGGTAGAGTGGTCCAAGTCCACAGCGTGAGAAGAGGAAGCATTTCCTTCAGCACTATCTCCCAAAATCGGATGCTACATTTTGGATGGCACCGGCACGGTACGGCAGCGAGGACACCAAGGTCGGTCTGCGGGATCATTCCAGCAGGCCCTGATGTGTGACATCCATGGATGTGCTTCCACTGGTGTTTCAGTAGCAGAGAAGCTCTGGGAAGAACTGATTTCATTGGGACATTCCCGTGGCACTACAAAGCACAAGCGCACTCTCAGTTTGCTGTTTTGGAAACACTCCAAAATGACATAGAGAAGAATGCAGAGCTGACAACCTTTTGAATCCTCATTTCCACAAGAGGCCGTGTGCTGCGCACTTTCAGAATTGTGAGATAAGCGTAATCAAAATGAAGTTATGCTAATCGAAGTAGTATGGGTTGTTCATCACAACCAATGCAACACCAGGAATTGGAGATATACCAGACAACACACACAGGAACAGAATATGGCATCAATGTCTAGGAGAAATTGTCCTCACAGAAATCCCTTGGAATTGCGTAGAGACAAGAGTCTAAAATTTTCACTAACATAGCCCTAAAAATCTACATTAGATACCTGATATTACCTGACCAGTAGAGATGAAGAAGTACAGTAAAAGAAATATGAAGTACCATTTTCAGTTCCAAAGATATTGAAGGCCCAAAAGATAAGCTTTCAAACAACTAGACTGCAAAACGCTATGCAGTCCAAGTGTTGAAAATGGAGGTCAGGAAAACACTGAAAACCAAAGGGTCTCAGAATCACAAAAGGCAGAATACCAGAAAAGGGGAAGAGAAAGTCTAAAGGCGAGCCAAAAAATATCAGAAAACTCAGTGGATGTGATAATATCAGGGCTAAAATTCAGTCCTTAGCAGACTAGATAATGCAGAGGGACGCGTGAATGACTGTGAAGACAGGGGAACAGAAATCCCTCGGTCAGATTCGGACATAGGAAAGCAAGTGCAAAACAATGAAAATATTGCTGTTGTATCCTGGGTTAAGACAGGGCATGAAAGACTAGAATTTATAAGAGTCCCAGATGGAAAAGCAAGAGATAAAGAAATAAAATATGTCTGAAAATTTATCTGTAGAAATATCAGACTGAAACTTGTTGAAATCCAAGAAAAAATCATCTATGCGAATTCAGGAATTACACAGCATCCAAAGGAGGTGGAATCCCAATAGACCTACAAGCAGCTGTATGATTCCAATCAACAAAGTTCACGAATATCACAGTGATTTAAAATGCACCTGGAGGAAACAACATAGTCACAAGGGAACCTCCAGAGGGGTTTCAGCTTATAACTCGGCAGCAATATTGCAGGACAGGGAGGAGTGCCAGGACACAGACCATATCCTGAATGGCCAAATGCTGCCACCTAGGGTAGCCTATGCCACATGACCACCATTTCTAATAACGGCAGAGCTAGAGCAATCCACAGACCGGCAAATCATAAAAGAATTCAGCAGTTCAAAACTTCTTCTAAAAGGAAGGTTGAGAATACTCCCCGGAATAGAAAAGCAGCAAGATGAAGTGGAAAGAAGAAAACCATTATTGGAAATGCAAGAAGAGCATGAGTGGCAAAGAAGAAACAAGAAGAAGGCAAGGAGGACATCAAAACCTTAAAGATTGGAGAGGGAAGCAGGTAATCATAGGTGATTGGAAGCACTCTCTTAAGTGAATCAGCTTATTTGACTCTCTGTTTGAAGCGAAAGGAGAGATGCATGTCCTGACGTGTTTGCAAAACAAGCGAGAAGCAGACCAACAAATAATCAAACCAACAAACATGCACCAAAATGGTACGGTTGGCTGACATATACCATGGGAAACATGATTATTCAAAAGAAAATACTCAAGGTGATGTCAAGGATCATTCAGCACGCATTGAACCAGTATTGCGGCTTGCATGTACTCAGCACACTTGTATTCGGAAATCAGAGGCGTGCATTCATATTCGTAAATATAGATTCATAAGAGCATATCGTGACCTCACCCAAATGCCGATTTGGAATCCACTGGATTCTTAGTCCGTGATGTAGTCTTGTATGTCTTCCAACAGGATGAAGGAATGTCATATTCAACGCTACGTAGAGAAGAATTGTAAGAAGCCTATAACAAAGGCAAGTAGCTCTTCCAAAGTGTACTAAGAGCAAAAGAGACAGACAGTAAAGTGCACATTGGGGTTGGTTTCATTTCTTGGAAATTCAGCCCCCATGAAACCAATAGATCCATGTCCTGAGAGTGTGGGTTTTTCAGCAGAAATCATGCGACGCATATGTATTCCGGTTGTACGGATATTATAGGAACATAAGTCTCCTTTACTGGGTCTCTGTGTACTGTGAACTCTTAGAAAGTTTAAAGACGTGTGAAACCTTCAACTGAAAAGGGACACACTTCTCTCCATTGGTACTGTGCATACAGATCTGAACAAAAGGAAAGAGGGAAGAAGAAAGGCCCATGGGACGCTAGTGGGCAGAACCACATTTACTTTAGGAACCTCTCGTCGGATGCAGCCCCTCCCCCAACACTGACAAGATGCAGCAGCCATTGGGGATGGCAGTTACCGGTTGGATTCCAGGTGGAATGTTGGTGTGTTCCACGAGGCTTGTTGTGGCTGTTGGATCCTAGGTAACCGGGCCGAGTTCTGTGGGTGGATCAGTGTGATGGAGGGGCTGCAGGCCTCTGTGGAGCTTGGCTTAGGTGTTTGGTCCGGGAAGATGTGTAAGATCGAGATACTTCTGCTGCCCAAAGACCTGAGTTCACAGGTCAGTTTCCAGAACCTGAAAGGGCAGACAGTGGAAGATCTGCCTGTCATCAGCTTACTGGTGAGGCTCCGAGGTACTTTCAGACTTGCTCAGTCCTGGTGAAGTCGACTTTAGGGGAGTCACGAAGAGAAGCTGGCCGAAAAGCTGGCTGCACGGATTGAGGAGAGATGCGAACACATGGATGAGATATGTTCTGCTACAATGGAGAATACTGGCGTGGAGACAGCTGTAGAGGATACCAGGCTCAAAAGACATTCAGGAGACATACTGAACCTCGCTGATACTGGCATAAACATACGGAGTGCCAACGTGGACTTGAGGAAGTTCCTCAATTCTCTTCTCCAAGAACGGGTCCAAGGTCCCTGACGTGTGCAAGAGAAGAGATGGCAGAGATGATCAAAACGCTCCTGTTCTTGGAAGAGGTCGTGAGAATCCACACGTCCCAAGGGGCCTTCCCAAGCCATTCAGACCAAAATTCACCAAGCCCAGGTAAGCATTTTCCCAGGTTTGGGCCTAGCTAGCAAGCACGTGCCCTTCCCTCCCCTCCACTCACGCATCCATTTTGAAGGTTCAGTACCTGAGTGGCAATGAAGCCATTAGGAGAAGGGCAAGTCCCTCCTAGAATCAGAGTTCCTCCAGCTTCACACTCTGTGAACAACAGTGAACTCCTTAAAGGTCAAATAGTCTCGGCTGAAATAGATAGGTATTGAATACTTAGCTCACACCTAGAAACGATGGCCTTCCGCTAGATTCAGCAAATGTTGTGTTTATGTCTTCCCTGGGGTGAAGGGAGTGTGGTAAGTGAGAGGAATCTTTGACTGAACTTGAATCTGTATTAGGCCTCAGTTTTTCAAGACAGTATAGGTAAATAGTACAAGTCAGAATGTGAAGAGTACTGTAAAAGTCGCCAATGACATTAAAGACACAGCTTATGTGGATCGTCTTTCAATTGAGTCAAGCCCCCGGGGGCACTATATCATGTGGGTGCAGACTTGGTTGCGTTAAATGGCTTTACCCAACATGATCGGAAGATTAACTGTTCTCATCACTGATAGAAGAACACCTGGTTCTCCATAGACAAGCATAAGTGCAGCAGGGTTCTTCTAGCTATAATGCCTCTAGGTGCTTTTAGATTCAAACCTAAATGTATATATTTGGTTTGTTTCCTCTTGTATTTTCCTAGAGAGTGATGTTACCCCTTGAAATGCCAACATTGGCCAGTAGGTGACAAATAGGAATAAAGGGCACCACATGCCCAAGTGTATCCAAGGTTGGGGGTTATTTCATGTTTCCAATAGTTATTCCATGGTTCCTGTTGGTCTCGGAGGCTTCAACCGTAAAGAGCTGACATGACCCCTTTAACAGTTTGGACTGCTAGTTTGCATTCTATCTGTCTAGGTTTTCCGTAGAGCTGACAAAATGTTACCAAAATTGACAAGTCTGGCTTCTAGGTCGATTTAGTGTGTTTCAAAACATAACTTCATTTTCGTATAACTCCCAAAACATGGAAATGAATTCTGTTAAAATTCTCAAAGACTGCAAATGAGATATCAACACAATGTCAAAACAGGTTTCTTTGGACAACCCCTCCCACCACGGCTGTATAGAAACAAAGAGCTATGCAAATAACACAGTTCTGTGAAATGTATCAGGATAGTGTTGATTCATCGATGCCCAGTTGGCAGAGAAGAAGTGCAACCTGCACTCACGCGCTCCCTGGTACAGATAAATGTAAAACTCCACTCACCCAGCCTTTGGCACAGGACACTTGCCGAAGAGAGGTCTGTTACTTCCAAAGACAGGATGAGGCCTCAGGACACCTGGAAGCAGGAGAAGGCAAAGCAGGGAATGGAAACCAGGGCAGGGTCTGACCAACAAGGGTGAAACCCTGTTTAACTTGGACGCACCATCTCAAGCGAACAGAAGACATGAGATTGAAGGTGATGTGCTGAGATTTACAAGAGTGCACAGCAGATGCTTGGCAGACAGAACTCAAAGATACCAGCGCAAAATATCCCCACAGTTGATTCTGAGACCAAGATCCGTGATGCCAAATTACAGTTAGCAGGAGCATCGGTAAGTGAGGTATAGGGCTACGGTTGATGGCATACGCTGAGTCTCAGGGATCTGGAGTGCGTTGTGGGATGTGGTGGGTCTAATCAAGAGAGCAAACCGAACAGTGTACCAATGATAAATCAACCACACTGGTCGCGCGGTTGAGATTACCGATATGTCCCATGGCCACACCCAGTGCATCTGCAGGACCAGGGACCAACTGGGCATTTTTCCAATAGAGCACGTGTGGGGCTGAATCAGAGCTATCGTGCATCTGGTCTGAGGGATCCAGGGGGCCTTGGGTTTGAAATCAGATTGAAAAGCCTTAGGATCTGCTACATTCAAAACCTGGGCTGGGATTATGGTTTGGTTTGAGGCACAGGATGCGCAACAGCTCTGTGGTGGCCTTCGTGAACCCGTGCCACAAGGATGATAGGACAAGGTAGAGTGGTCCAAGTCCACAGCGTGAGAAGAGGAAGCATTTCCTTCAGCACTATCTCCCAAAATCGGATGCTACATTTTGGATGGCACCGACACGGTACGGCAGCGAGGACACCAAGGTCGGTCTGCGGGATCATTCCAGCAGGCCCTGATGTGTGACATCCATGGATGTGCTTCCACTGGTGTTTCAGTAGACAGAGAAGCTCTGGGAAGAACTGCTTTCATTGGGACATTCCCGTGGCACTACAAAGCACAAGCGCACTCTCAGTTTGCTGTTTTGGAAACACTCCAAAATGACATAGAGAAGAATGCAGAGCTGACAACCTTTTGAATCCTCATTTCCACAAGAGGCCGTGTCCTGCGCACTTTCAGAATTGTGAGATAAGCGTAATCAAAATGAAGTTATGCTAATCGAAGTAGTATGGGTTGCTCATCACAACCAATGCAACACCAGCAATTGGAGATATACCAGACAACACACACAGGAACAGAATATGGCATCAATGTCTAGGAGAAATTGACCTCACAGAAATCCCTTGGAATTGCATAGAGACAAGAGTCTAAAATTTTCACTTAACATAGCCCTAAAAATCTACATTAGATACCTGATATTACCTGACCAGTAGAGATGAAGAAGTACAGTAAAAGAAATAGGAAGTACCATTTTCAGTTCCAAAGATATTGAAGGCCCAAAAGATAAGCTTTCAAACAACTAGACTGCAAAACGCTATGCAGTCCAAGTGTTGAAAATGGAGGTCAGGAAAACACTGAAAACCAAAGGGTCTCAGAATCACAAAAGGCAGAATACCAGAAAAGGGGAAGAGAAAGTCTAAAGGCGAGCCAAAAAATATCAGAAAACTCAGTGGATGTGATAATATCAGGGCTAAAATTCAGTCCTTAGCAGACTAGATAATGCAGAGGGACGCGTGAATGACTGTGAAGACAGGGGAACAGAAATCCCTCGGTCAGATTCGGACATAGGAAAGCAAGTGCAAAACAATGAAAATATTGCTGTTGTATCCTGGGTTAAGACAGGGCATGAAAGACTAGAATTTATAAGAGTCCCAGATGGAAAAGCAAGAGATAAAGAAATAAAATATGTCTGAAAATTTATCTGTAGAAATATCAGACTGAAACTTGTTGAAATCCAAGAAAAAATCATCTATGCGAATTCAGGAATTACACAGCATCCAAAGGAGGTGGAATCCCAATAGACCTACAAGCAGCTGTATGATTCCAATCAACAAAGTTCACGAATATCACAGTGATTTAAAATGCACCTGGAGGAAACAACATAGTCACAAGGGAACCTCCAGAGGGGTTTCAGCTTATAACTCGGCAGCAATATTGCAGGACAGGGAGGAGTGCCAGGACACAGACCATATCCTGAATGGCCAAATGCTGCCACCTAGGGTAGCCTATGCCACATGACCACCATTTCTAATAACGGCAGAGCTAGAGCAATCCACAGACCGGCAAATCATAAAAGAATTCAGCAGTTCAAAACTTCTTCTAAAAGGAAGGTTGAGAATACTCCCCGGAATAGAAAAGCAGCAAGATGAAGTGGAAAGAAGAAAACCATTATTGGAAATGCAAGAAGAGCATGAGTGGCAAAGAAGAAACAAGAAGAAGGCAAGGAGGACATCAAAACCTTAAAGATTGGAGAGGGAAGCAGGTAATCATAGGTGATTGGAAGCACTCTCTTAAGTGAATCAGCTTATTTGACTCTCTGTTTGAAGCGAAAGGAGAGATGCATGTCCTGACGTGTTTGCAAAACAAGCGAGAAGCAGACCAACAAATAATCAAACCAACAAACATGCACCAAAATGGTACGGTTGGCTGACATATACCATGGGAAACATGATTATTCAAAAGAAAATACTCAAGGTGATGTCAAGGATCATTCAGCACGCATTGAACCAGTATTGCGGCTTGCATGTACTCAGCACACTTGTATTCGGAAATCAGAGGCGTGCATTCATATTCGTAAATATAGATTCATAAGAGCATATCGTGACCTCACCCAAATGCCGATTTGGAATCCACTGGATTCTTAGTCCGTGATGTAGTCTTGTATGTCTTCCAACAGGATGAAGGAATGTCATATTCAACGCTACGTAGAGAAGAATTGTAAGAAGCCTATAACAAAGGCAAGTAGCTCTGCCAAAGTGTACTAAGAGCAAAAGAGACAGACAGTAAAGTGCACATTGGGGTTGGTTTCATTTCTTGGAAATTCAGCCCCCATGAAACCAATAGATCCATGTCCTGAGAGTGTGGGTTTTTCAGCAGAAATCATGCGACGCATATGTATTCCGGTTGTACGGATATTATAGGAACATAAGTCTCCTTTACTGGGTCTCTGTGTACTGTGAACTCTTAGAAAGTTTAAAGACGTGTGAAACCTTCAACTGAAAAGGGACACACTTCTCTCCATTGGTACTGTGCATACAGATCTGAACAAAAGGAAAGAGGGAAGAAGAAAGGCCCATGGGACGCTAGTGGGCAGAACCACATTTACTTTAGGAACCTCTCGTCGGATGCAGCCCCTCCCCCAACACTGACAAGATGCAGCAGCCATTGGGGATGGCAGTTACCGGTTGGATTCCAGGTGGAATGTTGGTGTGTTCCACGAGGCTTGTTGTGGCTGTTGGATCCTAGGTAACCGGGCCGAGTTCTGTGGGTGGATCAGTGTGATGGAGGGGCTGCAGGCCTCTGTGGAGCTTGGCTTAGGTGTTTGGTCCGGGAAGATGTGTAAGATCGAGATACTTCTGCTGCCCAAAGACCTGAGTTCACAGGTCAGTTTCCAGAACCTGAAAGGGCAGACAGTGGAAGATCTGCCTGTCATCAGCTTACTGGTGAGGCTCCGAGGTACTTTCAGACTTGCTCAGTCCTGGTGAAGTCGACTTTAGGGGAGTCACGAAGAGAAGCTGGCCGAAAAGCTGGCTGCACGGATTGAGGAGAGATGCGAACACATGGATGAGATATGTTCTGCTACAATGGAGAATACTGGCGTGGAGACAGCTGTAGAGGATACCAGGCTCAAAAGACATTCAGGAGACATACTGAACCTCGCTGATACTGGCATAAACATACGGAGTGCCAACGTGGACTTGAGGAAGTTCCTCAATTCTCTTCTCCAAGAACGGGTCCAAGGTCCCTGACGTGTGCAAGAGAAGAGATGGCAGAGATGATCAAAACGCTCCTGTTCTTGGAAGAGGTCGTGAGAATCCACACGTCCCAAGGGGCCTTCCCAAGCCATTCAGACCAAAATTCACCAAGCCCAGGTAAGCCTTTTCCCAGGTTTGGGCCTAGCTAGCAAGCACTTGCCCTTCCCTCCCCTCCACTCACGCATCCATTTTGAAGGTTCAGTACCTGAGTGGCAATGAAGCCATTAGGAGAAGGGCAAGTCCCTCCTAGAATCAGAGTTCCTCCAGCTTCACACTCTGTGAACAACAGTGAACTCCTAAAAAGGTCAAATAGTCTCGGCTGAAATAGATAGGTATTGAATACTTAGCTCACACCTAGAAACGATGGCCTTCCGCTAGATTCAGCAAATGTTGTGTTTATGTCTTCCCTGGGGTGAAGGGAGTGTGGTAAGTGAGAGGAATCTTTGACTGAACTTGAATCTGTATTAGGCCTCAGTTTTTCAAGACAGTATAGGTAAATAGTACAAGTCAGAATGTGAAGAGTACTGTAAAAGTCGCCAATGACATTAAAGACACAGCTTATGTGGATCGTCTTTCAATTGAGTCAAGCCCCCGGGGGCACTATATCATGTGGGTGCAGACTTGGTTGCGTTAAATGGCTTTACCCAACATGATCGGAAGATTAACTGTTCTCATCACTGATAGAAGAACACCTGGTTCTCCATAGACAAGCATAAGTGCAGCAGGGTTCTTCTAGCTATAATGCCTCTAGGTGCTTTTAGATTCAAACCTAAATGTATATATTTGGTTTGTTTCCTCTTGTATTTTCCTAGAGAGTGATGTTACCCCTTGAAATGCCAACATTGGCCAGTAGGTGACAAATAGGAATAAAGGGCACCACATGCCCAAGTGTATCCAAGGTTGGGGGTTATTTCATGTTTCCAATAGTTATTCCATGGTTCCTGTTGGTCTCGGAGGCTTCAACCGTAAAGAGCTGACATGACCCCTTTAACAGTTTGGACTGCTAGTTTGCATTCTATCTGTCTAGGTTTTCCGTAGAGCTGACAAAATGTTACCAAAATTGACAAGTCTGGCTTCTAGGTCGATTTAGTGTGTTTCAAAACATAACTTCATTTTCGTATAACTCCCAAAACATGGAAATGAATTCTGTTAAAATTCTCAAAGACTGCAAATGAGATATCAACACAATGTCAAAACAGGTTTCTTTGGACAACCCCTCCCACCACGGCTGTATAGAAACAAAGAGCTATGCAAATAACACAGTTCTGTGAAATGTATCAGGATAGTGTTGATTCATCGATGCCCAGTTGGCAGAGAAGAAGTGCAACCTGCACTCACGCGCTCCCTGGTACAGATAAATGTAAAACTCCACTCACCCAGCCTTTGGCACAGGACACTTGCCGAAGAGAGGTCTGTTACTTCCAAAGACAGGATGAGGCCTCAGGACACCTGGAAGCAGGAGAAGGCAAAGCAGGGAATGGAAACCAGGGCAGGGTCTGACCAACAAGGGTGAAACCCTGTTTAACTTGGACGCACCATCTCAAGCGAACAGAAGACATGAGATTGAAGGTGATGTGCTGAGATTTACAAGAGTGCACAGCAGATGCTTGGCAGACAGAACTCAAAGATACCAGCGCAAAATATCCCCACAGTTGATTCTGAGACCAAGATCCGTGATGCCAAATTACAGTTAGCAGGAGCATCGGTAAGTGAGGTATAGGGCTACGGTTGATGGCATACGCTGAGTCTCAGGGATCTGGAGTGCGTTGTGGGATGTGGTGGGTCTAATCAAGAGAGCAAACCGAACAGTGTACCAATGATAAATCAACCACACTGGTCGCGCGGTTGAGATTACCGATATGTCCCATGGCCACACCCAGTGCATCTGCAGGACCAGGGACCAACTGGGCATTTTTCCAATAGAGCACGTGTGGGGCTGAATCAGAGCTATCGTGCATCTGGTCTGAGGGATCCAGGGGGCCTTGGGTTTGAAATCAGATTGAAAAGCCTTAGGATCTGCTACATTCAAAACCTGGGCTGGGATTATGGTTTGGTTTGAGGCACAGGATGCGCAACAGCTCTGTGGTGGCCTTCGTGAACCCGTGCCACAAGGATGATAGGACAAGGTAGAGTGGTCCAAGTCCACAGCGTGAGAAGAGGAAGCATTTCCTTCAGCACTATCTCCCAAAATCGGATGCTACATTTTGGATGGCACCGACACGGTACGGCAGCGAGGACACCAAGGTCGGTCTGCGGGATCATTCCAGCAGGCCCTGATGTGTGACATCCATGGATGTGCTTCCACTGGTGTTTCAGTAGACAGAGAAGCTCTGGGAAGAACTGCTTTCATTGGGACATTCCCGTGGCACTACAAAGCACAAGCGCACTCTCAGTTTGCTGTTTTGGAAACACTCCAAAATGACATAGAGAAGAATGCAGAGCTGACAACCTTTTGAATCCTCATTTCCACAAGAGGCCGTGTCCTGCGCACTTTCAGAATTGTGAGATAAGCGTAATCAAAATGAAGTTATGCTAATCGAAGTAGTATGGGTTGTTCATCACAACAAATGCAACACCAGCAATTGGAGATATACCAGACAACACACACAGGAACAGAATATGGCATCAATGTCTAGGAGAAATTGACCTCACAGAAATCCCTTGGAATTGCATAGAGACAAGAGTCTAAAATTTTCACTTAACATAGCCCTAAAAATCTACATTAGATACCTGATATTACCTGACCAGTAGAGATGAAGAAGTACAGTAAAAGAAATAGGAAGTACCATTTTCAGTTCCAAAGATATTGAAGGCCCAAAAGATAAGCTTTCAAACAACTAGACTGCAAAACGCTATGCAGTCCAAGTGTTGAAAATGGAGGTCAGGAAAACACTGAAAACCAAAGGGTCTCAGAATCACAAAAGGCAGAATACCAGAAAAGGGGAAGAGAAAGTCTAAAGGCGAGCCAAAAAATATCAGAAAACTCAGTGGATGTGATAATATCAGGGCTAAAATTCAGTCCTTAGCAGACTAGATAATGCAGAGGGACGCGTGAATGACTGTGAAGACAGGGGAACAGAAATCCCTCGGTCAGATTCGGACATAGGAAAGCAAGTGCAAAACAATGAAAATATTGCTGTTGTATCCTGGGTTAAGACAGGGCATGAAAGACTAGAATTTATAAGAGTCCCAGATGGAAAAGCAAGAGATAAAGAAATAAAATATGTCTGAAAATTTATCTGTAGAAATATCAGACTGAAACTTGTTGAAATCCAAGAAAAAATCATCTATGCGAATTCAGGAATTACACAGCATCCAAAGGAGGTGGAATCCCAATAGACCTACAAGCAGCTGTATGATTCCAATCAACAAAGTTCACGAATATCACAGTGATTTAAAATGCACCTGGAGGAAACAACATAGTCACAAGGGAACCTCCAGAGGGGTTTCAGCTTATAACTCGGCAGCAATATTGCAGGACAGGGAGGAGTGCCAGGACACAGACCATATCCTGAATGGCCAAATGCTGCCACCTAGGGTAGCCTATGCCACATGACCACCATTTCTAATAACGGCAGAGCTAGAGCAATCCACAGACCGGCAAATCATAAAAGAATTCAGCAGTTCAAAACTTCTTCTAAAAGGAAGGTTGAGAATACTCCCCGGAATAGAAAAGCAGCAAGATGAAGTGGAAAGAAGAAAACCATTATTGGAAATGCAAGAAGAGCATGAGTGGCAAAGAAGAAACAAGAAGAAGGCAAGGAGGACATCAAAACCTTAAAGATTGGAGAGGGAAGCAGGTAATCATAGGTGATTGGAAGCACTCTCTTAAGTGAATCAGCTTATTTGACTCTCTGTTTGAAGCGAAAGGAGAGATGCATGTCCTGACGTGTTTGCAAAACAAGCGAGAAGCAGACCAACAAATAATCAAACCAACAAACATGCACCAAAATGGTACGGTTGGCTGACATATACCATGGGAAACATGATTATTCAAAAGAAAATACTCAAGGTGATGTCAAGGATCATTCAGCACGCATTGAACCAGTATTGCGGCTTGCATGTACTCAGCACACTTGTATTCGGAAATCAGAGGCGTGCATTCATATTCGTAAATATAGATTCATAAGAGCATATCGTGACCTCACCCAAATGCCGATTTGGAATCCACTGGATTCTTAGTCCGTGATGTAGTCTTGTATGTCTTCCAACAGGATGAAGGAATGTCATATTCAACGCTACGTAGAGAAGAATTGTAAGAAGCCTATAACAAAGGCAAGTAGCTCTGCCAAAGTGTACTAAGAGCAAAAGAGACAGACTGTAAAGTGCACATTGGGGTTGGTTTCATTTCTTGGAAATTCAGCCCCCATGAAACCAATAGATCCATGTCCTGAGAGTGTGGGTTTTTCAGCAGAAATCATGCGACGCATATGTATTCCGGTTGTACGGATATTATAGGAACATAAGTCTCCTTTACTGGGTCTCTGTGTACTGTGAACTCTTAGAAAGTTTAAAGACGTGTGAAACCTTCAACTGAAAAGGGACACACTTCTCTCCATTGGTACTGTGCATACAGATCTGAACAAAAGGAAAGAGGGAAGAAGAAAGGCCCATGGGACGCTAGTGGGCAGAACCACATTTACTTTAGGAACCTCTCGTCGGATGCAGCCCCTCCCCCAACACTGACAAGATGCAGCAGCCATTGGGGATGGCAGTTACCGGTTGGATTCCAGGTGGAATGTTGGTGTGTTCCACGAGGCTTGTTGTGGCTGTTGGATCCTAGGTAACCGGGCCGAGTTCTGTGGGTGGATCAGTGTGATGGAGGGGCTGCAGGCCTCTGTGGAGCTTGGCTTAGGTGTTTGGTCCGGGAAGATGTGTAAGATCGAGATACTTCTGCTGCCCAAAGACCTGAGTTCACAGGTCAGTTTCCAGAACCTGAAAGGGCAGACAGTGGAAGATCTGCCTGTCATCAGCTTACTGGTGAGGCTCCGAGGTACTTTCAGACTTGCTCAGTCCTGGTGAAGTCGACTTTAGGGGAGTCACGAAGAGAAGCTGGCCGAAAAGCTGGCTGCACGGATTGAGGAGAGATGCGAACACATGGATGAGATATGTTCTGCTACAATGGAGAATACTGGCGTGGAGACAGCTGTAGAGGATACCAGGCTCAAAAGACATTCAGGAGACATACTGAACCTCGCTGATACTGGCATAAACATACGGAGTGCCAACGTGGACTTGAGGAAGTTCCTCAATTCTCTTCTCCAAGAACGGGTCCAAGGTCCCTGACGTGTGCAAGAGAAGAGATGGCAGAGATGATCAAAACGCTCCTGTTCTTGGAAGAGGTCGTGAGAATCCACACGTCCCAAGGGGCCTTCCCAAGCCATTCAGACCAAAATTCACCAAGCCCAGGTAAGCCTTTTCCCAGGTTTGGGCCTAGCTAGCAAGCACTTGCCCTTCCCTCCCCTCCACTCACGCATCCATTTTGAAGGTTCAGTACCTGAGTGGCAATGAAGCCATTAGGAGAAGGGCAAGTCCCTCCTAGAATCAGAGTTCCTCCAGCTTCACACTCTGTGAACAACAGTGAACTCCTAAAAAGGTCAAATAGTCTCGGCTGAAATAGATAGGTATTGAATACTTAGCTCACACCTAGAAACGATGGCCTTCCGCTAGATTCAGCAAATGTTGTGTTTATGTCTTCCCTGGGGTGAAGGGAGTGTGGTAAGTGAGAGGAATCTTTGACTGAACTTGAATCTGTATTAGGCCTCAGTTTTTCAAGACAGTATAGGTAAATAGTACAAGTCAGAATGTGAAGAGTACTGTAAAAGTCGCCAATGACATTAAAGACACAGCTTATGTGGATCGTCTTTCAATTGAGTCAAGCCCCCGGGGGCACTATATCATGTGGGTGCAGACTTGGTTGCGTTAAATGGCTTTACCCAACATGATCGGAAGATTAACTGTTCTCATCACTGATAGAAGAACACCTGGTTCTCCATAGACAAGCATAAGTGCAGCAGGGTTCTTCTAGCTATAATGCCTCTAGGTGCTTTTAGATTCAAACCTAAATGTATATATTTGGTTTGTTTCCTCTTGTATTTTCCTAGAGAGTGATGTTACCCCTTGAAATGCCAACATTGGCCAGTAGGTGACAAATAGGAATAAAGGGCACCACATGCCCAAGTGTATCCAAGGTTGGGGGTTATTTCATGTTTCCAATAGTTATTCCATGGTTCCTGTTGGTCTCGGAGGCTTCAACCGTAAAGAGCTGACATGACCCCTTTAACAGTTTGGACTGCTAGTTTGCATTCTATCTGTCTAGGTTTTCCGTAGAGCTGACAAAATGTTACCAAAATTGACAAGTCTGGCTTCTAGGTCGATTTAGTGTGTTTCAAAACATAACTTCATTTTCGTATAACTCCCAAAACATGGAAATGAATTCTGTTAAAATTCTCAAAGACTGCAAATGAGATATCAACACAATGTCAAAACAGGTTTCTTTGGACAACCCCTCCCACCACGGCTGTATAGAAACAAAGAGCTATGCAAATAACACAGTTCTGTGAAATGTATCAGGATAGTGTTGATTCATCGATGCCCAGTTGGCAGAGAAGAAGTGCAACCTGCACTCACGCGCTCCCTGGTACAGATAAATGTAAAACTCCACTCACCCAGCCTTTGGCACAGGACACTTGCCGAAGAGAGGTCTGTTACTTCCAAAGACAGGATGAGGCCTCAGGACACCTGGAAGCAGGAGAAGGCAAAGCAGGGAATGGAAACCAGGGCAGGGTCTGACCAACAAGGGTGAAACCCTGTTTAACTTGGACGCACCATCTCAAGCGAACAGAAGACATGAGATTGAAGGTGATGTGCTGAGATTTACAAGAGTGCACAGCAGATGCTTGGCAGACAGAACTCAAAGATACCAGCGCAAAATATCCCCACAGTTGATTCTGAGACCAAGATCCGTGATGCCAAATTACAGTTAGCAGGAGCATCGGTAAGTGAGGTATAGGGCTACGGTTGATGGCATACGCTGAGTCTCAGGGATCTGGAGTGCGTTGTGGGATGTGGTGGGTCTAATCAAGAGAGCAAACCGAACAGTGTACCAATGATAAATCAACCACACTGGTCGCGCGGTTGAGATTACCGATATGTCCCATGGCCACACCCAGTGCATCTGCAGGACCAGGGACCAACTGGGCATTTTTCCAATAGAGCACGTGTGGGGCTGAATCAGAGCTATCGTGCATCTGGTCTGAGGGATCCAGGGGGCCTTGGGTTTGAAATCAGATTGAAAAGCCTTAGGATCTGCTACATTCAAAACCTGGGCTGGGATTATGGTTTGGTTTGAGGCACAGGATGCGCAACAGCTCTGTGGTGGCCTTCGTGAACCCGTGCCACAAGGATGATAGGACAAGGTAGAGTGGTCCAAGTCCACAGCGTGAGAAGAGGAAGCATTTCCTTCAGCACTATCTCCCAAAATCGGATGCTACATTTTGGATGGCACCGACACGGTACGGCAGCGAGGACACCAAGGTCGGTCTGCGGGATCATTCCAGCAGGCCCTGATGTGTGACATCCATGGATGTGCTTCCACTGGTGTTTCAGTAGACAGAGAAGCTCTGGGAAGAACTGCTTTCATTGGGACATTCCCGTGGCACTACAAAGCACAAGCGCACTCTCAGTTTGCTGTTTTGGAAACACTCCAAAATGACATAGAGAAGAATGCAGAGCTGACAACCTTTTGAATCCTCATTTCCACAAGAGGCCGTGTCCTGCGCACTTTCAGAATTGTGAGATAAGCGTAATCAAAATGAAGTTATGCTAATCGAAGTAGTATGGGTTGTTCATCACAACCAATGCAACACCAGCAATTGGAGATATACCAGACAACACACACAGGAACAGAATACGGCATCAATGTCTAGGAGAAATTGACCTCACAGAAATCCCTTGGAATTGCATAGAGACAAGAGTCTAAAATTTTCACTTAACATAGCCCTAAAAATCTACATTAGATACCTGATATTACCTGACCAGTAGAGATGAAGAAGTACAGTAAAAGAAATAGGAAGTACCATTTTCAGTTCCAAAGATATTGAAGGCCCAAAAGATAAGCTTTCAAACAACTAGACTGCAAAACGCTATGCAGACCAAGTGTTGAAAATGGAGGTCAGGAAAACACTGAAGAACCAAAGGGTCTCAGAATCACAAAAGGCAGAATACCAGAAAAGGGGAAGAGAAAGTCTAAAGACGAGCCAAAAAATATCAGAAAACTCAGTGGATGTGATAATATCAGGGCTAAAATTCAGTCCATAGCAGACGAGATAATGCAGAGGGACGCGTGAATGACTGTGAAGACAGGGGAACAGAAATCCCTCGGTCAGATTCGGACATAGGAAAGCAAGTGCAAAACAATGAAAATATTGCTGTTGTATCCTGGGTTAAGACAGGGCATGAAAGACTAGAATTCATAAGAGTCCCAGATGGAAAAGCAAGAGATAAAGAAATAAAATATGTCTGAAAATTTATCTGTAGAAATATCAGACTGAAACTTGTTGAAAGCCAAGAAAAAATCATCTATGCGAATTCAGGAATTACACAGCATCCAAAGGAGGTGGAATCCCAATAGACCTACAAGCAGCTGTATGATTCCAATCAACAAAGTTCACGAATATCACAGTGATTTAAAATGCACCTGGAGGAAACAACATAGTCACAAGGGAACCTCCAGAGGGGTTTCAGCTTATAACTCGGCAGCAATATTGCAGGACAGGGAGGAGTGCCAGGACACAGACCATATCCTGAATGGCCAAAGGCTGCCACATAGGGTAGCCTATGCCACATGACCACCATTTCTAATAACGGCAGAGCTAGAGCAATCCACAGACCGGCAAATCATAAAAGAATTCAGCAGTTCAAAACTTCTTCTAAAAGGAAGGTTGAGAATACTCCCCGGAATAGAAAAGCAGCAAGATGAAGTGAAAAGAAGAAAACCATTATTGGAAATGCAAGAAGAGCATGAGTGGCAAAGAAGAAACAAGAAGAAGGCAAGGAGGACATCAAAACCTTAAAGATTGGAGAGGGAAGCAGGAAATCATAGGTGGTTGGAAGCACTCTCTAAAGTGAATCAGCTTATTTGACTCTCTGTTTGAAGCGAAAGGAGAGATGCATGTCCTGACGTGTTTGCAAAACAAGCGAGAAGCAGACCAACAAAGAATCAAACCAACAAACATGCACCAAAATGGTACGGTTGGCTGACATATACCATGGGAAACATGATTATTCAAAAGAAAATACTCAAGGTGATGTCAAGGATCATTCAGCACGCATCGACCCAGTATTGCGGCTTGCATGTACTCAGCACACTTGTATTCGGAAATCAGAGGCGTGCATTCATATTCGTAAATATAGATACATAAGAGCATATCGTGACCTCACCCAAATGCCGATTTGGAATCCACTGGATTCCTAGTCCGTGATGTAGTCTTGTATGTCTTCCAACAGGATGAAGGAATGCCATATTCTACGCTACGTAGAGAAGAATTGTAAGAAGCCTATAACAAAGGCAAGTAGCTCTGCCAAAGTGTACTAAGAGCAAAAGAGACAGACTGTAAAGTGCACATTGGGGTTGGTTTCATTTCTTGGAAATTCAGCCCCCATGAAACCAACAGATCCATGTCCTGAGAGTGTGGGTTTTTCAGCAGAAATCATGCGACGCATATGTATTCCGGTTGTACGTATATTATAGGAACATAAGTCTCCTTTACTGGGTCTCTGTGTACTGTGAACTCTTAGAAAGTTTAAAGACGTGTGAAACTTTCAACTGAAAAGGGACACACTTCTCTCCATTGGTACTGTGCATACAGATCTGAACAAAAGGAAAGAGGGAAGAAGAAAGGCCCATGGGACGCTAGTGGGCAGAACCACATTTACTTTAGGAACCTCTCGTCGGATGCAGCCCCTCCCCCAACACTGACAAGATGCAGCAGCCATTGGGGATGGCAGTTACCGGTTGGATTCCAGGTGGAATGTTGGTGTGTTCCACGAGGCTTGTTGTGGCTGTTGGATCCTAGGTAACCGGGCCGAGTTCTGTGGGTGGATCAGTGTGATGGAGGGGCTGCAGGCCTCTGTGGAGCTTGGCTTAAGTGTATGGTCCGGGAAGCTGTGTAAGTTCGAGATACTTCTGCTGCCCAAAGACCTGAGTTCACAGGTCAGTTTCCAGAACCTGAAAGGGCAGACAGTGGAAGATCTGCCTGTCATCAGCTTACTGGTGAGGCTCCGAGGTACTTTCAGACTTGCCCAGTCCTGGTGAAGTCGACTTTAGGGGAGTCACGAAGAGAAGCTGGCCGAAAAGCTGGCTGCACGGATTGAGGAGGGATGCGAACACATGGATGAGAGATGTTCTGCTACAATGGAGAATACTGGCGTGGAGACAGCTGTAGAGGATACCAGGCTCAAAAGACATTCAGGAGACATATTGAACCTCGCTGATTCTGGCAGAAACATACGGAGTGCCAACGTGGACTTGAGGAAGTTCCTCAATTCTCTTCTCCAAGAACTGGTCCAAGGTCCCTGACGTGTGCAAGAGAAGAGATGGCAGAGATGATCAAAATGCTCCTGTTCTTGGAAGAGGTCGTGAGGATCCACACGTCCCAAGGGGCCTTCCCAAGCCATTCCGACCAAAATTCACCAAGCCCAGGTAAGCCTTTTCCCAGGTTTGGGCCTAGCTAGCAAGCACTTGCCCTTCCCTCTCCCCCACTCACGCATCCATTTTGAAGGTTCAGTACCTGAGCGGCAATGAAGCCATTAGGAGAAGGGCAAGCCCCTCCTAGAATCAGAGTTCCTCCAGCTTCACACTCTGTGAACAACAGTGAAATCCTTAAAGGTCAAATAGTCTCGGCTGAAATAGATAGGAATTGAATACTTAGCTCACACCTAGAAACGATGGCCTTCCGCTAGATTCAGCAAATGTTGTGTTTATGTCTTCCCTGGGGTGAAGGGAGTGTGGTAAGTGAGGGGAATCTTTGACTGAACTTGAATCTGTATTAGGCCTCAGTTTTTCAAGACCGTAGAGGTAAATAGTAAAAGTCAGAAAGTGAAGTGTACTGTAAAAGTCGCCAATGACATTAAAGTAACAGCTTATGTGGATCGTCTTTCACTTGAGTCAAGCCCCCGGGGGCACTATATCATGTGGGTGCAGACTTGGTTGCGTTAAATGGCTTTACCCAACATGATCGGAAGATTAACTGTTCTCATCACTGATAGAAGAACACCTGGTTCTCCATAGACAAGCATAACTGCAGCAGGGTTCTTCTAGATATATTGCCTCTAGGTGCTTTTGGATTGAAACTTAAATGTATATATTTGGTTTGTTTCCTCTTGTATTTTCCTAGAGAGGGATGTTACCCCTTGAAATGCCGACATTGACCAGTAGGTGACAAATAGGTCTAAAGGGCACCACATGCCCAAGTGTATCCAAGGTTGGGGGTTAATTCATATTTCCGATAGTTATTTCATGGTTCCTGTTGGTCTCGGAGGCTTCAACCATAAAGAGCTGACATGACCCCTTTAAAAGTTTGGACTGCTAATTTGCATTCTATCTGTGTAGTTTTTCCGTAGAGCTGACAAAATGTTACCAAAATTGACAAGTCTGGCTTCTAGGTCGATTTAGTGTGTTTCAAAAAATAACTTCATTTTCGTATAACTCCCAAAACATGGAAATGAATTCTGTTAAAATTCTTAAAGACAGCAAATGAGATATCAACACAATGTCAAAAGAGTTTTCTTTGGACAACCCCTCCCACCACGGCTGTATAGAAACCAAGAGCTAAGCAAATATCACATTTCTGTGAAATGTATCTGGATAGTGTTGATTCATCGATGCCCAGTTGGCAGAGAAGAAGTGCAACATGCACTCACACGCTCCCTTGTACAGAGAAATGTAAAACTCCACTCACCCAGCCTTTGGCACAGGACACTTGCCGAAGAGAGGTCTGTTACTTCCAAAGACAGGATGAGGCCTCAGGACACCTGGAAGCAGGAGAAGGCAAAGCAGGGAATGGAAACCAGGGCAGGGTCTGACCAACAAGGGTGAAACCCTGTTTAACTTGGACACACCCTCTCAAGCGGACAGGAGACATGAGATTGAAGTTGATGTGCTGAGATTAACAAGAGTGCACAGCAGATGCTTGGCTGACAGAACTCAAAGAAACCAGCGCAAAATATCCCCACAGTTGATTCTGAGACCAAGATCCGTGATGCCAAATTACAGTTAGCAGGAGCATCAGTAAGTGAGTTATAGGGCTACGGTTGATGGCATACGCTGAGTCTCAGGGATCTGGAGTGCGTTGTGGGATGTGGTGGGTCTAATCAAGTGAGCAAACCGAACAGTTTACCAATGATAAATCACCACACTAGTCGCGCGGTTGAGATTACCGATATGTCCCATGACCACACCCAGTGCATCTGCAGGACCAGGGACCAATTGGGCATTTTGCCAATAGAGCACGTGTGGGGCTGAATCAGAGCTATTTTACATCTGGACTGAGGGATCCAGGGGGCCTTGTGTTTGATATCAGAATGAAAAGCCTTAGGATCTGCTACATTCATAACCTGGGCTGGGATTATGGTTTGGTTTGAGGCACAGGATGCGCAACAGCTCTATGGTGGCCTTCGTGCACCCGTGCCACAAGGATGATAGGACAAGGTAGAGTGGTCCAAGTCCACATCGTGAGAAAAGGAAGCATTACCTTCAGCACTAACTCCCAAAATCGGATGCTACATTTTGGATGGCAACGGCACGGTACGGCAGCGAGGACACCAAGTTCGGTCTGCGGGATCATTCCAGCAGGCCCTGATTTGTGACAACCATGGATGTGCTTCCACTGGTGTTTCAGTAGACAGAGAATCTCTGGGAAGAACTGCTTTCATTGGGACATTCCCGTGGCACTACAAAGCACAAGCGCACTCTCAGGTTGCTGTTTTGGAAACACTCCAAAATGACATAGAGCAGAATGCAGAGCTGAGAACCTTTAGAATCCTCAATTCCACAAGAGGCCGTGTCCTGCGCACTTTCAGAATTGTGAGATAAGCGTAATCAAAATGAAGTTATGCTAATCGAAATAGTATGGGTTGTTCATCACAACAAATGCAACACCAGCAATTGGAGATATACCAGACAACACACACAGGAACAGAATATGGCATCAATGTCTAGGAGAAATTGTCCTCACAGAAATCCCTTGGAATTGCGTAGAGACAAGAGTCTAAAATTTTCACTTAACATAGCCCTAAAAATCTACATTAGATACCTGATATTACCTGACCAGTAGAGATGAAGAAGTACAGTAAAAGAAATAGGAAGTACCATTTTCAGTTCCAAAGATATTGAAGGCCCAAAAGATAAGCTTTCAAACAACTAGACTGCAAAACGCTATGCAGTCCAAGTGTTGAAAATGGAGGTCAGGAAAACACTGAAGAACAAAAGGGTCTCAGAATCACAAAAGGCAGAATACCAGAAAAGGGGAAGAGAAAGTCTAAAGACGAGCCAAAAGATATCAGAAAACTCAGTGGATGTGATAATATCAGGGCTAAAATTCAGTCCTTAGCAGACTAGATAATGCAGAGGGACGCGTGAATGACTGTGAAGACAGGGGAACAGAAATCCCTCGGTCAGATTCGGACATAGGAAAGCAAGTGCAAAACAATGAAAATATTGCTGTTGTATCCTGGGTTAAGACAGGGCATGAAAGACTAGAATTCATAAGAGTCCCAGATGGAAAAGCAAGAGATAAAGAAATAAAATATGTCTGAAAATTTATCTGTAGAAATATCAGACTGAAACTTGTTGAAAGCCAAGAAAAAATCATCTATGCGAATTCAGGAATTACACAGGATCCAAAGGAGGTGGAATCCCAATAGACCTACAAGCAGCTGTATGATTCCAATCAACAAAGTTCACGAATATCACAGTGATTTAAAATGCACCTGGAGGAAACAACATAGTCACAAGGGAACCTCCAGAGGGGTTTCAGCTTATAACTCGGCAGCAATATTGCAGGACAGGGAGGAGTGCCAGGACACAGACCATATCCTGAATGGCCAAAGGCTGCCACCTAGGGTAGCCTATGCCACATGACCACCATTTCTAATAACGGTAGAGCTAGAGCAATCCACAGACCGGCAAATCATAAAAGAATTCAGCAGTTCAAAACTTCTTCTAAAAGGAAGGTTGAGAACACTCCCCGGAATAGAAAAGCAGCAAGATGAAATGGAAAGAAGAAAACCATTATTGGAAATGCAAGAAGAGCATGAGTGGCAAAGAAGAAACAAGAAGAAGGCAAGGAGGACATCAAAACCTTAAAGATTGGAGAGGGAAGCAGGAAATCATAGGTGATTGGAAGCACTCTCTTAAGTGAATCAGCTTATTTGACTCTATGTTTGAAGCGAAAGGAGAGATGCATGTCCTGACGTGTTTGCAAAACAAGCGAGAAGCAGACCAACAAAGAATCAAACCAACAAACATGCACCAAAATGGTACGGTTGGCTGACATATACCATGGGAAACATGATTATTCAAAAGAAAATACTCAAGGTGATGTCAAGGATCATTCAGCACGCATCGACCCAGTATTGCGGCTTGCATGTACTCAGCACACTTGTATTCGGAAATCAGAGGCGTGCATTCATATTCGTAAATATAGATTCATAAGAGCATATCGTGACCTCACCCAAATGCCGATTTGGAATCCACTGGATTCCTAGTCCGTGATGTAGTCTTGTATGTCTTCCAACAGGATGAAGGAATGCCATATTCTACGCTACGTAGAGAAGAATTGTAAGAAGCCTATAACAAAGGCAAGTACCTCTGCCAAAGTGTACTAAGTGCAAAAGAGACAGACAGTAAAGTGCACATTGGGGTTGGTTTCATTTCTTGGAAATTCAGCCCCCATGAAACCAATAGATCCATGTCCTGAGAGTGTGGGTTTTTCAGCAGAAATCATGCGACGCATATGTATTCCGGTTGTACGGATATTATAGGAACATAAGTCTCCTTTACTGGGTCTCTGTGTACTGTGAACTCTTAGAAAGTTTAAAGACGTGTGAAACCTTCAACTGAAAAGGGACACACTTCTATCCATTGGTACTGTGCATACAGATCAGAACAAAAGGAAAGAGGGAAGAAGAAAGCCCCATGGGATGCTAGTGGGCAGAACCACATTTACTTTAGGAACCTCTCGTCGGATGCAGCCCCTCCCCCAACACTGACAAGATGCAGCAGCCATTGTGGATGGCAGTTACCGGTTGGATTCCACGTGGAATGTTGGTGTGTTCCACGAGGCTTGTTGTGGCTGTTGGATCCTAGGTAACCGGGCCGAGTTCTGTGGGTGGATCAGTGTGATGGAGGGGCTGCAGGCCTCTGTGGAGCTTGGCTTAGGTGTTTGGTCCGGGAAGCTGTGTAAGTTCGAGATACTTCTGCTGCCCAAAGACCTGAGTTCACAGGTCAGTTTCCAGAACCTGAAAGGGCAGACAGTGGAAGATCTGCCTGTCATCAGCTTACTGGTGAGGCTCCGAGGTACTTTCAGACTTGCCCAGTCCTGGTGAAGTCGACTTTAGGGGCGTCACGAAGAGAAGCTGGCCGTAAAGCTGGCTGCACGGATTGAGGAGAGATGCGAACACATGGATGAGAGATGTTCTGCTACAATGGAGAATACTGGCGTGGAGACAGCTGTAGAGGATACCAGGCTCAAAAGACATTCAGGAGACATATTGAACCTCGCTGATACTGGCAGAAACATACGGAGTGCCAACGTGGACTTGAGGAAGTTCCTCAATTCTCTTCTCCAAGAACGGGTCCAAGGTCCCTGACGTGTGCAAGAGAAGAGATGGCAGAGATGATCAAAACGCTCCTGTTCTTGGAAGAGGTCGTGAGAATCCACACGTCCCAAGGGGCCTTCCCAAGCCATTCAGACCAAAATTCACCAAGCCCAGTTAAGCCTTTTCCCAGGTTTGGGCCTAGCTAGCAAGCACTTACCCTTCCCTCCCCACCACTCACGCATTCATTTTGAAGGTTCAGTACCTGAGCGGCAATGAAGCCATTAGGAGAAGGGCAAGTCCCTCCTAGAATCAGAGTTCCTCCAGCTTCACACTCTGTGAACAACTGTGAACTCCTTAAAGGTCAAATAGTCTCGGCTGAAATAGATAGGAATTGAATAGTTAGCTCACACCTAGAAACGATGGCCTTCCGCTAGATTCAGCAAATGTTGTGTTTATGTCTTCCCTGGGGTGAAGGGAGTGTGGTAAGTGAGGGGAATCTTTGACTGAACTTGAATCTGTATTAGGCCTCAGTTTTTCAAGACAGTATAGGTAAATAGTACAAGTCAGAAAGTGAAGTGTACTGTAAAATTCGCCAATGACATTAAAGACACAACTTATGTGGATCGTCTTTCACTTGAGTCAAGCCCCCAGGGGCACTATATCATGTGGGTGCAGACTTGGTTGCATTAAATGGCTTTACCCATCATGATCGGAAGATTAACTGTTCTCATCACTTATAGAAGAACACCTGGTCCTCCATAGACATGCAAAAGTGCAGCAGGGTTCTCCTAGCTATAATGCCTCTAGGTGCTTTTGGATTCAAACCTAAATGTATATATTTGGTTTGTTTCCTCTTGTATTTTCCTAGAGAGTGATGTTACCCCTTGAAATGCCAACATTGGCCAGTAGGTGACAAATAGGACTAAAGGGCACTACATGCCCAAGTGTATCCCAGGTTGGGGGTTATTTCATGTTTCCAATAGTTATTTCATGGTTCCTGTTGGTCTCGGAGGCTTCAACCGTAAAGAGCTGACATGACCCCTTTAACAGTTTGGACTGCTAGTTTGCATTCTATCTGTCTAGGTTTTCCGTTGAGCTAACAAAATGTTACCAAAATTGACAAGTCTGGCTTCTAGGTCGATTTAGTGTGTTTCAAAAAATAACTTCATTTTCGTATAACTCCCAAAACATGGAAATGAATTCTGTTAAAATTCTTAAAGTCTGCAAATAAGATATCAACACAATGTCAAAACAGGGTTCTATGGACAACCCCTCCCACCACGGCTGTATAGAAACCAAGAGCTAAGCAAATATCACATTTCTGTGAAATGTATCTGGATAGTGTTGATTCATCGATGCCCAGTTGGCAGAGAAGAAGTGCAACCTGCATTCACGCGCTCCCTTGTACAGAGAAATGTAAAACTCCACTCACCCATCCTTTGGCACAGGACACTTGCCGAAGAGAGGTCTGTTACTTCCAAAGACAGGATGAGGCCTCAGGACACCTGGAAGCAGGAGAAGGCAAAGCAGGGAATGGAAACCAGTGCAGGGTCTGACCAACAAGGGTGAAACCCTGTTTAACTTGGACGCACCCTCTCAAGCGGACAGGAGACATGAGATTGAAGGTGATGTGCTGAGATTTACAAGAGTGCACAGCAGATGCTTGGCTGACAGAACTCAAAGAAACCAGCGCAAAATATCCCCACAGTTGATTCTGAGACCAAGATACGTGATGCCAAATTACAGTTAGCAGGGGCATCGGTAAGTGAGGTATAGGGCTACGGTTGATGGCATACGCTGAGTCTCAGGGATCTGGAGTGCGTTGTGGGATGTGGTGGGTCTAATCAAGAGAGCAAACCGAACAGTGTACCAATGATAAATCAACCACACTTGTCGCGCGGTTGAGATTACCGATATGTCCCATGGCCACACCCAGTGCATCTGCAGGACCAGGGACCAATTGGGCATTTTGCCAATAGAGCACTTGTGGGGCTGAATCAGAGCTATCGTGCATCTGGTCTGAGGGATCCAGGGGGCCTTGGGTTTGAAATCAGAATGAAAACCTTAGGATCTGCTACATTCATAACCTGGGCTGGGATTATGGTTTGGTTTGAGGCACAGGATGCGCAACAGCTCTGTGGTGGCCTTCGTGCATCCGTGCCACAAGGATGATAGGACAAGGTAGAGTGGTCCAAGTCCACAGCGTGAGAAGAGGAAGCATTTCCTTCAGTACTATCTCCCAAAATCGGATGCTACATTTTGGATGGCACCGGCACGATACGGCAGCGAGGACACCAAGGTCGGTCTGCGGGAACATTCCAGCAGGCCCTGATGTGTGACATCCATGGATGTGCTTCCACTGGTGTTTCATTAGACAGAGAAGCTCTGGGAAGAACTGCTTTCATTGGGACATTCCCGTGGCACTACAAAGCACAAGCGCACTCTCAGTTTGCTCTTTTGGAAACACTCCAAAATGACATAGAGCAGAATGCAGATCTGAGAACCTTTAGTATCCTCATTTCCACAAGAGGCCCTGTCCTGCGCACTTTCAGAATTGTGAGATAAGCGTAATCAAAATGAAGTTATGCTAATCGAAATAGTATGGGTTGTTCATCACAACAAATGCAACACCAGCAATTGGAGATATACCAGACAACACACAGGAACAGAATATGGCATCAATGTCTAGGAGAAATTGTCCTCACAGAAATCCCTTGGAATTGTGTAGAGACAAGAGTCTAAAATTTTCACTTAACATAGCCCTAAAAATCTACATTAGATACCTGATATTACCTGACCAGTAGAGATGAAGAAATACAGTAAAAGAAATAGGAAGTACCATATTCAGTTCTAAAGATATTGAAGGCACAAAAGATAAGCTTTCAAACAACTAAACTGCAAAACGCTATGCAGTCCAAGTGTTGAAAATGGAGGTCAGGAATACACTGAAGAACAAAAGGGTCTCAGAATCACAAAAGGCAGAATACCAGAAAAGGGGAAGAGAAAGTCTAAAGACGAGCCAAAAGATATCAGAAAACTCAGTGGATGTGATAATATCAGGGCTAAAATTCAGTCCTTAGCAGACTAGATAATGCAGAGGGACGCGTGAATGACTGTGAAGACAGGGGAACAGAAATCCCTCGGTCAGATTCGGACATAGGAAAGCAAGTGCAAAACAATGAAAATATTGCTGTTGTATCCTGGGTTAAGACAGGGCATGAAAGACCAAAAGTCATAAGAGTCCCAGATGGAAAAGCAAGAGATAAAGAAATAAAATATGTCTGAAAATTTATCTGTAGAAATATCAGACTGAAACTTGTTGAAAGCCAAGAAAAAATCATCTATGCGAATTCAGGAATTACACAGCATCCAAAGGAGGTGGAATCCCAATAGACCTACCAGCAGCTGTATGATTCCAATCAACAAAGTTCACGAATATCACAGTGATTTAAAATGCACCTGGAGGAAACAACATAGTCACAAGGGAACCTCCAGAGGGGTTTCAGCTTATAACTCGGCAGCAATATTGCAGGACAGGGAGGAGTGCCAGGACACAGACCATATCCTGAATGGCCAAAGGCTGCCAACTAGTGTAGCCTATGCCACATGACCACCATTTCTAATAACGGCAGAGCTAGAGCAATCCACAGACCGGCAAATCATAAAAGAATTCAGCAGTTCAAAACTTCTTCTAAAAGGAAGGTTGAGAATACTCCCCGGAATAGAAAAGCAGCAAGATGAAATGGAAAGAAGAAAACCATTATTGGAAATGCAAGAAGAGCATGAGTGGCAAACAAGAAACAAGAAGAAGGCAAGGAGGACATCAAAACCTTAAAGATTGTAGAGGGAAGCAGGAAATCATAGGTGATTGGAAGCACTCTCTTAAGTGAATCAGCTTATTTGACTCTCTGTTTGAAGCGAAAGGAGAGATGCATGTCCTGACGTGTTTGCAAAACAAGCGAGAAGCAGACCAACAAAGAATCAAACCAACAAACATGCACCAAAATGGTACGGTTGGCTGACATATACCATGGGAAACATGATTATTCAAAAGAAAATACTCAAGGTGATGTCAAGGATCATTCAGCACGCATCGACCCAGTATTGCGGCTTGCATGTACTCAGCACACTTGTATTCGGAAATCAGAGGCGTGCATTCATATTCGTAAATATAGATTCATAAGAGCATATCGTGACCTCACCCAAATGCCGATTGGGTATCCACTAGATTCCTAGTCCGTGATGTAGTCTTGTATGTCTTCCAACAGGATGAAGGAATGCCATATTCTACGCAACGTAGAGAAGAATTGTAAGAAGCCTATAACAAAGGCAAGTAGCTCTGCCAAAGTGTACTAAGAACAAAAGAGACAGACAGTAAAGTGCACATTGGGGTTGGTTTCATTTCTTGGAAATTCAGCCCCCATGAAACAAATAGATCCATGTCCTGAGAGTGTGGGTTTTTCAGCAGAAATCATGCGACGCATATGTATTCCGGTTGTACGAATATTATAGGAACATAAGTCTCCTTTACTGGGTCTCTGTGTACTGTGAACTCTTAGAAAGTTTAAAGACGTGTGAAACCTTCAACTGAAAAGGGACACACTTCTCTCCATTGGTACTGTGCATACAGATCTGAACAAAAGGAAAGAGGGAAGAAGAAAGGCCCATGGGACACTAGTGGGCAGAACCACATTTACTTTAGGAACCTCTCTTCGGATGCAGCCCCTCCACCAACACTGACAATATGCAGCAGCCATTGGGGATGGCAGTTACCGGTTGGATTCCAGGTGGAATGTTGGTGTGTTCCACGAGGCTTGTTGTGGCTGTTGGATCCTAGGTAACCGGGCCGAGTTCTGTGGGTGGATCAGTGTGATGGAGGGGCTGCAGGCCTCTGTGGAGCTTGGCTTAGTTATTTGGTCCGGGAAGCTGTGTAAGTTCGAGATACTTCTGCTGCCCAAAGACCTGAGTTCACAGGTCAGTTTCCAGAACCTGAAAGGGCAGACAGTGGAAGATCTGCCTGTCATCAGCTTACTGGTGAGGCTCCGAGGTACTTTCAGACTTGCCCAGTCCTGGTGAAGTCGACTTTAGGGGAGTCACGAAGAGAAGCTGGCCGAAAAGCTGGCTGCACGGATTGAGGAGAGATGCGAACACATGGATGAGAGATGTTCTGCTACAATGGAGAATACTGGCGTGGAGACAGCTGTAGAGGATACCAGGCTCAAAAGACATTCAGGAGACATATTGAACCTCGCTGATACTGGCAAAAACATACGGAGTGCCAACGTGGACTTGAGGAAGTTCCTCAATTCTCTTCTCCAAGAACGGGTCCAAGGTCCCTGACGTGTGCAAGAGAAGAGATGGCAGAGATGATCAAAACGCTCCTGTTCTTGGAAGAGGTCGTGAGAATCCACACGTCCCAAGGGGCCTTCCCAAGCCATTCAGACCAAAATTCACCAAGCCCAGGTAAGCCTTTTCCCAGGTTTGGGCCTAGCTAGCAAGCACTTGCCCTTCCCTCCCCTCCACTCACGCATCCATTTTGAAGGTTCAGTACCTGAGCGGCAATGAAGCCATTAGGAGAAGGGCAAGTCCCTCCTAGAATCAGAGTTCCTCCAGCTTCACACTCTGTGAACAACAGTGAACTCCTTAAAGGTCAAATAGTCTCGGCTGAAATAGATAGGAATTGAATACTTAGCTCACACCTAGAAACGATGGCCTTCCGCTAGATTCAGCAGATGTTGTGTTTATGTCTTCCCTGGGGTGAAGGGAGTGTGGTAAGTGAGGGGAATCTTTGACTGAACTTGAATCTGTATTAGGCCTCAGTTTTTCAAGAGAGTATAGGTAAATAGTACAAGTCAGAAAGTGAACTGTACTATAAAATTCGCCAATGACATTAAAGACACAGCTTATGTGGATCGTCTTTCACTTGAGTCAAGCCCCCGGGGGCACTATATCATGTGGGTGCAGACTTGGTTGCGTTAAATGGCTTTATCCAACATGATCGGAAGATTAACTGTTCTCATCACTGATAGAAGAACACCTGGTTCTCCATAGACAAGCATAACTGCAGCAGGGTTCTCCTAGCTGTAATGCCTCTAGTTGCTTTTGGATTCAAACCTAAATGTATATATTTGGTTTGTTTCCTCTTGTATTTTCCTAGAGAGGGATGTTACCCCTTGAAATGCCAACATTGGCCAGTAGGTGACAAATAGGACTAAAGGGCACCACATGCCCAAGTGTATCCAAGGTTGGGGGTTATTTCATGTATCCAATAGTTATTTCATGGTTCCTGTTGGTCTCGGAGGCTTCAACCGTAAAGAGCTGACATGACCCCTTTAACAGTTTGGACTGCTAGTTTGCATTCTATCTGTCTAGGTTTTCCGTAGAGCTGACAAAATGTTACCAAAATTGACAAGTCTGGTTTCTAGGTCGATTTAGTGTGTTTCAAAAAATAACTTCATTTTCGTATAGCTCCCAAAACATGGAAATGAATTCTGTTAAAATTCTTAAAGACTGCAAGTGAGATATCAACACAATGTCAAAACAGTTTTCTTTGGACAACCCCTCCCACCACGGCTGTATAGAAACCAAGAGCTAAGCAAATATCACATTTCTGTGAAATGTATCTGGATAGTGTTGATTCATCGATGCCCAGTTGGCAGAGAAGAAGTGCAACCTGCACTCACGCGCTCCCTTGTACAGAGAAATGTAAAACTCCACTCACCCAGCCTTTGGCACAGGACACTTGCCGAAGAGAGGTCTGTTACTTCCAAAGACAGGATGATGCCTCAGGACACCTGGAAGCAGGAGCAGGCAAAGCAGGGAATGGAAACCAGTGCAGGGTCTGACCAATAAGGGTGAAACCCTGTTTAACTTGGACGCACCCTCTCAAGGGGACAGGAGACATGAGATTGAAGGTGATGTGCTGAGATTTACAAGAGTGCACAGCAGATGCTTGGCTGACAAAACTCAAAGAATCCAGTGCAAAATATCCCCACAGTTGATTCTGAGACCAAGATCCATGATGCCAAATTACAGTTAGCAGGGGCATCGGTAAGTGAGTTATAGGGCTACGTTTGTTGGCAGACGCTGAGTCTCAGGAATCTGGAGTGAGTGGTCGGATGTGGTGGGTCTAATCAAGAGAGCAAACCGAACAGTGTACCAATGATAAATCAACCACACTGGTCGCGCGGTTGAGATTACCGATATGTCCCATGGCCACACCCAGTGCATCTGCAGGACCGGGGACCAATTGGGCATTTTGCCAATAGAGCACGTGTGGGGCTGAATTAGAGCTATCGTGCATCTGGTCTGAGGGATCCAGGGGGCCTTGGGTTTGAAATCAGAATGAAAAGCCTTAGGATCTGCTACATTCATAACCTGGGCTGGGATTATGGTTTGGTTTGAGGCACAGGACGCGCAACAGCTCTGTGGTGGCCTTCGTGCACCCGTGCCACAAGGATGATAGGACAAGGTAGAGTGGTCCAAGTCCACAGCGTGAGAAGAGGAAGCATTTCCTTCAGCACTATCTCCCAAAATCGGATGCTACATTTTGGATGGCACCGGCACGGTACGGCAGCGAGGACACCAAGGTCGGTCTGCGGGATCATTCCAGCAGGCCCTGATTTGTGACATCCATGGATGTACTTCCACTGGTGTTTCAGTAGACAGAGAAGCTCTGGGAAGAACTGCTTTCATTGGGACATTCCCGTGGCACTACAAAGCACAAGCGCACTCTCAGTTTGCTGTTTTGGAAACACTCCAAAATGACATAGAGCAGAATGCAGAGCTGAGAACCTTTAGAATCCTCATTTCCACAAGAGGCCGTGTCCTGCGCACTTTCAGAATTGTGAGATAAGCGTAATCAAAATGAAGTTATGCTAATCGAAAAAGTATGGGTTGTTCATCAGAACAAAAGCAACAACAGCAGTTGGAGATATACAAGACAACACACACTGGAACAGAATATGGCATCAATGTCTAGGAGAAATTGTCCTCACAGAAATCCCTTGGAATTGCGTAGAGACAAGAGTCTAAAATTTTCACTTAACATAGCCCTAAAAATCTACATTAGATACCTGATATTACCTGATCAGTAGAGATGAAGTAGTACAGTAAAAGAAATAGGAAGTACCATTTTCAGTTCCAAATATATTGAAGGCCCAAAAGATAAGCTTTCATACATCTAGACAGCAAAAAGCTATTGAGTCCAAGTGTTGAAATTGGAGGTCAGGAAAACACTGAAGAACATAAGGGTCTCAGAATCACAAAAGGCATAATACCAGAAAAGGGGAAGTGAAAGTCTAAAGACGAGCCAGAAGATATCAGAAAACTCAGTGAATGTGATAATATCAGGGCTAAAATTCAGTCCTTAGCAGACTAGATAATGCAGAGGGACGCGTGAATGACTGTGAAGACAGGGGAACAGAAATCCCTCGGTCAGATTCGGACATAGGAAAGCAAGTGCGAAACAATGAAAATATTGCTGTTGTATCCTGGGTTAAGACAGGGCATGAAAGACTAGAAGTCATAAGAGTCCCAGATGGAAAAGCAAGAGATAAAGAAATAAAATATGTCTGAAAATTTATCTGTAGAAATATCAGACTGAAACTTGTTGAAAGCCAAGAAAAAATCATCTATGCGAATTCAGGAATTACACAGCATCCAAAGGAGGTGGAATCCCAATAGACCTACCAGCAGCTGTATGATTCCAATCAACAAAGTTCACGAATATCACAGTGATTTAAAATGCACCTGGAGGAAACAACATAGTCACAAGGGAACCTCCAGAGGGGTTTCAGCTTATAACTCGGCAGCAATATTGCAGGACAGGGAGGAGTGCCAGGACACAGACCATATCCTGAATGGCCAAAGGCTGCCACCTAGGGTAGCCTATGCCACATGACCACCATTTCTAATAACGGCAGAGCTAGAGCAATCCACAGACCGGCAAATCATAAAAGAATTCAGCAGTTCAAAACTTCTTCTAAAAGGAAGGTTGAGAATACTCCCCGGAATAGAAAAGCAGCAAGATGAAATGGAAAGAAGAAAACCATTATTGGAAATGCAAGAAGAGCATGAGTGGCAAAGAAGAAACAAGAAGAAGGCAAGGAGGACATCAAAACCTTAAAGATTGGAGAGGGAAGCAGGAAATCATAGGTGATTGGAAGCACTCTCTTAAGTGAAACAGCTTATTTGACTCTCTGTTTGAAGCGAAAGGAGAGATGCATGTCCTGACGTGTTTGCAAAACAAGCGAGAAGCAGACCAACAAAGAATCAAACCAACAAACATGCACCAAAATGGTACGGTTGGCTGACATATACCATGGGAAACATGATTATTCAAAAGAAAATACTCAAGGTGATGTCAAGGATCATTCAGCACTCATCGACCCAGTATTGCGGCTTGCATGTACTCAGCACACTTGTATTCGGAACTCAGAGGCGTGCATTCATATTCGTAAATATAGATTCATAAGAGCATATCGTGACCACACCCAAATGCCGATTTGGAATCCACTGGATTCCTAGTCCGTGATGTAGTCTTGTATGTCTTCCAACAGGACGAAGGAATGCCATATTCTACGCTACGTAGAGAAGAATTGTAAGAAGCCTATAACAAAGGCAAGTAGCTCTGCCAAAGTGTACTAAGAGCAAAAGAGACAGACAGTAATGTGCACATTGGGGTTGGTTTCATTTCTTTGAAATTCAGCCCCCATGAAACCAATAGATCCATGTCCTGAGAGTGTGGGTTTTTCATCAGAAATCATGCGACGCATATGTATTCCGGTTGTACGGATATTATAGGAACATAAGTCTCCTTTACTGGGTCTCTGTGTACTGTGAACTCTTAGAAAGTTTAAAGACGTGTGAAACCTTCAACTGAAAAGAGACACACTTCTCTCCATTGGTACTGTGCATACAGATCTGAACAAAAGGAAAGAGGGAAGAAGAAAGGCCCATGGGACGCTAGTGGGCAGAACCACATTTACTTTAGGAACCTCTCGTCGGATGCAGCCCCTCCCCCAACACTGAGAAGATGCAGCAGCCATTGGGGATGGCAGTTACCGGTTGGATTCCAGGTGGAATGTTGGTGTGTTCCACGAGGCTTGTTGTGGCTGTTGGATCCTAGGTAACCGGGCCGAGTTCTGTGGGTGGATCAGTGTGATGGAGGGGCTGCAGGCCTCTGTGGAGCTTGGCTTAGGTGTTTGTTCCGGGAAGCTGTGTAAGTTCGAGATACTTCTGCTGCCCAAAGACCTGAGTTCACAGGTCAGTTTCCAGAACCTGAAAGGGCAGACAGTGGAAGATCTGCCTGTCATCAGCTTACTGGTGAGGCTCCGAGGTACTTTCAGACTTGCCCAGTCCTGGTGAAGTCGACTTTAGGGGAGTCACGAAGAGAAGCTGGCCGAAAAGCTGGCTGCACGGATTGAGGAGAGATGTGAACACATGGATGAGAGATGTTCTGCTACAATGGAGAATACTGGCGTGGAGACAGCTGTAGAGGATACCAGGCTCAAAAGACATTCAGGAGACATATTGAACCTCGCTGATACTGGCAGAAACATACGGAGTGCCAACGTGGACTTGAGGAAGTTCCTCAATTCTCTTCTCCAAGAACGGGTCCAAGGTCCCTGACGTGTGCAAGAGAAGAGATGGCAGAGATGATCAAAACGCTCCTGTTCTTGGAAGAGGTCGTGAGAATCCACACGTCCCAAGGGGCCTTCCCAAGCCATTCAGACCAAAATTCACCAAGCCCAGGTAAGCCTTTTCCCAGGTTTGGGACTAGCTAGCAAGCACTTGCCCATCCCTCCCCTCCACTCACGCATCCATTTTGAAGGTTCAGTAGCTGAGCGGCAATGAAGCCATTAGGAGAAGGGCAAGTCCCTCCTAGAATCAGAGTTCCCCCAGCTTCACACTCTGTGAACAACATTGAACTCCTTAAAGGTCAAATAGTCTCGGCTGAAATAGATAGGAATTGAATAGTTAGCTCACACCTAGAAACGATGGCCTTCCGTTAGATTCAGCAAATGTTGTGTTTATGTCTTCCCTGGGGTGAAGGGAGTGTGGTAAGTGAGGGGAATCTTTGACTGAACTTGAATCTGTATTAGGCCTCAGTTTTTCAAGACAGTATAGGTAAATAGTACAAGTCAGAAAGTGAACTGTACTATAAAATTCGCCAATGACATTAAAGACACAGCTTATGTGGATCGTCTTTCACTTGAGTCAAGCCCCCGGGGGCACTATATCATGTGGGTGCAGACTTGGGTGCGTTAAATGGCTTTACGCAACATGATCGGAAGATTAACTGTTCTCATCACTGATAGAAGAACACCTGGTTCTCCATAGACAAGCATAACTGCAGCAGGGTTCTCCTAGCTATAATGCCTCTAGGTGCTTTTGGATTCAAATCTAAATGTATATATTTGGTTTGTTTCCTCTTGTATTTTCCTAGAGAGGGATGTTACCCCTTGAAATGCCAACATTGGCCAGTAGGTGACAAATAGGACTAAAGGGCACCACATGCCCAAGTGTATCCAAGGTTGGGGGTTATTTCATGTTTCCAATAGTTATTTCATGGTTCCTGTTGGTCTCGGAGGCTTCAACCGTAAAGAGCTGACATGACCCCTTTAACAGTTTGGACTGCTAGTTTGCATTCTATCTGTCTAGGTTTTCCGTAGAGCTGACAAAATGTTACCAAAATTGACAAGTCTGGCTTCTAGGTCGATTTAGTGTGTTTCAAAAAATAACTTCATTTTCGTATAACTCCCAAAACATGGAAATGAATTCTGTTAAAATTCTTAAAGACTGCAAATAAGATATCAACACAATGTCAAAATAGTTTTCTTTGGACAACCCCTCCCACCACGGCTGTATAGAAACCAAGAGCTAAGCAAATATCACATTTCTGTGAAATGTATCTGGATAGTGTTGATTCATCGATGCCCAGTTGGCAGAGAAGAAGTGCAACCTGCACTCACGTGCTCCCTTGTACAGAGAAATGTAAAACTCCACTCACCCAGCCTTTGGCACAGGACACTTGCCGAACAGAGGTCTGTTATTTCCAAAGACAGGATGAGGCCTCAGGACACCTGGAAGCAGGAGAAGGCAAAGCAGGGAATGGAAACCAGTGCAGGGTCTGACCAACAAGGGTGAAACCCTGTTTATCTTGGACGCACCCTCTCAAGCGGACAGGAGGCATGAGATTGAAGGTGATGTGCTGAGATTTACAAGAGTGCACAGCAGATGCTTGGCTGACAGAACTCAAAGAAACCAGCGCAAAATATCCCCACAGTTGATTCTGAGACCAAGATCCGTGATGCCAAATTACAGTTAGCAGGGGCATCGGTAATTGAGGTATAGGGCTACGGTTGATGGCATACGCTGAGTCTCAGGGATCTGGAGTGCGTTGTGGGATGTGGTGGGTCTAATCAAGAGAGCAAACCGAACAGTGTACCAATGATAAATCAACCACACTGGTCGCGCGGTTGAGATTACCGATATGTCCCATGGCCACACCCAGTGCATCTGCAGGACCAGGGACCAATTGGGCATTTTGCCAATAGAGCACGTGTGGGGCTGAATCAGAGCTATCGTGCATCTGGTCTGAGGGATCCAGGGGGCCTTGGGTTTGAAATCATAATGAAAAGCCTTAGGATCTGCTACATTCATAACCTGGGCTGGGATTATGGTTTGGTTTGAGGCACAAGATGCGCAACAGCTCTGTGGTGGCCTTCGTGAACCCGTGCCACAAGGATGATAGGACAAGGTAGAGTGGTCCATGTCCACAGCGTGAGAAGAGGAAGCATTACTTTCAGCACTCTCTCCCAAAATCGGATGCTACATTTTGGATGGCACCGGCACGGTACGGCAGCGAGGACACCAAGGTCGGTCTGCGGGATCATTCCAGCAAGCCCTGATGTGTGACATCCATGGATGTGCTTCCACTGGTGTTTCAGTAGACAGAGAAACTCTGGGAAGAACTGCTTTCATTGGGACATTCCCGTGGCACTAAAAAGCACAAGCGCACTCTCAGTTTGCTGTTTTGGAAACACTCCAAAATGACATAGAGCAGAATGCAGAGCTGAGATCCTTTAGAAAACTCATTTCCAGAAGAGGCCGTGTCCTGCGCACTTTCAGTATTGTGAGATAAGCGTAATCAAAATGAAGTTATGCTAATCGAAATAGTATGGGTTGTTCATCACAACAAATGCAACACCAGCAATTGGTGATATACCAGACAACACACACAGGAACAGAATATGGCATCAATGTGTAGGAGAAATTGTCCTCACAGAAATCCCTTGGAATTGTGTAGAGACAAGGGTCTAAAATTTTCACTTAACATAGCCCTAAAAATCTACATTAGATACGTGATATTACCTGACCAGTAGAGATGAAGAAGTACAGTAAAAGAAATAGGAAGTACCATTTTCAGTTCCAAAGATATTGAAGGCCCAAAAGATAAGCTTTCAAACAACTAGACTGCAAAACGCTATGCAGTCCAAGTGTTGAAAATGGAGGTCAGGAAAACACTGAAGAACAAAAGGGTCTCAGAATCACAAAAGGCAGAATACCAGAAAAGGGGAAGAGAAAGTCTAAACTCGAGCCAAAAGATATCAGAACACTCAGTGGATGTGATAATATCAGGGCTAAAATTCAGTCCTTAGCAGACTAGATAATGCAGAGGGACGCGTGAATGACTGTGAAGACAGGGGAACAGAAATCCCTCGGTCAGATTCGGACATAGGAAAGCAAGTGCAAAACAATGAAAATATTGATGTTGTATCCTGGGTTAAGACAGGGCATGAAAGACTAGAATTCATAAGAGTCCCAGATGGAAAAGCAAGAGATAAAGAAATAAAATATGTCTGAAAATTTATCTGTAGAAATATCAGACTGAAACTTGTTGAAAGCCAAGAAAAAATCATCTATGCGAATTCAGGAATTACACAGCATCCAAAGGAGGTGGAATCCCAATAGACCTACCAGCAGCTGTATGATTCCATTCAACAATGTTCACGAATATCACAGTGATTTAAAATGCACCTGGAGGAAGCAACATAGTCACAAGGGAACCTCCAGAGGGGTTTCAGCTTATAACTCGGCAGCAATATTGCAGGACAGGGAGGAGTGCCAGGACACAGACCATATCCTGAATGGCCAAAGGCTGCCACCTAGGGTAGCCTATGCCACATGACCACCATTTCTAATAACGGCAGAGCTAGAGCAATCCACAGACCGGCAAATCATAAAAGAATTCAGCAGTTCAAAACTTCTTCTAAAAGGAAGGTTGAGAATACTCCCCGGAATAGAAAAGCAGCAAGATGAAATGGAAAGAAGAAAACCATTATTGGAAATGCAAGAAGAGCATGAGTGGCAAAGAAGAAACAAGAAGAAGGCAAGGAGGACATCAAAACCTTAAAGATTGGAGAGGGAAGCAGGAAATCAAAGGTGATTGGAAGCACTCTCTTAAGTGAATCAGCTTATTTGACTTTCTGTTTGAAGCGAAAGGAGAGATGCATGTCCTGACGTGTTTGCAAAACAAGCGAGAAGCAGACCAACAAAGAATCAAACCAACAAACATGCACCAAAATGGTACGGTTGGCTGACATATACCATGGGAAACATGATTATTCAAAAGAAAATACTCAAGGTGATGTCAAGGATCACTCAGCACGCATCGACCCAGTATTGCGGCTTGCATGTACTCAGCACACTTGTATTCGGAAATCAGAGGCGTGCATTCATATTCGTAAATATAGATTCATAAGAGCATATCGTGACCTCACCCAAATGCCGATTTGGAATCCAATGGATTCCTAGTCCGTGATGTAGTCTTGTATGTCTTCCAACAGGATGAAGGAATGCCATATTCTACGCTACGTAGAGAAGAATTGTAAGAAGCCTATAACAAAGGCAAGTAGCTCTGCCAAAGTGTACTAAGAGCAAAAGAGACAGACAGTAAAGTGCACATTGGGGTTGGTTTCATTTCTTGGAATTTCAGCCCCCATGAAACAAATAGATCCATGTCCTGAGAGTGTGGGTTTTTCAGCAGAAATCATGCGACGCATATGTATTCCGGTTGTACGGATATTATAGGAACATAAGTCTCCTTTACTGGGTCTCTGTGTACTGTGAACTCTTAGAAAGTTTAAAGACGTGTGAAACCTTCAACTGAAAAGGGACACACTTCTCTCCATTGGTACTGTGCATACAGATCTGAACAAAGGGAAAGAGGGAAGAAGAAAGGCCCATGGGACGCTAGTGGGCAGAACCACATTTACTTTAGGAACCTCTCGTCGGATGCAGCCCCTCCCCCAACACTGACAAGATGCAGCAGCCATTGGGGATGGCAGTTACCGGTTGGATTCCAGGTGGAATGTTGGTGTGTTCCACGAGGCTTGTTGTGGCTGTTGGATCCTAGGTAACCGGGCCGAGTTCTGTGGGTGGATCAGTGTGATGGAGGGGCTGCAGGCCTCTGTGGAGCTTGGCTTAGGTGTTTGTTCCGGGAAGCTGTGTAAGTTCGAGATACTTCTGCTGCCCTAAGACCTGAGTTCACAGGTCAGTTTCCAGAACCTGAAAGGGCAGACAGTGGAAGATCTGCCTGTCATCAGCTTACTGGTGAGGCTCCGAGGTACTTTCAGACTTGCCCAGTCCTGGTGAAGTCGACTTTAGGGGAGTCACGAAGAGAAGCTGGCCGAAAAGCTGGCTGCACGGATTGAGGAGAGATGCGAACACATGGATGAGAGATGTTCTGCTACAATGGAGAATACAGGCGTGGAGACAGCTGTAGAGGATACCAGGCTCAAAAGACATTCAGGAGACATATTGAACCTCGCTGATACTGGCAGAAACATACGGAGTGCCAACGTGGACTTGAGGAAGTTCCTCAATTCTCTTCTCCAAGAACGGGTCCAAGGTCCCTGACGTGTGCAAGAGAAGAGATGGCAGATATGATCAAAACGCTCCTGTTCTTGGAAGAGGTCGTGAGAATCCACACGTCCCAAGGGGCCTTCCCAAGCCATTCAGACCAAAATTCACCAAGCCCAGGTAAGCCTTTTCCCAGGTTTGGGCCTAGCTAGCAAGCACTTGCCCATCCCTCCCCTCCACTCACGCATCCATTTTGAAGGTTCAGTACCTGAGCGGCAATGAAGCCATTAGGAGAAGGGCAAGTCCCTCCTAGAATCAGAGTTCCTCCAACTTCACACACTGTGAACAACAGTGAACTCCTTAAAGGTCAAATAGTCTCGGCTGAAATAGATAGGAATTGAATACTTAGCTCACACCTAGAAACGATGGCCTTCCGCTAGATTCAGCAGATGTTGTGTTTATGTCTTCCCTGGGGTGAAGGGAGTGTGGTAAGTGAGGGGAATCTTTGACTGAACTTTAATCTGTATTAGGCCTCAGTTTTTCAAGACAGTATAGGTAAATAGTACAAGTCAGAAAGTGAACTGTACTATAAAATTCGCCAATGACATTAAAGACACAGCTTATGTGGATCGTCTTTCACTTGAGTCAAGACCCCGGGGGCACTATATCATGTGGGTGCTGACTTGGTTGCGTTAAATGGCTTTACCCAACATGATCGGAAGATTAACTGTTCTCATCACTGATAGAAGAACACCTGGTTCTCCATAGACAAGCATAACTGCAGCAGGGTTCTCCTAGCTATAATGCCTCTAGGTGCTTTTGGATTCAAACCTAAATGTATATATTTGGTTTGTTTCCTCTTGTATTTTCCTAGAGAGGGATGTTACCCCTTGAAATGCCAACATTGGCCAGTAGGTGACAAATAGGACTAAAGGGCACCACATGCCCAAGTGTATCCAAGGTTGGGGGTTATTTCATGTTTCCAATAGTTATTTCATGGTTCCTGTTGGTCTCGGAGGCTTCAACCGTAAAGAGCTGACATGACCCCTTTAACAGTTTGGACTGCTAGTTTGCATTCTATCTGTCAAGGTTTTCCGTAGAGCTGACAAAATGTTACCAAAATTGACAAGTCTGGCTTCTACGTCGATTTAGTGTGTTTCAAAAAATAACTTCATTTTCGTATAACTCCCAAAACATGGAAATGAATTCTGTTAAAATTCTTAAAGACTGCAAATGAGATATCAACACAATGTCAAAAGAGGTTTCTTTGGACAACCCCTCCCACCACGGCTGTATAGAAACCAAGAGCTAAGCAAATATCACATTTCTGTGAAATGTATCTGGATAGTGTTGATTCATCGATGCCCAGTTGGCAGAGAAGAAGTGCAAACTGCACTCACGCGCTCCCTTGTACAGAGAAATGTAAAACTCCACTCACCCAGCCTTTGGCACAGGACACTTGCCGAAGAGAGGTCTGTTACTTCCAAAGACAGGATGAGGCCTCAGGACACCTGGAAGCAGGAGAAGGCAAAGCAGGGAATGGAAACCAGTGCAGGGTCTGACCAACAAGGGTGAAACCCTGTTTAACTTGGACGCACCCTCTCAAGCGGACAGGAGGCATGAGATTGAAGGTGATGTGCTGAGATTTACAAGAGTGCACAGCAGATGCTTGGCTGACAGAACTCAAAGAAACCAGCGCAAAATATCCCCACAGTTGATTCTGAGACCAAGATCCGTGATGCCAAATTACAGTTAGCAGGGGCATCGGTAAGTGAGGTATAGGGCTACGGTTGATGGCATACGATGAGTCACAGGGATCTGGAGTGCGTTGTGGAATGTGGTGGGTCTAATCAATAGAGCAAACCGAACAGTGTACCAATGATAAACCAACCACACTGGTTGCGCGGTTGAGATTACCGATATGTCCCATGGCCACACCCAGTGCATCTGCAGGACCAGGGACCAATTGGGCATTTTGCCAATAGAGCACGTGTGGGGCTGAATCAGAGCTAACGTGCATCTGGTCTGAGGGATCCAGGGGGCCTTGGGTTTGAAATCAGAATGAAAAGCCGTAGGATCTGCTACATTCATAACCTGGGCTGGGATTATGGTTTGGTTTGAGGCACAGGATGCGAAACAGCTCTGTGGTGGCCTTCGTGCACTCGTGTCACAAGGATGATAGGACAAGTTAGAGTGGTCCAAGTCCACAGCGTGAGAAGAGGAAGCATTTCTTTCAGCACTATCTCCCAAAATCGGATGCTACATTTTGGATGGTACCGGCACGGTACGGCAGCGAGGACACCAAGGTCGGTCTGCGGGATCATTCCAGCAGGCCCTGATGTGTGACATCCATGGATGTGCTTCCACTGGTGTTTCAGTAGACAGAGAAGCTCTGGGAAGAACTGCTTTCATTGGGACATTCCCGTGGCACTACAAAGCACAAGCGCACTCTCAGTTTGCTGTTTTGGAAACACTCCAAAATGACATAGAGCAGAATGCAGAGCTGAGAACCTTTAGAATCCTCATTTCCACAAGAGGCCCTGTCCTGCGCACTTTCAGAATTGTGAGATAAGCGTAATCAAAATGAAGTTATGCTAATCGAAATAGTATGGGTTGTTCATCACAACAAATGCAACACCAGCAATTGGAGATATACCAGACAACACACACAGGAAGAGAATATGGCATCAATGTCTAGGAGAAATTGTCCTCACAGAAATCCCTTGGAATTGCGTAGAGACTAGAGTCTAAAATTTTCACTTAACATAGCCCTAAAAATCTACATTAGATACCTGATATTACCTGACCAGTAGAGATGAACAAGTACAGTAAAAGAAATAGGAAGTACCATTTTCAGTTCCAAAGATATTGAAGGCCCAAAAGATAAGCTTTCAAACAACTAGACTGCAAAACGCTATGCAGTCCAAGTGTTGAAAATGGAGGTCAGGAAAACACTGAATAACAAAAGAGTCTCAGAACCACAAAAGGCAGAATACCAGAAAAGGGGAAGAGAAAGTCTAAAGACGAGCCAAAACATATCAGAAAACTCAGTGGATGTGATAATATCAGGGCTAAAATTCAGTACTCAGCAGACTAGATAATGCAGAGGGACGCGTGAATGACTGTGAAGACAGGGGAACAGAAATCCCTCGGTCAGATTCGGACATAGGAAAGCAAGTGCAAAACAATGAAAATATTGCTGTTGTATCCTGGGTTAAGACAGGGCATGAAAGACAAAAATTCATAAGAGTCCCAGATGGAAAAGCAAGAGATAAAGAAATAAAATATGTCTGAAAATTTATCTGTAGAAATATCAGTCTGAAAATTGTTGAAAGCCAAGAAAAAATCATCTATGCGAATTCAGGTATTACACAGGATCCAAAGGAGGTGGAATCCCAATAGACCTACCAGCAGCTGTATGATTCCATTCAACAAAGTTCACGAATATCACAGTGATTTAAAATGCACCTGGAGGAAACAACATAGTCACAAGGGAACCTCCAGAGGGGTTTCAGCTTATAAATCGGCAGCAATATTGCAGGACAGGGAGGAGTGCCAGGACACAGACCATATCCTGAATGGCCAAAGGCTGCCACCTAGGGTAGCCTATGCCACATGACCACCATTTCTAATAACGGCAGAGCTAGAGCAATCCACAGACCGGCAAATCATAAAAGAATTCAGCAGTTCAAAACTTCTTCTAAAAGGAATGTTGAGAATACTCCCTGGAATAGAAAAGCAGCAAGATTAAATGGAAAGAAGAAAACCATTATTGGAAATGCAAGAAGAGCATGAGTGGCAAAGAAGAAACAAGAAGAAGGCAAGGAGGACATCAAAACCTTAAAGATTGGAGAGGGAAGCAGGAAATCATAGGTGATTGGAAGCACTCTCTTAAGTGAAACAGCTTATTTGACTCTCTGTTTGAAGCGAAAGGAGAGATGCATGTCCTGACGTGTTTGCAAAACAAGCGAGAAGCAGACCAACAAAGAATCAAACCAACAAACATGCACCAAAATGGTACGGTTGGCTGACATATACCATGGGAAACATGATTATTCAAAAGAAAATACTCAAGGTGATGTCAAGGATCATTCAGCACGCATCGACCCAGTATTGCGGCTTGCATGTACTCAGCACACTTGTATTCGGAAATCAGAGGCGTGCATTCATATTCGTAAATATAGATTCATAAGAGCATATCGTGACCTCACCCAAATGCCGATTTGGAATCCAATGGATTCCTATTCCGTGATGTAGTCTTGTATGTCTTCCAAAAGAATGAAGGAATGCCATATTCTACGCTACATAGAGAAAAATTGTAAGAAGCCTATAACAAAGGCAAGTAGCTCTGCCAAAGTGTACTAAGAGCAAAAGAGACAGACACTAACGTGCACATTTGGGTTGGTTTCATTTCTTGGAATTCAGCCCCCATGAAACCAATAGATCCATGTCCTGAGAGTGTGGGTTTTTCAGCAGAAATCATGCAACGCATATGTATTCCGGTTGTACGGATATTATAGGAACATAAGTCTCCTTTACTGGGTCTCTGTGTACTGTGAACTCTTAGAAAGTTTAAAGACGTTTGAAACCTTCAACTGAAAAGGGACACACTTCTCTCCATTGGTACTGTGCATACAGATCTGAACAAAAGGAATGAGGGAAAATAGAAAGGCCCAAAGGGACGCTAGTGAGCAGAACCACATTTACTTAAGGAACCTCTCTTCGGATGCAGCCCCTCCCCCAACACTGACAAGATGCAGCAGCCATTGGGGATGGCAGTTACCGGTTGGATTCCAGGTGGAATGTTGGTGTGTTCCACGAGGCTTGTTGTGGCTGTTGGATCCTAGGTAACCGGGCCGAGTTCTGTGGGTGGATCAGTGTGATGGAGGGGCTGCAGGCCTCTGTGGAGCTTGGCTTAGGTGTTTGGTCCGGGAAGCTGTGTAAGTTCGAGATTCTTCTGCTGCCCAAAGACCTGAGTTCACAGGTCAGTTTCCAGAACCTGAAAGGGCAGACAGTGGAAGATCTGCCTGTCATCAGCTTACTGGTAAGGCTCCGAGGTACTTTCAGACTTGCCCAGTCCTGGTGAAGTCGACTTTAGGGGAGTCACGAAGAGAAGCTGGCCGAAAAGCTGGCTGCACGGATTGAGGAGAGATGCGAACACATGGATGAGAGATGTTCTGCTACAATGGAGAATACTGGCGTGGAGACAGCTGTAGAGGATACCAGGCTCAAAAGACATTCAGGAGACATATTGAACCTCGCTGATACTGGCAGAAACATACGGAGTGCCAACGTGGACTTGAGGAAGTTCCTCAATTCTCTTCTCCAAGAACGGGTCCAAGGTCCCTGACGTGTGCAAGAGAAGAGATGGCAGAGATGATCAAAACGCTCCTGTTCTTGGAAGAGGTCGTGAGAATCCACACGTCCCAAGGGGCCTTCCCAAGCCATTCAGACCAAAATTCACCAAGCCCAGGTAAGCCTTTTCCCAGGTTTGGGCCTAGCTAGCAAGCACTTGCCTTCCCTCCCCTCCACTCACGCATCCATTTTGAAGGTTCAGTACCTGAGCGGCAATGAAGCCATTAGGAGAAGGGCAAGTCCCTCCTAGAATCAGAGTTCCTCCAGCTTCACACTCTGTGAACAACAGTGAACTCCTTAAAGGTCAAATAGTCTCGGCTGAAATAGATAGGAATTGAATAGTTAGCTCACACCTAGAAACGATGGCCTTCCGCTAGATTCAGCAGATGTTGTGTTTATGTCTTCCCTGGGGTGAAGGGAGTGTGGTAAGTGAGGGGAATCTTTGACTGAACTTGAATCTGTATTAGGCCTCAGTTTTTCAAGACAGTATAGGTAAATAGTACAAGTCAGAAAGTGAAGTGTACTGTAAAAGTCGCCAATGACATTAAAGACACAGCTTATGTGGATCGTCTTTCACTTGAGTCAAGCCCCCGGGGGCACTATATCATGTGGGTGCAGACTTGGTTGCGTTAAATGGCTTTACCCAACATGATCGGAAGATTAACTGTTCTCATCACTGATAGAAGAACACCTGGTTCTCCATAGACAAGCATAACTGCAGCAGGGTTCTCCTAGGTATAATGCCTCTAGGTGCTTTTGGATTCAAACCTAAATGTATATATTTGGTTTGTTTCCTCTTGTATTTTCCTAGAGAGGGATGTTACCCCTTTAAATGCCAACATTGGCCAGTAGGTGACAAATAGGTTTAAAGGGCACCACATGCCCAAGTGTATCCAAGGTTGGGGGTTATTTCATGTTTCCAATAGTTATTTCATGGTTCCTGTTGGTCTCGGAGGCTTCAACCGTAAAGAGCTGACATGACCCCTTTAACAGTTTGGACTGCTAGTTTGCATTCTATCTGTCTAGGTTTTCCGTAGTGCTGACAAAATGTTACCAAAATTGACAAGTCTGGCTTCTAGGTCGATGTAGTGTGTTTCAAAAAATAACTTCATTTTCGTATAACTCCCAAAACATGGAAATGAATTCTGTTAAAATTCTTAAAGACTGCAAATAAGATATCAACACAATGTCAAAATAGGTTTCTTTGGACAACCCCTCCCACCACGGCTGTATAGAAACCAAGAGCTAAGCAAATATCACATTTCTGTGAAATGTATCTGGATAGTGTTGATTCATCGATGCCCAGATGGCAGAGAAGAAGTGCAACCTGCACTCACGTGCTCCCTTGTACAGAGAAATGTAAAACTCCACTCACCCAGCCTTTGGCACAGGACACTTGCCGAACAGAGGTCTGTTACTTCCAAAGACAGGATGAGGCCTCAGGACACCTGGAAGCAGGAGAAGGCAAAGCAGGGAATGGAAACCAGGGCAGGGTCTGACCAACAAGGGTGAAACCCTGTTTATCTTGGACGCACCCTCTCAAGCGGACAGGAGGCATGAGATTGAAGGTGATGTGCTGAGATTTACAAGAGTGCACAGCAGATGCTTGGCTGACAGAACTCAAAGAAACCAGCGCAAAATATCCCCACAGTTGATTCTGAGACCAAGATCCATGATGCCAAATTACAGTTAGCAGGGGCATCAGTAAGTGAGGTATAGGGCTACGGTTGATGGCATACGCTGAGTCTCAGGGATCTGGAGTGCGTTGTGGGATGTGGTGGGTCTAATCAAGAGAGCAAACCGAACAGTGTACCAATGATAAATCAACCAAACTGGTCGCGCGGTTGAGATTACCGATATGTCCCATGGCCACACCCAGTGCATCTGCAGGACCAGGGACCAATTTTGCATTTTGCCAATAGAGCACGTGTGGGGCTGAATCAGAGCTATCGTGCATCTGGTCTGAGGGATCCAGGGGGCCTTGGGTTTGAAATCAGAATGAAAAGCCTTAGGATCTGCTACATTCATAACCTGGGCTGGGATTATGGTTTGGTTTGAGGCACAGGATGCGCAACAGCTCTGTGGTGGCCTTCGTGCACCCGTGCCACAAGGATGATAGGACAAGGTAGAGTGGTCCATGTCCACAGCGTGAGAAGAGGAAGCATTACTTTCAGCACTCTCTCCCAAAATCGGATGCTACATTTTGGATGGCACCGGCACGGTACGGCAGCGAGGACACCAAGGTCGGTCTGCGGGATCATTCCAGCAAGCCCTGATGTGTGACATCCATGGATGTGCTTCCACTGGTGTTTCAGTAGACAGAGAAGCTCTGGGAAGAACTGCTTTCATTGGGACATTCCCGTGGCACTACAAAGCACAAGTGCACTCTCAGTTTGCTGTTTTGGAAACACTCCAAAATGACATAGAGCAGAATGCAGAGCTGAGAACCTTTAGAATCCTCATTTCCACAAGAGGCCCTGTCCTGCGCACTTTCAGAATTGTGAGATAAGCGTAATCAAAATGAAGTTATGCTAATCGAAATAGTATGGGTTGTTCATCACAACAAATGCAACACCAGCAATTGGAGATATACCAGACAACACACACAGGAAGAGAATATGGCATCAATGTCTAGGAGAAATTGTCCTCACAGAAATCCCTTGGAATTGTGTAGAGACTAGAGTCTAAAATTTTCACTTAACATAGCCCTAAAAATCTACATTAGATACCTGATATTACCTGACCAGTAGAGATGAACAAGTACAGTAAAAGAAATAGGAAGTACCATTTTCAGTTCCAAAGATATTGAAGGCCCAAAAGATAAGCTTTCAAACAACTAGACTGCAAAACGCTATGCAGTCCAAGTGTTGAAAATGGAGGTCAGGAAAACACTGAATAACAAAAGAGTCTCAGAATCACAAAAGGCAGAATACCAGAAAAGGGGAAGAGAAAGTCTAAAGACGAGCCAAAACATATCAGAAAACTCAGTGGATGTGATAATATCAGGGCTAAAATTCAGTACTCAGCAGACTAGATAATGCAGAGGGACGCGTGAATGACTGTGAAGACAGGGGAACATAAATCCCTCGGTCAGATTCGGACATAGGAAAGCAAGTGCAAAACAATGAAAATATTGCTGTTGTATCCTGGGTTAAGACAGGGCATGAAAGACAAAAATTCATAAGAGTCCCAGATGGAAAAGCAAGAGATAAAGAAACAAAATATGTCTGAAAATTTATCTGTAGAAATATCAGTCTGAAAATTGTTGAAAGCCAAGAAAAAATCATCTATGCGAATTCAGGTATTACACAGCATCCAAAGGAGGTGGAATCCCAATAGACCTACCAGCAGCTGTATGATTTCATTCAACAAAGTTCACGAATATCACAGTGATTTAAAATGCACCTGGAGGAAACAACATAGTCACAAGGGAACCTCCAGAGGGGTTTCAGCTTATAAATCGGCAGCAATATTGCAGGACAGGGAGGAGTGCCAGGACACAGACCATATCCTGAATGGCCAAAGGCTGCCACCTAGTGTAGCCTATGCCACATGACCACCATTTCTAATAACGGCAGAGCTAGAGCAATCCACAGACCGGCAAATCATAAAAGAATTCAGCAGTTCAAAACTTCTTCTAAAAGGAAGGTTGAGAATACTCCCTGGAATAGAAAAGCAGCAAGATTAAATGGAAAGAAGAAAACCATTATTGGAAATGCAAGAAGAGCATGAGTGGCAAAGAAGAAACAAGAAGAAGGCAAGGAGGACATCAAAACCTTAAAGATTGGAGAGGGAAGCAGGAAATCATAGGTGATTGGAAGCACTCTCTTAAGTGAAACAGCTTATTTGACTCTCTGTTTGAAACGAAAGGAGAGATGCATGTCCTGACGTGTTTGCAAAACAAGCGAGAAGCAGACCAACAAAGAATCAAACCAACAAACATGCACCAAAATGGTACGGTTGGCTGACATATACCATGGGAAACATGATTATTCAAAAGAAAATACTCAAGGTGATGTCAAGGGTCAATCAGCACGCATCGACCCAGTATTGCGGCTTGCATGTACTCAGCACACTTGTATTCGGAAATCAGAGGCGTGCATTCATATTCGTAAATATAGATTCATAAGAGCATATCGTGACCTCACCCAAATGCCGATTTGGAATCCACTGGATTCCTAGTCCGTGATGTAGTCTTGTATGTCTTCCAAAAGAATGAAGGAATGCCATATTCTACGCTACATAGAGAAAAATTGTAAGAAGCCTATAACAAAGGCAAGTAGCTCTGCCAAAGTGTACTAAGAGCAAAAGAGACAGACACTAACGTGCACATTGGGGTTGGTTTCATTTCTTGGAATTCAGCCCCCATGAAACCAATAGATCCATGTCCTGAGAGTGTGGGTTTTTCAGCAGAAATCATGCAAAGCATATGTATTCCGGTTGTACGGATATTATAGGAACATAAGTCTCCTTTACTGGGTCTCTGTGTACTGTGAACTCTTAGAAAGTTTAAAGACGTTTGAAACCTTCAACTGAAAAGGGACACACTTCTCTCCATTGGTACTGTGCATACAGATCTGAACAAAAGGAAAGAGGGAAAATAGAAAGGCCCAAAGGGACGCTAGTGAGCAGAACCACATTTACTTAAGGAACCTCTCTTCGGATGCAGCCCCTCCCCCAACACTGACAAGATGCAGCAGCCATTGGGGATGGCAGTTACCGGTTGGATTCCAGGTGGAATGTTGGTGTGTTCCACGAGGCTTGTTGTGGCTGTTGGATCCTAGGTAACCGGGCCGAGTTCTGTGGGTGGATCAGTGTGATGGAGGGGCTGCAGGCCTCTGTGGAGCTTGGCTTAGGTGTTTGGTCCGGGAAGCTGTGTAAGTTCGAGATTCTTCTGCTGCCCAAAGACCTGAGTTCACAGGTCAGTTTCCAGAACCTGAAAGGGCAGACAGTGGAAGATCTGCCTGTCATCAGCTTACTGGTAAGGCTCCGAGGTACTTTCAGACTTGCCCAGTCCTGGTGAAGTCGACTTTAGGGGAGTCACGAAGAGAAGCTGGCCGAAAAGCTGGCTGCACGGATTGAGGAGAGATGCGAACACATGGATGAGAGATGTTCTGCTACAATGGAGAATACTGGCGTGGAGACAGCTGTAGAGGATACCAGGCTCAAAAGACATTCAGGAGACATATTGAACCTCGCTGATACTGGCAGAAACATACGGAGTGCCAACGTGGACTTGAGGAAGTTCCTCAATTCTCTTCTCCAAGAACGGGTCCAAGGTCCCTGACGTGTGCAAGAGAAGAGATGGCAGAGATGATCAAAACGCTCCTGTTCTTGGAAGAGGTCGTGAGAATCCACACGTCCCAAGGGGCCTTCCCAAGCCATTCAGACCAAAATTCACCAAGCCCAGGTAAGCCTTTTCCCAGGTTTGGGCCTAGCTAGCAAGCACTTGCCTTCCCTCCCCTCCACTCACGCATCCATTTTGAAGGTTCAGTACCTGAGCGGCAATGAAGCCATTAGGAGAAGGGCAAGTCCCTCCTAGAATCAGAGTTCCTCCAGCTTCACACTCTGTGAACAACAGTGAACTCCTTAAAGGTCAAATAGTCTCGGCTGAAATAGATAGGAATTGAATAGTTAGCTCACACCTAGAAACGATGGCCTTCCGCTAGATTCAGCAGATGTTGTGTTTATGTCTTCCCTGGGGTGAAGGGAGTGTGGTAAGTGAGGGGAATCTTTGACTGAACTTGAATCTGTATTAGGCCTCAGTTTTTCAAGACAGTATAGGTAAATAGTACAAGTCAGAAAGTGAAGTGTACTGTAAAAGTCGCCAATGACATTAAAGACACAGCTTATGTGGATCGTCTTTCACTTGAGTCAAGCCCCCGGGGGCACTATATCATGTGGGTGCAGACTTGGTTGCGTTAAATGGCTTTACCCAACATGATCGGAAGATTAACTGTTCTCATCACTGATAGAAGAACACCTGGTTCTCCATAGACAAGCATAACTGCAGCAGGGTTCTCCTAGGTATAATGCCTCTAGGTGCTTTTGGATTCAAACCTAAATGTATATATTTGGTTTGTTTCCTCTTGTATTTTCCTAGAGAGGGATGTTACCCCTTTAAATGCCAACATTGGCCAGTAGGTGACAAATAGGTTTAAAGGGCACCACATGCCCAAGTGTATCCAAGGTTGGGGGTTATTTCATGTTTCCAATAGTTATTTCATGGTTCCTGTTGGTCTCGGAGGCTTCAACCGTAAAGAGCTGACATGACCCCTTTAACAGTTTGGACTGCTAGTTTGCATTCTATCTGTCTAGGTTTTCCGTAGTGCTGACAAAATGTTACCAAAATTGACAAGTCTGGCTTCTAGGTCGATGTAGTGTGTTTCAAAAAATAACTTCATTTTCGTATAACTCCCAAAACATGGAAATGAATTCTGTTAAAATTCTTAAAGACTGCAAATAAGATATCAACACAATGTCAAAATAGGTTTCTTTGGACAACCCCTCCCACCACGGCTGTATAGAAACCAAGAGCTAAGCAAATATCACATTTCTGTGAAATGTATCTGGATAGTGTTGATTCATCGATGCCCAGATGGCAGAGAAGAAGTGCAACCTGCACTCACGTGCTCCCTTGTACAGAGAAATGTAAAACTCCACTCACCCAGCCTTTGGCACAGGACACTTGCCGAACAGAGGTCTGTTACTTCCAAAGACAGGATGAGGCCTCAGGACACCTGGAAGCAGGAGAAGGCAAAGCAGGGAATGGAAACCAGGGCAGGGTCTGACCAACAAGGGTGAAACCCTGTTTATCTTGGACGCACCCTCTCAAGCGGACAGGAGGCATGAGATTGAAGGTGATGTGCTGAGATTTACAAGAGTGCACAGCAGATGCTTGGCTGACAGAACTCAAAGAAACCAGCGCAAAATATCCCCACAGTTGATTCTGAGACCAAGATCCATGATGCCAAATTACAGTTAGCAGGGGCATCAGTAAGTGAGGTATAGGGCTACGGTTGATGGCATACGCTGAGTCTCAGGGATCTGGAGTGCGTTGTGGGATGTGGTGGGTCTAATCAAGAGAGCAAACCGAACAGTGTACCAATGATAAATCAACCAAACTGGTCGCGCGGTTGAGATTACCGATATGTCCCATGGCCACACCCAGTGCATCTGCAGGACCAGGGACCAATTTTGCATTTTGCCAATAGAGCACGTGTGGGGCTGAATCAGAGCTATCGTGCATCTGGTCTGAGGGATCCAGGGGGCCTTGGGTTTGAAATCAGAATGAAAAGCCTTAGGATCTGCTACATTCATAACCTGGGCTGGGATTATGGTTTGGTTTGAGGCACAGGATGCGCAACAGCTCTGTGGTGGCCTTCGTGCACCCGTGCCACAAGGATGATAGGACAAGGTAGAGTGGTCCATGTCCACAGCGTGAGAAGAGGAAGCATTACTTTCAGCACTCTCTCCCAAAATCGGATGCTACATTTTGGATGGCACCGGCACGGTACGGCAGCGAGGACACCAAGGTCGGTCTGCGGGATCATTCCAGCAAGCCCTGATGTGTGACATCCATGGATGTGCTTCCACTGGTGTTTCAGTAGACAGAGAAACTCTGGGAAGAACTGCTTTCATTGGGACATTCCCGTGGCACTACAAAGCACAAGTGCACTCTCAGTTTGCTGTTTTGGAAACACTCCAAAATGACATAGAGCAGAATGCAGAGCTGAGAACCTTTAGAATCCTCATTTCCACAAGAGGCCCTGTCCTGCGCACTTTCAGAATTGTGAGATAAGCGTAATCAAAATGAAGTTATGCTAATCGAAATAGTATGGGTTGTTCATCACAACAAATGCAACACCAGCAATTGGAGATACACCAGACAACACACACAGGAAGAGAATATGGCATCAATGTCTAGGAGAAATTGTCCTCACAGAAATCCCTTGGAATTGTGTAGAGACTAGAGTCTAAAATTTTCACTTAACATAGCCCTAAAAATCTACATTAGATACCTGATATTACCTGACCAGTAGAGATGAACAAGTACAGTAAAAGAAATAGGAAGTACCATTTTCAGTTCCAAAGATATTGAAGGCCCAAAAGATAAGCTTTCAAACAACTAGACTGCAAAACGCTATGCAGTCCAAGTGTTGAAAATGGAGGTCAGGAAAACACTGAATAACAAAAGAGTCTCAGAATCACAAAAGGCAGAATACCAGAAAAGGGGAAGAGAAAGTCTAAAGACGAGCCAAAACATATCAGAAAACTCAGTGGATGTGATAATATCAGGGCTAAAATTCAGTACTCAGCAGACTAGATAATGCAGAGGGACGCGTGAATGACTGTGAAGACAGGGGAACATAAATCCCTCGGTCAGATTCGGACATAGGAAAGCAAGTGCAAAACAATGAAAATATTGCTGTTGTATCCTGGGTTAAGACAGGGCATGAAAGACAAAAATTCATAAGAGTCCCAGATGGAAAAGCAAGAGATAAAGAAACAAAATATGTCTGAAAATTTATCTGTAGAAATATCAGTCTGAAAATTGTTGAAAGCCAAGAAAAAATCATCTATGCGAATTCAGGTATTACACAGCATCCAAAGGAGGTGGAATCCCAATAGACCTACCAGCAGCTGTATGATTTCATTCAACAAAGTTCACGAATATCACAGTGATTTAAAATGCACCTGGAGGAAACAACATAGTCACAAGGGAACCTCCAGAGGGGTTTCAGCTTATAAATCGGCAGCAATATTGCAGGACAGGGAGGAGTGCCAGGACACAGACCATATCCTGAATGGCCAAAGGCTGCCACCTAGTGTAGCCTATGCCACATGACCACCATTTCTAATAACGGCAGAGCTAGAGCAATCCACAGACCGGCAAATCATAAAAGAATTCAGCAGTTCAAAACTTCTTCTAAAAGGAAGGTTGAGAATACTCCCTGGAATAGAAAAGCAGCAAGATTAAATGGAAAGAAGAAAACCATTATTGGAAATGCAAGAAGAGCATGAGTGGCAAAGAAGAAACAAGAAGAAGGCAAGGAGGACATCAAAACCTTAAAGATTGGAGAGGGAAGCAGGAAATCATAGGTGATTGGAAGCACTCTCTTAAGTGAAACAGCTTATTTGACTCTCTGTTTGAAACGAAAGGAGAGATGCATGTCCTGACGTGTTTGCAAAACAAGCGAGAAGCAGACCAACAAAGAATCAAACCAACAAACATGCACCAAAATGGTACGGTTGGCTGACATATACCATGGGAAACAAGATTATTCAAAAGAAAATACTCAAGGTGATGTCAAGGGTCAATCAGCACGCATCGACCCAGTATTGCGGCTTGCATGTACTCAGCACACTTGTATTCGGAAATCAGAGGCGTGCATTCATATTCGTAAATATAGATTCATAAGAGCATATCGTGACCTCACCCAAATGCCGATTTGGAATCCACTGGATTCCTAGTCCGTGATGTAGTCTTGTATGTCTTCCAAAAGAATGAAGGAATGCCATATTCTACGCTACATAGAGAAAAATTGTAAGAAGCCTATAACAAAGGCAAGTAGCTCTGCCAAAGTGTACTAAGAGCAAAAGAGACAGACACTAACGTGCACATTGGGGTTGGTTTCATTTCTTGGAATTCAGCCCCCATGAAACCAATAGATCCATGTCCTGAGAGTGTGGGTTTTTCAGCAGAAATCATGCAAAGCATATGTATTCCGGTTGTACGGATATTATAGGAACATAAGTCTCCTTTACTGGGTCTCTGTGTACTGTGAACTCTTAGAAAGTTTAAAGACGTTTGAAACCTTCAACTGAAAAGGGACACACTTCTCTCCATTGGTACTGTGCATACAGATCTGAACAAAAGGAAAGAGGGAAAATAGAAAGGCCCAAAGGGACGCTAGTGAGCAGAACCACATTTACTTAAGGAACCTCTCTTCGGATGCAGCCCCTCCCCCAACACTGACAAGATGCAGCAGCCATTGGGGATGGCAGTTACCGGTTGGATTCCAGGTGGAATGTTGGTGTGTTCCACGAGGCTTGTTGTGGCTGTTGGATCCTAGGTAACCGGGCCGAGTTCTGTGGGTGGATCAGTGTGATGGAGGGGCTGCAGGCCTCTGTGGAGCTTGGCTTAGGTGTTTGGTCCGGGAAGCTGTGTAAGTTCGAGATTCTTCTGCTGCCCAAAGACCTGAGTTCACAGGTCAGTTTCCAGAACCTGAAAGGGCAGACAGTGGAAGATCTGCCTGTCATCAGCTTACTGGTAAGGCTCTGAGGTACTTTCAGACTTGCCCAGTCCTGGTGAAGTCGACTTTAGGGGAGTCACGAAGAGATGCTGGCCGAAAAGCTGGCTGCACGGATTGAGGAGAGATGCGAACACATGGATGAGAGATGTTCTGCTACAATGGAGAATACTGGCGTGGAGACAGCTGTAGAGGATACCAGGCTCAAAAGACATTCAGGAGACTTATTGAACCTCGCTGATACTGGCAGAAACATACGGAGTGCCAACGTGGACTTGAGGAAGTTCCTCAATTCTCTTCTCCAAGAACGGGTCCAAGGTCCCTGACGTGTGCAAGAGAAGAGATGGCAGAGATGATCAAAACGCTCCTGTTCTTGGAAGAGGTCGTGAGAATCCACACGTCCCAAGGGGCCTTCCCAAGCCATTCAGACCAAAATTCACCAAGCCCAGGTAAGCCTTTTCCCAGGTTTGGGCCTAGCTAGCAAGCACTTGCCTTCCCTCCCCTCCACTCACGCATCCATTTTGAAGGTTCAGTACCTGAGCGGCAATGAAGCCATTAGGAGAAGGGCAAGTCCCTCCTAGAATCAGAGTTCCTCCAGCTTCACACTCTGTGAACAACAGTGAACTCCTTAAAGGTCAAATAGTCTCGGCTGAAATAGATAGGAATTGAATAGTTAGCTCACACCTAGAAACGATGGCCTTCCGCTAGATTCAGCAGATGTTGTGTTTATGTCTTCCCTGGGGTGAAGGGAGTGTGGTAAGTGAGGGGAATCTTTGACTGAACTTGAATCTGTATTAGGCCTCAGTTTTTCAAGACAGTATAGGTAAATAGTACAAGTCAGAAAGTGAAGTGTACTGTAAAAGTCGCCAATGACATTAAAGACACAGCTTATGTGGATCGTCTTTCACTTGAGTCAAGCCCCCGGGGGCACTATATCATGTGGGTGCAGACTTGGTTGCGTTAAATGGCTTTACCCAACATGATCGGAAGATTAACTGTTCTCATCACTGATAGAAGAACACCTGGTTCTCCATAGACAAGCATAACTGCAGCAGGGTTCTCCTAGGTATAATGCCTCTAGGTGCTTTTGGATTCAAACCTAAATGTATATATTTGGTTTGTTTCCTCTTGTATTTTCCTAGAGAGGGATGTTACCCCTTTAAATGCCAACATTGGCCAGTAGGTGACAAATAGGTTTAAAGGGCACCACATGCCCAAGTGTATCCAAGGTTGGGGGTTATTTCATGTTTCCAATAGTTATTTCATGGTTCCTGTTGGTCTCGGAGGCTTCAACCGTAAAGAGCTGACATGACCCCTTTAACAGTTTGGACTGCTAGTTTGCATTCTATCTGTCTAGGTTTTCCGTAGTGCTGACAAAATGTTACCAAAATTGACAAGTCTGGCTTCTAGGTCGATGTAGTGTGTTTCAAAAAATAACTTCATTTTCGTATAACTCCCAAAACATGGAAATGAATTCTGTTAAAATTCTTAAAGACTGCAAATAAGATATCAACACAATGTCAAAATAGGTTTCTTTGGACAACCCCTCCCACCACGGCTGTATAGAAACCAAGAGCTAAGCAAATATCACATTTCTGTGAAATGTATCTGGATAGTGTTGATTCATCGATACCCAGATGGCAGAGAAGAAGTGCAACCTGCACTCACGTGCTCCCTTGTACAGAGAAATGTAAAACTCCACTCACCCAGCCTTTGGCACAGGACACTTGCTGAACAGAGGTCTGTTACTTCCAAAGACAGGATGAGGCCTCAGGACACCTGGAAGCAGGAGAAGGCAAAGCAGGGAATGGAAACCAGGGCAGGGTCTGACCAACAAGGGTGAAACCCTGTTTATCTTGGACGCACCCTCTCAAGCGGACAGGAGGCATGAGATTGAAGGTGATGTGCTGAGATTTACAAGAGTGCACAGCAGATGCTTGGCTGACAGAACTCAAAGAAACCAGCGCAAAATATCCCCACAGTTGATTCTGAGACCAAGATCCATGATGCCAAATTACAGTTAGCAGGGGCATCGGTAAGTGAGGTATAGGGCTACGGTTGATGGCATACGCTGAGTCTCAGGGATCTGGAGTGCGTTGTGGGATGTGGTGGGTCTAATCAAGAGAGCAAACCGAACAGTGTACCAATGATAAATCAACCAAACTGGTCGCGCGGTTGAGATTACCGATATGTCCCATGGCCACACCCAGTGCATCTGCAGGACCAGGGACCAATTGTGCATTTTGCCAATAGAGCACGTGTGGGGCTGAATCAGAGCTATCGTGCATCTGGTCTGAGGGATCCAGGGGGCCTTGGGTTTGAAATCAGAATGAAAAGCCGTAGGATCTGCTACATTCAAAACCTGGGCTGGGATTATGGTTTGGTTTGAGGAACAGGATGCGCAACAGCTCTGTGGTGGCCTTCGTGCACTCGTGTCATAAGGATGATAGGACAAGTTAGAGTGGTCCAAGTCCACAGCGTGTGAAGAGGAAACATTTCCTTCAGCACTATCTCCCAAAATCGGATGCTACATTTTGGATGGTACCGGCACGGTACGGCAGCGAGTACACCAAGGTCGGTCTGCGGGATCATTCCAGCAGGCCCTGATTTGTGACATCCATGGATGTGCTTCCAATGGTGTTTCAGTAGACACAGAAGCTCTGGGAAGAACTGCTTTCTTTGGGACATTCCCGTGGCACTACAAAGCACAAGCGCACTCTCAGTTTGCTGTTTTGGAAACACTCCAAAATGACATAGAGCAGAATGCAGAGCTGAGAACCTTTAGAATCCTCATTTCCACAAGAGGCCCTGTCCTGCGCACTTTCAGAATTGTGAGATAAGCGTAATCAAAATGAAGTTATGCTAATCGAAATAGTATGGGTTGTTCATCACAACAAATGCAACACCAGCAATTGGAGATATACCAGTCAACACACACAGGAAGAGAATATGGCATCAATGTCTAGGAGAAATTGTCCTCACAGAAATCCCTTGGAATTGTGTAGAGACTAGAGTCTAAAATTTTCACTTAACATAGCCCTAAAAATCTACATTAGATACCTGATATTACCTGACCAGTAGAGATGAAGAAGTACAGTAAAAGAAATAGGAAGTACCATTTTCAGTTCCAAAGATATTGAAGGCCCAAAAGATAAGCTTTCAAACAACTAGACTGCAAAACGCTATGCAGTCCAAGTGTTGAAAATGGAGGTCAGGAAAACACTGAATAACAAAAGAGTCTCAGAATCACAAAAGGCAGAATACCAGAAAAGGGGAAGAGAAAGTCTAAAGACGAGCCAAAACATATCAGAAAACTCAGTGGATGTGATAATATCAGGGCTAAAATTCAGTACTCAGCAGACTAGATAATGCAGAGGGACGCGTGAATGACTGTGAAGACAGGGGAACATAAATCCCTCGGTCAGATTCGGACATAGGAAAGCAAGTGCAAAACAATGAAAATATTGCTGTTGTATCCTGGGTTAAGACAGGGCATGAAAGACAAAAATTCATAAGAGTCCCAGATGGAAAAGCAAGAGATAAAGAAACAAAATATGTCTGAAAATTTATCTGTAGAAATATCAGTCTGAAAATTGTTGAAAGCCAAGAAAAAATCATCTATGCGAATTCAGGAATTACACAGCATCCAAAGGAGGTGGAATCCCAATAGACCTACCAGCAGCTGTATGATTCCAATCAACAAAGTTCACGAATATCACAGTGATTTAAAATGCACCTGGAGGAAACAACATAGTCACAAGGGAACCTCCAGAGGGGTTTCAGCTTATAAATCGGCAGCAATATTGCAGGACAGGGAGGAGTGCCAGGACACAGACCATATCCTGAATGGCCAAAGGCTGCCACCTAGTGTAGCCTATGCCACATGACCACCATTTCTAATAACGGCAGAGCTAGAGCAATCCACAGACCGGCAAATCATAAAAGAATTCAGCAGTTCAAAACTTCTTCTAAAAGGAAGGTTGAGAATACTCCCTGGAATAGAAAAGCAGCAAGATGAAATGGAAAGAAGAAAACCATTATTGGAAATGCAAGAAGAGCATGAGTGGCAAAGAAGAAACAAGAAGAAGGCAAGGAGGACATCAAAACCTTAAAGATTGGAGAGGGAAGCAGGAAATCATAGGTGATTGGAAGCACTCTCTTAAGTGAAACAGCTTATTTGACTCTCTGTTTGAAGCGAAAGGAGAGATGCATGTCCTGACGTGTTTGCAAAACAAGCGAGAAGCAGACCAACAAAGAATCAAACCAACAAACATGCACCAAAATGGTACGGTTGGCTGACATATACCATGGGAAACATGATTATTCAAAAGAAAATACTCAAGGTGATGTCAAGGATCATTCAGCACGCATCGACCCAGTATTGCGGCTTGCATGTACTCAGCACACTTGTATTCGGAAATCAGAGGCGTGCATTCATATTCGTAAATATAGATTCATAAGAGCATATCGTGACCTCACCCAAATGCCGATTTGGAATCCAATGGATTCCTAGTCCGTGATGTAGTCTTGTATGTCTTCCAACAGGATGAAGGAATGCCATATTCTATGCTACGTAGAGAAGAATTGTAAGAAGCCTATAACAAAGGCAAGTAGCTCTGCCTTAGTGTACTAAGAGCAAAAGAGACAGACAGTAAAGTGCACATTGGGGTTGGTTTCATTTCTTGGAAATTCAGCCCCCATGAAACCAATAGATCCATGTCCTGAGAGTGTGGGTTTTTCAGCAGAAATCATGCGACGCATATGTTTTCCGGTTGTATGGATATTATAGGAACATAAGTCTCCTTTACTGGGTCTCTGTGTACTGTGAACTCTTAGAAAGTTTATAGACGTGTGAAACCTTCAACTGAAAATGGACACACTTCACTCCATTGGTACTGTGCATACAGATCTGAACAAAGGGAAAGAGGAAAGAAGAAAGGCCCATGGGACACTAGTGGGCAGAACCACATTTAATTTAGGAACCTCTCGTCGGATGCAGCCCCTCCCCCAACACTGACAAGATGCAGCAGCCATTGGGGTTGGCAGTTACCGGTTGGAATCCAGGTGGAATGTTGGTGTGTTCCACGAGGCTTGTTGTGGCTGTTGGATCCTAGGTAACCGGGCCGAGTTCAGTGGGTGGATCAGTGTGATGGAGGGGCTGCAGGCCTCTGTGGAGCTTGGCTTAGGTGTTTGTTCCGGGAAGCTGTGTAAGTTCGAGATACTTGTGCTGCCCAAAGACCTGAGTTCACAGGTCAGTTTCCAGAACCTGAAAGGGCAGACAGTGGAAGATCTGCCTGTCATCAGCTTACTGGTGAGGCTCCGAGGTACTTTCAGACTTGCCCAGTCCTGGTGAAGTCGACTTTAGGGGAGTCACGAAGAGAAGCTTGCCGAAAAGCTGGCGGCACGGATTGAGGAGAGATGCGAACACATGGATGAGAGATGTTCTGCTACAATGGAGAATACTGGCGTGGAGACAGCTGTAGAGGATACCAGGCTCAAAAAACATTCAGGAGACATATTGAACCTCGCTGATACTGGCAGAAACATACGGAGTGCCAACGTGGACTTGAGGAAGCTCCTCAATTCTCTTCTCCAAGAACGGGTCCAAGGTCCCTGACGTGTGCAAGAGAAGAGATGGCAGAGATGATCAAAACGCTCCTGTTCTTGGAAGAGGTCGTGAGAATCCACAAGTCCCAAGGGGCCTTCCCAAGCCATTCAGACCAAAATTCACCAAGCCCAGGTAAGCCTTTTCCCAGGTTTGGGCCTAGCTAGCAAGCACTTGCCCTTCCCTCCCCTCCACTCACGCATCCATTTTGAAGGTTCAGTACCTGAGCGGCAATGAAGCCATTAGGAGAAGGGCAAGTCCCTCCTAGAATCAGAGTTCCTTCAGCTTCACACTCTGTGAACAACAGTGAACTCCTTAAAGGTCAAATAGTCTCGGCTGAAATAGATAGGAATTGAATACTTAGCTCACACCTAGAAACGATGGCCTTCCGCTAGATTCAGCAGATGTTGTGTTTATGTCTTCCCTGGGGTGAAGGGAGTGTGGTAAGTGAGGGGAATCTTTGACTGAACTTGAATCTGTATTAGGCCTCAGTTTTTCAAGACAGTATAGGTAAATAGTACAAGTCAGAAAGTGAAGTGTACTGTAAAAGTCGCCAATGACATTAAAGACACAGCTTATGTGGATAGTCTTTCACTTGAGTCAAGCCCCCGGGGGCACAATATCATGTGGGTGCAGACTTGGTTGCGTTAAATGGCTTTACCCAACATGATCGGAAGATTAACTGTTCTCATCACTGATAGAAGAACACCTGGTTCTCCATAGACAAGCATAACTGCAGCAGGGTTCTCCTAGCTATAATGCCTCTAGGTGCTTTTGGATTCAAACCTAAATGTATATATTTGGTTTGTTTCCTCTTGTATTTTCCTAGAGAGGGATGTTACCCCTTGAAATGCCAACATTGGCCAGTAGGTGACAAATAGGACTAAAGGGCACTACATGCCCAAGTGTATCCAAGGTTGGGGGTTATTTCATGTTTCCAATAGTTATTTCATGGTTCCTGTTGGTCTCGGAGGCTTCAACCGTAAAGAGCTGACATGACCCCTTTAACAGTTTGGACTGCTAGTTTGCATTCTATCTGTCTAGGTTTTCCATAGAGCTGACAAAATGTTACCAAAATTGACAAGTCTGGCTTCTAGGTCGATTTAGTGTGTTTCAAAAAATAACTACATTTTCGTATAACTCCCAAAACATGGAAATGAATTCTGTTAAAATTCTTAAAGACTGCAAATGAGATATCAACACAATGTCAAACAGGTTTCTTTGGACAACCCCTCCCACCACGGCTGTATAGAAACCAAGAGCTAAGCAAATATCACATTTCTGTGAAATGTATCTGGATAGTGTTGATTCATCGATGCCCAGTTGGCAGAGAAGAAGTGCAACCTGCACTCACGCGCTCCCTTGTACAGAGAAATGTAAAACTCCACTCACCCAGCCTTTGGCACAGGACACTTGCCGAAGAAAGGTCTGTTATTCCAAAGACAGGATGAGGCCTCAGGACACCTGGAAGCAGGAGAAGGCAAAGCAGGGAATGGAAACCAGGGCAGGGTCTGACCAACAAGGGTGAAACCCTGTTTAACTTGGATGCACCCTCTCAACGGGACAGGAGACATGAGATTGAAGGTGATGTGCTGAGATTTACAAGAGTGCACAGAAGATGCTTGGCTGACAGAACTCAAAGAAACCAGCGCAAAATATCCCCACAGTTGATTCTGAGTCCAAGATCCGTGATGCCAAATTACAGTTAGCAGGGGCATCGGTAAGTGAGGTATAGGGCTACGGTTGATGGCATACGCTGAGACTCAGGGATCTGGAGTGCGTTGTGGGATGTGGTGGGTCTAAACAAGAGAGCAAACCGAACAGTGTACCAATGATAAATCAACCACACTTGTCGCGCGGTTGAGAATACCGATATGTCCCATAGCCACACCCAGTGCATCTGCAGGACCAGGGACCAATTGGGCATTTTGCCAATAGAGCACGTGTGGGGCTGAATCAGAGCTATCGTGCATCTGGTCTGAGGGATCCAGGGGGCCTTGGGTTTGAAATCAGAATGAAAAGCCTTAGGATCTGCTACATTCATAACCTGGGCTGGGATTATGGTTTGGTTTGAGGCACAGGATGCGCAACAGCTCTGTGGTGGCCTTCGTGCACCCGTGCCACAAGGATGATAGGACAAGCTAGAGTGGTCCAAGTCCACAGCGTGAGAAGAGGAAGCATTTCCTTCAGCACTATCTCCCAAAATCGGATGCTATATTTTGGATGGCACCGGCACGGTACGGCAGCGAGGACACCAAGGTCGGTCTGCGGGATCATTCCAGCAGGCCCTGATGTGTGACATCCATGGATGTGCTTCCACTGGTGTTTCAGTAGACAGAGAAGCTCTGGGAAGAACTGCTTTCATTGGGACATTCCCGTGGCACTACAAAGCACAAGCGCACTCTCAGTTTGCTGTTTTGGAAACACTCCAAAATGACATAGAGCAGAATGCAGAGCTGAGAACCTTTAGAATCCTCATTTCCACAAGAGGCCGTGTCCTGCGCACTTTCAGAATTGTGAGATAAGCGTAATCAAAATGAAGTTATGCTAATAGAAATAGTATGGGTTGTTCATCACAACAAATGCAACACCAGCAATTGGAGATATACCAGACAACACACACAGGAAGAGAATATGGCATCAATGTCTAGGAGAAATTGTCCTCACAGAAATCCCTTGGAATTGTGTAGAGACAAGAGTCTAAAATTTTCACTTAACATAGCCCTAAAAATCTACATTAGATACCTGATATTACCTGACCAGTAGAGATGAAGGAGTACAGTAAAAGAAACAGGAAGTACCATTTTCAGTTCCAAAGATATTGAAGGCCCAAAAGATAAGCTTTCAAACAACTAGACTGCAAAACGCTATGCAGTCCAAGTGTTGAAAATGGAGGTCAGGAAAACACTGAAGAACAAAAGCGTCTCAGAATCACAAAAGGCAGAATACCAGAAAAGGGGAAGAGAAAGTCGAAAGACGAGCCAAAAGATATCAGAAAACTCAGTGGATGTGATAATATCAGGGCTACATTTCAGTCCTTAGCAGACTAGATAATGCAGAGGGACGCGTGAATGACTGTGAAGACAGGGGAACAGAAATCCCTCGGTCAGATTCGGACATAGGAAAGCAAGTGCAAAACAATGAAAATATTGCTGTTGTACCCTGGGTTAAGACAGGGCATGAAAGACTAGAATTCCTAAGAGTCCCAGATGGAAAAGCAAGAGATAAAGAAATAAAATATGTCTGAAAATTTATCTGTAGAAATATCAGACTGAAACTTGTTGAAAGCCAAGAAAAAATCATCTATGCGAATTCAGGAATTACACAGCATCCAAAGGAGGTGGAATCCCAATAGACCTACAAGCAGCTGTATGATTCCAATCAACAAAGTTCACGAATATCACAGTGATTTAAAATGCACCTGGAGGAAACAACATAGTCACAAGGGAACCTCCAGAGGGGTTTCAGCTTATAACTCGGCAGCAATATTGCAGGACAGGGAGGAGTGCCAGGACACAGACCATATCCTGAATGGCCAAATGCTGCCACCTAGGGTAGCCTATGCCACATGACCACCATTTCTAATAACGGCAGAGCTAGAGCAATCCACAGACCGGCAAATCATAAAAGAATTCAGCAGTTCAAAACTTCTTCTAAAAGGAAGGTTGAGAATACTCCCCGGAATAGAAAAGCAGCAAGATGAAATGGAAAGAAGAAAACCATTATTGGAAATGCAAGAAGAGCATGAGTGGCAAAGAAGAAACAAGAAGACGGTAAGGAGGACATCAAAACCTTAAAGATTGGAGAGGGAAGCAGGAAATCATAGGTGATTGGAAGCACTCTCTTAAGTGAATCAGCTTATTTGACTATCTGTTTGAAGCGAAAGGAGAGATGCATGTCCTGACGTGTTTGCAAAACAAGCGAGAAGCAGACCAACAAAGAATCAAACCAACAAACATGCACCAAAATGGTACGGTTGGCTGACATATACCATGGGAAACATGATTATTCAAAAGAAAATACTCAAGGTGATGTCAAGGATCATTCAGCACGCATCGACCCAGTATTGCGGCTTGCATGTACTCAGCACACTTGTATTCGGAAATCAGAGGCGTGCATTCATATTCGTAAATATAGATTCATAAGAGCATATCGTGACCTCACCCAAATTCCGATTTGGAATCCAATGTTTTCCTATTCCGTGATGTAGTCTTGTATGTCTTCCAACAGGATGAAGGAATGCCATAGTATGCGCTACGTAGAGAAGAATTGTAAGAAGCCTATAACAAATGCAAGTAGCTCTGCCAAAGTGTACTAAGAGCAAAAGAGACAGACAGTTAAGTGCACATTGGGGTTGGTTTCATTTCTTGGAAATTCAGCCCCCATGAAACCAATAGATCCATGTCCTGAGAGTGTGGGTTTTTCAGCAGAAATCATGCGACGCATATGTATTCCGGTTGTACGGATATTATAGGAACATAAGTCTCCTTTACTGGGTCTCTGTGTACTGTGAACTCTTAGAAAGTTTAAAGACGTGTGAAACCTTCAACTGAAAAGGGACACACTTCTCTCCATTGGTACTGTGCATACAGATCTGAACAAAAGGAAAGAGGGAAGAAGAAAGCCCCATGGGACGCTAGTGGGCAGAACCACATTTACTTTAGGAACCTCTCGTCGGACGCAGCCCCTCCCCCAACACTGACAAGATGCAGCAGCCATTGGGGATGGCAGTTACCGGTTGGATTCCAGGTGGAATGTTGGTGTGTTCCACGAGGCTTGTTGTGGCTGTTGGATCCTAGGTAACCGGGCCGAGTTCTGTGGGTGGATCAGTGTGATGGAGGGGCTGCAGGCCTCTGTGGAGCTTGGCTTAGGTGTTTGGTCCGGGAAGCTGTGTAAGTTCGAGATACTTCTGCTGCCCAAAGACCTGAGTTCACAGGTCAGTTTCCAGAACCTGAAAGGGCAGACAGTGGAAGATCTGCCTGTCATCAGCTTAATGGTGAGGCTCCGAGGTACTTTCAGACTTGCCCAGTCCTGGTGAAGTCGAATTTAGGGGAGTCACGAAGAGAAGCTGGCCGAAAAGCTGGCTGCGCGGATTGAGGAGAGATGCGAAAACATGGATGAGAGATGTTCTGCTACAATGGAGAATACTGGCGTGGAGACAGCTGTAGAGGATACCAGGCTCAAAAGACATTCAGGAGACATATTGAACCTCGCTGATACTGGCAGAAACATACGGAGTGCCAACGTGGACTTGAGGAAGTTCCTCAATTCTCTTCTCCAAGAACGGGTCCAAGGTCCCTGACGTGTGCAAGAGAAGAGATGGCAGAGATGATCAAAACGCTCCTGTTCTTGGAAGAGGTCGTGAGAATCCACACGTCCCAAGGGGCCTTCCCAAGCCATTCAGACCAAAATTCACCAAGCCCAGGTAAGCCTTTTCCCAGGTTTGGGCCTAGCTAGAAAGCGCTTGCCCTTCCCTCCCCCCCACTCAAGCATCCATTTTGAAGGTTCAGTACCTGAGCGGCAATGAAGCCATTAGGAGAAGGGCAAGTCCCTCCTAGAATCAGAGTTCCTCCAGCTTCACACTCTGTGAACAACAGTGAACTCCTTAAAGGTCAAATAATCTCGGCTGAAATAGATAGGAATTGAATACTTAGCTCACACCTAGAAAAGATGGCCTTCCGCTAGATTCAGCAAATGTTGTCTTTATGTCTTCCCTGGGGTGAAGGGAGTGTGGTAAGTGAGGGGAATCTTTGACTGAACTTGAATCTGTATTAGGCCTCAGTTTTTCAAGATAGTATAGGTAAATAGTACAAGTCAGAAAGTGAAGTGTACTGTAAAAGTCGCCAATGACATTAAAGACACAGCTTATGTGGATCGTCTTTCAGTTGAGTCAAGCCCCCAGGGGCACTATATCATGTGGGTGCAGACTTGGTTGCGTTAAATGGCTTTACCCAACATGATCGGAAGATTAACTGTTCTCATCACTGATAGAAGAACACCTGGTTCTCCATAGACAAGCATAACTGCAGCAGGGTTCTCCTAGGTATAATGCCTCTAGGTGCTTTTGGATTCAAACCTAAATGTATATATTTGGTTTGTTTCCTCTTGTATTTTCCTAGAGAGGGATGTTACCCCTTGAAATGCCAACATTGGCCAGTAGGTGACAAATAGGACTAAAGGGCACCACATGCCCAAGTGTATCCAAGGTTGGGGGTTATTTCATGTTTCCAATAGTTATTTCATGGTTCCTGTTGGTCTCGGAGGCTTCAACCGTAAAGAGCTGACATGACCCCTTTAACAGTTTGGACTGCTAATTTGCATTCTATCTGTCTAGGTTTTCCGTAGTGCTGACAAAATGTTACCAAAATTGACAAGTCTGGTTTCTAGGTCGATTTAGTGTGTTTCAAAAAATAACTTCATTTTCGTATAAATCCCAAAACATGGAAATGAATTCTGTTAAAATTCTTAAAGAATGCATATGAGATATCAACTCAATGTCAAAATAGGTTTCTTTGGACAACCCCTCCCACCACGGCTGTATAGAAACCAAGAGCTAAGCAAATATCACATTTCTGTGAAATGTATCTGGATAGTGTTGATTCATCGATGCCCAGTTGGCAGAGAAGAAGTGCAACCTGCACTCACGCGCTCCCTTGTACAGAGAAATGTAAAACTCCACTCACCCATCCTTTGGCACAGGACACTTGCCGAAGAGAGGTCTGTTACTTCCAAAGACAGGATGAGGCCTCAGGACACCTGGAAGCAGGAGAAGGCAAAGCAGGGAATGGAAACCAGTGCAGGGTCTGACCAACAAGGGTGAAAACCTGTTTAACTTGGACGCACCCTCTCAAGCGGACAGGAGACATGAGATTGAAGGTGATGTGCTGAGATTTACAAGAGTGCACAGCAGATGCTTGGCTGACAGAACTCAAAGAAACCAGCGCAAAATATCCCCACAGTTGATTCTGAGACCAAGATCCGTGATGCCAAATTACAGTTAGCAGGGGCATCGGTAAGTGAGGTATAGGGCTACGGTTGATGGCATACGCTGAGTCTCAGGGATCTGGAGTGCGTTGTGGGATGTGGTGGGTCTAATCAAGAGAGCAAACCGAACAGTGTACCAATGATAAATCAACCACACTGGTCGCGCGGTTGAGATTACCGATCTGTCCCATGGCCACACCCAGTGCATCTGCAGGACCAGGGACCAATTTTGCATTTTGCCAATAGAGCACGTGTGGGGCTGAATCAGAGCTATCGTGCATCTGGTCTGAGGGATCCAGGGGGCCTTGGGTTTGAAATCAGAATGAAAAGCCTTAGGATCTGCTACATTCATAACCTGGGCTGGGATTATGGTTTGGTTTGAGGCACAGGATTCGAAACAGCTCTGTGGTGGCCTTCGTGCACCCGTGCCACAAGGATGATAGGACAAGCTAGAGTGGTCCAAGTCCACAGCGTGAGAAGAGGAAGCATTTCCTTCAGCACTATCTCCCAAAATCGGATGCTACATTTTGGATGGCACCGGCACGGTACGGCAGCGAGGACACCAAGGTCGGTCTGCGGGATCATTCCAGCAGGCCCTGATGTGTGACATCCATGGATGTGCTTCCACTGGTGTTTCAGTAGACAGAGAAGCTCTGGGAAGAACTGCTTTCATTGGGACATTCCCGTGGCACTACAAAGCACAAGCGCACTCTCAGTTTGCTGTTTTGGAAACACTCCAAAATGACATAGAGCAGAATGCAGAGCTGAGAACCTTTAGAATCCTCATTTCCACAAGAGGCCGTGTCCTGCGCACTTTCAGAATTGTGAGATAAGCGTAATCAAAATGAAGTGATGCTAATCGAAATAGTATGGGTTGTTCATCACAACAAATGCAACACCAGCAATTGGAGATATACCAGACAACACACACAGGAACAGAATATGGCATCAATGTCTAGGAGAAATTGTCCTCACAGAAATCCCTTGGAATTGCGTAGAGACAAGAGTCTAAAATTTTCACTTAACATAGCCCTAAAAATCTACATTAGATACCTGATATTACCTGACCAGTAGAGATGAAGAAGTACAGTAAAAGAAATAGGAAGTACCATTTTCAGTTCCAAAGATATCGAAGGCCCAAAAGATAAGCTTTCAAACAACTAGACTGCAAAACGCTATGCAGTCCAAGTGTTGAAAATGGAGGTCAGGAAAACACTGAAGAATAAAAGGGTCTCAGAATCACAAAAGGCAGAATACCAGAAAAGGGGAAGAGAAAGTCTAAAGACGAGCCAAAAGATATCAGAAAACTCAGTGGATGTGATAATATCAGGGCTAAAATTCAGTCCTTAGCAGACTAGATAATGCAGAGGGACGCGTGAATGACTGTGAAGACAGGGGAACAGAAATCCCTCGGTCAGATTCGGACATAGGAAAGCAAGTGCAAAACAATGAAAATATTGCTGTTGTATCCTGGGTTAAGACAGGGCATGAAAGACTAGAATTCATAAGAGTCCCAGATAGAAAAACAAGAGATAAAGAAATAAAATATGTCTGAAAATTTATCTGTAGAAATATCAGACTGAAACTTGTTGAAAGCCAAGAAAAAATCATCTATGCGAATTCAGGAATTACACAGCATCCAAAGGAGGTGGAATCCCAATAGACCTACCAGCAGCTGTATGATTCCAATCAACAAAGTTCACGAATATCACAGTGATTTAAAATGCACCTGGAGGAAACAACATAGTCACAAGGGAACCTCCAGAGGGGTTTCAGCTTATAACTCGGCAGCAATATTGCAGGACAGGGAGGAGTGCCAGGACACAGACCATATCCTGAATGGCCAAAGGCTGCCACCTAGGGTAGCCTATGCCACATGACCACCATTTCTAATAACGGCAGAGCTAGAGCAATCCACAGACCGGCAAATCATAAAAGAATTCAGCAGTTCAAAACTTCTTCTAAAAGGAAGGTTGAGAATACTCCCCGGAATAGAAAAGCAGCAAGATGAAATGGAAAGAAGAAAACCATTATTGGAAATGCAAGAAGAGCATGAGTGGCAAAGAAGAAACAAGAAGAAGGCAAGGAGGACATCAAAACCTTAAAGATTGGAGAGGGAAGCAGGAAATCATAGGTGATTGGAAGCACTCTCTTAAGTGAATCAGCTTATTTGACTCTCTGTTTGAAGCGAAAGGAGAGATGCATGTCCTGACGTGTTTGCAAAACAAGCGAGAAGCAGACCAACAAAGAATCAAACCAACAAACATGCACCAAAATGGTACGGTTGGCTGACATATACCATGGGAAACATGATTATTCAAAAGAAAATACTCAAGGTGATGTCAAGGATCATTCAGCACGCATCGACCCAGTATTGCGGCTTGCATGTACTCAGCACACTTGTATTCGGAAATCAGAGGCGTGCATTCATATTCGTAAATATAGATTCATAAGAGCATATCGTGACCTCACCCAAATGCCGATTTGGAATCCACTGGATTCCTAGTCCGTGATGTAGTCTTGTATGTCTTCCAACAGGATGAAGGAATGCCATATTCTACGCTACGTAGAGAAGAATTGTAAGAAGCCTATAACAAAGGCAAGTAGCTCTGCCAAAGTGTACTAAGAGCAAAAGAGACAGACAGTAAAGTGCACATTGGGGTTGGTTTCATTTCTTGGAAATTCAGCCCCCATGAAACCAATAGATCCATGTCCTGAGAGTGTGGGTTTTTCAGCAGAAATCATGCGACGCATATGTATTCCGGTTGTACGGATATTATAGGAACATAAGTCTCCTTTACTGGGTCTCTGTGTACTGTGAACTCTTAGAAAGTTTAAAGACGTGTGAAACCTTCAACTGAAAAGGGACACACTTCTCTCCATTGGTACTGTGCATACAGATCTGAACAAAAGGAAAGAGGGAAGAAGAAAGGCCCATGGGACGCTAGTGGGCAGAACCACATTTACTTTAGGAACCTCTCGTCGGATGCAGCCCCTCCCCCAACACTGACAAGATGCAGCAGCCATTGGGGATGGCAGTTACCGGTTGGATTCCAGGTGGAATGTTGGTGTGTTCCACGAGGCTTGTTGTGGCTGTTGGATCCTAGGTAACCGGGCCGAGTTCTGTGGGTGGATCAGTGTGATGGAGGGGCTGCAGGCCTCTGTGGAGCTTGGCTTAGGTGTTTGGTCCGGGAAGCTGTGTAAGTTCGAGATACTTCTGCTGCCCAAAGACCTGAGTTCACAGGTCAGTTTCCAGAACCTGAAAGGGCAGACAGTGGAAGATCTGCCTGTCATCAGCTTACTGGTGAGGCTCCGAGGTACTTTCAGACTTGCCCAGTCCTGGTGAAGTCGACTTTAGGGGAGTCACGAAGAGAAGCTGGCCGAAAAGCTGGCTGCAAGGATTGAGGAGAGATGCGAACACATGGATGAGAGATGTTCTGCTACAATGGAGAATACAGGCGTGGAGACAGCTGTAGAGGATACCAGGCTCAAAAGACATTCAGGAGACATATTGAACCTCGCTGATACTGGCAGAAACATACGGAGTGCCAACGTGGACTTGAGGAAGTTCCTCAATTCTCTTCTCCAAGAACGGGTCCAAGGTCCCTGACGTGTGCAAGAGAAGAGATGGCAGAGATGATCAAAACGCTCCTGTTCTTGGAAGAGGTCATGAGAATCCACACGTCCCAAGGGGCCTTCCCAAGCCATTCAGACCAAAATTCACCAAGCCCAGGTAAGCCTTTTCCCAGGTTTGGGCCTAGCTAGCAAGCACTTGCCCTTCCCTCCCCTCCACTCACGCATCCATTTTGAAGGTTCAGTACCTGAGCGGCAATGAAGCCATTAGGAGAAGGGCAAGTCCCTCCTAGAATCAGAGTTCCTCCAGCTTCACACTCTGTGAACAACAGTGAACTCCTTAAAGGTCAAATAGTCTCGGCTGAAATAGATAGGAATTGAATACATAGCTCACACCTAGAAACGATGGCCTTCTGCTAGATTCAGCAAATGTTGTGTTTATGTCTTCCCTGGGGTGAAGGGAGTGTGGTAAGTGAGGGGAATCTTTGACTGAACTTGAATCTGTATTAGGCCTCAGTTTTTCAAGACAGTATAGGTAAATAGTACAAGTCAGAAAGTGAAGTGTACTGTAAAAGTCGCCAATGACATTAAAGACACAGCTTATGTGGATCGTCTTTCACTTGAGTCAAGCCCCCGGGGGCACTATATCATGTGGGTGCAGACTTGGTTGCGTTAAATGGCTTTACCCAACATGATCGGAAGATTAACTGTTCTCATCACTGATAGAAGAACACCTGGTTCTCCATAGACAAGCATAAGTGCAGCAGGGTTCTCCTAGCTATAATGCCTCTAGGTGCTTTTGGATTCAAACCTAAATGTATATATTTGGTTTGTTTCCTCTTGTATTTTCCGAGAGAGGGATGTTACCCCTTGAAATGCCAACATTGGCCAGTCGGTGACAAATAGGACTAAAGGGCACCACATGCCCAAGTGTATCCAAGGTTGGGGGTTATATCATGTTTCCAATAGTTATTTCATGGTTCCTGTTGGTCTCGGAGGCTTCAACCGTAAAGAGCTGACATGACCCCTTTAACAGTTTGGACTGCTAGTTTGCATTCTATCTGTCTAGGTTTTCCGTAGAGCTGACAAAATGTTACCAAAATTGACAAGTCTGGCTTCTAGGTCGATTTAGTGTGTTTCAAAAAATAACTTCATTTTCGTATAACTCCCAAAACATGGAAATGAATTTTGTTAAAATTCTTAAAGACTGCAAATGAGATATCAACACAATGTCAAAAGAGGTTTCTTTGGACAACCCCTCCCACCACGGCTGTATAGAAACCAAGAGCTAAGCAAATATCACATTTCTGTGAAATGTATCTGGATAGTGTTGATTCATCGATGCCCAGTTGGCAGAGAAGAAGTGCAACCTGCACTCACGCGCTCCCTTGTACAGAGAAATGTAAAACTCCACTCACCCAGCCTTTGGCACAGGACACTTGCCGAAGAGAGGTCTGTTACTTCCAAAGACAGGATGAGGCCTCAGGACACCTGGAAGCAGGAGAAGGCAAAGCAGGGAATGGAAACCAGTGCAGGGTCTGACCAACAAGGGTGAAACCCTGTTTGACTTGGACGCACCCTCTCAAGCGGACAGGAGACATGAGATGGAAGGTGATGTGCTGAGATTTACAAGAGTGCACAGCAGATGCTTGGCTGATAGTACTCAAAGAAACCAGCGCAAAATATCCCCACAGTTGATTCTGAGACCAAGATCCGTGATGCCAAATTACAGTTAGCAGGAGCATCGGTAAGTGAGGTATAGGGCTACGGTTGATGGCATACGCTGAGTCTCAGGGATCTGGAGTGCGTTGTGGGATGTGGTGGGTCTAATCAAGAGAGCAAACCGAACAGTGTACCAATGATAAATCAACCACACTGGTCGCGCGGTTGAGATTACCGATATGTGCCATGGCCACACCCAGTGCATCTGCAAGACCAGGGACCAATTGGGCATTTTGCCAATAGAGCACGTGTGGGGCTGAATCAGAGCTATCGTGCATCTGGTCTGAGGGATCCAGGGGGCCTTGGGTTTGAAATCAGAATGAAAAGCCTTAGGATCTGCTACATTCATAACTTGGGCTGGGATTATGGTTTGGTTTGAGGCACAGGATGCGCAACAGCTCTGTGGTGGCCTTCGTGCACCCGTGCCACAAGGATGATAGGACAAGGTAGATTGGTCCAAGTCCACAGCGTGAGAAGAGGAAGCATTTCCTTCAGCACTATCTCCCAAAATCGGATGCTACATTTTGGATGGCACCGGCACGGTACGGCAGCGAGGACACCAAGGTCGGTCTGCGGGATCATTCCAGCAGGCCCTGATGTGTGACATCCATGGATGTGCTTCCACTGGTGTTTCAGTAGACAGAGAAGCTCTGGGAAGAACTGCTTTCATTGGGACATTCCCGTGGCACTACAAAGCACAAGCGCACTCTCAGTTTGCTGTTTTGGAAACACTCCAAAATGACATAGAGCAGAATGCAGAGCTGAGAACCTTTAGAATCCTCATTTCCTCAAGAGGCCGTGTCCTACACACTTTCAGGATTGTGAGATAAGCCTAATCAAAATGAAGTTATGCTAATCGAAATAGTATGGGTTGTTCATCACAACAAATGCAACACCAGCAATTGGAGATATACCAGACAACACACACAGGAACAGAATATGGCATCAATGTCTAGGAGAAATTGTCCTCACAGAAATCCCTTGGAATTGCGTAGAGACAAGAGTCTAAAATTTTCACTTAACATAGCCCTAAAAATCTACATTAGATACCTGATATAACCTGACCAGTAGAGATGAAGAAGTACAGTAAAAGAAACAGGAAGTACCATTTTCAGTTCCAAAGATATTGAAGGCCCAAAAGATAAGCTTTCAAACAACTAGACTGCAAAACGCTAAGCAGTCCAAGTGTTGAAAATGGAGGTCAGGAAAACACTGAAGAACAAAAGGGTCTCAGAATCACAAAAGGCAGAATACCAGAAAAGGGGAAGAGAAAGTCTAAAGACGAGCCAAAAGATATCAGAAAACTCAGTGGATGTGATAATATCAGGGCTAAAATTCAGTCCTTAGCAGACTAGATAATGCAGAGGGACGCGTGAATGACTGTGAAGACAGGGGAACAGAAATCCCTCGGTCAGATTCGGACATAGGAAAGCAAGTGCAAAACAATGAAAATATTGCTGTTGTATCCTGGGTTAAGACAGGGCATGAAAGACTAGAATTCATAAGAGTCCCAGATGGAAAAGCAAGAGATAAAGAAATAAAATATGTCTGAAAATTTATCTGTAGAAATATCAGACTGAAACTTGTTGAAAGCCAAGAAAAAATCATCTATGCGAATTCAGGAATTACACAGCATCCAAAGGAGGTGGAATCCCAATAGACCTACCAGCAGCTGTATGATTCCAATCAACAAAGTTCACGAATATCACAGTGATTTAAAATGCACCTGGAGGAAACAACATAGTCACAAGGGAACCTCCAGAGGGGTTTCAGCTTATAACTCGGCAGCAATATTGCAGGACAGGGAGGAGTGCCAGGACACAGACCATATCCTGAATGGCCAAAGGCTGCCACCTAGGGTAGCCTATGCCACATGACCACCATTTCTAATAACGGCAGAACTAGAGCAATCCACAGACCGGCAAATCATAAAAGAATTCAGCAGTTCAAAACTTCTTCTAAAAGGAAGGTTGAGAATACTCCCCGGAATAGAAAAGCAGCAAGATGAAATGGAAAGAAGAAAACCATTATTGGAAATGCAAGAAGAGCATGAGTGGCAAAGAAGAAACAAGAAGAAGGCAAGGAGGACATCAAAACCTTAAAGATTGGAGAGGGAAGCAGGAAATCATAGGTGATTGGAAGCACTCTCTTAAGTGAATCAGCTTATTTGACTCTCTGTTTGAAGCGAAAGGAGAGATGCATGTCCTGACGTGTTTGCAAAACAAGCGAGAAGCAGACCAACAAAGAATCAAACCAACAAACATGCACCAAAATGGTACGGTTGGCTGACATATACCATGGGAAACATGATTATTCAAAAGAAAATACTCAAGGTGATGTCAAGGATCATTCAGCACGCATCGACCCAGTATTGCGGCTTGCATGTACTCAGCACACTTGTATTCGGAAATCAGAGGCGTGCATTCATATTCGTAAATATAGATTCATAAGAGCATATCGGGACCTCACCCAAATGCCGATTTGGAATCCACTGGATTCCTAGTCCGTGATGTAGTCTTGTATGTCTTCCAACAGGATGAAGGAATGCCATATTCTACGCTACGTAGAGAAGAATTGTAAGAAGCCTATAACAAAGGCAAGTAGCTCTGCCAAAGTGTACTAAGAGCAAAAGAGACTGACAGTAAAGTGCACATTGGGGTTGGTTTCATTTCTTGGAAATTCAGCCCCCATGAAACCAATAGATCCATGTACTGAGAGTGTGGGTTTTTCAGCAGAAATCATGCGACGCATATGTATTCCGGTTGTACGGATATTATAGGAACATAAGTCTCCTTTACTGGGTCTCTGTGTACTGTGAACTCTTAGGAAGTTTAAAGACGTGTGAAAACTTCAACTGAAAAGGGACACACTTCTCTCCATTGGTACTGTGCATACAGATCTGAACAAAAGGAAAGAGGGAAGAAGAAAGGCCCATGGGACGCTAGTGGGCAGAACCACATTTACTTTAGGAACCTCTCGTCGGATGCAGCCCCTCCCCCAACACTGACAAGATGCAGCAGCCATTGGGGATGGCAGTTACCGGTTGGATTCCAGGTGGAATGTTGGTGTGTTCCACGAGGCTTGTTGTGGCTGTTGGATCCTAGGTAACCGGGCCGAGTTCTGTGGGTGGATCAGTGTGATGGAGGGGCTGCAGGCCTCTGTGGAGCTTGGCTTAGGTGTTTGGTCCGGGAAGCTGTGTAAGTTCGAGATACTTCTGCTGCCCAAAGACCTGAGTTCACAGGTCAGTTTCCAGAACCTGAAAGGGCAGACAGTGGAAGATCTGCCTGTCATCAGCTTACTGGTGAGGCTCCGAGGTACTTTCAGACTTGCCCAGTCCTGGTGAAGTCGACTTTAGGGGAGTCACGAAGAGAAGCTGGCCGAAAAGCTGGTTGCACGGATTGAGGAGAGATGCGAACACATGGATGAGAGATGTTCTGCTACAATGGAGAATACAGGCGTGGAGACAGCTGTAGAGGATACCAGGCTCAAAAGACATTCAGGAGACATATTGAACCTCGCTGATACTGGCAGAAACATACGGAGTGCCAACGTGGACTTGAGGAATTTCCTCAATTCTCTTCTCCAAGAACGGGTCCAAGGTCCCTGACGTGTGCAAGAGAAGAGATGGCAGAGATGATCAAAACGCTCCTGTTCTTGGAAGAGGTCGTGAGAATCCACACGTCCCAAGGGGCCTTCCCAAGCCATTCAGACCAAAATTCACCAAGCCCAGGTAAGCCTTTTCCCAGGTTTGGGCCTAGCTAGCAAGCACTTGCCCTTCCCTCCCCTCCACTCACGCATCCATTTTGAAGGTTCAGTACCTGAGCGGCAATGAAGCCATTAGGAGAAGGGCAAGTCCCTCCTAGAATCAGAGTTCCTACAGCTTCACACTCTGTGAACAACAGTGAACTCCTTAAAGGTCAAATAGTCTCGGCTGAAATAGATAGGGATTGAATACATAGCTCACACCTAGAAACAATGGCCTTCCGCTAGATTCAGCAAATGTTGTGTTTATGTCTTCCCTGGGGTGAAGGGAGTGTGGTAAGTGAGGGGAATCTTTGACTGAACTTGAATCTGTATTAGGCCTCAGGTTTTCAAGACAGTATAGGTAAATAGTAGAAGTCAGAAAGTGAAGTGTACTGTAAAAGTCGCCAATGACATTAAAGATACAGCTTATGTGGATCGTCTTTCACTTGAGTCAAGCCCCCGGGGGCACTATATCATGTGGGTGCAGACTTGGTTGCGTTAAATGGCTTTACCCAACATGATCGGAAGATTAACTGTTCTCATCACTGATAGAAGAACACCTGGTTCTCCATAGACAAGCATAAGTGCAGCAGGTTTCTCCTAGCTATAATGCTTCCAGGTGCTTTTGGATTCAAACCTAAATGTATATATTTGGTTTGTTTCCTCTTGTATTTTCCTAGAGAGGGATGTTACCCCTTGAAATGCCAACATTGGCCAGTCGGTGACAAATAGGACTAAAGGGCACCACATTCCCAAGTGTATCCAAGGTTGGGGGTTATTTCATGTTACCAATAGTTATTTAATGTTTTCAGTTGGTCTCGGAGGCTTCAACCACAAAGAGCTGACATGACCCCTTTAACAGTTTGGACTGCTAGTTTGCATTCTATCTGTCTAGGTTTTCCGTAGAGCTGACAAAATGTTACCAAAATTGACAAGTCTGGCTTCTAGGTCGATTTAGTGTGTTTCAAAAAATAACTTCATTTTCGTATAACTCCCAAAACATGGAAATGAATTCTGTTAAAATTCTTAAAGACTGCAAATGAGATATCAACACAATGTCAAAACAGTTTTCTTTGGACAACCCCTCCCACCACGGCTGTATAGAAACCAAGAGCTAAGCAAATATCACATTTCTGTGAAATGTATCTGGATAGTGTTGATTCATCGATGCCCAGTTGGCAGAGAAGAAGTGCAACCTGCACTCCCGCGCTCACTTGTACAGAGAAATGTAAAACTCCACTCACCCAGCTTTTGGTACAGGACACTTGCCGAAGAGAGGTCTGTTACTTCCAAAGACAGGATGAGGCCTCAGGACACCTGGAAGCAGTAGAAGGCAAAGCAGGGAATGGAAACCAGTGCAGGGTCTGACCAACAAGGGTGAAACCCTGTTTAACTTGGACGCACCCTCTCAAGCGGACAGGAGACATGAGATTGAAGGTGATGTGCTGAGATTTACAAGAGTGCACAGCAGAAGCTTGGCTGACAGAACTCAAAGAAACCAGCGCAAAATATCCCCACAGTTGATTCTGAGACCAAGATCCGTGATGCCAAATTACAGTTAGCAGGAGCATCGGTAAGTGAGGTATAGGGCTACGGTTGATGGCATACGCTGAGTCTCAGGGATCTGGAGTGCGTTGTGGGATGTGGTGGGTCTAATCAAGAGAGCAAACCGAACAGTGTACCAATGATAAATCAACCACACTTGTCGCGCGGTTGAGATTACCGATATGTCCCATGGCCACACCCAGTGCATCTGCAGGACCAGGGACCAATTCGGCATTTTGCCAATAGAGCACTTGTGGGGCTGAATCAGAGCTATCGTGCATCTGGTCTGAGGGATCCAGGGGGCCTTGGGTTTGAAATCAGAATGAAAAGCCTTAGGATCTGCTACATTCATAACCTGGGCTGGGATTATGGTTTGGTTTGAGGCACAGGATGCGCAACAGCTCTGTGGTGGCCTTCGTGCACCCATGCCACAAGGATGATAGGACAAGATAGAGTGGTCCAAGTCCACAGCGTGAGAAGAGGAAGCATTTCCTTCAGCACTATCTCCCAAAATCGGATGCTACATTTTGGATGGCACCGGCACGATACGGCAGCGAGGACACCAAGGTCGGTCTGCGGGAACATTCCAGCAGGCCCTGATGTGTGACATCCATGGATGTGCTTCCACTGGTGTTTCAGTAGACAGAGAAGCTCTGGGAAGAACTGCTTTCATTGGGACATTCCCGTGGCACTACAAAACACAAGCGCACTCTCAGTTTGCTGATTTGGAAACACTCCAAAATGACATAGAGCAGAATGCAGAGCTGAGAACATTTAGAATCCTTATTTCCACAAGAGGCCCTGTCCTGCGCACTTTCAGAATTGTGAGATAAGTGTAATCAAAATGAAGTTATGCTAATCGAAATAGTATGGGTTGTTCATCACAACAAATGCAACACCAGCAATTGGAGATATACCAGACAACACACAGGAACAGAATATGGCATCAATGTCTAGGAGAAATTGTCCTCACAGAAATCCCTTGGAATTGTGTAGAGAAAAGAGTCTAAAATTTTCACTTAACATAGCCCTAAAAATCTACATTAGATACCTGATATTACCTGACCAGTAGGGATGAAGAAGTACAGTAAAAGAAATAGGAAGTACCATATTCAGTTCCAAAGATATTGAAGGCACAAAAGATAAGCTTTCAAACAACTAGACTGCAAAACGCTATGCAGTCCAAGTGTTGAAAATGGAGGTCAGGAAAACACTGAAGAACAAAAGGGTCTCAGAATCACAAAAGGCAGAATACCAGAAAAGGGGAAGAGAAAGTCTAAAGACGAGCCAAAAGATATCAGAAAACTCAGTGGATGTGATAATATCAGGGCTAAAATTCAGTCCTTAGCAGACTAGATAATGCAGAGGGACGCGTGAATGACTGTGAAGACAGGGGAACAGAAATCCCTCGGTCAGATTCGGACATAGGAAAGCAAGTGCAAAACAATGAAAATATTGCTGTTGTATCCTGGGTTAAGACAGGGCATGAAAGACTAGAATTCATAAGAGTCCCAGATGGAAAAGCAAGTGATAAAGAAATAAAATATGTCTGAAAATTTATCTGTAGAAATATCAGACTGAAACTTGTTGAAAGCCAAGAAAAAATCATCTATGCGAATTCAGGAATTACACAGCATCCAAAGGAAGTTGGAATCCCAATAGATCTACCAGCAGCTGTATGATTCCAATCAACAAAGTTCACGAATATCACAATGATTTATAATGCACCTGGAGGAATCAACATAGTCACAAGGGAACCTCCAGAGGGGTTTCAGCTTATAACTCGGCAGCAATATTGCAGGACAGGGAGGAGTGCCAGGACACAGACCATATCCTGAATGGCCAAATGCTGCCACCTAGGGTAGCCTATGAAACATGACCACCATTTCTAATAACGGCAGAGCTAGAGCAATCCACAGACCGGCAAATCATAAAAGAATTCAGCAGTTCAAAACTTCTTCTAAAAGGAAGGTTGAGAATACTCCCCGGAATAGAAAAGCAGCAAGATGAAATGGAAAGAAGAAAACCATTATTGGAAATGCAAGAAGAGCATGAGTGGCAAAGAAGAAACAAGAAGAAAGCAAGGAGGACATCAAAACCTTAAAGATTGGAGAGGGAAGCAGGAAATCATAGGTGATTGGAAGCACTCTCTTAAGTGAATCAGCTTATTTGACTCTCTGTTTGAAGCGAAAGGAGAGATGCATGTCCTGACGTGTTTGCAAAACAAGCGAGAAGCAGACCAACAAAGAATCAAACCAACAAACATGCACCAAAATGGTACGGTTGGCTGACATATACCATGGGAAACATGATTATTCAAAAGAAAATACTCAAGGTGATGTCAAGGATCATTCAGCACGCATCGACCCAGTATTGCGGCTTGCATGTACTCAGCACACTTGTATTCGGAAATCAGAGGCGTGCATTCATATTCGTAAATATAGATTCATAAGAGCATATCGTGACCTCACCCAAATGCCGATTTGGAATCCAATGGTTTCCTATTCCGTGATGTAGTCTTGTATGTCTTCCAACAGGATGAAGGAATGCCATATTCTACGCTACGTAGAGAAGAATTGTAAGAAGCCTATAACAAATGCAAGAAGCTCTGCCAAAGTGTACTAAGAGCAAAAGAGACAGACAGTTAAGTGCACATTGGGGTTGGTTTCATTTCTTGGAAATTCAGCCCCCATGAAACCAACAGATCCATGTCCTGAGAGTGTGGGTTTTTTCAGCAGAAATCATGCGACGCATATGTATTCCGGTTGTACGGATATTATAGAACATAAGTCTCCTTTACTGGGTCTCTGTGTACTGTGAACTCTTAGAAAGTTTAAAGACGTGTGAAACCTTCAACTGAAAAGGGACACACTTCTCTCCATTGGTACTGTGCATACAGATCTGAACAAAAGGAAAGAGGGAAGAAGAAAGGCCCATGGGACGCTAGTGGGCAGAACCACATTTACTTTAGGAACCTCTCGTCGGATGCAGCCCCTCCCCCAACACTGACAAGATGCAGCAGCCATTGGGGATGGCAGTTACCGGTTGGATTCCAGGTGGAATGTTGGTGTGTTCCACGAGGCTTGTTGTGGCTGTTGGATCCTAGGTAACCGGGCCGAGTTCTGTGGGTGGATCAGTGTGATGTAGGGGCTGCAGGCCTCTGTGGAGCTTGGCTTAGGTGTTTGGTCCGGGAAGCTGTGTAAGTTCGAGATACTTCTGCTGCCCAAAGACCTGAGTTCACAGGTCAGTTTCCAGAACCTGAAAGGGCAGACAGTGGAAGATCTGCCTGTCATCAGCTTACTGGTGAGGCTCCGAGGTACTTTCAGACTTGCCCAGTCCTGGTGAAGTCGACTTTAGGGGAGTCACGAAGAGAAGCTGGCCGAAAAGCTGGCTGCACGGATTGAGGAGAGATGCGAACACATGGATGAGAGATGTTCTGCTACAATGGAGAATACTGGCGTGGAGACAGCTGTAGAGGATACCAGGCTCAAAAGGCATTCAGGAGACATATTGAACCTCGCTGATACTGGCAGAAACATACGGAGTGCCAACGTGGACTTGAGGAAGTTCCTCAATTCTCTTCTCCAAGAACGGGTCCAAGGTCCCTGACGTGTGCAAGAGAAGAGATGGCAGAGATGATCAAAACGCTCCTGTTCTTGGAAGAGGTCGTGAGAATCCACACGTCCCAAGGGGCCTTCCCAAGCCATTCAGACCAAAATTCACCAAGCCCAGGTAAGCCTTTTCCCAGGTTTGGGCCTAGCTAGCAAGCACTTGCCCTTCCCTCCCCTCCACTCACGCATCCATTTTGAAGGTTCAGTACCTGAGTGGCAATGAAGCCATTAGGAGAAGGGCAAGTCCCTCCTAGAATCAGAGTTCCTCCAGCTTCACACTCTGTGAACAACAGTGAACTCCTTAAAGGTCAAAGAGTCTCGGCTGAAATAGATAGGAATTGAATACTTAGCTCACACCTAGAAATGATGGCCTTCCGCTAGATTCAGCAAATGTTGTGTTTATGTCTTCCCTGGGGTGAAGGGAGTGTGGTAAGTGAGGGGAATCTTTGACTGAACTTGAATCTGTATTAGGCCTCAGTTTTTCAAGACAGTATAGGTAAATAGTACAAGTCAGAAAGTGAAGTGTACTGTAAAAGTCGCCAATGACAATAAAGACACAGCTTATGTGGATCGTCTTTCACTTGAGTCAAGCCCCCGGGGGCACTATATCATGTGGGTGCAGATTTGGTTGCGTTAAATGGCTTTACCCAACATGATCGGAAGATTAACTGTTCTCATCACTGATAGAAAAACACCTGGTTCTCCATAGAAAAGCATAAGTGCACCAGGGTTCTCCTAGCTATAATGCCTCTAGGTGCTTTTAGATTCAAACCTAAATGTATATATTTGGTTTGTTTCCTCTTGTATTTTCCTAGAGAGGGATGTTACCCCTTGAAATGCCAACATTGGCCAGTAGGTGACAAATAGGACTAAAGGGCACCACATGCACAAGTGTATCCAAGGTTGGGGGTTATTTCATGTTTCCAATAATTATTTCATGGTTCCTGTTGGTCTCGGAGGTTTCAAACGTAAAGAGCTGACATGACCCCTTTAACAGTTTGGACTGCTAGTTTGCATTCTATCTGTCTAGGTTTTCCGTAGAGCTGACAAAATGTTACCAAAATTGACAAGTCTGGCTTCTAGGTCGATTTAGTGTGTTTCAAAAAATAACTTCATTTTCGTATAACTTCCAAAACATGGAAATGAATTCTGTTAAAATTCTTAAAGACTGCAAATGAGATATCAACACAATGTCAACACAGGTTTCTTTAGACAACCCCTCCCACCACGGCTGTATAGAAACCAAGAGCTAAGCAAATATCACATTTCTGTGAAATGTATCTGGATAGTGTTGATTCATCGATGCCCAGTTGGCAGAGAAGAAGTGCAACCTGCACTCACGCGCTCCCTTGTACAGAGAAATGTAAAACTCCACTCACCCAGCCTTTGGCACAGGACACTTGCCGAAGGGAGGTCTGTTACTTCCAAAGACAGGATGAGGCTTCAGGACACCTGGAAGCAGGAGAAGGCAAAGCAGGGAATGGAAACCAGTGCAGGGTCTGACCAACAAGGGTGAAACCCTGTTTAACTTGGACGCAACCTCTCAAGCGTACAGGAGACATGAGATTGAAGGTGATGTGCTGAGATTTACAAGAGTGCACAGCAGATGCTTGGCTGACAGAACTCAAAGAAACCAGCACAAAATATCCCCACAGTTGATTCTTAGACCAAGATCCGTGATGCCAAATTACAGTTAGCAGGAGCATCGGTAAGTGAGGTATAGGACTACGGTTGATGGCATACGCTGAGTCTCAGGGATCTGGAGTGCGCTGTGGGATGTGGTGGGTCTAATCAAGAGAGCAAACCGAACAGTTTCCCAATGATAAATCAACCACACTGGTCACACGGTTGAGATTACCGATCTGTCCCATGGCCACACCCAGTGCATCTGCAGGACCAGGGACCAATTGGGCATTTTGCCAATAGAGCACGTGTGGGGCTGAATCAGAGCTATCGTGCATCTGGTCTGAGGGATCCAGGGGGCCTTGGGTTTGAAATCAGAATGAAAAGCCTTAGGATCTGCTACATTCATAACCTGGGCTGGGATTATGGTTTGGTTTGAGGCACAGGATGCGCAACAGCTCTGTGGTGGCCTTCGTGCACCCGTGCCACAAGGATGATAGGACAAGGTAGAGTGGTCCAAGTCCACAGCGTGAGAAGAGGAAGCATTTCCTTCAGCACGATCTCCCAAAATCGGATGCTACATTTTGGATGGCACCGGCACGGTACGGCAGCGAGGACACCAAGGTCGGTCTGCGGGATCATTCCAGCAGGCCCTGACGTGTGACATCCATGGATGTGCTTCCACTGGTGTTTCAGTAGACAGAGAAGCTCTGGGAAGAACTGCTTTCATTGGGACATTCCCGTGGCACTACAAAGCACAAGCGCACTCTCAGTTTGCTGTTTTGGAAACACTCCAAAATGACATAGAGCAGAATGCAGAGCTGAGTACCTTTAGAATCCTCATTTCCACAAGAGGCCCAGTCCTGCGCACTTTCAGAATTGTGAGATAAGTGTAATCAAAATGAAGTTATGCTAATCGAAATAGTATGGGTTGTTCATCACAACAAATGCAACACCAGCAATTGGAGATATACCAGACAACACATAGGAACAGAATATGGCATCAATGTCTAGGAGAAATTGTCCTCACAGAAATCCCTTGGAATTGTGTAGAGAAAAGAGTCTAAAATTTTCACTTAACATAGCCCTAAAAATCTACATTAGATACCTGATATTACCTGACCAGTAGAGATGAAGAAGTACAGTAAAAGAAATAGGAAGTACCATTTTCAGTTCCAAAGATATAGAAGGCCCAAAAGATAAGCTTTCAAACAACTAGACTGCAAAACGCTATGCAGTCCAAGTGTTGAAAATGGAGGTCAGGAAAACACTGAAGAACAAAAGGGTCTCAGAATCCCAAAAGGCAGAATACCAGAAAAGGGGAAGAGAAAGTCTAAAGACGAGCCAAAAGATATCAGAAAACTCAGTGGATGTGATAATATCAGGGCTAAAATTCAGTCCTTAGCAGACTAGATAATGCAGAGGGACGCGTGAATGACTGTGAAGACAGGGGAACAGAAATCCCTCGGTCAGATTCGGACATAGGAAAGCAAGTGCAAAACAATGAAAATATTGCTGTTGTATCCTGGGTTAAGGCAGGGCATGAAAGACTAGAATTCATAAGAGTCCCAGATGGAAAAGCAAGAGATAAAGAAATAAAATATGTCTGAAAATTTATCTGTAGAAATATCAGACTGAAACTTGTTGAAAGCCAAGAAAAAATCATCTATGCGAATTCAGGAATTACACAGCATCCAAAGGAGGTGGAATCCCAATAGACCTACCAGCAGCTGTATGATTCCAATCAACAAAGTTCACGAATATCACAATGATTTATAAGGCACCTGGAGGAATCAACATAGTCACAAGGGAACCTCCAGAGGGGTTTCAGCTTATAACTCGGCAGCAATATTGCAGGACAGGGAGGAGTGCCAGGACACAGACCATATCCTGAATGGCCAAATGCTGCCACCTAGGGTAGCCTATGCCACATGACCACCATTTCTAATAACGGCAGAGCTAGAGCAATCCACAGACCGGCAAATCATAAAAGAATTCAGCAGTTCAAAACTTCTTCTAAAAGGAAGGTTGAGAAATAATCCCCAGAATAGAAAAGCAGCAAGATGAAATGGAAAGAAGAAAACCATTATTGGAAATGCAAGAAGAGCATGAGTGGCAAAGAAGAAACAAGAAGAAGGCAAGGAGGACATCAAAACCTTAAAGATTGGAGAGGGAAGCAGGAAATCATAGGTGATTGGAAGCACTCTCTTAAGTGAATCAGCTTATTTGACTCTCTGTTTGAAGCGAAAGGAGAGATGCATGTCCTGACGTGTTTGCAAAACAAGCGAGAAGCAGACCAACAAAGAATCAAACCAACAAACATGCACCAAAATGGTACGGTTGGCTGACATATACCATGGGAAACATGATTATTCAAAAGAAAATACTCAAGGTGATGTCAAGGATCATTCAGCACGCATCGACCCAGTATTGCGGCTTGCATGTACTCAGCACACTTGTATTCGGAAATCAGAGGCGTGCATTCATATTCGTAAATATACGTTCATAAGAGCATATCGTGACCTCACCCAAATGCCGATTTGGAATCCAATGGTTTCCTATTCCGTGATGTAGTCTTGTATGTCTTCCAACAGGATGAAGGAATGCCATATTATACGCTACGTAGAGAAGAATTGTAAGAAGCTTATAACAAATGCAAGTAGCTCTGCCAAAGTGTACTAAGAGCAAAAGAGACAGACAGTTAAGTGCACATTGGGGTTGGTTTCATTTCTTGGAAATTCAGCCCCCATGAAACCAATAGTTCCATGTCCTGAGAGTGTGGGTTTTTCAGCAGAAATCATGCGACGCATATGTATTCCGGTTGTACGGATATTATAGGAACATAAGTCTCCTTTACTGGGTCTCTGTGTACTGTGAACTCTTAGAAAGTTTAAAGACGTGTGAAACCTTCAACTGAAAAGGGACACACTTCTCTCCATTGGTACTGTGCATACAGATCTGAACAAAAGGAAAGAGGGAAGAAGAAAGCCCCATGGGACGCTAGTGGGCAGAACCACATTTACTTTAGGAACCTCTCGTCGGACGCAGCCCCTCCCCCAACACTGACAAGATGCAGCAGCCATTGGGGATGGCAGTTACCGGTTGGATTCCAGGTGGAATGTTGGTGTGTTCCACGAGGCTTGTTGTGGCTGTTGGATCCTAGGTAACCGGGCCGAGTTCTGTGGGTGGATCAGTGTGATGGAGGGGCTGCAGGCCTCTGTGGAGCTTGGCTTAGGTGTATGGTCCGGGAAGTTGTGTAAGTTCGAGATACTTCTGCTGCCCAAAGACCTGAGTTCACAGGTCAGTTTCCAGAACCTGAAAGGGCAGACAGTGGAAGATCTGTCTGTCATCAGCTTAATGGTGAGGCTCCGAGGTACTTTCAGACTTGCCCAGTCCTGGTGAAGTCGAATTTAGGGGAGTCACGAAGAGAAGCTGGCCGAAAAGCTGGCTGCGCGGATTGAGGAGAGATGCGAACACATGGATGAGAGATGTTCTGCTACAATGGAGAATACTGGCGTGGAGACAGCTGTAGAGGATACCAGGCTCAAAAGACATTCAGGAGACATATTGAACCTCGCTGATACTGGCAGAAACATACGGAGTGCCAACGTGGACTTGAGGAAGTTCCTCAATTCTCTTCTCCAAGAACGGGTCCAAGGTCCCTGACGTGTGCAAGAGAAGAGATGGCAGAGATGATCAAAACGCTCCTGTTCTTGGAAGAGGTCGTGAGAATCCACACGTCCCAAGGGGCCTTCCCAAGCCATTCAGACCAAAATTCACCAAGCCCAGGTAAGCCTTTTCCCAGGTTTGGGCCTAGCTAGCAAGTGCTTGCCCTTCCCTCCCCTCCACTCACGCATCCATTTTGAAGGTTCAGTACCTGAGCAGTAATGAAGCCATTAGGAGAAGGGCAAGTCCCTCCTAGAATCAGAGTTCCTCCAGCTTCACACTCTGTGAACAACAGTGAACTCCTTAAAGGTCAAATAGTCTCGGCTGAAATAGATAGGAATTGAATACTTAGCTCACACCTAGAAACGATGGCCTTCCGCTAGATTCAGCAAATGTTGTGTTTATGTCTTCCCTGGGGTGAAGGGAGTGTGGTAAGTGAGGGGAATCTTTGACTGAACTTGAATCTGTATTAGGCCTCAGTTTTTCAAGACAGTATAGGTAAATAGTACAAGTCAGAAAGTGAAGTGTACTGTAAAAGTCGCCAATGACATTAAAGACACAGCTTATGTGGATCGTCTTTCACTTGAGTCAAGCCCCCAGGGGCACTATATCATGTGGGTGCAGACTTGGTTGCGTTAAATGGCTTTACCCAACATGATCGGAAGATTAACTGTTCTCATCACTGATAGAAGAACACCTGGTTCTCCATAGACAAGCATAACTGCAGCAGGGTTCTCCTAGCTATAATGCCTCTAGGTGCTTTTGGATTCAAACCTAAATGTATATATTTGGTTTGTTTCCTCTTGTATTTTCCTAGAGAGGGATGTTACCCCTTGAAATGCCAACATTGGCCAGTAGGTGACAAATAGGACTAAAGGGCACCACATGCCCAAGTGTATCCAAGGTTGGGGGTTATTTCATGTTTCCAATAGTTATTTCATGGTTCCTGTTGGTCTCGGAGGCTTCAACCGTAAAGAGCTGACATGACCCCTTTAACAGTTTGGACTGCTAGTTTGCATTCTATCTGTCTAGGTTTTCCGTAGTGCTGGCAAAATGTTACCAAAATTGACAAGTCTGGTTTCTAGGTCGATTTAGTGTGTTTCAAAAAATAACTTCATTTTCGTATAACTCCCAAAACATGGAAATGAATTCTGTTAAAATTCTTAAAGACTGCAAATGAGATATCAACACAATGTCAAAAGAGATTTCTTTGGACAACCCCTCCCACCACGGCTGTATAGAAACCAAGAGCTAAGCAAATATCACATTTCTGTGAAATGTATCTGGATAGTGTTGATTCATCGATGCCCAGTTGGCAGAGAAGAAGTGCAACCTGCATTCACGCGCTCCCTTGTACAGAGAAATGTAAAACTCCACTCACCCACCCTTTGGCACAGGATACTTGCCGAAGAGAGGTCTGTTACTTCCAAAGACAGGATGAGGCCTCAGGACACCTGGAAGCAGGAGAAGGCAAAGCAGGGAATGGAAACCAGTGCAGGGTCTGACCAACAAGAGTGAAACCCTGTTTAACTTGGACGCACCCTCTCAAGTGGACAGGAGACATGAAATTGAAGGTGATGTGCTGAGATTTACAAGAGTGCACAGCAGATGCTTGGCTGACAGAACTCAAAGAAACCAGCGCAAAATATCCCCACAGTTGATTCTGAGACCAAGATCCGTGATGCCAAATTACAGTTAGCAGGGGCATCGGTAAGTGAGGTATAGTGCTACGGTTGATGGCATACGCTGAGTCTCAGGGATCTGGAGTGCGTTGTGGGATGTGGTGGGTCTAAAAAAGAGAGCAAACCGAACAGTGTACCAATGATAAATCAACCACACTTGTCGCGCGGTTGAGATTACCGATCTGTCCCATGGCCACACCCAGTGCATCTGCAGGACCAGGGACCAATTGGGCATTTTGCCAATAGAGCACGTGTGGGGCTGAATCAGAGCTATCGTGCATCTGGTCTGAGGGATCCAGGGTGCCTTGGGTTTGAAATCAGAATGAAAAGCCTTAGGATCTGCTACATTCATAACCTGGGCTGGGATTATGGTTTGGTTTGAGGCACAGGATGCGCTACAGCTATGTGGTGGCCTTCGTGCACCCGTGCCACAAGGATGATAGGACAAGTTAGAGTGGTCCAAGTCCACAGCATGAGAAGAGGAAGCATTTCCTTCAGCACTCTCTCCCAAAATCGGATGCTACATTTTGGATGGCACCGGCACGGTACGGCAGCGAGGACACCAAGGTCGGTCTGCGGGATCATTCCAGCAGGCCCTGATGTGTGACATCCATGGATGTGCTTCCACTGGTGTTTCAGTAGACAGAGAAGCTCTGGGAAGAACTGCTTTCATTGGGACATTCCCGTGGCACTACAAAGCACAAGCGCACTCTCAGTTTGCTGTTTTGGAAACACTCCAAAATGACATAGAGCAGAATGCAGAGCTGAGAACCTTTAGAATCCTCATTTCCACAAGATGCCGTGTCCTGCGCACTTTCAGAATTGTGATATAAGCATAATCAAAATGAAGTTATGCTAATCGAAATAGTATGGGTTGTTCATCACAACAAATGCAACACCAGCAATTGGAGATATACCAGACAACACACACAGGAACAGAATATGGCATCAATGTCTAGGAGAAATTGTCCTCACAGAAATCCCTTGGAATTGCGTAGAGACAAGAGTCTAAAATTTCACTTAACATAGCCCTAAAAATCTACATTAGATACCTGATATTACCTGACCAGTAGAGATGAAGAAGTACAGTAAAAGAAATAGGAAGTACCATTTTCAGTTCCAAAGATATTGAAGGCCCAAAAGATAAGCTTTCAAACAACTAGACTGCAAAACGCTATGCAGTCCAAGTGTTGAAAATGGAGGTCAGGAAAACACTGAATAACCAAAGGGTCTCAGAATCACAAAAGGCAGAATACCAGAAAAGGGGAAGAGAAAGTCTAAAGACGAGCCAAAAGATATCAGAAAACTCAGTGGATGTGATAATATAAGGGCTAAATTTCAGTCCTTAGCAGACTAGATAATGCAGAGGGACGCGTGAATGACTGTGAAGACAGGGGAACAGAAATCCCTCGGTCAGATTCGGACATAGGAAAGCAAGTGCAAAACAATGAAAATATTGCTGTTGTATCCTGGGTTAAGACAGGGCATGAAAGACTAGAATTCATAAGAGTCCCAGATGGAAAAGCAAGAGATAAAGAAATAAAATATGTCTGAAAATTTATCTGTAGAAATATCAGACTGAAACTTGTTGAAAGCCAAGAAAAAATCATCTATGCGAATTCAGGAATTACACAGCATCCAAAGGAGGTGGAATCCCAATAGACCTACAAGCAGCTGTATGATTCCAATCAACAAAGTTCACGAATATCACAGTGATTTAAAATGCACCTGGAGGAAACAACATAGTCACAAGGGAACCTCCAGAGGGGTTTCAGCTTATAACTCGGCAGCAATATTGCAGGACAGGGAGGAGTGCCAGGACACAGACCATATCCTGAATGGCCAAATGCTGCCACCTAGGGTAGCCTATGCCACATGACCACCATTTCTAATAACGGTAGAGCTAGAGCAATCCACAGACCGGCAAATCATAAAAGAATTCAGCAGTTCAAAACTTCTTCTAAAAGGAAGGTTGAGAAATAATCCCCAGAATAGAAAAGCAGCAAGATGAAATGGAAAGAAGAAAACCATTATTGGAAATGCAAGAAGAGCATGAGTGGCAAAGAAGAAACAAGAAGAAGGCAAGGAGGACATCAAAACCTTAAAGATTGGAGAGGGAAGCAGGAAATCATAGGTGATTGGAAGCACTCTCTTAAGTGAATCAGCTTATTTGACTCTCTGTTTGAAGCGAAAGGAGAGATGCATGTCCTGACGTGTTTGCAAAACAAGCGAGAAGAAAACCAACAAAGAATCAAACCAACAAACATGCACCAAAATGGTACGGTTGGCTGACATATACCATGGGAAACATGATTATTCAAAAGAAAATACTCAAGGTGATGTCAAGGATCATTCAGCACGCATCGACCCAGTATTGCGGCTTGCATGTACTCAGCACACTTGTATTCGGAAATCAGAGGCGTGCATTCATATTCGTAAATATAGATTCATAAGAGCATATTGTGACCTCACCCAAATGCCGATTTGGAATCCACTAGTTTCCTAGTCCGTGATGTAGTCTTGTATGACTTCCAACAGGATGAAGGAATGCCATATTCTACGCTACGTAGAGAAGAATTGTAAGAAGCCTATAACAAAGGCAAGTAGCTCTGCCAAAGTGTACTAAGAGCAAAAGAGGCAGACAGTAACGTGCACATTGGGGTTGGTTTCATTTCTTGGAAATTCAGCCCCCATGAAACAAATTGATCCATGTCCTGAGAGTGTGGGTTTTTCAGCAGAAATCATGCGACGCATATGTATTCCGGTTGTACGGATATTATAGGAACAGAAGTCTCCTTTACTGGGTCTCTGTGTACTGTGAACTCTTAGAAAGTTTAAAGACGTGTGAAACCTTCAACTGAAAAGGGACACACTTCTCTCCATTGGTACTGTGCATACAGATCTGAACAAAAGGAAAGAGGGAAGAAGAAAGCCCCATGGGACGCTAGTGGGCAGAACCACATTTACTTTAGGAACCTCTCGTCGGATGCAGCCCCTCCCCCAAAACAGACAAGATGCAGCAGCCATTGGGGATGGCAGTTACCGGTTGGATTCCAGGTGGAATGTTGGTGTGTTCCACGAGGCTTGTTGTGGCTGTTGGATCCTAGGTAACCGGGCCGAGTTCTGTGGGTGGATCAGTGTGATGGAGGGGCTGCAGGCCTCTGTGGAGCTTGGCTTAGTTGTTTGGTCCGGGAAGCTGTGTAAGTTCGAGATACTTCTGCTGCCCAAAGACCTGAGTTCACAGGTCAGTTTCCAGAACCTGAAAGGGCAGACAGTGGAAGATCTGCCTGTCATCAGCTTACTGGTGAGGCTCCGAGGTACTTTCAGACTTGCCCAGTCCTGGTGAAGTCGACTTTAGGGGAGTCACGAAGAGAAGCTGGCCGAAAAGCTGGCTGCACGGATTGAGGAGAGATGCGAACACATGGATGAGAGATGTTCTGCTACAATGGAGATTACTGGCGTGGAGACAGCTGTAGAGGATACCAGGCTCAAAAGACATTCAGGAGACATATTGAACCTCGCTGATACTGGCAGAAACATACGGAGTGCCAACGTGGACTTGAGGAAATTCCTCAATTCTCTTCTCCAAGAACGGGTCCAAGGTCCCTGACGTGTGCAAGAGAAGAGATGGCAGAGATGATCAAAACGCTCCTGTTCTTGGAAGAGGTCGTGAGAATCCACACGTCCCAAGGGGCCTTCCCAAGCCATTCAGACCAAAATTCACCAAGCCCAGGTAAGCCTTTTCCCAGGTTTGGGCCTAGCTAGCAAGCACTTTCCCTTCCCTCCCCTCCACTCATGCATCCATTTTGAAGGTTCAGTACCTGAGCGGCAATGAAGCCATTAGGAGTAGGGCAAGTCCCTCCTAGAATCAGAGTTCCTCCAGCTTCAAACTCTGTGAACAACAGTGAACTCCTTAAAGGTCAAATAATCTCGGCTGAAATAGATAGGAATTGAATACTTAGCTCACACCTAGAAACGATGGCCTTCCGCTAGATTCAGCAAATGTTGTGTTTATTTCTTCCCTGGGGTAAAGGGAGTGTGGTAAGTGAGGGGAATCTTTGACTGAACTTGAATCTGTATTAGGCCTCAGTTTTTCAAGACAGTATAGGTAAATAGTACAAGTCAGAAAGTGAAGTGTACTGTAAAAGTCGCCAATGACATTAAAGACACAGCTTATGTGGATCGTCTTTCACTTGAGTCAAGCCCCCGGGGGCACTATATCATGTGGGTGCAGACTTGGTTGCGTTAAATGGCTTTACCCAACATGATCGGAAGATTAACTGTTCTCATCACTGATAGAAGAACACCTGGTTCTCCATAGACAAGCATAACTGCAGCAGGGTTCTCCTAGCTATAATGCCTCTAGGTGCTTTTGTATTCAAACCTAAATGTATATATTTGGTTTGTTTCCTCTTGTATTTTCCTAGAGAGGGATGTTACCCCTTGAAATGCCAACATTGGCCAGTAGGTGACAAATAGGACTAAAGGGCACCACATGCACAAGTGTATCCAAGGTTGGGGGTTATTTCATGTTTCCAATAGTTATTTCATGGTTCCTGTTGGTCTCGGAGGCTTCAACTGTAAAGAGCTGACATGAACCCTTTAACAGTTTGGACTGCTAGTTTGCATTCTATCTGTCTATGTTTTCCGTAGAGCTGACAAAATGTTACCAAAATTGACAAGTCTGGCTTCTAGGTCGATTTAGTGTGTTTCAAAAAATAACTTCATTTTCGTATAACTCCCAAAACATGGAAATGAATTCTGTTAAAATTCTTAAAGACTGCAAATGAGATATCAACACAATGTCAAAAGAGGTTTCTTTGGACAACCCCTCCCACCACGGCTGTATAGAAACCAAGAGCTAAGCAAATATCACATTTCTGTGAAATGTATCTGGATAGTGTTGATTCATCGATGCCCAGTTGGCAGAGAAGAAGTGCAACCTGCACTCACGCGCTCCCTTGTACAGAGAAATGTAAAACTCCACTCACCCAGCCTTTGGCACAGGACACTTGCCCAAGAGAGGTCTGTTACTTCCAAAGACAGGATGAGGCCTCAGGACACCTGGAAGCAGGAGAAGGCAAAGCAGGGAATGGAAACCAGTGCAGGGTCTGACCAACAAGGGTGAAACCCTGTTTAACTTGGACGCACCCTCTCAAGCGGACAGGAGGCATGAGATTGAAGGTGATGTGCTGAGATTTACAAGAGTGCACAGCAGATGCTTGGCTGACAGAACTCAAAGAATCCAGTGCAAAATAACCCCACAGTTGATTCTGAGACCAAGATCCGTGATGCCAAATTACAGTTAGCAGGAGCATCGGTAAGTGAGGTATAGGGCTACGGTTGATGGCACACGCTGAGTCTCAGGGATCTGGAGTGCGTTGTGGGATGTGGTGGGTCTAATCAAGAGAGCAAACCGAACAGTGTACCAATGATAAATCAACCACACTGGTCGCGCGGTTGAGATTACCGATCTGTTTCATGGCCACACCCAATGCATCTGAAGGACCAGGGACCAATTGGGCATTTTGCCAATAGAGCACGTGTGGGGCTGAATCAGAGCTATCGTGCATCTGGTATGAGGGATCCAGGGGGCCTTGGGTTTGAAATCAGAATGAAAAGCCTTAGGATCTGCTACATACATAACCTGGGCTGGGATTATGGTTTGGTTTGAGGCACATTATGCGCAACAGCTCTGTGGTGGCCTTCGTGCACCCGTGCCACAAGGATGATAGGACAAGGTAGACTTGTCCAAGTCCACAGCGTGAGAAGAGGAAGCATTTCCTTCAGCACTATCTCCCAAAATCGGATGCTACATTTTGGATGGCACCGGCACGGTACGGCAGCGAGGACACCAAGGTCGGTCTGCGGGATCATTCCAGCAGGCCCTGATTTGTGACATCCATGGATGTGCTTGCACTGGTGTTTCAGTAGACAGAGAAGCTCTGGGAAGAACTGCTTTCATTGGGACATTCCCGTGGCACTACAAAGCACAAGCGCACTCTCAGTTTGCTGTTTTGGAAACACTCCAAAATGACATAGAGCAGAATGCAGAGCTGAGAACCTTTAGAATCCTCATTTCCTCAAGAGGCCGTGTCCTGCGCACTTTCAGAATTGTGAGATAAGCGTAATCAAAATGAAGTTATGCTAATCGAAATAGTATGGGTGGTTCACAACAAATGCAACACAAGCAATTGGATATATACCAGACAACACACACAGGAAGTGTATATGGCATCAATGTCTAGGAGAAATTGTCCTCACAGAAATCCCTTGGAATTGCGTAGAGACAAGAGTCTAAAATTTTCACTTAACATAGCCCTAAAAATCTACATTAGATACCTGATATTACCTGACCAGTAGAGATGAAGAAGTACAGTAAAAGAAATAGGAAGTACCATTTTCAGTTCCAAAGATATTGAAGGCCCAAAAGATAAGCTTTCAAACAACAAGACTGCAAAACGCTATGCAGTCCAAGTGTTGAAAATGGAGGTCAGGAAAACACTGAAGAACAAAAGGGTCTCAGAATCACAAAAGGCAGAATACCAGAAAAGGGGAAGAGAAAGTCTAAAGACGAGCCAAACGATATCAGAAAACTCAGTGGATGTGATAATATCAGGGCTAAAATTCAGTCCTTAGCAGACTAGATAATGCAGAGGGACGCGTGAATGTCTGTGAAGACAGGGGAACAGAAATCCCTCGGTCAGATTCGGACATAGGAAAGCAAGTGCAAAACAATGAAAATATTGCTGTTGTATCCTGGGTTAAGACAGGGCATGAAAGACTAGAAATCATAAGAGTCCCAGATGGAAAAGCAAGAGATAAAGAAATAAAATATGTCTGAAAATTTATCTGTAGAAATATCAGACTGAAACTTGTTGAAAGCCAAGAAAAAATCATCTATGCGAATTCAGGAATTACACAGCATCCAAAGGAGGTGGAATCCCAATAGACCTACCAGCAGCTGTATGATTCCAATCAACAAAGTTCACGAATATCACAGTGATTTAAAATGCACCTGGAGGAAACAACATAGTCACAAGGGAACCTCCAGAGGGGTTTCAGCTTATAACTCGGCAGCAATATTGCAGGACAGGGAGGAGTGCCAGGACACAGACCATATCCTGAATGGCCAAAGGCTGCCACCTAGGGTAGCTATGCCACATGACCACCAATTCTAATAACGGTAGAGCTAGAGCAATCCACAGACCGGCAAATCATAAAAGAATTCAGCAGTTCAAAACTTCTTCTAAAAGGAAGGTTGAGAATACTCCCCGGAATAGAAAAGCAGCAAGATGAAATGGAAAGAAGAAAACCATTATTGGAAATGCAAGAAGAGCATGAGTGGCAAAGAAGAAACAAGAAGAAGGCTAGGAGGACATCAAAACCTTAAAGATTGGAGAGGGAAGCAGGAAATCATAGGTGATTGGAAGCACTCTCTTAAGTGAGTCAGCTTATTTGTCTCTCTGTTTGAAGCGAAAGGAGAGATGCATGTCCTGACGTGTTTGCAAAACAAGCGAGAAGAAAACCAACAAAGTATCAAACCAACAAACATGCACCAAAATGGTACGGTTGGCTGACATATACCATGGGAAACATGATTATTCAAAAGAAAATACTCAAGGTGATGTCAAGGATCATTCAGCACGCATTGACCCAGTATTGCGGTTTCCATGTACTCAGCACACTTGTATTCGGAAATCAGAGGCGTGCATTCATATTCGTAAATATAGATTCATAAGAGCATATCGTGACCTCACCCAAATGCCGATTTGGAATCCAATGGTTTCCTAGTCCGTGATGTAGTCTTGTATGTCTTCCAACAGGATGAAGGAATGCCATATTCTACGCTACGTAGAGAAGAATTGTAAGAAGCCTATAACAAAGGCAAGTAGCTCTGCCAAAGTGTACTAAGAACAAAAGAGACAGACTGTAACGTGCACATTGGGGTTGGTTTCATTTCTTGGAAATTCAGCCCCCATGAAACAAATAGATCCATGTCCTGAGAGTGTGGGTTTTTCAGCAGAAATCATGCGACGCATATGTATTCCGGTTGTACGGATATTATAGGAACATAAGTCTCCTTTACTGGGTCTCTGTGTACTGTGAACTCTTAGAAAGTTTAAAGACGTGTGAAACCTTCAACTGAAAAGGGACACACTTCTCTCCATTGGTACTGTGCATACAGATCTGAACAAAAGGAAAGAGGGAAGAAGAAAGTCCCATGGGACGCTAGTGGGCAGAACCACATTTACTTTAGGAACCTCTCTTCGGATGCAGCCCCTCCCCCAAAACTGACAAGCTGCAGCAGCCATTGGGGATGGCAGTTACCGGTTGGATTCCAGGTGGAATGTTGGTGTGTTCCACGAGGCTTGTTGTGGCTGTTGGATCCTAGGTAACCGGGCCGAGTTCTGTGGGTGGATCAGTGTGATGGAGGGGCTGCAGGCTTCTGTGGAGCTTGGCTTAGGTGTTTGGTCCGTGAAGCTGTGTAAGTTCGAGATACTTCTGCTGCCCAAAGACCTGAGTTCACAGGTCAGTTTCCAGAACCTGAAAGGGCAGACAGTGGAAGATCTGCCTGTCATCAGCTTACTGGTGAGGCTCCGAGGTACTTTCAGACTTGCCCAGTCCTGGTGAAGTCGACTTTAGGGGAGTCACGAAGAGAAGCTGGCCGAAAAGCTGGCTGCACGGATTGAGGAGAGATGCGAACACATGGATGAGAGATGTTCTGCTACAATGGAGAATACTGGCGTGGAGACAGCTGTAGAGGATACCAGGCTCAAAAGACATTCAGGAGACATATTGAAACTCGCTGATACTGGCAGAAACATACGGAGTGCCAACGTGGACTTGAGGAAGTTCCTCAATTCACTTCTCCAAGAACGGGTCCAAGGTCCCTGACGTGTGCAAGAGAAGAGATGGCAGAGATGATCAAAACGCTCCTGTTCTTGGAAGAGGTCGTGAGAATCCACACGTCCCAAGGGGCCTTCCCAAGCCATTCAGACCAAAATTCACCAAGCCCTGGTAAGCCTTTTCCCAGGTTTGGGCCTAGCTAGCAAGCACTTGCCCATCCCTCCCCTCCACTCACGCATCCATTTTGAATGTTCAGTACCTGAGCGGCAATGAAGCCATTAGGAGAAGGGCAAGTCCCTCCTAGAATCAGAGTTCCTCCAGCTTCACACTCTGTGAACAACAGTGAACTCCTTAAAGGTCAAATAGTCTCGGCTGAAATAGATAGGAATTGAATACTTAGCTCACACCTAGAAACGATGGCCTTCCACTAGATTCAGCAAATGTTGTGTTTATGTCTTCCCTGGGGTGAAGGGAGTGTGGTAAGTGAGGGGAATCTTTGACTGAACTTGAATCTGTATTAGGCCTCAGTTTTTCAAGACAGTATAGGTAAATAGTACAAGTCAGAAAGTGAAGTGTACTGTAAAAGTCGCCAATGACATTAAAGACACAGCTTATGTGGATCGTCTTTCACTTGAGTCAAGCCCCCGGGGGCACTATATCATGTGTGTGCAGACTTGGTTGCGTTAAATGGCTTTACCCAACATGATCGGAAGATTAACTGTTCTCATCACTGATAGAAGAACACCTGGTTCTCCATAGACAAGCATAACTGCAGCAGGGTTCTCCTAGCTATAATGCCTCTAGGTGCTTTTGGATTCAAACCTAAATGTATATATTTGGTTTGTTTCCACTTGTATTTTCCTAGAGAGTGATGTTACCCCTTGAAATGCCAACATTGGCCAGTAGGTGACAAATAGGACTAAAGTGCACCACATGCCCAAGTGTATCCAAGGTTGGGGGTTATTTCATGTTTAAAATAGTTATTTCATGGTTCCTGTTGGTCTCGGAGGCTTCAACCGTAAAGAGCTGACATGACCCCTTTAAAAGTTTGGACTGCTAGTTTGCATTCTTTCTGTCTAGGTTTTCCGTAGAGCTGACAAAATTTTACCAAAATTGACAAGTCTGGCTTCTAGGTCGATTTAGTGTGTTTCAAAACATAACTTCATTTTCGTATAACTCCCAAAACATGGAAATGAATTCTGTTAAAATTCTCAAAGTCTGCAAATGAGATATCAACACAATGTCAAAACAGGTTTCTTTGGACAACCCCTCCCACCACGGCTGTATAGAAACCAAGAGCTAAGCAAATATCACATTTCTGTGAAATGTATCTGGATAGTGTTGATTCATCGATGCCCAGTTGGCAGAGAAGAAGTGCAACCTGCACTCACGCGCTCGCTTGTACAGAGAAATGTAAAACTCCACTCACACAGCCTTTGGCACAGGACACTTGCCGAAGAGAGGTGTGTTAATTCCAAAGACAGGATGAGGCCTCAGGACACCTGGAAGCAGGAGAAGGCAAAGCAGGGAGTGGAAACCAGTGCAGGTTCTGACCAACAAGGGTGAAACCCTGTTTAACTTGGACGCACCCTCTCAAGCGGACAGGAGACATGAGATTGAAGGTGATGTGCTGAGATTTACAAGAGTGCACAGCAGATGCTTGGCTGACAGAACTCAAAGAAACCAGCGCAAAATATCCCCACAGTTGATTCTGAGACCAAGATCCGTGATGCCAAATTACAGATAGCAGGGGCATCGGTAAGTGAGGTATAGGGCTACGGTTGATGGCATACGCTGAGTCTCAGGGATCTGGAGTGCGTTGTGGGATGTGGTGGGTCTAATTAAGAGAGCAAACCGAACAGTTTACCAATGATAAATCAACCACACTGGTCGCGCGGTTGAGATTACCGATATGTCCCATGGCCACACCCAGTGCATCTGCAGGACCAGGGACCAATTGGGCATTTTGCCAATAGAGCACGTGTGGGGCTGAATCAGAGCTATCGTGCATCTGGTCTGAGGGATCCAGGGGGCCTTGGGTTTGAAATCAGAATGAAAAGCCTTAGGATCTGCTACATTCATAACCTGGGCTGGGATTATGGTTTGGTTTGAGGCACAGGATGCGCAACATCTCTGTGGTGGACTTCGTGCATCCGTGCCACAAGGATGATAGGACAAGGTAGAGTGGTCCAAGTCCACAGCGTGAGAAGAGGAAGCATTTCCTTCAGCACTATCTCCCAAAATCGGATGCTACATTTTGGATGGCACCGGCACGGTACGGCAGCGAGGACACCAAGGTCGGTCTGCGGGATCATTCCAGAAGGCCCTGATGTGTGACATCCATGGATGTGCTTCCACTGGTGTTTCAGTAGACAGAGAAGCTCTGGGAAGAACTGCTTTCATTGGGACATTCCCGTGGCACTACAAAGCACAACCGCACTCTCAGTTTGCTGGTTTGGAAACACTCCAAAATGACATAGAGCAGAATGCAGAGCTGAGAACCTTTAGAATCCTCATTTCCACAAGAGGCCGTGTCCTGCGCACTTTCAGAATTGTGAGATAAGCGTAATCAAAATGAAGTTATGCTAATCGAAATAGTATGGGTTGTTCATCACAACAAATGCAACACCAGCAATTGGAGATATACCAGACAACACACACAGGAACAGAATATGGCATCAATGTCTAGGAGAAATTGTCCTCACAAAAATCCCTTGGAATTGCGTAGAGACAAGAGTCTAAAATGTTCACTTAACATAGCCCTAAAAATCTACATTAGATACCTGATATTACCTGACCAGTAGAGATGAAGAAGTACAGTAAAAGAAATAGGAAGTACCATTTTCAGTTCCAAAGATATTGAAGGCCCAAAAGATAAGCTTTCTAACAACTAGACTGCAAAACGCTATGCAGTCCAAGTGTTGAAAATGGAGGTCAGGAAAACACTGAAGAACAAAAGGGTCTCAGAATCACAAAAGGCAGTATACCAGAAAAGGGGAAGAGAAAGTCTAAAGACGAGCCAAAAGATATCAGAAAACTCAGTGGATGTGATAATATCAGGGCTAAAATTCAGTCCTTAGCAGGCTAGATAATGCAGAAGGACGCGTGAATGACTGTGAAGACAGGGGAACAGAAATCCCTCGGTCAGATTCGGACATAGAAAAGCAAGTGCAAAACAATGAAAATATTGCTGTTGTATCCTGGGTTATGACAGGGCATAAAAGACTAGAATTCATAAGAGTCCCAGATGGGAAAGCAAGAAATAAAGAAATAAAATATGTCTGAAAATTTATCTGTAGAAATATCAGACTGAAACTTGTTGAAAGCCAAAAAAAATCATCTATGCGAATTCAGGAATTACACAGCATCCAAAGGAGGTGGAATCCCAATAGACCAACCAGCAGCTGTATGATTCCAATCAACAAAGTTCACGAATATCACAGTGATTTAAAATGCACCTGGAGGAAACAACATAGTCACAAGGGAACCTCCAGAGGGGTTTCAGCTTATAACTCGGCAGCAATATTGCAGGACAGGGAGGAGTGCCAGGACACAGACCATATCCTGAATGGCCAAATGCTGCCACCTAGGGTAGCCTATGCCACATGACCACCATTTCTAATAACGGCAGAGCTAGAGCAATCCACAGACCGGCAAATCATAAAAGAATTCAGCAGTTCAAAACTTCTTCTAAAAGGAAGGTTGAGAATACTCCCCGGAAAAGAAAAGCAGCAAGATGAAGTGGAAAGAAGAAAACCATTATTGGAAATGCAAGAAGATCATGAGTGGCAAAGAAGAAACAAGAAGAAGGCAAGGAGGACATCAAAACCTTAAAGATTGGAGAGGGAAGCAGGAAATCATAGGTGATTGGAAGCACTCTCTTAAGTGAATCAGCTTATTTGACTCTCTGTTTGAAGCGAAAGGAGAGATGCATGTCCTGACGTGTTTGCAAAACAAGCGAGAAGCAGACCAACAAAGAATCAAACCAACAAACATGCACCAAAATGGTACGGTTGGCTGACATATACCATGGGAAACATGATTATTCAAAAGAAAATACTCAAGGTGATGTCAAGGATCATTCAGCACGCATCGACCCAGTATTGCGGCTTGCATGTACTCAGCACACCTGTATTCGGAAATCAGAGGCGTGCATTCATATTCGTAAATATAGATTCATAAGAGCATATCGTGACCTCACCCAAATGCCGATTTGGAATCCAATGGATTCCTACTCCTTGATGTAGTCTTGTATGTCTTCCAACAGGATGAAGGAATGCCATATTCTACGCTACGTAGAGAAGAATTGTAAGAAGCCTATAACAAAGTCAAGTAGCTCTGCCAAAGTGTACTAAGAGCAAAAGAGACAGACAGTAAAGTGCACATTGGGGTTGGTTTCATTTCTTGGAAATTCAGCCCCCATGAAACCAATAGATCCATGTCCTGAGAGTGTGGGTTTTTCAGCAGAAATCATGCGACGCATATGTATTCCGGTTGTACGGATATTATAGGAACATAAGTCTCCTTTACTGGGTCTCTGTGTACTGTGAACTCTTAGAAAGTTTAAAGACGTGTGAAACCTTCAACTGAAAAGGGACACACTTCTCTCCATTGGTACTGTGCATACAGATCTGAACAAAAGGAAAGAGGGAAGAAGAAAGGCCCATGGGACGCTAGTGGGCAGACCACATTTATTTTAGGAACCTCTCGTCGGATGCAGCCCCTCCCCCAACACTGACAAGATGCAGCAGCCATTGGGGATGGCAGTTACCGGTTGGATTCCAGGTGGAATGTTGGTGTGTTCCACGAGGCTTGTTGTGGCTGTTGGATCCTAGGTAACCGGGCCGAGTTCTGTGGGTGGATCAGTGTGATGGAGGGGCTGCAGGCCTCTGTGGAGCTTGGCTTAGGTGTTTGGTCCGGGAAGCTGTGTAAGTTCGAGATACTTCTGCTGCCCAAAGTCCTGAGTTCACAGGTCAGTTTCCAGAACCTGAAAGGGCAGACAGTGGAAGATCTGCCTGTCATCAGCTTACTGGTGAGGCTCCGAGGTACTTTCAGACTTGCCCAGTCCTGGTGAAGTCGACTTTAGGGGAGTCACGAAGAGAAGCTGGCCGAAAAGCTGGCTGCACGGATTGAGGAGAGATGCGAACACATGGATGAGAGATGTTCTGCTACAATGGAGAATACTGGCGTGGAGACAGCTGTAGAGGATACCAGGCTCAAAAGACATTCAGGAGACATATTGAACCTCGCTGATACTGGCAGAAACATACGGAGTGCCAACGTGGACTTGAGGAAGTTCCTCAATTCTCTTCTCCAAGAACGGGTCCAAGGTCCCTGACGTGTGCAAGAGAAGAGATGGCAGAGATGATCAAAACGCTCCTGTTCTTGGAAGAGGTCGTGAGAATCCACACGTCCCAAGGGGCCTTCCCAAGCCATTCAGACCAAAATTCACCAAGCCCAGGTAAGCCTTTTCCCAGGTTTGGGCCTAGCTAGCAAGCACTTGCCCTTCCCTCCCCTCCACTCACGCATCCATTTTGAAGGTTCAGTACCTGAGCGGCAATGAAGCCATTAGGAGAAGGGCAAGTCCCTCCTAGAATCAGAGTTCCTCCAGCTTCACACTCTGTGAACAACAGTGAACTCCTTAAAGGTCAAATAGTCTCGGCTGAAATAGATAGGGATTGAATACATAGCTCACACCTAGAAACGATGGCCTTCCGCTAGATTCAGCTAATGTTGTGTTTATGTCTTCCCTGGGGTGAAGGGAGTGTGGTAAGTGAGGGGAATCTTTGACTGAACTTGAATCTGTATTAGGCCTCAGTTTTTCAAGACAGTATAGGTAAATAGTACAAGTCAGAAAGTGAAGTGTACTGTAAAAGTCGCCAATGACATTAAAGACACAGCTTATGTGGATCGTCTTTCACTTGAGTCAAGACCCCGGGGGCACTATATCATGTGGGTGCAGACTTGGTTGCGTTAAATGGCTTTACCCAACATGATCGGAAGATTAACTGTTCTCATCACTGATAGAAGAACACCTGGTTCTCCATAGACAAGCATAATTGCAGCAGGGTTCTCCTAGCTATAATGCCTCTAGGTGCTTTTGGATTCAAACCTAAATGTATATATTTGGTTTGTTTCCTCTTGTATTTTCCTAGAGAGGGATGTTACCCCTTGAAATGCCAACATTGGCCAGTCGGTGACAAATAGGACTAAAGGGCACCACATGCCCAATGTATCCAAGGTTGGGGGTTATTTCATGTTTCCAATAGTTATTTCATGGTTCCTGTTGGTCTCGGAGGCTTCAACCGTAAAGAGCTGACATGATCCCTTTAACAGTTTGGACTGCTAGTTTGCATTCTATCTGTCTAGGTTTTCCGTAGAGCTGACCAAATGTTACCAAAATTGACAAGTCTGGCTTCTAGGTCGATTTAGTGTGTTTCAAAAAATAACTTCATTTTCGTATAACTCCCAAAACATGGAAATGAATTCTGTTAAAATTCTTAAAGACTGCAAATGAGATATCAACACAATGTCAAAACAGGTTTCTTTGGACAACCCCTCCCACCACGGCTGTATAGAAACCAAGAGCTAAGCAAATATCACATTTCTGTGAAATGTATCTGGATAGTGTTGATTCATCGATGCCCAGTTGGCAGAGAAGAAGTGCAACCTGCACTCCCGCGCTCCCTTGTACAGAGAAATGTAAAACTCCACTCACCCAGCCTTTGGCACAGGACACTTGCCGAAGAGAGGTCTGTTACTTCCAAAGACAGGATGAGGCCTCAGGACACCTGGAAGCAGGAGAAGGCAAAGCAGGGAATGGAAACCAGTGCAGGGTCTGACCAAAAATTGATACCCTGTTTAACTTGGACGCACCCTCTCAAGCGGACAGGAGACATGAGATTGAAGGTGATGTGCTGAGATTTACAAGAGTGCACAGCAGATGCTTGGCTGACAGAACTCAAAGAAACCAGCGCAAAATATCCCCACAGTTGATTCTGAGACCAAGATCCGTGATGCCAAAATACAGTTAGCAGGGGCATCGGTAAGTGAGGTATAGGGCTACGGTTGATGGCATACGCTGAGTCTCAGGGATCTGGAGTGCGTTGTGGGATGTGGTGGGTCTAATCAAGAGAGCAAACCGAACAGGTTACCAATGATAAATCAACCACACTGGTCGCGCGGTTGAGATTACCGATCTGTCCCATGGCCACACCCAGTGCATTTGCAGGACCAGGGACCAATTGGGCATTTTGCCAATAGAGCACGTGTGGGGCTGAATCAGAGCTATCGTGCATCTGGTCTGAGGGATCCAGGGGGCCTTGGGTTTGAAATCAGAATGAAAAGCCTTAGGATCTGCTACATTCATAACCTGGGCTGGGATTATGGTTTGGTTTGAGGCACAGGATGCGCAACAGCTCTGTGGTGGCCTTCGTGCACCCGTGCCACAAGGATGATAGGACAAGGTAGAGTGGTCCAAGTCCACAGCGTGAGAAGAGGAAGCATTTCCTTCAGCACTATCTCCCAAAATCGGATGCTACATTTTGGATGGCACCGGCACGGTACGGCAGCGAGGACACCAAGGTCGGTCTGCGGGATCATTCCAGCAGGCCCTGATGTGTGACATCCATGGATGTGATTCCACTGGTGTTTCAGTAGACAGAGAAGCTCTGGGAAGGACTGCTTTCATTGGGACATTCCCGTGGCACTACAAAGCACAAGCGCACTCTCAGTTTGCTGTTTTGGAAACACTCCAAAATGACATAGAGCAGAATGCAGAGCTGAGAACCTTTAGAATCCTCATTTCCACAAGAGGCCGTGTCCTGCGCACTTTCAGAATTGTGAGATAAGCCTAATCAAAATGAAGTTATGCTAATCGAAATAGTATGGGTTGTTCATCTCAACAAATGCAACACCAGCAATTGGAGATATACCAGACAACACACACAGGAACAGAATATGGCATCAATGTCTAGGAGAAATTGTCCTCACAGAAATCCCTTGGAATTGCATAGAGACAAGAGTCTAAAATTTTCACTTAACATAGCCCTAAAAATCTACATTAGATACCTGATATAACCTGACCAGAAGAGATGAAGACGTACAGTAAAAGAAACAGGAAGTACCATTTTCAGTTCCAAAGATATTGAAGGCCCAAAAGATAAGCTTTCAAACAACTAGACTGCAAAACGCTATGCAGTCCAAGTGTTGAAAATGGAGGTCAGGAAAACACTGAAGAACAAAAGGGTCTCAGAATCACAAAAGGCAGAATACCAGAAAAGGGGAAGAGAAAGTCTAAAGACGAGCCAAAAAATATCAGAAAACTCAGTGGATGTGATAATATCAGGGCTAAAATTCAGTCCTTAGCAGACTAGATAATGCAGAGGGACGCGTGAATGACTGTGAAGACAGGGGAACAGAAATCCCTCGGTCAGATTCGGACATAGGAAAGCAAGTGCAAAACAATGAAAATATTGCTGTTGTATCCTGGGTTAAGACAGGGCATGAAAGACTAGAATTCATAAGAGTCCCAGATGGAAAAGCAAGAGATAAAGAAATAAAATATGTCTGAAAATTTATCTGTAGAAATATCAGACTGAAACTTGTTGAAAGCCAAGAAAAAATCATCTATGCGAATTCAGGAATTACACAGCATCCAAAGGAGGTGGAATCCCAATAGACCTACCAGCAGCTGTATGATTCCAATCAACAAAGTTCACGAATATCACAGTGATTTAAAATGCACCTGGAGGAAACAACATAGTCACAAGGGAACCTCCAGAGGGGTTTCAGCTTATAACTCGGCAGCAATATTGCAGGACAGGGAGGAGTGCCAGGACACAGACCATATCCTGAATGGCCAAAGGCTGCCACCTAGGGTAGCCTATGCCACATGACCACCATTTCTAATAACGGCAGAGCTAGAGCAATCCACAGACCGGCAAATCATAAAAGAATTCAGCAGTTCAAAACTTCTTCTAAAAGGAAGGTTGAGAATACTCCCCGGAATAGAAAAGCAGCAAGATGAAATGGAAAGAAGAAAACCATTATTGGAAATGCAAGAAGAGCATGAGTGGCAAAGAAGAAACAAGAAGAAGGCAAGGAGGACATCAAAACCTTAAAGATTGGAGAGGGAAGCAGGAAATCATAGGTGATTGGAAGCACTCTCTTAAGTGAATCAGCTTATTTGACTCTCTGTTTGAAGCGAAAGGAGAGATGCATGTCCTGACGTGTTTGCAAAACAAGCGAGAAGCAGACCAACAAAGAATCAAACCAACAAACATGCACCAAAATGGTACGGTTGGCTGACATATACCATGGGAAACATGATTATTCAAAAGAAAATACTCAAGGTGATGTCAAGGATCATTCAGCACGCATCGACCCAGTATTGCGGCTTGCATGTACTCAGCACACTTGTATTCGGAAATCAGAGGCGTGCATTCATATTCGTAAATATAGATTCATAAGAGCATATCGTGACCTCACCCAAATGCCGATTTGGAATCCACTGGATTCCTAGTCCGTGATGTAGTCTTGTATGTCTTCCAACAGGATGAAGGAATGCCATATTCTACGCTACGTATAGAAGAATTGTAAGAAGCCTATAACAAAGGCAAGTAGCTCTGCCAAAGTGTACTAAGAGCAAAAGAGACAGACAGTAACGTGCACATTGGGGTTGGTTTCATTTCTTGGAAATTCAGCCCCCATGAAACCAATAGATCCATGTCCTGAGAGTGTGGGTTTTTCAGCAAAAATCATGCGACGCATATGTATTCCGGTTGTACGGATATTATAGGAACATAAGTCTCCTTTACTGGGTCTCTGTGTACTGTGAACTCTTAGAAAGTTTAAAGACGTGTGAAACCTTCAACTGAAAAGGGACACACTTCTCTCCATTGGTACTGTGCATACAGATCTGAACAAAAGGAAAGAGGGAAGAAGAAAGGCCCATGGGACGCTAGTGGGCAGAACCACATTTACTTTAGGAACCTCTCGTCGGATGCAGCCCCTCCCCCAACACTGACAAGATGCAGCAGCCATTGGGGATGGCAGTTACCGGTTGGATTCCAGGTGGAATGTTGGTGTGTTCCACGAGGCTTGTTGTGGCTGTTGGATCCTAGGTAACCGGGCCGAGTTCTGTGGGTGGATCAGTGTGATGGAGGGGCTGCAGGCCTCTGTGGAGCTTGGCTTAGGTGTTTGTTCCGGGAAGCTGTGTAAGTTCGAGATACTTCTGCTGCCCAAAGACCTGAGTTCACAGGTCAGTTTCCAGAACCTGAAAGGGCAGACAGTGGAAGATCTGCCTGTCATCAGCTTACTGGTGAGGCTCCGAGGTACTTTCAGACTTGCCCAGTCCTGGTGAAGTCGACTTTAGGGGAGTCACGAAGAGAAGCTGGCCGAAAAGCTGGCTGCACGGATTGAGGAGAGATGCGAACACATGGATGAGAGATGTTCTGCTACAATGGAGAATACAGGCGTGGAGACAGCTGTAGAGGATACCAGGCTCAAAAGACATTCAGGAGACATATTGAACCTCGCTGATACTGGCAGAAACATACGGAGTGCCAACGTGGACTTGAGGAAGTTCCTCAATTCTCTTCTCCAAGAACGGGTCCAAGGTCCCTGACGTGTGCAAGAGAAGAGATGGCAGAGATGATCAAAACGCTCCTGTTCTTGGAAGAGGTCGTGAGAATTCACACGTCCCAAGGGGCCTTCCCAAGCCATTCAGACCAAAATTCAACAAGCCCAGGTAAGCCTTTTCCCAGGTTTGGGCCTAGCTAGCAAGCACTTGCCCTTCCCTCCCCTCCACTCACGCATCCATTTTGAATGTTCAGTACCTGAGCGGCAATGAAGCCATTAGGAGAAGGGCAAGTCCCTCCAAGAATCAGAGTTCCTCCAGCTTCACACTCTGTGAACAACAGTGAAATCCTTAAAGGTCAAATAGTCTCGGCTGAAATAGATAGGGATTGAATACATAGCTCACACCTAGAAACGATGGCCTTCCGCTAGATTCAGCAAATGTTGTGTTTATGTCTTCCCTGGGGTGAAGGGAGTGTGGTAAGTGAGGGGAATCTTTGACTGAACTTGAATCTGTATTAGGCCTCAGTTTTTCAAGACAGTATAGGTAAATAGTACAAGTCAGAAAGTGAACTGTACGGTAAAAGTCGCCAATGACATTAAAGACACAGCTTATGTGGATCGTCTTTCACTTGAGTCAAGCCCCCGGGGGCACTATATCATGTGGGTGCAGACTTGGTTGCGTTAAATGGCTTTACCCAACATGATCGGAAGATTAACTGTTCTCATCACTGATAGAAGAACACCTGGTTCTCCATAGACAAGCATAACTGCAGCAGGGTTCTCCTAGCTAAAATGCCTCTAGGTGCTTTTGGATTCAAACCTAAATGTATATATTTGGTTTGTTTCCTCTTGTATTTTCCTAGAGAGGGATGTTACCCCTTGAAATGCCAACATTGGCCAGTCGGTGACAAATAGGACTAAAGGGCACCACATGCCCAAGTGTATCCAAGCTTGGGGGTTTTTTCATGTTTCCAATAGTTATTTCATGGTTCCTGTTGGTCTCGGAGGCTTCAACCGTAAAGAGCTGACATGACCCCTTTAACAGTTTGGACTGCTAGTTTGCATTCTATCTGTCTAGGTTTTCCGTAGAGCTGACAAAATGTTACCAAAATTGACAAGTCTGGCTTCTAGGTCGATTTAGTGTGTTTCAAAAAATAACTTCATTTTCGTATAACTCCCAAAACATGGAAATGAATTCTGTTAAAATTCTTAAAGACTGCAAATGAGATATCAACACAATGTCAAAAAAGGTTTCTTTGGACAACCCCTCCCACCACGGCTGTATAGAAACCAAGAGCTAAGCAAATATCACATTTCTGTGAAATGTATCTGGATAGTGTTGATTCATCGATGCCCAGTTGGCAGAGAAGAAGTGCAACCTACACTCACGTGCTCCCTTGTACAGAGAAATGTAAAACTCCACTCACCCAGCCTTTGGCACAGGACACTTGCCGAAGAGAGGTCTGTTACTTCCAAAGACAGGATGAGGCCTCAGGACACCTGGAAGCAGGAGAAGGCAAAGCAGGGAATGGAAACCAGTGCAGGGTCTGACCAACAAGGGTGAAACCCTGTTTAACTTGGACGCACCCTCTCAAGCGGACAGGAGGCATGAGATTTAAGGTGATGTGCTGAGATTTACAAGAGTGCACAGCAGATGCTTGGCTGACAGAACTCAAAGAAACCAGCGCAAAATATCCCCACAGTTGATTCTGAGACCAAGATCCGTGATGCCAAATTACAGTTAGCAGGAACATCGGTAAGTGAGGTATAGGGCTACGGTTGATGGCATACACTGAGTCTCAGGGATCTGGAGTGCGTTGTGGGATGTGGTGGGTCTAATCAAGAGAGCAAACTGAACAGTGTACCAATGATAAATCAACCACACTGGTCGCGCGGTTGAGATTACCGATATGTCCCATGGCCACACCAAGTTCATCTGCAGGACCAGGGACCAATTGGGCATTTTGCCAATAGAGCACGTGTGGGGCTGAATCAGAGCTATCGTGCATCTGGTCTGAGGGATCCAGGGGGCCTTGGGTTTGAAATCAGAATGAAAAGCCTTAGGATCTGCTACATTCATAACCTGGGCTGGGATTATGGTTTGGTTTGAGGCACAGGATGAGCAACAGCTCTGTGGTGGCCTTCGTGCACCCGTGCCACAAGGATGATAGGACAAGCTAGAGTGGTCCAAGTCCACAGCGTGAGAAGAGGAAGCATTTCCTTCAGCACTATCTCCCAAAATCGGATGCTACATTTTGGATGGCACCGGCACGGTACGGCAGCGAGGACACCAAGGTCGGTCTGCGGGATCATTCCAGCAGGCCCTGATGTGTGACATCCATGGATGTGCTTCCAATGGTGTTTCAGTAGACAGAGAAGCTCTGGGAAGAACTGCTTTCATTGGGACATTCCCGTGGCACTACAAAGCACAAGCGCACTCTCAGTTTGCTGTTTTGGAAACACTCCAAAATGACATAGAGCAGAATGCAGAGCTGAGAACCTTTAGAATCCTCATTTCCACAAGAGGCCGTGTCCTGCGCACTTTCAGAATTGTGAGATAAGCGTAATCAAAATGAAGTTATGCTAATCGAAATAGTATGGGTTGTTCATCTCAACAAATGCAACACCAGCAATTGGAGATATACCAGACAACACACACAGGAAGAGAATATGGCATCAATGTCTAGGAGAAATTGTCCTCACAGTAATCCCTTGGAATTGCGTAGAGACAAGAGTCTAAAATTTTCACTTAACATAGCCCTAAAAATCTACATTAGATACCTGATATTACCTGACCAGTAGAGATGAAGAAGTACAGTAAAAGAAATAGGAAGTACCATTTTCAGTTCCAAAGATATTGAAGGCCCAAAAGATAAGCTTTCAAACAACTAGACTGCAAAACGCTATGCAGTCCAAGTGTTGAAAATGGAGGTCAGGAAAACACTGAAGAACAAAAGGGTCTCAGAATCACAAAAGGCAGAATACCAGAAAAGGGGAAGAGAAAGTCTAAAGACGAGCCAAAAGATATCAGAAAACTCAGTGGATGTGATAATATCAGGGCTAAAATTCAGTCCTTAGCAGACTAGATAATGCAGAGGGACGCGTGAATGACTGTGAAGACAGGGGAACAGAAATCCCTCGGTCAGATTCGGACATAGGAAAGCAAGTGCAAAACAATGAAAATATTGCTGTTGTATCCTGGGTTAAGACAGGGCATGAAAGACTAGAATTCATAAGAGTCCCAGATGGAAAAGCAAGAGATAAAGAAATAAAATATGTCTGAAAATTTATCTGTAGAAATATCAGACTGAAACTTGTTGAAAGCCAAGAAAAAATCATCTATGCGAATTCAGGAATTACACAGCATCCAAAGGAGGTGGAATCCCAATAGACCTACCAGCAGCTGTATGATTCCAATCAACAAAGTTCACGAATATCACAGTGATTTAAAATGCACCTGGAGGAAACAACATAGTCACAAGGGAACCTCCAGAGGGGTTTCAGCTTATAACTCGGCAGCAATATTGCAGGACAGGGAGGAGTGCCAGGACACAGACCATATCCTGAATGGCCAAAGGCTGCCACCTAGGGTAGCCTATGCCACATGACCACCATTTCTAATAACGGCAGAGCTAGAGCAATCCACAGACCGGCAAATCATAAAAGAATTCAGCAGTTCAAAACTTCTTCTAAAAGGAAGGTTGAGAATACTCCCCGGAATAGAAAAGCAGCAAGATGAAGTGGAAAGAAGAAAACCATTATTGGAAATGCAAGAAGAGCATGAGTGGCAAAGAAGAAACAAGAAGAAGGCAAGGAGGACATCAAAACCTTAAAGATTGGAGAGGGAAGCAGGAAATCATAGGTGATTGGAAGCACTCTCTTAAGTGAATCAGCTTATTTGACTCTCTGTTTGAAGCGAAAGGAGAGATGCATGTCCTGACGTGTTTGCAAAACAAGCGAGAAGCAGACCAACAAAGAATCAAACCAACAATCATGCACCAAAATGGTACGGTTGGCTGACATATACCATGGGAAACATGATTATTCAAAAGAAAATACTCAAGGTGATGTCAAGGATCATTCAGCACGCATCGACCCAGTATTGCGGCTTGCATGTACTCAGCACACTTGTATTCGGAAATCAGAGGCGTGCATTCATATTCGTAAATATAGATTCATAAGAGCATATCGGGACCTCACCCAAATGCCGATTTGGAATCCACTGGATTCCTAGTCCGTGATGTAGTCTTGTATGTCTTCCAACAGGATGAAGGAATGCCATATTCTACGCTACGTAGAGAAGAATTGTAAGAAGCCTATAACAAAGGCAAGTAGCTCTGCCAAAGTGTACTAAGAGCAAAAGAGACAGACAGTAAAGTGCACATTGGGGTTGGTTTCATTTCTTGGAAATTCAGCCCCCATGAAACCAATAGATCCATGTCCTGAGAGTGTGGGTTTTTCAGCAGAAATCATGCGACGCATATGTATTCCGGTTGTACGGATATTATAGGAACATAAGTCTCCTTTACTGGGTCTCTGTGTACTGTGAACTCTTAGAAAGTTTAAAGACGTGTGAAACCTTCAACTGAAAAGGGACACACTTCTCTCCATTGGTACTGTGCATACAGATCTGAACAAAAGGAAAGAGGGAAGAAGAAAGGCCCATGGGACGCTAGTGGGCAGAACCACATTTACTTTAGGAACCTCTCGTCGGATGCAGCCCCTCCCCCAACACTGAAAAGCTGCAGCAGCCATTGGGGATGGCAGTTCCCGGTTGGATTCCAGGTGGAATGTTGGTGTGTTCCACGAGGCTTGTTGTGGCTCTTGGATCCTAGGTAACCGGGCCGAGTTCTGTGGGTGGATCAGTGTGATGGAGGGGCTGCAGGCCTCTGTGGAGCTTGGCTTAGGTGTTTGGTCCGGGAAGCTGTGTAAGTTCGAGATACTTCTGCTGCCCAAAAACCTGAGTTCACAGGTCAGTTTCCAGAACCTGAAAGGGCAGACAGTGGAAGATCTGCCTGTCATCAGCTTACTGGTGAGGCTCCGAGGTACTTTCAGACTTGCCCAGTCCTGGTGAAGTCGACTTTAGGGGAGTCACGAAGAGAAGCTGGCCGAAAAGCTGGCTGCACAGATTGAGGAGAGATGCGAACACATGGATGAGAGATGTTCTGCTACAATGGAGAATACAGGCGTGGAGACAGCTGTAGAGGATACCAGGCTCAAAAGACATTCAGGAGACATATTGAACCTCGCTGATACTGGCAGAAACATACGGAGTGCCAACGTGGACTTGAGGAAGTTCCTCAATTCTCTTCTCCAAGAACGGGTCCAAGGTCCCTGACGTGTGCAAGAGAAGAGATGGCAGAGATGATCAAAACGCTCCTGTTCTTGGAAGAGGTCGTGAGAATCCACACGTCCCAAGGGGCCTTCCCAAGCCATTCAGACCAAAATTCACCAAGCCCAGGTAAGCCTTTTCCCAGGTTTGGGCCTAGCTCGCAAGCACTTGCCCTTCCCTCCCCTCCACTCACGCATCCATTTTAAGGTTCAGTACCTGAGCGGCAATGAAGCCATTAGGAGAAGGGCAAGTCCCTCCTAGAATCAGAGTTCCTCCAGTTTCACACTCTGTGAACAACAGTGAACTCCTTAAAGGTCAAATAGTCTCGGCTGAAATAGATAGGAATTGAATACATAGCTCACACCTAGAAAAGATGGCCTTCTGCTAGATTCAGCAAATGTTGTGTTTATGTCCTCCCTGGGGTGAAGGGAGTGTGGTAAGTGAGGGGAATCTTTGACTGAACTTGAATCTGTATTAGGCCTCAGTTTTTCAAGACAGTATAGGTAAATAGTACAAGTCAGAAAGTGAAGTGTACTGTAAAAGTCGCCAATGACATTAAAGACACAGCTTATGTGGATCGTCTTTCACTTGAGTCAAGCCCCCGGGGGCACTATATCATGTGGGTGCAGACTTGGTTGCGTTAAATGGCTTTACCCAACATGATCGGAAGATTAACTGTTCTCATCACTGATAGAAGAACACCTGGTTCTCCATAGACAAGCATAAGTGCAGCAGGGTTCTACTAGCTATAATGCCTCTAGGTGCTTTTGGATTCAAACCTAAATGTATATATTTGGTTTGTTTCCTCTTGTATTTTCCTAGAGAGGGATGTTACCCCTTGAAATGCCAACATTGGCCAGTCGTTGACAAATAGGACTAAAGGGCACCACATGCCCAAGTGTATCCAAGTTTGGGGGTTATTTCATGTTTCCAATAGTTATTTCATGGTTCCTGTTGGTCTCGGAGGCTTCAACCGTAAAGAGCTGACATGACCCCTTTAACAGTTTGGACTGCTAGTTTGCATTCTATCTGTCTAGGTTTTCCGTAGAGCTGACAAAATGTTACCAAAATTGACAAGTCTGGCTTCTAGGTCGATTTAGTGTGTTTCAAAAAATAACTTCACTTTCGTATAACTCCCAAAACATGGATATGAATTCTGTTAAAATTCTTAAAGACTGCAAATGAGATATCAACACAATGTCAAAACAGTTTTCTTTGGACAACCCCTCCCACCACGGCTGTATAGAAACCAAGAGCTAAGCAAATATCATATTTCTGTGAAATGTATCTGGATAGTGTTGATTCATCGATGCCCAGTTGGCAGAGAAGAAGTGCAACCTGCACTCACGTGCTCCCTTGTACAGAGAAATGTAAAACTCCACTCACCCAGCCTTTGGCACAGGACACTTGCCGAAGAGAGGTCTGTTACTTCCAAAGACAGGATGAGGCCTCAGGACACCTGGAAGCAGGAGAAGGCAAAGCAGGGAATGGAAACCAGTGCAGGGTCTGACCAACAAGTGTGAAACCCTGTTTGACTTGGACGCACCCTCTCAAGCGGACAGGAGACATGAGATTGAAGGTGATGTGCTGAGATTTACAAGAGTGCACAGCAGATGCTTGGCTGACAGAACTCAAAGAAACCAGCGCAAAATATCCCCACAGTTGATTCTGAGACCAAGATCCGTGATGCCAAATTACAGTTAGCAGGAGCATCGGTAAGTGAGGTATAGGGCTACGGTTGATGGCATACGCTGAGTCTCAGGGATCTGGAGTGCGTTGTGGGATGTGGTGGGTCTAAACAAGAGAGCAAACCGAACAGTGTACCAATGATAAATCAACCACACTGGTCGCGCGGTTGAGATTACCGATATGTCCCATGGCCACACCCAGTGCATCTGCAGGACCAGGGACCAATTGGGTATTTTGCCAATAGAGCACGTGTGGGGCTGAATCAGAGCTATCGTGCATCTGGTCTGAGGGATCCAGGGGGCCTTGGGTTTGAAATCAGAATGAAAAGCCTTAGGATCTGCTACATTCATAACCTGGGCTGGGATTATGGTTTGGTTTGAGGCACAGGATGCGCAACAGCTCTGTGGTGGCCTTCGTGCACCCGTGCCACAAGGATGATAGGACAAGCTAGAGTGGTCCAAGTCCACAGCGTGAGAAGAGGAAGCATTTCCTTCAGCACTATCTCCCAAAATCGGATGCTACATTTTGGATGGCACCGGCACGGTACGGCAGCGAGGACACCAAGGTCGGTCTGCGGGATCATTCCAGCAGGCCCTGATGTGTGACATCCATGGATGTGCTTCCAATGGTGTTTCAGTAGACAGAGAAGCTCTGGGAAGAACTGATTTCATTGGGACATTCCCGTGGCACTACAAAGCACAAGCGCACTCTCAGTTTGCTGTTTTGGAAACACTCCAAAATGACATTGAGCAGAATGCAGAGCTGAGAACCTTTAGAATCCTCATTTCCACAAGAGGCCGTGTCCTGCGCACTTTCAGAATTGTGAGATAAGCCTAATCAAAATGAAGTTATGCTAATCGAAATAGTATGGGTTGTTCATCACAACAAATGCAACACCAGCAATTGGAGATATACCAGACAACACACACAGGAACAGAATATGGCATCAATGTCTAGGAGAAATTGTCCTCACAGAAATCCCTTGGAATTGCGTAGAGACAAGAGTCTAAAATTTTCACTTAACATAGCCCTAAAAATCTACATTACATACCTGATATTACCTGACCAGTAGAGATGAAGAAGTACATTAAAAAAATAGGAAGTACCATTTTCAGTTCCAAAGATATTGAAGGCCCAAAAGATAAGCTTTCAAACAACTAGACTGCAAAACGCTATGCAGTCCAAGTGTTGAAAATGGAGGTCAGGAAAACACTGAAGAACAAAAGGGTCTCAGAATCACAAAAGGCAGAATACCAGAAAAGGGGAAGAGAAAGTCTAAAGACGAGCCAAAAGATATCAGAAAACTCAGTGGATGTGATAATATCAGGGCTAAAATTCAGTCCTTAGCAGACTAGATAATGCAGAGGGACGCGTGAATGACTGTGAAGACAGGGGAACAGAAATCCCTCGGTCAGATTCGGACATAGGAAAGCAAGTGCAAAACAATGAAAATATTGCTGTTGTATCCTGGGTTAAGACAGGGCATGAAAGACTAGAATTCATAAGAGTCCCAGATGGAAAAGCAAGAGATAAAGAAATAAAATATGTCTGAAAATTTATCTGTAGAAATATCAGACTGAAACTTGTTGAAAGCCAAGAAAAAATCATCTATGCGAATTCAGGAATTACACAGCATCCAAAGGAGGTGGAATCCCAATAGACCTACCAGCAGCTGTATGATTCCAATCAACAAAGTTCACGAATATCACAGTGATTTAAAATGCACCTGGAGGAAACAACATAGTCACAAGGGAACCTCCAGAGGGGTTTCAGCTTATAACTCGGCAGCAATATTGCAGGACAGGGAGGAGTGCCAGGACACAGACCATATCCTGAATGGCCAAAGGCTGCCACCTAGGGTAGCCTATGCCACATGACCACCATTTCTAATAACGGCAGAGCTAGAGCAATCCACAGACCGGCAAATCATAAAAGAATTCAGCAGTTCAAAACTTCTTCTAAAAGGAAGGTTGAGAATACTCCCCGGAATAGAAAAGCAGCAAGATGAAATGGAAAGAAGAAAACCATTATTGGAAATGCAAGAAGAGCATGAGTGGCAAAGAAGAAACAAGAAGAAAGCAAGGAGGACATCAAAACCTTAAAGATTGGAGAGGGAAGCAGGAAATCATAGGTGATTGGAAGCACTCTCTTAAGTGAATCAGCTTATTTGACTCTCTGTTTGAAGCGAAAGGAGAGATGCATGTCCTGACGTGTTTGCAAAACAAGCGAGAAGCAGACCAACAAAGAATCAAACCAACAAACATGCACCAAAATGGTATGGTTGGCTGACATATACCATGGGAAACATGATTATTCAAAAGAAAATACTCAAGGTGATGTCAAGGATCATTCAGCACGCATCGACCCAGTATTGCGGCTTGCATGTACTCAGCACACTTGTATTCGGAAATCAGAGGCGTGCATTCATATTCGTAAATATAGATTCATAAGAGCATATCGGGACCTCACCCAAATGCCGATTTGGAATCCACTGGATTCCTAGTCCGTGATGTAGTCTTGTATGTCTTCCAACAGGATGAAGGAATGCCATATTCTACGCTACGTAGAGAAGAATTGTAAGAAGCCTATAACAAAGGCAAGTAGCTCTGCCAAAGTGTACTAAGAGCAAAAGAGACAGACAGTAAAGTGCACATTGGGGTTGGTTTCATTTCTTGGAAATTCAGCCCCCATGAAACCAATAGATACATGTCCTGAGAGTGTGGGTTTTTCAGCAGAAATCATGCGACGCATATGTATTCCGGTTGTACGGATATTATAGGAACATAAGTCTCCTTTACTGGGTCTCTGTGTACTGTGAACTCTTAGAAAGTTTAAAGACGTGTGAAAACTTCAACTGAAAAGGGACACACTTCTCTCCATTGGTACTGTGCATACAGATATGAACAAAAGGAAAGAGGGAAGATGAAAGGCCCATGGGACACTAGTGGGCAGAACCACATTTACTTTAGGAACCTCTCGTCGGATGCAGCCCCTCCCCCAACACTGACAAGCTGCAGCAGCCATTGAGGATGGCAGTTCCCGGTTGGATTCCAGGTGGAATGTTGGTGTGTTCCACGAGGCTTGTTGTGGCTGTTGGATCCTAGGTAACCGGGCCGAGTTCTGTGGGTGGATCAGTGTGATGGAGGGGCTGCAGGCCTCTGTGGAGCTTGGCTTAGGTGTTTGGTCCGGGAAGCTGTGTAAGTTCGAGATACTTCTGCTGCCCAAAGACCTGAGTTCACAGGTCAGTTTCCAGAACCTGAAAGGGCAGACAGTGGAAGATCTGCCTGTCATCAGCTTACTGGTGAGGCTCCGAGGTACTTTCAGACTTGCCCAGTCCTGGTGAAGTCGACTTTAGGGGAGTCACGAAGAGAAGCTGGCCGAAAAGCTGGCTGCACGTATTGAGGAGAGATGCGAACACATGGATGAGAGATGTTCTGCTACAATGGAGAATACTGGCGTGGAGACAGCTGTAGAGGATACCAGGCTCAAAAGACATTCAGGAGACATATTGAACCTCGCTGATACTGGCAGAAACATACGGAGTGCCAACGTGGACTTGAGGAAGTTCCTCAATTCTCTTCTCCAAGAACGGGTCCAAGGTCCCTGACGTGTGCAAGAGAAGAGATGGCAGATATGATCAAAACGCTCCTGTTCTTGGAAGAGGTCGTGAGAATCCACACGTCCCAAGGGGCCTTCCCAAGCCATTCAGACCAAAATTCACCAAGCCCAGGTAAGCCTTTTCCCAGGTTTGGGCCTAGCTAGCAAGCACTTGCCCTTCCCTCCCCTCCACTCACGCATCCATTTTGAAGGTTCAGTACCTGAGCGGCAATGAAGCCATTAGGAGAAGGGCAAGTCCCTCCTAGAATCAGAGTTCCTCCAGCTTCACACTCTGTGAACAACAGTGAACTCCTTAAAGGTCAAATAGTCTCGGCTGAAATAGATAGGAATTGAATACATAGCTCACACCTAGAAACGATGGCCTTCCGCTAGATTCAGCAAATGTTGTGTTTATGTCTTCCCTGGGGTGAAGGGAGTGTGGTAAGTGAGGGGAATCTTTGACTGAACTTGAATCTGTATTAGGCCTCAGTTTTTCAAGACAGTATAGGTAAATAGTACAAGTCAGAAAGTGAAGTGTACTGTAAAAGTCGCCAATGACATTAAAGACACAGCTTATGTGGATCGTCTTTCACTTGAGTCAAGCCCCCGGGGGCACTATATCATGTGGGTGCAGACTTGGTTGCGTTAAATGGCTTTACCCAACATGATCGGAAGATTAACTGTTCTCATCACTGATAGAAGAACACCTGGTTCTCCATAGACAAGCATAAGTGCAGCAGGGTTCTACTTGCTATAATGCCTCTAGGTGCTTTTGGATTCAAACCTAAATGTATATATTTGGTTTGTTTCCTCTTGTATTTTCCGAGAGAGGGATGTTACCCCTTGAAATGCCAACATTGGCCAGTCGGTGACAAATAGGACTAAAGGGCACCACATGCCCAAGTGTATCCAAGGTTGGGGGTTATTTCATGTTTCCAATAGTTATTTCATGGTTCCTGTTGGTCTCGGAGGCTTCAACCGTAAAGAGCTGACATGACCCCTTTAACAGTTTGGACTGCTAGTTTGCATTCTTTCTGTCTAGGTTTTCCGTAGAGCTGACAAAATGTTACCAAAATTGACAAGTCTGGCTTCTAGGTCGATTTAGTGTGTTTCAAAAAATAACTTCATTTTCGTATAACTCCCAAAACATGGAAATGAATTCTGTTAAAATTCTTAAAGACTGCAAATGAGATATCAACACAATGTCAAAAAAGTTTTCTTTGGACAACCCCTCCCACCACGGCTGTATAGAAACCAAGAGCTAAGCAAATATCACATTTCTGTGAAATGTATCTGGATAGTGTTGATTCATCGATGCCCAGTTGGCAGAGAAGAAGTGCAACCTGCACTCCCGCGCTCCCTTGTACAGACAAATGTAAAACTCCACTCACCCAGCCTTTGGCACAGGACACTTGCCGAAGAGAGGTCTGTTACTTCCAAAGACAGGATGAGGCCTCAGGACACCTGGAAGCAGGAGAAGGCAAAGCAGGGAATGGAAACCAGTGCAGGGTCTGACCAACAAGGGTGAAACCCTGTTTGACTTGGTCGCAAAATCTCAAGCGGACAGGAGACATGTGATTGAAGGTGATGTGCTGAGATTTACAAGAGTGCACAGCAGATGCTTGGCTGATAGTACTCAAAGAAACCAGCGCAAAATATCCCCACAGTTGATTCTGAGACCAAGATCCGTGATGCCAAATTACAGTTAGCAGGAGCATCGGTAAGTGAGGTATAGGGCTACGGTTGATGGCATACGCTGAGTCTCAGGGATCTGGAGTGCATTGTGGGATGTGGTGGGTCTAATCAAGAGAGCAAACCGAACAGTGTACCAATGATAAATCAACCACACTGTTCACGCGGTTGAGATTACCGATATGTCCCATGGCCACACCCAGTGCATCTGCATGACCAGGGACCAATTGGGCATTTTGCCAATAGAGCACATGTGGGGCTGAATCAGAGCTATCGTGCATCTGGTCTGAGGGATCCAGGGGGCCTTGGGTTTGAAATCAGAATGAAAAGCCTTAGGATCTGCTACATTCATAACCTGGGCTGGGATTATGGTTTGGTTTGAGGCACAGGATGCGCAACAGCTCTGTGGTGGCCTTCGTGCACCCGTGCCACAAGGATGATAGGAAAAGCTAGAGTGGTCCAAGTCCACAGCGTGAGAAGAGGAAGCATTTCCTTCAGCACTATCTCCCAAAATCGGATGCTACATTTTGGATGGCACCGGCACGGTACGGCAGCGAGGACACCAAGGTCGGTCTGCGGGATCATTCCAGCAGGCCCTGATGTGTGACATCCATGGATGTGCTTCCACTGGTGTTTCAGTAGACAGAGAAGCTCTGGGAAGAACTGCTTTCATTGGGACATTCCCGTGGCACTAAAAAGCACAAGCGCACTCTCAGTTTGCTGTTTTGGAAACACTCCAAAATGACATAGAGCAGAATGCAGAGCTGAGAACCTTTAGAATCCTCATTTCCACAAGAGGCCGTGTCCTGCACACTTTCAGAATTGTGAGATAAGCGTAATCATAATGAAGTTATGCTAATCGAAATAGTATGGGTTGTTCATCACAACAAATGCAACACCAGCAATTGGAGATATACCAGACAACACACACAGGAACAGAATATGGCATCAATGTCTAGGAGAAATTGTCCTCACAGAAATCCCTTGGAATTGCGTAGAGACAAGAGTCTAAAATTTTCACTTAACATAGCCCTAAAAATCTTCATTAGATACCTGATATAACCTGACCAGTAGAGATGAAGAAGTACAGTAAAAGAAACAGGAAGTACCATTTTCAGTTCCAAAGATATTGAAGGCACAAAAGATAAGCTTTCAAACAACTAGACTGCAAAACGCTATGCAGTCCAAGTGTTGAAAATGGAGGTCAGGAAAACACTGAAGAACAAAAGGGTCTCAGAATCACAAAAGGCAGAATACCAGAAAAGGGGAAGAGAAAGTCTAAAGACGAGCCAAAAAATATCAGAAAACTCAGTGGATGTGATAATATCAGGGCTAAAATTCAGTCCTTAGCAGACTAGATAATGCAGAGGGACGCGTGAATGACTGTGAAGACAGGGGAACAGAAATCCCTCGGTCAGATTCGGACACAGGAAAGCAAGTGCAAAACAATGAAAATATTGCTGTTTTATCCTGGGTTAAGACAGGGCATGAAAGACTAGAATTCATAAGAGTCCCAGATGGAAAAGCAAGAGATAAAGAAATAAAATATGTCTGAAAATTTATCTGTAGAAATATCAGACTGAAACTTGTTGAAAGCCAAGAAAAAATCATCTATGCGAATTCAGGAATTACACAGCATCCAAAGGAGGTGGAATCCCAATAGACCTACCAGCAGCTGTATGATTCCAATCAACAAAGTTCACGAATATCACAGTGATTTAAAATGCACCTGGAGGAAACAACATAGTCACAAGGGAACCTCCAGAGGGGTTTCAGCTTATAACTCGGCAGCAATATTGCAGGACAGGGAGGAGTGCCAGGACACAGACCATATCCTGAATGGCCAAAGGCTGCCACCTAGGGTAGCCTATGCCACATGACAACCATTTCTAATAACGGCAGAGCTAGAGCAATCCACAGACCGGCAAATCATAAAAGAATTCAGCAGTTCAAAACTTCTTCTAAAAGGAAGGTTGAGAATACTCCCCGGAATAGAAAAGCAGCAAGATGAAATGGAAAGAAGAAAACCATTATTGGAAATGCAAGAAGAGCATGAGTGGCAAAGAAGAAACAAGAAGAAGGCAAGGAGGACATCAAAACCTTAAAGATTGGAGAGGGAAGCAGGAAATCATAGGTGATTGGAAGCACTCTCTTAAGTGAATCAGCTTATTTGACTCTCTGTTTGAAGCGAAAGGAGAGATGCATGTCCTGACGTGTTTGCAAAACAAGCGAGAAGCAGACCAACAAAGAATCAAACCAACAAACATGCACCAAAATGGTACGGTTGGCTGACATATACCATGGGAAACATGATTATTCAAAAGAAAATACTCAAGGTGATGTCAAGGATCATTCAGCACGCATCGACCCAGTATTGCGGCTTGCATGTACTCAGCACACTTGTATTCGGAAATCAGAGGCGTGCATTCATATTCGTAAATATAGATTCATAAGAGCATATCGGGACCTCACCCAAATGCCGATTTGGAATCCACTGGATTCCTAGTCCGTGATGTAGTCTTGTATGTCTTCCAACAGGATGAAGGAATGCCATATTCTACGCTACGTAGAGAAGAATTGTAAGAAGCCTATAACAAAGGCAAGTAGCTCTGCCAAAGTGTACTAATAGCAAAAGAGACAGACAGTAATGTGCACATTGGGGTTGGTTTCATTTCTTGGAAATTCAGCCCCCATGAAACCAACAGATCCATGTCCTGAGAGTGTGGGTTTTTCAGCAGAAATCATGCGACGCATATGTATTCCGGTTGTACGGATATTATAGGAACATAAGTCTCCTTTACTGGGTCTCTGTGTACTGTGAACTCTTAGGAAGTTTAAAGACGTGTGAAAAATTCAACTGAAAAGGGACACACTTCTCTCCATTGGTACTGTGCATACAGATCTGAACAAAAGGAAAGAGGGAAGAAGAAAGGCCCATGGGACGCTAGTGGGCAGAACCACATTTACTTTAGGAACCTCTCGTCGGATGCAGCCCCTCCCCCAACACTGACAAGATGCAGCAGCCATTGGGGATGGCAGTTACCGGTTGGATTCCAGGTGGAATGTTGGTGTGTTCCACGAGGCTTGTTGTGGCTGTTGGATCCTAGGTAACCGGGCCGAGTTCTGTGGGTGGATCAGTGTGATGTAGGGGCTGCAGGCCTCTGTGGAGCTTGGCTTAGGTGTTTGTTACGGGAAGCTGTGTAAGTTCGAGATACTTGTGCTGCCCAAAGACCTGAGTTCACAGGTCAGTTTCCAGAACCTGAAAGGGCAGACAGTGGAAGATCTGCCTGTCATCAGCTTACTGGTGAGGCTCCGAGGTACTTTCAGACTTGCCCAGTCCTGTTGAAGTCGACTTTAGGGGAGTCACGAAGAGAAGCTGGCCGAAAAGCTGGCTGCACGGATTGAGGAGAGATGCGAACACATGGATGAGAGATGTTCTGCTACAATGGAGAATACAGGCGTGGAGACAGCTGTAGAGGATACCAGGCTCAAAAGACATTCAGGAGACATATTGAACCTCGCTGATACTGGCAGAAACATACGGAGTGCCAACGTGGACTTGAGGAAGTTCCTCAATTCTCTTCTCCAAGAACGGGTCCAAGGTCCCTGACGTGTGCAAGAGAAGAGATGGCAGAGATGATCAAAACGCTCCTGTTCTTGGAAGAGGTCGTGAGAATCCACACGTCCCAAGGGGCCTTCCCAAGCCATTCAGACCAAAATTCACCAAGCCCAGGTAAGCCTTTTCCCAGGTTTGGGCCTAGCTAGCAAGCACTTGCCCTTCCCTCCCCTCCACTCACGCATCCATTTTGAAGGTTCAGTACCTGAGCGGCAATGAAGCCATTAGGAGAAGGGCAAGTCCCTCCTAGAATCAGAGTTCCTCCAGCTTCACACTCTGTGAACAACAGTGAACTCCTTAAAGGTCAAATAGTCTGGGCTGAAATAGATAGGGATTGAATACATAGCTCACACCTAGAAACGATGGCCTTCCGCTAGATTCAGCAAATGTTGTGTTTATGTCTTCCCTGGGGTGAAGGGAGTGTGGTAAGTGAGGGGAATCTTTGACTGAACTTGAATCTGTATTAGGCCTCAGTTTTTCAAGACAGTATAGGTAAATAGTACAAGTCAGAAAGTGAAGTGTACTGTAAAAGTCGCCAATGACATTAAAGACACAGCTTATGTGGATCGTCTTTCACTTGAGTCAAGCCCCCGGGGGCACTATATCATGTGGGTGCAGACTTGGTTGCGTTAAATGGCTTTACCCAACATGATCGGAAGATTAACTGTTCTCATAACTGATAGAAGAACACCTGGTTCTCCATAGACAAGCATAAGTGCAGCAGGGTTCTACTAGCTATAATGCCTCTAGGTGCTTTTGGATTCAAACCTAAATGTATATATTTGGTTTGTTTCATCTTGTATTTTCCGAGAGAGGGATGTTACCCCTTGAAATGCCAACATTGGCCAGTCGGTGACAAATAGGACTAAAGGGCACCACATGCCCAAGTGTATCTAAGGTTGGGGGTTATTTCATGTTTCCAATAGTTATTTCATGGTTCCTGTTGGTCTCGGAGGCTTCAACCGTAAAGAGCTGACATGACCCCTTTAACAGTTTGGACTGCTAGTTTGCATTCTATCTGTCTAGGTTTTCCGTAGAGCTGACAAAATGTTACCAAAATTGACAAGTCTGGCTTCTAGGTCGATTTAGTGTGTTTCAAAAAATAACTTCACTTTCGTATAACTCCCAAAACATGGAAATGAATTCTGTTAAAATTCTTAAAGACTGCAAATGAGATATCAACACAATGTCAAAAAAGTTTTCTTTGGACAACCCCTCCCACCACGGCTGTATAGAAACCAAGAGCTAAGCAAATATCATATTTCTGTGAAATGTATCTGGATAGTGTTGATTCATCGATGCCCAGTTGGCAGAGAAGAAGTGCAACATGCACTCACGTGCTCCCTTGTACAGAGAAATGTAAAATTCCACTCACCCAGCCTTTGGCACAGGACACTTGCCGAAGAGAGGTCTGTTACTTCCAAAGACAGGATGAGGCCTCAGGACACCTGGAAGCAGGAGAAGGCAAAGCAGGGAATGGAAACCAGTGCAGGGTCTGACCAACAAGGGTGAAACCCTGTTTGACTTGGACGCACCCTCTCAAGCGGACAGGAGACATGAGATTGAAAGTGATGTGCTGAGATTTACAAGAGTGCACAGCAGATGCTTGGCTGACAGAACTCAAAGAAACCAGCGCAAAATATCCCCACAGTTGATTCTGAGACCAAGATCCGTGATGTCAAACTACAGTTAGCAGGAGCATCGGTAAGTGAGGTATAGGGCTACGGTTGATGGCATACGCTGAGTCTCAGGGATCTGGAGTGCGTTGTGGGATGTGGTGGGTCTAATCAAGAGAGCAAACCGAACAGTGTACCAATGATAAATCAACCACACTGGTCGCGCGGTTGAGATTACCGATATGTCCCATGGCCACACCCAGTGCATCTGCATGACCAGGGACCAATTGGGCATTTTGCCAATAGAGCACATGTGGGGCTGAATCAGAGCTATCGTGCATCTGGTCTGAGGGATCCAGGGGGCCTTGGGTTTGAAATCAGAATGAAAAGCCTTAGGATCTGCTACATTCATAACCTGGGCTGGGATTATGGTTTGGTTTGAGGCACAGGATGCGCAACAGCTCTGTTGTGGCCTTCGTGCGCCCGTGCCACAAGGATGATAGGACAAGCTAGAGTGGTCCAAGTCCACAGCGTGAGAAGAGGAAGCATTTCCTTCAGCACTATCTCCCAAAATCGGATGCTACATTTTGGATGGCACCGGCACGGTACGGCAGCGAGGACACCAAGGTCGGTCTGCGGGATCATTCCAGCAGGCCCTGATGTGTGACATCCATGGATGTGCTTCCACTGGTGTTTCAGTAGACAGAGAAGCTCTGGGAAGAACTGCTTTCATTGGGACATTCCCGTGGCACTACAAAGCACAAGCGCACTCTCAGTTTGCTGTTTTGGAAACACTCCAAAATGACATAGAGCAGAATGCAGAGCTGAGAACCTTTAGAATCCTCATTTCCACAAGAGGCCGTGTCCTGCACACTTTCAGAATTGTGAGATAAGCGTAATCATAATGAAGTTATGCTAATCGAAATAGTATGGGTTGTTCATCACAACAAATGCAACACCAGCAATTGGAGATATACCAGACAACACACACAGGAACAGAATATGGCATCAATGTCTAGGAGAAATTGTCCTCACAGAAATCCCTTGGAATTGCGTAGAGACAAGAGTCTAAAATTTTCACTTAACATAGCCCTAAAAATCTTCATTAGATACCTGATATAACCTGACCAGTAGAGATGAAGAAGTACAGTAAAAGAAACAGGAAGTACCATTTTCAGTTCCAAAGATATTGAAGGCCCAAAAGATAAGCTTTCTAACAACTAGACTGCAAAACGCTATGCAGTCCAAGTGTTGAAAATGGAGGTCAGGAAAACACTGAAGAACAAAAGGGTCTCAGAATCACAAAAGGCAGAATACCAGAAAAGGGGAAGAGAAAGTCTAAAGACGAGCCAAAAAATATCAGAAAACTCAGTGGATGTGATAATATCAGGGCTAAAATTCAGTCCTTAGCAGACTAGATAATGCAGAGGGACGCGTGAATGACTGTGAAGACAGGGGAACAGAAATCCCTCGGTCAGATTCGGACACAGGAAAGCAAGTGCAAAACAATGAAAATATTGCTGTTTTATCCTGGGTTAAGACAGGGCATGAAAGACTAGAATTCATAAGAGTCCCAGATGGAAAAGCAAGAGATAAAGAAATAAAATATGTCTGAAAATTTATCTGTAGAAATATCAGACTGAAACTTGTTGAAAGCCAAGAAAAAATCATCTATGCGAATTCAGGAATTACACAGCATCCAAAGGAGGTGGAATCCCAATAGACCTACCAGCAGCTGTATGATTCCAATCAACAAAGTTCACGAATATCACAGTGATTTAAAATGCACCTGGAGGAAACAACATAGTCACAAGGGAACCTCCAGAGGGGTTTCAGCTTATAACTCGGCAGCAATATTGCAGGACAGGGAGGAGTGCCAGGACACAGACCATATCCTGAATGGCCAAAGGCTGCCACCTAGGGTAGCCTATGCCACATGACCACCATTTCTAATAACGGCAGAGCTAGAGCAATCCACAGACCGGCAAATCATAAAAGAATTCAGCAGTTCAAAACTTCTTCTAAAAGGAAGGTTGAGAATACTCCCCGGAATAGAAAAGCAGCAAGATGAAATGGAAAGAAGTAAACCATTATTGGAAATGCAAGAAGAGCATGAGTGGCAAAGAAGAAACAAGAAGAAGGCAAGGAGGACATCAAAACCTTAAAGATTGGAGAGGGAAGCAGGAAATCATAGGTGATTGGAAGCACTCTCTTAAGTGAATCAGCTTATTTGACTCTCTGTTTGAAGCGAAAGGAGAGATGCATGTCCTGACGTGTTTGCAAAACAAGCGAGAAGCAGACCAACAAAGAATCAAACCAACAAACATGCACCAAAATGGTACGGTTGGCTGACATATACCATGGGAAACATGATTATTCAAAAGAAAATACTCAAGGTGATGTCAAGGATCATTCAGCACGCATCGACCCAGTATTGCGGCTTGCATGTACTCAGCACACTTGTATTCGGAAATCAGAGGCGTGCATTCATATTCGTAAATATAGATTCATAAGAGCATATCGGGACCTCACCCAAATGCCGATTTGGAATCCACTGGATTCCTAGTCCGTGATGTAGTCTTGTATGTCTTCCAACAGGATGAAGGAATGCCATATTCTACGCTACGTAGAGAAGAATTGTAAGAAGCCTATAACAAAGGCAAGTAGCTCTGCCAAAGTGTACTAAGAGCAAAAGAGACAGACAGTAATGTGCACATTGGGGTTGGTTTCATTTCTTGGAAATTCAGCCCCCATGAAACCAATAGATCCATGTCCTGAGAGTGTGGGTTTTTCAGCAGAAATCATGCGACGCATATGTATTCCGGTTGTACGGATATTATAGGAACATAAGTCTCCTTTACTGGGTCTCTGTGTACTGTGAACTCTTAGGAAGTTTAAAGACGTGTGAAAAATTCAACTGAAAAGGGACACACTTCTCTCCATTGGTACTGTGCATACAGATCTGAACAAAAGGAAAGAGGGAAGAAGAAAGGCCCATGGGACGCTAGTGGGCAGAACCACATTTACTTTAGGAACCTCTCGTCGGATGCAGCCCCTCCCCCAACACTGACAAGATGCAGCAGCCATTGGGGATGGCAGTTACCGGTTGGATTCCAGGTGGAATGTTGGTGTGTTCCACGAGGCTTGTTGTGGCTGTTGGATCCTAGGTAACCGGGCCGAGTTCTGTGGGTGGATCAGTGTGATTGAGGGGCTGCAGGCCTCTGTGGAGCTTGGCTTAGGTGTTTGGTCCGGGAAGCTGTGTAAGTTCGAGATACTTCTGCTGCCCAAAGACCTGAGTTCACAGGTCAGTTTCCAGAACCTGAAAGGGCAGACAGTGGAAGATCTGCCTGTCATCAGCTTACTGGTGAGGCTCCGAGGTACTTTCAGACTTGCCCAGTCCTGGTGAAGTCGACTTTAGGGGAGTCACGAAGAGAAGCTGGCCGAAAAGCTGGCTGCACGAATTGAGGAGAGATGCGAACACATGGATGAGAGATGTTCTGCTACAATGGAGAATACAGGCGTGGAGACAGCTGTAGAGGATACCAGGCTCAAAAGACATTCAGGAGACATATTGAACCTCGCTGATACTGGCAGAAACATACGGAGTGCCAACGTGGACTTGAGGAAGTTCCTCAATTCTCTTCTCCAAGAACGGGTCCAAGGTCCCTGACGTGTGCAAGAGAAGAGATGGCAGAGATGATCAAAACGCTCCTGTTCTTGGAAGAGGTCGTGAGAATCCACACGTCCCAAGGGGCCTTCCCAAGCCATTCAGACCAAAATTCACCAAGCCCAGGTAAGCCTTTTCCCAGGTTTGGGCCTAGCTAGCAAGCACTTGCCCTTCCCTCCCCTCCACTCACGCATCCATTTTGAAGGTTCAGTACCTGAGCGGCAATGAAGCCATTAGGAGAAGGGCAAGTCCCTCCTAGAATCAGAGTTCCTCCAGCTTCACACTCTGTGAACAACAGTGAACTCCTTAAAGGTCAAATAGTCTGGGCTGAAATAGATAGGAATTGAATACATAGCTCACACCTAGAAACGATGGCCTTCCGCTAGATTCAGCAAATGTTGTGTTTCTGTCTTCCCTGGGGTGAAGGGAGTGTGGTAAGTGAGGGGAATCTTTGACTGAACTTGAATCTGTATTAGGCCTCAGTTTTTCAAGACAGTATAGGTAAATAGTACAAGTCAGAAAGTGAAGTGTACTGTAAAAGTCGCCAATGACATTAAAGACACAGCTTATGTGGATCGTCTTTCACTTGAGTCAAGCCCCCGGGGGCACTATATCATGTGGGTGCAGACTTGGTTGCGTTAAATGGCTTTACCCAACATGATCGGAAGATTAACTGTTCTCATCACTGATAGAAGAACACCTGGTTCTCCATAGACAAGCATAAGTGCAGCAGGGTTCTACTTGCTATAATGCCTCTAGGTGCTTTTGGATTCAAACCTAAATGTATATATTTGGTTTGTTTCCTCTTGTATTTTCCGAGAGAGGGATGTTACCCCTTGAAATGCCAACATTGGCCAGTCGGTGACAAATAGGACTAAAGGGCACCACATGCCCAAGTGTATCCAAGGATGGGGGTTATTTCATGTTTCCAATAGTTATTTCATGGTTCCTGTTGGTCTCGGAGGCTTCAACCGTAAAGAGCTGACATGACCCCTTTAACAGTTTGGACTGCTAGTTTGCATTCTATCTGTCTAGGTTTTCCGTAGAGCTGACAAAATGTTACCAAAATTGACAAGTCTGGCTTCTAGGTCGATTTAGTGTGTTTCAAAAAATAACTTCACTTTCGTATAACTCCCAAAACATGGAAATGAATTCTGTTAAAATTCTTAAAGACTGCAAATGAGATATCAACACAATGTCAAAAAAGTTTTCTTTGGACAACCCCTCCCACCACGGCTGTATAGAAACCAAGAGCTAAGCAAATATCATATTTCTGTGAAATGTATCTGGATAGTGTTGATTCATCGATGCCCAGTTGGCAGAGAAGAAGTGCAACCTGCACTCACATGCTCCCTTGTACAGAGAAATGTAAAACTCCACTCACCCAGCCTTTGGCACAGGACACTTGCCGAAGAGAGGTCTGTTACTTCCAAAGACAGGATGAGGCCTCAGGACACCTGGAAGCAGGAGAAGGCAAAGCAGGGAATGGAAACCAGTGCAGGGTCTGACCAACAAGGGTGAAACCCTGTTTGACTTGGACGCACCCTCTCAAGCGGACAGGAGACATGAGATTGAAGGTGATGTGCTGAGATTTACAAGAGTGCACAGCAGATGCTTGGCTGACAGAACTCAAAGAAACCAGCGCAAAATATCCCCACAGTTGATTCTGAGACCAAGATCCGTGATGCCAAATTACAGTTAGCAGGAGCATCGGTAAGTGAGGTATAGGGCTACGGTTGATGGCATACGCTGAGTCTCAGGGATCTGGAGTGCGTTGTGGGATGTGGTGGGTCTAATCAAGAGAGCAAACCGAACAGTGTACCAATGATAAATCAACCACACTGGTCGCGCGGTTGAGATTACCGATATGTCCCATGGCCACACCCAGTGCATCTGCAGGACCAGGAACCAATTGGGCATTTTGCCAATAGAGCACGTGTGGGGCTGAATCAGAGCTATCGTGCATCTGGTCTGAGGGATCCAGGGGGCCTTGGGTTTGAAATCAGAATGAAAAGACTTAGGATCTGCTACATTCATAACCTGGGCTGGGATTATGGTTTGGTTTGAGGCACAGGATGCGCAACAGCTCTCTGGTGGCCTTCGTGCACCCGTGCCACAAGGATGATAGGACAAGCTAGAGTGGTCCAAGTCCACAGCGTGAGAAGAGGAAGCATTTCCTTCAGCACTATCTCCCAAAATCGGATGCTACATTTTGGATGGCACCGGCACGGTACGGCAGCGAGGACACCAAGGTCGGTCTGCGGGATCATTCCAGCAGGCCCTGATGTGTGACATCCATGGATGTGCTTCCACTGGTGTTTCAGTAGACAGAGAAGCTCTGGGAAGAACTGCTTTCATTGGGACATTCCCGTGGCACTACAAAGCACAAGAGCACTCTCAGTTTGCTGTTTTGGAAACACTCCAAAATGACATAGAGCAGAATGCAGAGCTGAGAAACTTTAGAATCCTCATTTCCACAAGAGGCCGTGTCCTGCGCACTTTCAGAATTGTGAGATAAGCCTAATCAAAATGAAGTTATGCTAATCGAAATAGTATGGGTAGTTCATCACAACAAATGCAACACCAGCAATTGGAGATATACCAGACAACACACACAGGAACAGAATATGGCATCAATGTCTAGGAGAAATTGTCCTCACAGAAATCCCTTGGAATTGCGTAGAGACAAGAGTCTAAAATTTTCACTTAACATAGCCCTAAATATCTACATTAGATACCTGATATTACCTGACCAGTAGAGATGAAGAAGTACAGTAAAAAAAATAGGAAGTACCATTTTCAGTTCCAAAGATATTGAAGGCCCAAAAGATAAGCTTTCAAACAACTAGACTGCAAAACGCTATGCAGTCCAAGTGTTGAAAATGGAGGTCAGGAAAACACTGAAGAACAAAAGGGTCTCAGAATCACAAAAGGCAGAATACCAGAAAAGGGGAAGAGAAAGTCTAAAGACGAGCCAAAAGATATCAGAAAACTCAGTGGATGTGATAATATCAGGGCTAAAATTCAGTCCTTAGCAGACTAGATAATGCAGAGGGACGCGTGAATGACTGTGAAGACAGGGGAACAGAAATCCCTCGGTCAGATTCGGACATAGGAAAGCAAGTGCAAAACAATGAAAATATTGCTGTTGTATCCTGGGTTAAGACAGGGCATGAAAGACTAGAATTCATAAGAGTCCCAGATGGAAAAGCAAGAGATAAAGAAAGAAAATATGTCTGAAAATTTATCTGTAGAAATATCAGACTGAAACTTGTTGAAAGCCAAGAAAAAATCATCTATGCGAATTCAGGAATTACACAGCATCCAAAGGAGGTGGAATCCCAATAGACCTACCAGCAGCTGTATGATTCCAATCAACAAAGTTCACGAATATCACAGTGATTTAAAATGCACCTGGAGGAAACAACATAGTCACAAGGGAACCTCCAGAGGGGTTTCAGCTTATAACTCGGCAGCAATATTGCAGGACAGGGAGGAGTGCCAGGACACAGATCATATCCTGAATGGCCAAAGGCTGCCACCTAGGGTAGCCTATGCCACATGACCACCATTTCTAATAACGGCAGAGCTAGAGCAATCCACAGACCGGCAAATCATAAAAGAATTCAGCAGTTCAAAACTTCTTCTAAAAGGAAGGTTGAGAATACTCCCCGGAATAGAAAAGCAGCAAGATGAAATGGAAAGAAGAAAACCATTATTGGAAATGCAAGAAGAGCATGAGTGGCAAAGAAGAAACAAGAAGAAAGCAAGGAGGACATCAAAACCTTAAAGATTGGAGAGGGAAGCAGGAAATCATAGGTGATTGGAAGCACTCTCTTAAGTGAATCAGCTTATTTGACTCTCTGTTTGAAGCGAAAGGAGAGATGCATGTCCTGACGTGTTTGCAAAACAAGCGAGAAGCAGACCAACAAAGAATCAAACCAACAAACATGCACCAAAATGGTACGGTTGGCTGACATATACCATGGGAAACATGATTATTCAAAAGAAAATACTCAAGGTGATGTCAAGGATCATTCAGCACGCATCGACCCAGTATTGCGGCTTGCATGTAATCAGCACACTTGTATTCGGAAATCAGAGGCGTGCATTCATATTCGTAAATATAGATTCATAAGAGCATATCGGGACCTCACCCAAATGCCGATTTGGAATCCACTGGATTCCTAGTCCGTGATGTAGTCTTGTATGTCTTCCAACAGGATGAAGGAATGCCATATTCTACGCTACGTAGAGAAGAATTGTAAGAAGCCTATAACAAAGGCAAGTAGCTCTGCCAAAGTGTACTAAGAGCAAAAGAGACAGACAGTAAAGTGCACATTGGGGTTGGTTTCATTTCTTGGAAATTCAGCCCCCATGAAACCAATAGATCCATGTCCTGAGAGTGTGGGTTTTTCAGCAGAAATCATGCGACGCATATGTATTCCGGTTGTACGGATATTATAGGAACATAAGTCTCCTTTACTGGGTCTCTGTGTACTGTGAACTCTTAGAAAGTTTAAAGACGTGTGAAACCTTCAACTGAAAAGGGACACACTTCTCTCCATTGGTACTGTGCATACAGATCTGAACAAAAGGAAAGAGGGAAGAAGAAAGGCCCATGGGACACTAGTGGGCAGAACCACATTTACTTTAGGAACCTCTCGTCCGATGCAGCCCCTCCCCCAACACTGACAAGATGCAGCAGCCATTGGGGATGGCAGTTACCGGTTGGATTCCAGGTGGAATGTTGGTGTGTTCCACGAGGCTTGTTGTGGCTGTTGGATCCTAGGTAACCGGGCCGAGTTCTGTGGGTGGATCAGTGTGATGGAGGGGCTGCAGGCCTCTGTGGAGCTTGGCTTAGGTGTTTGGTCCGGGAAGCTGTGTAAGTTCGAGATACTTCTGCTGCCCAAAGACCTGAGTTCACAGGTCAGTTTCCAGAACCTGAAAGGGCAGACAGTGGAAGATCTGCCTGTCATCAGCTTACTGGTGAGGCTCCGAGGTACTTTCAGACTTGCCCAGTCCTGGTGAAGTCGACTTTAGGGGAGTCACGAAGAGAAGCTGGCCGAAAAGCTGGCTGCACGGATTGAGGAGAGATGCGAACACATGGATGAGAGATGTTCTGCTACAATGGAGAATACAGGCGTGGAGACAGCTGTAGAGGATACCAGGCTCAAAAGACATTCAGGAGACATATTGAACCTTGCTGATACTGGCAGAAACATACGGAGTGCCAACGTGGACTTGAGGAAGTTCCTCAATTCTCTTCTCCAAGAACGGGTCCAAGGTCCCTGACGTGTGCAAGAGAAGAGATGGCAGAGATGATCAAAACGCTCCTGTTCTTGAAAGAGGTCGTGAGAATCCACACGTCCCAAGGGGCCTTCCCAAGCCATTCAGACCAAAATTCACCAAGCCCAGGTAAGTCTTTTCCCAGGTTTGGGCCTAGCTAGCAAGCACTTGCCCTTCCCTCCCCTCCACTCACGCATCCATTTTGAAGGTTCAGTACCTGAGCGGCAATGAAGCCATTAGGAGAAGGGCAAGTCCCTCCTAGAATCAGAGTTCCTCCAGCTTCACACTCTGTGAACAACAGTGAACTCCTTAAAGGTCAAATAGTCTGGGTTGAAATAGATAGGAATTGAATACATAGCTCACACCTAGAAACGATGGCCTTCCGCTAGATTCAGCAAATGTTGTGTTTCTGTCTTCCCTGGGGTGAAGGGAGTGTGGTAAGTGAGGGGAATCTTTGACTGAACTTGAATCTGTATTAGGCCTCAGTTTTTCAAGACAGTATAGGTAAATAGTACAAGTCAGAAAGTGAAGTGTACTGTAAAAGTCGCCAATGACATTAAAGACACAGCTTATGTGGATCGTCTTTCACTTGAGTCAAGCCCCCGGGGGCACTATATCATGTGGGTGCAGACTTGGTTGCGTTAAATGGCTTTACCCAACATGATCGGAAGATTAACTGTTCTCATCACTGATAGAAGAACACCTGGTTCTCCATAGAAAAGCATAAGTGCAGCAGGGTTCTACTAGCTATAATGCCTCTAGGTGCTTTTGGATTCAAACCTAAATGTATATATTTGGTTTGTTTCCTCTTGTATTTTCCGAGAGAGGGATGTTACCCCTTGAAATGCCAACATTGGCCAGTCGGTGACAAATAGGACTAAAGGGCACCACATGCCCAAGTGTATCCAAGGTTGGGGGTTATTTCATGTTTCCAATAGTTATTTCATGGTTCCTGTTGGTCTCGGAGGCTTCAACAGGAAAGAGCTGACATGACCCCTTTAACAGTTTGGACTGCTAGTTTGCATTCTATCTGTCTAGGTTTTCCGTAGAGCTGACCAAATGTTACCAAAATTGACAAGTCTGGCTTCTAGGTCGATTTAGTGTGTTTCAAAAAATAACTTCATTTTCGTATAACTCCCAAAACATGGAAATGAATTCTGTTAAAATTCTTAAAGACTGCAAATGAGATATCAACACAATGTCAAAACAGGTTTCTTTGGACAACCCCTCCCACCACGGCTGTATAGAAACCAAGAGCTAAGCAAATATCACATTTCTGTGAAATGTATCTGGATAGTGTTGATTCATCGATGCCCAGTTGGCAGAGAAGAAGTGCAACCTGCACTCACGTGCTCCCTTGTACAGAGAAATGTAAAACTCCACTCACCCAGCCTTTGGCACAGGACACTTGCCGAAGAGAGGTCTGTTACTTCCAAAGACAGGATGAGGCCTCAGGACACCTGGAAGCAGGAGAAGGCAAAGCAGGGAATGGAAACCAGTGCAGGGTCTGACCAACAAGGGTGAAACCCTGTTTGACTTGGACGCACCCTCTCAAGCGGACAGGAGACATGAGATTGAAGGTGATGTGCTGAGATTTACAAGAGTGCACAGCAGATGCTTGGCTGACAGAACTCAAAGAAACCAGCGCAAAATATCCCCACAGTTGATTCTGAGACCAAGATCCGTGATGCCAAATTACAGTTAGCAGGAGCATCGGTAAGTGAGGTATAGGGCTACGGTTGATGGCATACGCTGAGTCTCAGGGATCTGGAGTGCGTTGTGGGATGTGGTGGGTCTAATCAAGAGAGCAAACCGAACAGTGTACCAATGATAAATCAACCACACTGGTCGCGCGGTTGAGATTACCGATATGTCCCATGGCCACACCCAGTGCATCTGCAGGACCAGGGACCAATTGGGCATTTTGCCAATAGAGCACGTGTGGGGCTGAATCAGAGCTATCGTGCATCTGGTCTGAGGGATCCAGGGGGCCTTGGGTTTGAAATCAGAATGAAAAGCCTTAGGATCTGCTACATTCATAACCTGGGCTGGGATTATGGTTTGGTTTGAGGCACAGGATGCGCAACAGCTCTGTGGTGGCCTTCGTGCACCCGTGCCACAAGGATGATAGGACAAGCTAGAGTGGTCCAAGTCCACAGCGTGAGAAGAGGAAGCATTTCCTTCAGCACTATCTCCCAAAATCGGATGCTACATTTTGGATGGCACCGGCACGGTACGGCAGCGAGGACACCAAGGTCGGTCTGCGGGATCATTCCAGCAGGCCCTGATGTGTGACATCCATGGATGTGCTTCCACTGGTGTTTCAGTAGACAGAGAAGCTCTGGGAAGAACTGCTTTCATTGGGACATTCCCGTGGCACTACAAAGCACAAGCGCACTCTCAGTTTGCTGTTTTGGAAACACTCCAAAATGACATAGAGAAGAATGCAGAGCTGACAACCTTTAGAATCCTCATTTCCACAAGAGACCGTGTCCTGCGCACTTTCAGAATTGTGAGATAAGCGTAATCATAATGAAGTTATGCTAATCGAAATAGTATGGGTTGTTCATCACAACAAATGCAACACCAGCAATTGGAGATATACCAGACAACACACACAGGAACAGAATATGGCATCAATGTCTAGGAGAAATTGTCCTCACAGAAATCCCTTGGAATTGCGTAGAGACAAGAGTCTAAAATTTTCACTTAACATAGCCCTAAAATTCTACATTAGATACCTGATATTACCTGACCAGTAGAGATGAAGAAGTACAGTAAAAGTAATACGAAGTACCATTTTCAGTTCCAAAGATATTGAAGGCCCAAAAGATAAGCTTTCAAACAACTAGACTGCAAAACGCTATGCAGTCCAAGTGTTGAAAATGGAGGTCAGGAAAACACTGAAGAAAAAAAGGGTCTCAGAATCACAAAAGGCAGAATACCAGAAAAGGGGAAGAGAAAGTCTAAAGACGAGCCAAAAGATATCAGAAAACTCAGTGGATGTGATAATATCAGGGCTAAAATTCAGTCCTTAGCAGACTAGATAATGCAGAGGGACGCGTGAATGACTGTGAAGACAGGGGAACAGAAATCCCTCGGTCAGATTCGGACATAGGAAAGCAAGTGCAAAACAATGAAAATATTGCTGTTGTATCCTGGGTTAAGACAGGGCATGAAAGACTAGAATTCATAAGAGTCCCAGATGGAAAAGTAAGAGATAAAGAAATAAAATATGTCTGAAAATTTATCTGTAGAAATATCAGACTGAAACTTGTTGAAAGCCAAGAAAAAATCATCTATGCGAATTCAGGAATTACACAGCATCCAAAGGAGGTGGAATCCCAATAGACCTACCAGCAGCTGTATGATTCCAATCAACAAAGTTCACGAATATCACAGTGATTTAAAATGCACCTGGAGGAAACAACATAGTCACAAGGGAACCTCCAGAGGGGTTTCAGCTTATAACTCGGCAGCAATATTGCAGGACAGGGAGGAGTGCCAGGACACAGACCATATCCTGAATGGCCAAAGGCTGCCACCTAGGGTAGCCTATGCCACATGACCACCATTTCTAATAACGGCAGAGCTAGAGCAATCCACAGACCGGCAAATCATAAAAGAATTCAGCAGTTCAAAACTTCTTCTAAAAGGAAGGTTGAGAATACTCCCCGGAAAAGAAAAGCAGCAAGATGAAATGGAAAGAAGAAAACCATTATTGGAAATGCAAGAAGAGCATGAGTGGCAAAGAAGAAACAAGAAGAAGGCAAGGAGGACATCAAAACCTTAAAGATTGGAGAGGGAAGCAGGAAATCATAGGTGATTGGAAGCACTCTCTTAAGTGAATCAGCTTATTTGACTCTCTGTTTGAAGCGAAAGGAGAGATGCATGTCCTGACGTGTTTGCAAAACAAGCGAGAAGCAGACCAACAAAGAATCAAACCAACAAACATGCACCAAAATGGTACGGTTGGCTGACATATACCATGGGAAACATGATTATTCAAAAGAAAATACTCAAGGTGATGTCAAGGATCATTCAGCACGCATCGACCCAGTATTGCGGCTTGCATGTACTCAGCACACTTGTATTCGGAAATCAGAGGCGTGCATTCATATTCGTAAATATAGATTCATAAGAGCATATCGGGACCTCACCCAAATGCCGATTTGGAATCCAATGGATTCCTAGTCCGTGATGTAGTCTTGTATGTCTTCCAACAGGATGAAGGAATGCCATATTCTACGCTACGTAGAGAAGAATTGTAAGAAGCCTATAACAAAGGCAAGTAGCTCTGCCAAAGTGTACTAAGAGCAAAAGAGACAGACAGTAAAGTGCACATTGGGGTTGGTTTCATTTCTTGGACATTCAGCCCCCATGAAACCAATAGATCCATGTCCTGAGAGTGTGGGTTTTTCAGCAGAAATCATGCGACGCATATGTATTCCGGTTGTACGGATATTATAGGAACATAAGTCTCCTTTACTGTGTCTCTGTGTACTGTGAACTCTTAGGAAGTTTAAAGACGTGTGAAAACTTCAACTGAAAAGGGACACACTTCTCTCCATTGGTACTGTGCATACAGATCTGAACAAAAGGAAAGAGGGAAGAAGAAAGGCCCATGGGACGCTAGTGGGCAGAACCACATTTACTTTAGGAACCTCTCGTCGGATGCAGCCCCTCCCCCAACACTGACAAGATGCAGCAGCCATTGGGGATGGCAGTTACCGGTTGGATTCCAGGTGGAATGTTGGTGTGTTCCACGAGGCTTGTTGTGGCTGTTGGATCCTAGGTAACCGGGCCGAGTTCTGTGGGTGGATCAGTGTGATGGAGGGGCTGCAGGCCTCTGTGGAGCTTGGCTTAGGTGTTTGGTCCGGGAAGCTGTGTAAGTTCGAGATACTTCTGCTGCCCAAAGACCTGAGTTCACAGGTCAGTTTCCAGAACCTGAAAGGGCAGACAGTGGAAGATCTGCCTGTCATCAGCTTACTGGTGAGGCTCTGAGGTACTTTCAGACTTGCCCAGTCCTGGTGAAGTCGACTTTAGGGGAGTCACGAAGAGAAGCTGGCCGAAAAGCTGGCTGCACGGATTGAGGAGAGATGCGAACACATGGATGAGAGATGTTCTGCTACAATGGAGAATACAGGCGTGGAGACAGCTGTAGAGGATACCAGGCTCAAAAGACATTCAGGAGACATATTGAACCTCGCTGATACTGGCAGAAACATACGGAGTGCCAACGTGGACTTGAGGAAGTTCCTCAATTCTCTTCTCCAAGAACGGGTCCAAGGTCCCTGACGTGTGCAAGAGAAGAGATGGCAGAGATGATCAAAACGCTCCTGTTCTTGGAAGAGGTCGTGAGAATCCACACGTCCCAAGGGGCCTTCCCAAGCCATTCAGACCAAAATTCACCAAGCCCAGGTAAGCCTTTTCCCAGGTTTGGGCCTAGCTAGCAAGCACTTGCCCTTCCCTCCCCTCCACTCACGCATCCATTTTGAAGGTTCAGTACCTGAGCGGCAATGAAGCCATTAGGAGAAGGGCAAGTCCCTCCTAGAATCAGAGTTCCTACAGCTTCACACTCTGTGAACAACAGTGAACTCCTTAAAGGTCAAATAGTCTCGGCTGAAATAGATAGGGATTGAATACATAGCTCACACCTAGAAACGATGGCCTTCCGCTAGATTCAGCAAATGTTGTGTTTCTGTCTTCCCTGGGGTGAAGGGAGTGTGGTAAGTGAGGGGAATTTTGACTGAACTTGAATCTGTATTAGGCCTCAGTTTTTCAAGACAGTATAGGTAAATAGTACAAGTCAGAAAGTGAAGTGTACTGTAAAAGTCGACAATGACATTAAAGACACAGCTTATGTGGATCGTCTTTCACTTGAGTCAAGCCCCCGGGGGCACTATATCATGTGGGTGCAGTCTTGGTTGCGTTAAATGGCTTTACCCAACATGATCGGAAGATTAACTGTTCTCATCACTGATAGAAGAACACCTGGTTCTCCATAGACAAGCATAAGTGCAACAGGGTTCTCCTAGCTATAATGCCTCTAGGTGCTTTTGGATTCAAACCTAAATGTATATATTTGGTTTGTTTCCTCTTGTATTTTCCGAGAGAGGGATGTTACCCCTTGAAATGCCAACATTGGCCAGTCGGTGACAAATAGGTCTAAAGGGCACCACATGCCCAAGTGTATCCAAGGTTGGGGGTTATTTCATGTTTCCAATAGTTATTTCATGGTTCCTGTTGGTCTCGGAGGCTTCAACCGTAAAGAGCTGACATGACCCCTTTAACAGTTTGGACTGCTAGTTTGCATTCTATCAGTCTAGGTTTTCCGTAGAGCTGACAAAATGTTACCAAAATTGACAAGTCTGGCTTCTAGGTCGATTTAGTGTGTTTCAAAAAATAACTTCATTTTCGTATAACTCCCAAAACATGGAAATGAATTCTGTTAAAATTCTTAAAGACTGCAAATGAGATATCAACACAATGTCAAAACAGGTTTCTTTGGACAACCCCTCACACCACGGTTATATAGAAACCAAGAGCTAAGCAAATATCACATTTCTGTGAAATGTATCTGGATAGTGTTGATTCATCGATGCCCAGTTGGAAGAGAAGAAGTGCAACCTGCACTCACGCGCTCCCTTGTACAGAGAAATGTAAAACTCCACTCACCCAGCCTTTGTCACAGGACACTTGCCGAAGAGAGGTCTGTTACTTCCAAAGACAGGATGAGGCCTCAGGACACCTGGAAGCAGGAGAAGGCAAAGCAGGGAATGGAAACCAGTGCAGGGTCTGACCAACAAGGGTGAAACCCTGTTTGACTTGGACGCACCCTCTCAAGCGGACAGGAGACATGAGATTGAAGGTGATGTGCTGAGATTTACAAGAGTGCACAGCAGATGCTTGGCTGACAGAACTCAAAGAAACCAGCGCAAAATATCCCCACAGTTGATTCTGAGACCAAGATCCGTGATGCCAAATTACAGATAGCAGGAGCATCGGTAAGTGAGGTATAGGGCTACGGTTGATGGCATACGCTGAGTCTCAGGGATCTGGAGTGCGTTGTGGGATGTGGTGGGTCTAATCAAGAGAGCAAACCGAACAGTGTACCAATGATAAATCAACCACACTGGTCGCGCGGTTGAGATTACCGATATGTCCCATGGCCACACCCAGTGCATATGCAGGACCAGGGACCAATTGGGCATTTTGCCAATAGAGCACGTGTGGGGCTGAATCAGAGCTATCGTGCATCTGGTCTGAGGGATCCAGGGGGCCTTGGGTTTGAAATCAGAATGAAAAGCCTTAGGATCTGCTACATTCAAAACCTGGGCTGGGATTATGGTTTGGTTTGAGGCACAGGATGCGCAACAGCTCTGTGGTGGCCTTCGTGCACCCGTGCCACAAGGATGATAGGACAAGGTAGAGTGGTCCAAGTCCACAGCGTGAGAAGAGGAAGCATTTCCTTCAGTACTATCTCCCAAAATCGGATGCTACATTTTGGATGGCACCGGCACGGTACGGCAGCGAGGACACCAAGGTAGGTCTGCGGGATCATTCCAGCAGGCCCTGATGTGTGACATCCATGGATGTGCTTCCACTGGTGTTTCAGTAGACAGAGAAGCTCTGGGAAGAACTGCTTTCATTGGGACATTCCCGTGGCACTGCAAAGCACAAGCGCACTCTCAGTTTGCTGTTTTGGAAACACTCCAAAATGACATAGAGAAGAATGCAGAGCTGAGAACCTTTAGAATCCTCATTTCCACAAGAGACCGTGTCCTGCGCACTTTCAGAATTGTGAGATAAGCGTAATCATAATGAAGTTATGCTAATCGAAATAGTATGGGTTGTTCATCACAACAAATGCAACACCAGCAATTGGAGATATACCAGACAACACACACAGGAACAGAATATGGCATCAATGTCTAGGAGAAATTGTCCTCACAAAAATCCCTTGGAATTGCGTAGAGACAAGAGTCTAAAATTTTCACTTAACATAGCCCTAAAATTCTACATTAGATACCTGATATTACCTGACCAGTAGAGATGAAGTAGTACAGTAAAAGAAATACGAAGTACCATTTTCAGTTCCAAAGATATTGAAGGCCCAAAAGATAAGCTTTCAAACAACTAGACTGCAAAACGCTATGCAGTCCAAGTGTTGAAAATGGAGGTCAGGAAAACACTGAAGAACAAAAGGGTCTCAGAATCACAAAAGGCAGAATACCAGAAAAGGGGAAGAGAAAGTCTAAAGACGAGCCAAAAGATATCAGAAAACTCAGTGGATGTGATAATATCAGGGCTAAAATTCAGTCCTTAGCAGACTAGATATTGCAGAGGGACGCGTGAATGACTGTGAAGACAGGGGAACAGAAATCCCTCGGTCAGAATCGGACATAGGAAAGCAAGTGCAAAACAATGAAAATATTGCTGTTGTATCCTGGGTTAAGACAGGGCATGAAAGACTAGAATTCATAAGAGTCCCAGATGGAAAAGCAAGAGATAAAGAAATAAAATATGTCTGAAAATTTATCTGTAGAAATATCAGACTGAAACATGTTGAAAGCCAAGAAAAAATCATCTATGCGAATTCAGGAATTACACAGCATCCAAAGGAGGTGGAATCCCAATAGACCTACCAGCAGCTGTATGATTCCAATCAACAAAGTTCACGAATATCACAGTGATTTAAAATGCACCTGGAGGAAACAACATAGTCACAAGGGAACCTCCAGAGGGGTTTCAGCTTATAACTCGGCAGCAATATTGCAGGACAGGGAGGAGTGCGAGGACACAGACCATATCCTGAATGGCCAAAGGCTGCCACCTAGGGTAGCCTATGCCACATGACCACCATTTCTAATAACGACAGAGCTAGAGCAATCCACAGACCGGCAAATCATAAAAGAATTCAGCAGTTCAAAACTTCTTCTAAAAGGAAGGTTGAGAATACTCCCCGGAATAGAAAAGCAGCAAGATGAAATGGAAAGAAGAAAACCATTATTGGAAATGCAAGAAGAGCATGAGTGGCAAAGAAGAAACAAGAAGAAGGCAAGGAGGACATCAAAACCTTAAAGATTGGAGAGGGAAGCAGGAAATCATAGGTGATTGGAAGCACTCTCTTAAGTGAATCAGCTTATTTGACTCTCTGTTTGAAGCGAAAGGAGTGATGCATGTCCTGACGTGTTTGCAAAACAAGCGAGAAGCAGACCAACAAAGAATCAAACCAACAAACATGCACCAAAATGGTACGGTTGGCTGACATATACCATGGGAAACATGATTATTCAAAAGAAAATACTCAAGGTGATGTCAAGGATCATTCAGCACGCATCGACCCAGTATTGCGGCTTGCATGTACTCAGCACACTTGTATTCGGAAATCAGAGGCGTGCATTCATATTCGTAAATATAGATTCATAAGAGCATATCGTGACCTCACCCAAATGCCGATTTGGAATCCACTGGATTCCTAGTCCGTGATGTAGTCTTGTATGTCTTCCAACAGGATGAAGGAATGCCATATTCTACGCTACGTAGAGAAGAATTGTAAGAAGCCTATAACAAAGGCAAGTAGCTCTGCCAAAGTGTACTAAGAGCAAAAGAGACAGACAGTAAAGTGCACATTGGGGTTGGTTTCATTTCTTGGAAATTCAGCCCCCATGAAACCAATAGATCCATGTCCTGAGAGTGTGGGTTTTTCAGCAGAAATCATGCGATGCATATGTATTCCGGTTGTACGGATATTATAGGAACATAAGTCTCCTTTACTGGGTCTCTGTGTACTGTGAACTCTTAGAAAGTTTAAAGACGTGTGAAACCTTCAACTGAAAAGCGACACACTTCTTTCCATTGGTACTGTTCATACAAATCTGAACAAAAGGAAAGAGGGAAGAAGAAAGGCCCATGGGACGCTAGTGGGCAGAACCACATTTACTTTAGGAACCTCTCTTCGGATGCAGCCCCTCCCCCAACACTGACAAGATGCAGCAGCCATTGGGGATGGCAGTTACCGGTTGGATTCCAGGTGGAATGTTGGTGTGTTCCATGAGGCTTGTTGTGGCTGTTGGATCCTAGGTAACCGGGCCGAGTTCTGTGGGTGGATCAGTGTGATGGAGGGGCTGCAGGCCTCTGTGGAGCTTGGCTTAGGTGTTTGGTCCGGGAAGCTGTGTAAGTTCGAGATACTTCTGCTGCCCAAAGACCTGAGTTCACAGGTCAGTTTCCAGAACCTGAAAGGGCAGACAGTGGAAGATCTGCCTGTCATCAGCTTACTGGTGAGGCTCCGAGGTACTTTCAGACTTGCCCAGTCCTGGTGAAGTCGACTTTAGGGGAGTCACGAAGAGAAGCTGGCCGAAAAGCTGGCTGCACGGATTGAGGAGAGATGCGAACACATGGATGAGAGATGTTCTGCTACAATGGAGAATACAGGCGTGGAGACAGCTGTAGAGGATACCAGGCTCAAAAGACATTCAGGAGACATATTGAACCTCGCTGATACTGGCAGAAACATACGGAGTGCCAACGTGGACTTGAGGAAGTTCCTCAATTCTCTTCTCCAAGAACGGGTCCAAGGTCCCTGACGTGTGCAAGAGAAGAGATGGCAGAGATGATCAAAACGCTCCTGTTCTTGGAAGAGGTCGTGAGAATCCACACGTCATAAGGGGCCTTCCCAAGCCATTCAGACCAAAATTCACCAAGCCCAGGAAAGCCTTTTCCCAGGTTTGGGCCTAGCTAGCAAGCGCTTGCCCTTCCCTCCCCTCCACTCACGCATCCATTTTGAAGGTTCAGTACCTGAGCGGCAATGAAGCCATTAGGAGAAGGGCAAGTCCCTCCAAGAATCAGAGTTCCTCCAGCTTCACACTCTGTGAACAACAGTGAACTCCTTAAAGGTCAAATAGTCTGGGCTGAAATAGATAGGGATTGAATACATAGCTCACACCTAGAAACGATGGCCTTCTGCTAGATTCAGCAAATGTTGTGTTTATGTCTTCCCTGGGGTGAAGGGAGTGTGGTAAGTGAGGGTAATCTTTGACTGAACTTGAATCTGTATTAGGCCTCAGTTTTTCAAGACAGTATAGGTAAATAGTACAAGTCAGAAAGTGAAGTGTACTGTAAAAGTCGCCAATGACATTAAAGACACAGCTTATGTGGATCGTCTTTCACTTGAGTCAAGCCCCCGGGGGCACTATATCATGTGGGTGCAGACTTGGTTGCGTTAAATGGCTTTACCCAACATGATCGGAAGATTAACTGTTCTCATCACTGATAGAAGAACACCTGGTTCTCCATAGACAAGCATTAGTGCAGCATGGTTCTCCTAGCTATAATGCCTCTAGGTGCTTTTGGATTCAAACCTAAATGTATATATTTGGTTTGTTTCCTCTTATATTTTCCGAGAGAGGGATGTTACCCCTTGAAATGCCAACATTGGCCAGTCGGTGACAAATAGGACTAAAGGGCACCACATGCCCAAGTGTATCCAAGGTTGGGGGTTATTTCATGTTTCCAATAGTTATTTCATGGTTCCTGTTGGTCTCGGAAGCTTCAACCGTAAAGAGCTGACATGACCCCTTTAACAGTTTGGACTGCTAGTTTGCATTCTATCAGTCTAGGTTTTCCGTAGAGCTGACAAAATGTTACCAAAATTGACAAGTCTGGCTTCTAGGTCGATTTAGTGTGTTTCAAAAAATAACTTCATTTTCGTATAACTCCCAAAACATGGAAATGAATTCTGTTAAAATTCTTAAAGACTGCAAATGAGATATCAACACAATGTCAAAACAGGTTTCTTTGGACAACCCCTCCCACCACGGCTGTATAGAAACCAAGAGCTAAGCAAATATCACAGTTCTCTGAAATGTATCTGGATAGTGTTGATTCATCGATGCCCAGTTGGCAGAGAAGAAGTGCAACCTGCACTCACGCGCTCCCTTGTACAGAGAAATGTAAAACTCCACTCACCCAGCCTTTGGCACAGGACACTTGCCGAAGAGAGGTCTGTTACTTCCAAAGACAGGATGAGGCCTCAGGACACCTGGAAGCAGGAGAAGGCAAAGCAGGGAATGGAAACCAGTGCAGGGTCTGACCAACAAGGGTGAAACCCTGTTTGACTTGGACGCACCCTCTCAAGCGGACAGGAGACATGAGATTGAAGGTGATGTGCTGAGATTTACAAGAGTGCACAGCAGATGCTTGGCTGACAGAACTCAAAGAAACCAGCGCAAAATATCCCCACAGTTGATTCTGAGACCAAGATCCGTGATGCCAAATTACAGTTAGCAGGAGCATCGGTAAGTGAGGTATAGGGCTACGGTTGATGGCATACGCTGAGTCTCAGGGATCTGGAGTGCGTTCTGAGATGTGGTGGGTCTAATCAAGAGAGCAAAACGAACAGTGTACCAATGATAAATCAACCACACTCTTCGCGCGGTTGAGATTACCGATATGTCCCATGGCCACACCCAGTGCATCTGCAGGACCAGGGTCCAATTGGGCATTTTGCCAATAGAGCACGTGTGGGGCTGAATCAGAGCTATCGTGCATCTGGTCTGAGGGAACCAGGGGGCCTTGGGTTTGAAATCAGAATGAAAAGCCTTAGGATCTGCTACATTCATAACCTGGGCTGGGATTATGGTTTGGTTTGAGGCACAGGATGCGCAACAGCTCTGTGGTGGCCTTCGTGCACCCGTGCCACAAGGATGATAGGACAAGCTAGAGTGGTCCAAGTCCACAGCGTGAGAAGAGGAAGCATTTCCTTCAGCACTATCTCCCAAAATCGGATGCTACATTTTGGATGGCACCGGCACGGTACGGCAGCGAGGACACCAAGGTCGGTCTGCGGGATCATTCCAGCAGGCCCTGATGTGTGACATCCATGGATGTGCTTCCACTGGTGTTTCAGTAGACAGAGAAGCTCTGGGAAGAACTGCTTTCATTGGGACATTCCCGTGGCACTACAAAGCACAAGCGCACTCTCAGTTTGCTGTTTTGGAAACACTCCAAAATGACATAGAGAAGAATGCAGAGCTGAGAACCTTTAGAATCCTCATTTCCTCAAGAGACCGTGTCCTGCGCACTTTCAGAATTGTGAGATAAGCGTAATCATAATGAAGTTATGCTAATCGAAATAGTATGGGTTGTTCATCACAACAAATGCAACACCAGCAATTGGAGATATACCAGACAACACACACAGGAACAGAATATGGCATCAATGTCTAGGAGAAATTGTCCTCACAGAAATCCCTTGGAATTGCGTAGAGACAAGAGTCTAAAATTTTCACTTAACATAGCCCTAAAATTCTACATTAGATACCTGATATTACCTGACCAGTAGAGATGAAGAAGTACAGTAAAAGAAATACGAAGTACCATTTTCAGTTCCAAAGATATTGAAGGCCCAAAAGATAAGCTTTCAAACAACTAGACTGCAAAACGCTATGCAGTCCAAGTGTTGAAAATGGAGGTCAGGAAAACACTGAAGAACAAAAGGGTCTCAGAATCACAAAAGGCAGAATACCAGAAAAGGGGAAGAGAAAGTCTAAAGACGAGCCAAAAGATATCAGAAAACTCATTGGATGTGATAATATCAGGGCTAAAATTCAGTCCTTAGCAGACTAGATAATGCAGAGGGACGCGTGAATGACTGTGAAGACAGGGGAACAGAAATCCCTCGGTCAGATTCGGACATAGGAAAGCAAGTGCAAAACAATGAAAATATTGCTGTTGTATCCTGGGTTAAGACAGGGCATGAAAGACTAGAAATCATAAGAGTCCCAGATGGAAAAGCAAGAGATAAAGAAATAAAATATGTCTGAAAATTTATCTGTAGAAATATCAGACTGAAACTTGTTGAAAACCAAGAAAAAATCATCTATGCGAATTCAGGAATTACACAGCATCCAAAGGAGGTGGAATCCCAATAGACCTACCAGCAGCTGTATGATTCCAATCAACAAAGTTCACGAATATCACAGTGATTTAAAATGCACCTGGAGGAAACAACATAGTCACAAGGGAACCTCCAGAGGGGTTTCAGCTTATAACTCGGCAGCAATATTGCAGGACAGGGAGGAGTGCCAGGACACAGACCATATCCTGAATGGCCAAATGCTGCCACCTAGGGTAGCCTATGCCACATGACCACCATTTCTAATAACGGCAGAGCTAGAGCAATCCACAGACCGGCAAATCATAAAAGAATTCAGCAGTTCAAAACTTCTTCTAAAAGGAAGGTTGAGAATACTCCCCGGAAAAGAAAAGCAGCAAGATGAAATGGAAAGAAGAAAACCATTATTGGAAATGCAAGAAGAGCATGAGTGGCAAAGAAGAAACAAGAAGAAGGCAAGGAGGACATCAAAACCTTAAAGATTGGAGAGGGAAGCAGGAAATCATAGGTGATTGGAAGCCCTCTCTTAAGTGAATCAGCTTATTTGACTCTCTGTTTGAAGCGAAAGGAGAGATGCATGTCCTGACGTGTTTGCAAAACAAGCGAGAAGCAGACCAACAAAGAATCAAACCAACAAACATGCACCAAAATGGTACGGTTGGCTGACATATACCATGGGAAACATGATTATTCAAAAGAAAATACTCAAGGTGATGTCAAGGATCATTCAGCACGCATCGACCCAGTATTGCGGCTTGCATGTACTCAGCACACTTGTATTCGGAAATCAGAGGCGTGCATTCATATTCGTAAATATAGATTCATAAGAGCATATCGGGACCTCACCCAAATGCCGATTTGGAATCCAATGGATTCCTAGTCCGTGATGTAGTCTTGTATGTCTTCCAACAGGATGAAGGAATGCCATATTCTACGCTACGTAGAGAAGAATTGTAAGAAGCCTATAACAAAGGCAAGTAGCTCTGCCAAAGTGTACTAAGAGCAAAAGAGACAGACAGTAAAGTGCACATTGGGGTTGGTTTCATTTCTTGGAAATTCAGCCCCCATGAAACCAATAGATCCATGTCCTGAGAGTGTGGGTTTTTCAGCAGAAATCATGCGACGCATATGTATTCCGGTTGTACGGATATTATAGGAACATAAGTCTCCTTTACTGGGTCTCTGTGTACTGTGAACTCTTAGGAAGTTTAAAGACGTGTGAAAACTTCAACTGAAAAGGGACACACTTCTCTCCATTGGTACTGTGCATACAGATCTGAACAAAAGGAAAGAGGGAAGAAGAAAGGCCCATGGGACGCTAGTGGGCAGAACCACATTTACTTTGGGAACCTCTCGTCGGATGCAGCCCCTCCCCCAACACTGACAAGATGCAGCAGCCATTGGGGATGGCAGTTACCGGTTGGATTCCAGGTGGAATGTTGGTGTGTTCCACGAGGCTTGTTGTGGCTGTTGGATCCTAGGTAACCGGGCCGAGTTCTGTGGGTGGATCAGTGTGATGGAGGGGCTGCAGGCCTCTGTGGAGCTTGGCTTTGGTGTTTGGTCCGGGAAGCTGTGTAAGTTCGAGATACTTCTGCTGCCCAAAGACCTGAGTTCACAGGTCAGTTTCCAGAACCTGAAAGGGCAGACAGTGGAAGATCTGCCTGTCATCAGCTTACTGGTGAGGCTCCGAGGTACTTTCAGACTTGCCCAGTCCTGGTGAAGTCGACTTTAGGGGAGTCACGAAGAGAAGCTGGCCGAAAAGCTGGCTGCACGCATTGAGGAGAGATGCGAACACATGGATGAGAGATGTTCTGCTACAATGGAGAATACAGGCGTGGAGACAGCTGTAGAGGATACCAGGCTCAAAAGACATTCAGGAGACATATTGAACCTCGCTGATACTGGCAGAAACATACGGAGTGCCAACGTGGACTTGAGGAAGTTCCTCAATTCTCTTCTCCAGGAACGGGTCCAAGGTACCTGACGTGTGCAAGAGAAGAGATGGCAGAGATGATCAAAACGCTCCTGTTCTTGGAAGAGGTCGTGAGAATCCACACGTCCCAAGGGGCCTTCCCAAGCCATTCAGACCAAAATTCACCAAGACCAGGTAAGCCTTTTCCCAGGTTTGGGCCTAGCTAGCAAGCACTTGCCCTTCCCTCCCCTCCACTCACGCATCCATTTTGAAGGTTCAGTACCTGAGCGGCAATGAAGCCATTAGGGGAAGGGCAAGTCCCTCCTAGAATCAGAATTCCTACAGCTTCACACTCTGTGAACAACAGTGAACTCCTTAAAGTTCAAATAGTCTCGGCTGAAATAGATAGGGATTGAATACATAGCTCACACCTAGAAACGATGGCCTTCCGCTAGATTCAGCAAATGTTTTGTTTATGTCTTCCCTGGGGTGAAGGGAGTGTGGTAAGTGAGGGGAATCTTTGACTGAACTTGAATCTGTATTAGGCCTCAGTTTTTCAAGACAGTATAGGTAAATAGTACAAGTCAGAAAGTGAAGTGTACTGTAAAAGTCGCCAATGACATTAAAGACACAGCTTATGTGGATCGTCTTTCACTTGAGTCAAGCCCCCGGGGGCACTATATCATGTGGGTGCAGTCTTGGTTGCGTTAAATGGCTTTACCCAACATGATCGGAAGATTAACTGTTCTCATCACTGATAGAAGAACACCTGGTTCTCCATAGACAAGCATAAGTGCAACAGGGTTCTCCTAGCTATAATGCCTCTAGGTGCTTTTGGATTCAAACCTAAATGTATATATTTGGTTTGTTTCCTCTTGTATTTTCCTAGAGAGGGATGTTACCCCTTGAAATGCCAACATTGGCCAGTCGGTGACAAATAGGACTAAAGGGCACCACATGCCCAAGTGTATCCAAGGTTGGGGGTTATTTCATGTTTCCAATAGTTATTTCATGGTTCCTGTTGGTCTCGGAAGCTTCAACCGTAAAGAGCTGACATGACCCCTTTAACAGTTTGGACTGCTAGTTTGCATTCTATCAGTCTAGGTTTTCCGTAGAGCTGACAAAATGTTACCAAAATTGACAAGTCTGGCTTCTAGGTCGATTTAGTGTGTTTCAAAAAATAACTTCATTTTCGTATAACTCCCAAAACATGGAAATGAATTCTGTTAAAATTCTTAAAGACTGCAAATGAGATATCAACACAATGTCAAAACAGGTTTCTTTGGACAACCCCTCCCACCACGGCTGTATAGAAACCAAGAGCTAAGCAAATATCACAGTTCTCTGAAATGTATCTGGATAGTGTTGATTCATCGATGCCCAGTTGGCAGAGAAGAAGTGCAACCTGCACTCACGCGCTCCCTTGTACAGAGAAATGTAAAACTCCACTCACCCAGCCTTTGGCACAGGACACTTGCCGAAGAGAGGTCTGTTACTTCCAAAGACAGGATGAGGCCTCAGGACACCTGGAAGCAGGAGAAGGCAAAGCAGGGAATGGAAACCAGTGCAGGGTCTGACCAACAAGGGTGAAACCCTGTTTGACTTGGACGCACCCTCTCAAGCGGACAGGAGACATGAGATTGAAGGTGATGTGCTGAGATTTACAAGAGTGCACAGCAGATGCTTGGCTGACAGAACTCAAAGAAACCAGCGCAAAATATCCCCACAGTTGATTCTGAGACCAAGATCCGTGATGCCAAATTACAGTTAGCAGGAGCATCGGTAAGTGAGGTATAGGGCTACGGTTGATGGCATACGCTGAGTCTCAGGGATCTGGAGTGCGTTCTGAGATGTGGTGGGTCTAATCAAGAGAGCAAAACGAACAGTGTACCAATGATAAATCAACCACACTCTTCGCGCGGTTGAGATTACCGATATGTCCCATGGCCACACCCAGTGCATCTGCAGGACCAGGGTCCAATTGGGCATTTTGCCAATAGAGCACGTGTGGGGCTGAATCAGAGCTATCGTGCATCTGGTCTGAGGGATCCAGGGGGCCTTGGGTTTGAAATCAGAATGAAAAGCCTTAGGATCTGCTACATTCATAACCTGGGCTGGGATTATGGTTTGGTTTGAGGCACAGGATGCGCAACAGCTCTGTGGTGGCCTTCGTGCACACGTGCCACAAGGATGATAGGACAAGCTAGAGTGGTCCAAGTCCACAGCGTGAGAAGAGGAAGCATTTCCTTCAGCACTATCTCCCAAAATCGGATGCTACATTTTGGATGGCACCGGCACGGTACGGCAGCGAGGACACCAAGGTCGGTCTGCGGGATCATTCCAGCAGGCCCTGATGTGTGACATCCATGGATGTGCTTCCACTGGTGTTTCAGTAGACAGAGAAGCTCTGGGAAGAACTGCTTTCATTGGGACATTCCCGTGGCACTACAAAGCACAAGCGCACTCTCAGTTTGCTGTTTTGGAAACACTCCAAAATGACATAGAGAAGAATGCAGAGCTGAGAACCTTTAGAATCCTCATTTCCTCAAGAGACCGTGTCCTGCGCACTTTCAGAATTGTGAGATAAGCGTAATCATAATGAAGTTATGCTAATCGAAATAGTATGGGTTGTTCATCACAACAAATGCAACACCAGCAATTGGAGATATACCAGACAACACACACAGGAACAGAATATGGCATCAATGTCTAGGAGAAATTGTCCTCACAGAAATCCCTTGGAATTGCGTAGAGACAAGAGTCTAAAATTTTCACTTAACATAGCCCTAAAATTCTACATTAGATACCTGATATTACCTGACCAGTAGAGATGAAGAAGTACAGTAAAAGAAATACGAAGTACCATTTTCAGTTCCAAAGATATTGAAGGCCCAAAAGATAAGCTTTCAAACAACTAGACTGCAAAACGCTATGCAGTCCAAGTGTTGAAAATGGAGGTCAGGAAAACACTGAAGAACAAAAGGGTCTCAGAATCACAAAAGGCAGAATACCAGAAAAGGGGAAGAGAAAGTCTAAAGACGAGCCAAAAGATATCAGAAAACTCATTGGATGTGATAATATCAGGGCTAAAATTCAGTCCTTAGCAGACTAGATAATGCAGAGGGACGCGTGAATGACTGTGAAGACAGGGGAACAGAAATCCCTCGGTCAGATTCGGACATAGGAAAGCAAGTGCAAAACAATGAAAATATTGCTGTTGTATCCTGGGTTAAGACAGGGCATGAAAGACTAGAAATCATAAGAGTCCCAGATGGAAAAGCAAGAGATAAAGAAATAAAATATGTCTGAAAATTTATCTGTAGAAATATCAGACTGAAACTTGTTGAAAACCAAGAAAAAATCATCTATGCGAATTCAGGAATTACACAGCATCCAAAGGAGGTGGAATCCCAATAGACCTACCAGCAGCTGTATGATTCCAATCAACAAAGTTCACGAATATCACAGTGATTTAAAATGCACCTGGAGGAAACAACATAGTCACAAGGGAACCTCCAGAGGGGTTTCAGCTTATAACTCGGCAGCAATATTGCAGGACAGGGAGGAGTGCCAGGACACAGACCATATCCTGAATGGCCAAAGGCTGCCACCTAGTGTAGCCTATGCCACATGACCACCATTTCTAATAACGGCAGAGCTAGAGCAATCCACAGACCGGCAAATCATAAAAGAATTCAGCAGTTCAAAACTTCTTCTAAAAGGAAGGTTGAGAATACTCCCCGGAAAAGAAAAGCAGCAAGATGAAATGGAAAGAAGAAAACCATTATTGGAAATGCAAGAAGAGCATGAGTGGCAAAGAAGAAACAAGAAGAAGGCAAGGAGGACATCAAAACCTTAAAGATTGGAGAGGGAAGCAGGAAATCATAGGTGATTGGAAGCCCTCTCTTAAGTGAATCAGCTTATTTGACTCTCTGTTTGAAGCGAAAGGAGAGATGCATGTCCTGACGTGTTTGCAAAACAAGCGAGAAGCAGACCAACAAAGAATCAAACCAACAAACATGCACCAAAATGGTACGGTTGGCTGACATATACCATGGGAAACATGATTATTCAAAAGAAAATACTCAAGGTGATGTCAAGGATCATTCAGCACGCATCGACCCAGTATTGCGGCTTGCATGTACTCAGCACACTTGTATTCGGAAATCAGAGGCGTGCATTCATATTCGTAAATATAGATTCATAAGAGCATATCGGGACCTCACCCAAATGCCGATTTGGAATCCAATGGATTCCTAGTCCGTGATGTAGTCTTGTATGTCTTCCAACAGGATGAAGGAATGCCATATTCTACGCTACGTAGAGAAGAATTGTAAGAAGCCTATAACAAAGGCAAGTAGCTCTGCCAAAGTGTACTAAGAGCAAAAGAGACAGACAGTAAAGTGCACATTGGGGTTGGTTTCATTTCTTGGAAATTCAGCCCCCATGAAACCAATAGATCCATGTCCTGAGAGTGTGGGTTTTTCAGCAGAAATCATGCGACGCATATGTATTCCGGTTGTACGGATATTATAGGAACATAAGTCTCCTTTACTGGGTCTCTGTGTACTGTGAACTCTTAGGAAGTTTAAAGACGTGTGAAAACTTCAACTGAAAAGGGACACACTTCTCTCCATTGGTACTGTGCATACAGATCTGAACAAAAGGAAAGAGGGAAGAAGAAAGGCCCATGGGACGCTAGTGGGCAGAACCACATTTACTTTGGGAACCTCTCGTCGGATGCAGCCCCTCCCCCAACACTGACAAGATGCAGCAGCCATTGGGGATGGCAGTTACCGGTTGGATTACAGGTGGAATGTTGGTGTGTTCCACGAGGCTTGTTGTGGCTGTTGGATCCTAGGTAACCGGGCCGAGTTCTGTGGGTGGATCAGTGTGATGGAGGGGCTGCAGGCCTCTGTGGAGCTTGGCTTTGGTGTTTGGTCCGGGAAGCTGTGTAAGTTCGAGATACTTCTGCTGCCCAAAGACCTGAGTTCACAGGTCAGTTTCCAGAACCTGAAAGGGCAGACAGTGGAAGATCTGCCTGTCATCAGCTTACTGGTGAGGCTCCGAGGTACTTTCAGACTTGCCCAGTCCTGGTGAAGTCGACTTTAGGGGAGTCACGAAGAGAAGCTGGCCGAAAAGCTGGCTGCACGCATTGAGGAGAGATGCGAACACATGGATGAGAGATGTTCTGCTACAATGGAGAATACAGGCGTGGAGACAGCTGTAGAGGATACCAGGCTCAAAAGACATTCAGGAGACATATTGAACCTCGCTGATACTGGCAGAAACATACGGAGTGCCAACGTGGACTTGAGGAAGTTCCTCAATTCTCTTCTCCAGGAACGGGTCCAAGGTACCTGACGTGTGCAAGAGAAGAGATGGCAGAGATGATCAAAACGCTCCTGTTCTTGGAAGAGGTCGTGAGAATCCACACGTCCCAAGGGGCCTTCCCAAGCCATTCAGACCAAAATTCACCAAGACCAGGTAAGCCTTTTCCCAGGTTTGGGCCTAGCTAGCAAGCACTTGCCCTTCCCTCCCCTCCACTCACGCATCCATTTTGAAGGTTCAGTACCTGAGCGGCAATGAAGCCATTAGGGGAAGGGCAAGTCCCTCCTAGAATCAGAATTCCTACAGCTTCACACTCTGTGAACAACAGTGAACTCCTTAAAGTTCAAATAGTCTCGGCTGAAATAGATAGGGATTGAATACATAGCTCACACCTAGAAACGATGGCCTTCCGCTAGATTCAGCAAATGTTTTGTTTATGTCTTCCCTGGGGTGAAGGGAGTGTGGTAAGTGAGGGGAATCTTTGACTGAACTTGAATCTGTATTAGGCCTCAGTTTTTCAAGACAGTATAGGTAAATAGTACAAGTCAGAAAGTGAAGTGTACTGTAAAAGTCGCCAATGACATTAAAGACACAGCTTATGTGGATCGTCTTTCACTTGAGTCAAGCCCCCGGGGGCACTATATCATGTGGGTGCAGTCTTGGTTGCGTTAAATGGCTTTACCCAACATGATCGGAAGATTAACTGTTCTCATCACTGATAGAAGAACACCTGGTTCTCCATAGACAAGCATAAGTGCAACAGGGTTCTCCTAGCTATAATGCCTCTAGGTGCTTTTGGATTCAAACCTAAATGTATATATTTGGTTTGTTTCCTCTTGTATTTTCCGAGAGAGGGATGTTACCCCTTGAAATGCCAACATTGGCCAGTCGGTGACAAATAGGACTAAAGGGCACCACATGCCCAAGTGTATCCAAGGTTGGGGGTTATTTCATGTTTCCAATAGTTATTTCATGGTTCCTGTTGGTCTCGGAGGCTTCAACCGTAAAGAGCTGACATGACCCCTTTAACAGTTTGGACTGCTAGTTTGCATTCTATCTGTCTAGGTTTTCCGTAGAGCTGACAAAATGTTACCAAAATTGACAAGTCTGGCTTCTAGGTCGATTTAGTGTGTTTCAAAAAATAACTTCATTTTCGTATAACTCCCAAAACATGGAAATGAATTCTGTTAAAATTCTTAAAGACTGCAAATGAGATATCAACACAATGTCAAAACAGGTTTCTTTGGACAACCCCTCCCACCACGGCTGTATAGAAACCAAGAGCAAAGCAAATATCACATTTCTGTGAAATGTATCTGGATAGTGTTGATTCATCGATGCCCAGTTGGCAGAGAAGAAGTGCAACCTGCACTCACGCGCTCCCTTGTACAGAGAAATGTAAAACTCCACTCACCCAGCCTTTGGCACAGGACACTTGCCGAAGAGAGGTCTGTTACTTCCAAAGACAGGATGAGGCCTCAGGACACCTGGAAGCAGGAGAAGGCAAAGCAGGGAATGGAAACCAGTGCAGGGTCTGACCAACAAGGGTGAAACCCTGTTTGACTTGGACGCACCCTCTCAAGCGGACAGGAGACATGAGATTGAAGGTGATGTGCTGAGATTTACAAGAGTGCACAGCAGATGCTTGGATGACAGAACTCAAAGAAACCAGCGCAAAATATCCCCACAGTTGATTCTGAGACCAAGATACGTGATGCCAAATTACAGATAGCAGGAGCATCGGTAAGTGAGGTATAGGGCTACGGTTGATGGCATACGCTGAGTCTCAGGGATCTGGAGTGCGTTGTGGGATGTGGTGGGTCTAATCAAGAGAGCAAACCGAACAGTGTACCAATGATAAATCAACGACACTGGTCGCGCGGTTGAGATTACCGATATGTCCCATGGCCACACCCAGTGCATCTGCAGGACCAGGGACTAATTGGGCATTTTGCCAATAGAGCACGTGTGGGGCTGAATCAGAGCTATCGTGCATCTGGTCTGAGGGATCCAGGGGGCCTTGGGTTTGAAATCAGAATGAAAAGCCTTAGGATCTGCTACATTCATAACCTGGGCTGGGATTATGGTTTGGTTTGAGGCACAGGATGCGCAACAGCTCTGTGGTGGCCTTCGTGCACCCGTGCCACAAGGATGATAGGACAAGCTAGAGTGGTCCAAGTCCACAGCGTGAGAAGAGGAAGCATTTCCTTCAGCACTATCTCCCAAAATCGGATGCTACATTTTGGATGGCACCGGCACGGTACGGCAGCGAGGACACCAAGGTCGGTCTGCGGGATCATTCCAGCAGGCCCTGATGTGTGACATCCATGGATGTGCTTCCACTGGTGTTTCAGTAGACAGAGAAGCTCTGGGAAGAACTGCTTTCATTGGGACATTCCCGTGGCACTACAAAGCACAAGCGCACTCTCAGTTTGCTGTTTTGGAAACACTCCAAAATGACATAGAGCAGAATGCAGAGCTGAGAACCTTTAGAATCCTCATTTCCACAAGAGGCCGTGTCCTGCACACTTTCAGAATTGTGAGATAAGCCTAATCAAAATGAAGTTATGCTAATCGAAATAGTATGGGTTGTTCATCTCAACAAATGCAACACCAGCAATTGGAGATATACCAGACAACACACACAGGAACAGAATATGGCATCAATGTCTAGGAGAAATTGTCCTCACAGAAATCCCTTGGAATTGCGTAGAGACAAGAGTCTAAAATTTTCACTTAACATAGCCCTAAAAATCTACATTAGATACCTGATATAACCTGACCAGTAGAGATGAAGAAGTACAGTAAAAGAAACAGGAAGTACCATTTTCAGTTCCAAAGATATTGAAGGCCCAAAAGATAAGCTTTCAAACATCTAGACTGCAAAACGCTATGCAGTCCAAGTGTTGAAAATGGAGGTCAGGAAAACACTGAAGAACAAAAGGTTCTCAGAATCACAAAAGGCAGAATACCAGAAAAGGGGAAGAGAAAGTCTAAAGGCGAGCCAAAAAATATCAGAAAACTCAGTGGATGTGATAATATCAGGGCTAAAATTCAGTCCTTAGCAGACTAGATAATGCAGAGGGACGCGTGAATGACTGTGAAGACATGGGAACAGAAATCCCTCGGTCAAATTCGGACATAGGAAAGCAAGTGCAAAACAATGAAAATATTGCTCTTGTATCCTGGGTTAAGAAAGGGCATGAAAGACTAGAATTCATAAGAGTCCCAGATGGAAAAGCAAGAGATAAAGAAATAAAATATGTCTGAAAATTTATCTGTAGAAATATCAGACTGAAACTTGTTGAAAGCCAAGAAAAAATCATCTATGCGAATTCAGGAATTACACAGCATCCAAAGGAGGTGGAATCCCAATAGACCTACCAGCAGCTGTATGATTCCAATCAACAAAGTTCACGAATATCACAGTGATTTAAAATGCACCTGGAGGAAACAACATAGTCACAAGGGAACCTCCAGAGGGGTTTCAGCTTATAACTCGGCAGCAATATTGCAGGACAGGGAGGAGTGCCAGGACACAGACCATAACCTGAATGGCCAAAGGCTGCCACCTAGGGTAGCCTATGCCACATGACCACCATTTCTAATAACGGCAGAGCTAGAGCAATCCACAGACCGGCAAATCATAAAAGAATTCAGCAGTTCAAAACTTCTTCTAAAAGGAAGGTTGAGAATACTCCCCGGAATAGAAAAGCAGCAAGATGAAATGGAAAGAAGAAAACCATTATTGGAAATGCAAGAAGAGCATGAGTGGCAAAGAAGAAACAAGAAGAAGGCAAGGAGGACATCAAAACCTTAAAGATTGGAGAGGGAAGCAGGAAATCATAGGTGATTGGAAGCACTCTCTTAAGTGAATCAGCTTATTTGACTCTCTGTTTGAAGCGAAAGGAGAGATGCATGTCCTGACGTGTTTGCAAAACAAGCGAGAAGCAGACCAACAAAGAATCAAACCAACAAACATGCACCAAAATGGTACGGTTGGCTGACATATACCATGGGAAACATGATTATTCAAAAGAAAATACTCAAGGTGATGTCAAGGATCATTCAGCACGCATCGACCCAGTATTGCGGCTTGCATGTACTCAGCACACTTGTATTCGGAAATCAGAGGCGTGCATTCATATTCATAAATATAGATTCATAAGAGCATATCGGGACCTCACCCAAATGCCGATTTGGTATCCAGTGGATTCCTAGTCCGTGATGTAGTCTTGTATGTCTTCCAACAGTATGAAGGAATGCCATATTCTACGCTACGTAGAGAAGAATTGTAAGAAGCCTATAACAAAGGCAAGTAGCTCTGCCAAAGTGTACTAAGAGCAAAAGAGACAGACAGTAAAGTGCACATTGGGGTTGGTTTCATTTCTTGGAAATTCAGCCCCCATGAAACCAATAGATCCATGTCCTGAGAGTGTGGGTTTTTCAGCAGAAATCATGCGACGCATATGTATTCCGGTTGTACGGATATTATAGGAACATAAGTCTCCTTTACTGGGTCTCTGTGTACTGTGAACTCTTAGAAAGTTTAAAGACGTGTGAAACCTTCAACTGAAAAGGGACACACTTCTCTCCATTGGTACTGTGCATACAGATCTGAACAAAAGGAAAGAGGGAAGAAGAAAGGCCCATGGGACGCTAGTGGGCAGAACCACATTTACTTTAGGAACCTCTCTTCGGATGCAGCCCCTCCCCCAACACTGACAAGATGCAGCAGCCATTGGGGATGGCAGTTACCGGTTGGATTCCAGGTGGAATGTTGGTGTGTTCCACGAGGCTTGTTGTGGCTGTTGGATCCTAGGTAACCGGGCCGAGTTCTGTGGGTGGATCAGTGTGATGGAGGGGCTGCAGGCCTCTGTGGAGCTTGGCTTAGGTGTTTGGTCCGGGAAGCTGTGTAAGTTCGAGATACTTCTGCTGCCCAAAGACCTGAGTTCACAGGTCAGTTTCCAGAACCTGAAAGGGCAGACAGTGGAAGATCTGCCTGTCATCAGCTTACTGGTGAGGCTCCGAGGTACTTTCAGACTTGCCCAGTCCTGGTGAAGTCGACTTTAGGGGAGTCACGAAGAGAAGCTGGCCGAAAAGCTGGCTGCACGGATTGAGGAGAGATGCGAACACATGGATGAGAGATGTTCTGCTACAATGGAGAATACTGGCGTGGAGACAGCTGTAGAGGATACCAGGCTCAAAAGGCATTCAGGAGACATATTGAACCTCGCTGATACTGGCAGAAACATACGGAGTGCCAACGTGGACTTGAGGAAGTTCCTCAATTCTCTTCTCCAAGAACGGGTCCAAGGTCCCTGACGTGTGCAAGAGAAGAGATGGCAGAGATGATCAAAACGCTCCTGTTCTTGGAAGAGGTCGTGAGAATCCACACGTCCCAAGGGGCCTTCCCAAGCCATTCAGACCAAAATTCACCAAGCCCAGGTAAGCCTTTTCCCAGGTTTGGGCCTAGCTAGCAAGCACTTGCCCTTCCCTCCCCTCCACTCACGCATCCATTTTGAAGGTTCAGTACCTGAGCGGCAATGAAGCCATTAGGAGAAAGGCAAGTCCCTCCTAGAATCAGAGTTCCTCCAGCTTCACACTCTGTGAACAACAGTGAACTCCTTAAAGGTCAAATAGTCTCGGCTGAAATAGATAGGAATTGAATACTTAGCTCACACCTAGAAACGATGGCCTTCCGCTAGATTCAGCAAATGTTGTGTTTATTTCTTCCCTGGGGTGAAGGGATTGTGGTAAGTGAGGGGAATCTTTGACTGAACTTGAATCTGTATTAGGCCTCAGTTTTTCAAGACAGTATAGGTAAATAGTACAAGTCAGAAAGTGAAGTGTACTGTAAAAGTCGCCAATGACATTAAAGACACAGCTTATGTGGATCGTCTTTCACTTGAGTCAAGCCCCCGGGGGCACTATATCATGTGGGTGCAGACTTGGTTGCGTTAAATGGCTTTACCCAACATGATCGGAAGATTAACTGTTCTCATCACTGATAGAAGAACACCTGGTTCTCCATAGACAAGCATAAGTGCAGCAGGGTTCTCCTAGCTATAATGCCTCTAGGTGCTTTTGGATTCAAACCTAAATGTATATATTTGGTTTGTTTCCTCTTGTATTTTCCTAGAGAGGGATGTTACCCCTTGAAATGCCAACATTGGCCAGTCGGTGACAAATAGGACTAAAGGGCACCACATGCCCAAGTGTATCCAAGGTTGGGGGTTATTTCATGTTTCCAATAGTTATTTCATGGTTCCTGTAGGTCTCGGAGGCTTCAACCGTAAAGAGCTGACATGATCCCTTTAACAGTTTGGACTGCTAATTTGCATTCTATCTGTCTAGGTTTTCCGTAGTGCTGACAAAATGTTACCAAAATTGACAAGTCTGGCTTCTAGGTCGATTTAGTGTGTTTCAAAAAATAACTTCATTTTCGTATAACTCCCAAAACATGGAAATGAATTCTGTTAAAATTCTTAAAGACTGCAAATGAGATATCAACACAATGTCAAAACAGTTTTCTTTGGACAACACCTCCCACCACGGCTTTATAGAAACAAAGAGCTAAGCAAATATCACATTTCTGTGAAATGTATCTGGATAGTGTTGATTCATCGATGCCCAGTTGGCAGAGAAGAAGTGCAACCTGCACTCACGTGCTCCCTTGTACAGAGAAATGTAAAACTCCACTCACCCAGCCTTTGGCACAGGACACTTGCCGAACAGAGGTCTGTTACTTCCAAAGACAGGATGAGGCCTCAGGACACCTGGAAGCAGGAGAAGGCAAAGCAGGGAATGGAAAACAGGGCAGGGTCTGACCAACAAGGGTGAAACCCTGTTTAAGTTGGACGCACCCTCTCAAGCGGACAGGAGGCATGAGATTGAAGGTGATGTGCTGAGATTTACAAGAGTGCACAGCAGATGCTTGGCTGAAAGAACTCAAAGAAACCAGCGCAAAATATCCCCACAGTTGATTCTGAGACCAAGATCCGTGATGCCAAATTACAGTTAGCAGGGGCATCGGTAAGTGAGGTATAGGGCTACGGTTGATGGCATACGCTGAGTCTCAGGGATCTGGAGTGCGTTGTGGGATGTGGTGGGTCTAATCAAGAGAGCAAACCGAACAGTGTACCAATGATAAATCAACCACACTGGTCGCGCGGTTGAGATTACCGATATGTCTCATGGCCACACCCAGTGCATCTGCAGGACCAGGGACCAATTGGGCATTTTGCCAATAGAGCACGTGTGGGGCTGAATCAGAGCTATCGTGCATCTGGTCTGAGGGATCCAGGGGGCCTTGGGTTTGAAATCAGAATGAAAAGCCTAAGGATCTGCTACATTCATAACCTGGGCTGAGATTATGGTTTGGTTTGAGGCACAGGATGCGCAACAGCTCTGTGGTGGCCTTCGTGGACCCGTGCCACAAGGATGATAGGACAAGGTAGAGTGGTCCAAGTCCACAGCGTGAGAAGAGGAAGCATTTCCTTCAGCACTATCTCCCAAAATCGGATGCTAAATTTTGGATGGCACCGGCACGGTACGGCAGCGAGGACACCAAGGTCGGTCTGCGGGATCATTCCAGCAGGCCCTGATGTGTGACATCCATGGATGTGCTTCCACTTATGTTTCAGTAGACAGAGAAGCTCTGGGAAGTACTGCTTTCATTGGGACATTCCCGTGGCACTACAAAGCAGAAGCGAACTCTCAGTTTGCTGTTTTGGAAACACTTCAAAATGACATAGAGCAGAATGCAGAGATGAGAACCTATAGAATCCTCATTCCCACAAGAGGCCGTGTCCTGCGCACTTTCAGAATTGTGAGATAAGCGTAATCAAAATGAAGTTATGCTAATCGAAATAGTATGGGTTGTTCATCACAACAAATGCAACACCAGCAATTGGAGATATACCAGACAACACACACAGGAACAGAATATGGCATCAATGTCTAGGAGAAATTGTCCTCACAGAAATCCCTTGGAATTGCGTAGAGACAAGAGTCTAAAATTTCACTTAACATAGCCCTAAAAATCTACATTAGATACCTGATATTACCTGACCAGTAGAGATGAAGAAGTACAGTAAAAGAAATAGGAAGTACCATTTTCAGTTCCAAAGATATTGAAGGCCCAAAAGATAAGCTTTCATACAACTAGACTGCAAAACGCTATGCATTCCAAGTGTTGAAAATGGAGGTCAGGAAAACACTGAAAAACAAAAGGGTCTCAGAATCACAAAAGGCAGAATACCAGAAAAGGGGAAGAGAAAGTCTAAAGACGAGCCAAAAGATATCAGAAAACTCAGTGGATGTGATAATATCAGGGCTAAAATTCAGTCCTTAGCAGAGTAGATAATGCAGAGGGACGCGTGAATAACTGTGAAGACAGGGGAACAGAAATCCCTCGGTCAGATTCGGACATAGGAAAGCAAGTGCAAAACAATGAAAATATTGCTGTTGTATCCTGGGTTAAGTCACGGCATGAAAGACTAGAATTCATAAGAGTCCCAGATGGAAAAGCAAGAGATAAAGAAATAAAATATGTCTGAAAATTTATCTGTAGAAATATCAGACTGAAACTTGTTGAAAGCCAAGAAAAAATCATCTATGCGAATTCAGGAATTACACAGCATCCAAAGGAGGTGGAATCCCAATAGACCTACAAGCAGCTGTATGATTCCAATCAACAAAGTTCACGAATATCACAGTGATTTAAAATGCACCTGGAGGAAACAACATAGTCACAAGGGAACCTCCAGAGGGGTTTCAGCATATAACTCGGCAGCAATATTGCAGGACAGGGAGGAGTGCCAGGACACAGACCATATCCTGAATGGCCAAATGCTGCCACCTAGGGTAGCCTATGCCACATGACCACCATTTCTAATAACGGCAGAGCTAGAGCAATCCACAGACCGGCAAATCATAAAAGAATTCAGCAGTTCAAAACTTCTTCTAAAAGGAAGGTTGAGAATACTCCCCGGAATAGAAAAGCAGCAAGATGAAATGGAAAGAAGAAAACCATTATTGGAAATGCAAGAAGAGCATGAGTGGCAAAGAAGAAACAAGAAGAAGGCAAGGAGGACATCAAAACCTTAAAGATTGGAGAGGGAAGCAGGAAATCATAGGTGATTGGAAGCACTCTCTTAAGTGAATCAGCTTATTTGACTCTCTGTTTGAAGCGAAAGGAGAGATGCATGTCCTGACGTGTTTGCAAAACAAGCGAGAAGCAGACCAACAAAGAATCAAACCAACAAACATGCACCAAAATGGTACGGTTGGCTGACATATACCATGGGAAACATGATTATTCAAAAGAAAATACTCAAGGTGATGTCAAGGATCATTCAGCACGCATCGACCCAGTATTGCGGCTTGCATGTACTCAGCACACTTGTATTCGGAAATCAGAGGCGTGCATTCATATTCGTAAATATAGATTCATAAGAGCATATCGTGACCTCACCCAAATGCCGATTTGGAATCCAATGGTTTCCTAGTCCGTGATGTAGTCTTGTATGTCTTCCAACAGGATGAAGGAATGCCATATTCTACGCTACGTAGAGAAGAATTGTAAGAAGCCTATAACAAAGGCAAGTAGCTCTGCCAAAGTGTACTAAGAGCAAAAGAGACAGACAGTAAAGTGCACATTGGGGTTGGTTTCATTTCTTGGAAATTCAGCCCCCATGAAACCAATAGATCCATGTCCTGAGAGTGTGGGTTTTTCAGCAGAAATCATGCGACGCATATGTATTCCGGTTGTACGGATATTATAGGAACATAAGTCTCCTTTACTGGGTCTCTGTGTACTGTGAACTCTTAGAAAGTTTAAAGACGTGTGAAACCTTCAACTGAAAAGGGACACTCTTCTCTCCATAGGTACTGTGCATACAGATCTGAACAAAAGGAAAGAGGGAAGAAGAAAGGCCCATGGGACGCTAGTGGGCAGACCACATTTACTTTAGGAACCTCACGTCGGATGCAGCCCCTCCCCCAACACTGACAAGATGCAGCAGCCATTGGGGATGGCAGTTACCGGTTGGATTCCAGGTGGAATGTTGGTGTGTTCCACGAGGCTTGTTGTGGCTGTTGGATCCTAGGTAACCGGGCCGAGTTCTGTGGGTGGATCAGTGTGATGGAGGGGCTGCAGGCCTCTGTGGAGCTTGGCTTAGGTGTTTGGTCCGGGAAGCTGTGTAAGTTCGAGATACTTCTGCTGCCCAAAGACCTGAGTTCACAGGTCAGTTTCCAGAACCTGAAAGGGCAGACAGTGGAAGATCTGCCTGTCATCAGCTTTCTGGTGAGGCTCCGAGGTACTTTCAGACTTGCCCAGTCCTGGTGAAGTCGACTTTAGGGGAGTCACGGAGAGAAGCTGGCCGAAAAGCTGGCTGCACGGATTGAGGAGAGATGCGAACACATGGATGAGAGATGTTCTGCTACAATGGAGAATACAGGCGTGGAGACAGCTGTAGAGGATACCAGGCTCAAAAGACATTCAGGAGACATATTGAACCTCGCTGATACTGGCAGAAACATACGGAGTGCCAACGTGGACTTGAGGAAGTTCCTCAATTCTCTTCTCCAAGAACGGGTCCAAGGTCCCTGACGTGTGCAAGAGAAGAGATGGCAGAGATGATCAAAACGCTCCTGTTCTTGGAAGAGGTCGTGAGAATCCACACGTCCCAAGGGGCCTTCCCAAGCCATTCAGACCAAAATTCACCAAGCCCAGGTAAGCCTTTTCCCAGGTTTGGGCCTAGCTAGCAAGCACTTGCCCTTCCCTCCCCTCCACTCACGCATCCATTTTGAAGGTTCAGTACCTGAGCGGCAATGAAGCCATTAGGAGAAGGGCAAGGCCCTCCTAGAATCAGAGTTCCTCCAACTTCACACTCTGTGAACAACAGTGAACTCCTTAAAGGTCAAATAGTCTCGGCTGAAATAGATAGGAATTGAATACTTAGCTCACACCTAGAAACGATGGTCTTCCGCTAGATTCAGCAAATGTTGTGTTTATGTCTTCCCTGGGGTGAAGGGAGTGTGGTAAGTGAGGGGAATCTTTGACTGAACTTGAATCTGTATTAGGCCTCAGTTTTCCAAGACAGTGTAGGTAAATAGTACAAGTCAGAAAGTGAACTGTACTGTAAAAGTCGCCAATGACATTAAAGACACAGCTTATGTGGATCGTCTTTCACTTGAGTCAAGCCCCCCGGGGCACTATATTATGTGGGTGCAGACTTGGTTGCGTTAAATGTCTTTACTCAACATGATCGGAAGATTAACTGTTCTCATCACTGATAGAAGAACACCAGGTTCTCCATAGACAAGCATAACTGCAGCAGGGTTCTCCTAGCTATAATGCCTCTAGGTGCATTTGGATTCAAACCTAAATGTATATATTTGGTTTGTTTCCTCTTGTATTTTCCTAGAGAGGGATGTTACCCCTTGAAATGCCAACATTGGCCAGTAGGTGACAAATAGGTCTAAAGGGCACCACATGCCCAAGTGTATCCAAGGTTGGGGGTTATTTCATGTTTCCAATAGTTATTTCATGGTTCCTGTTGGTCTCGGAGGCTTCAACCGTAAAGAGCTGACATGACCCCTTTAACAGTTTGGACTGCTAGTTTGCATTCTATCTGTCTCGGTTTTCCGTAGAGCTGACCAAATGTTACCAAAATTGACAAGTCTGGCTTCTAGGTCGATTTAGTGTGTTTCAAAAAATAACTTCATTTTCGTATAACTCCCAAAACATGGAAATGAATTCTGTTAAAATTCTTAAAGACTGCAAATGAGATATCAACACAATGTCAAAACAGGTTTCTTTGGACAACCCCTCCCACCACGGCTGTATAGAAACCAAGAGCTAAGCAAATATCACATTTCTGTGAAATGCATCTGGATAGTGTTGATTCATCGATGCCCAGTTGGCAGAGAAGAAGTGCAACCTGCACTCACGCGCTCCCTTGTACAGACAAATGTAAAACTCCACTCACCCAGCCTTTGGCACAGGACACTTGCCGAAGAGAGGTCTGTTACTTCCAAAGACAGGATGAGGCCTCAGGACACCTGGAAGCAGGAGAAGGCAAAGCAGGGAATGGAAACCAGTGCAGGGTCTGACCAAAAATTGATACCCTGTTTAACTTGGACGCACCCTCTCAAGCGGACAGGAGACATGAGATTGAAGGTGATGTGCTGAGATTTACAAGAGTTCACAGCAGATGCTTGGCTGACAGAACTCAAAGAAACCAGCGCAAAATATCCCCACAGTTGATTCTGAGACCAAGATCCGTGATGCCAAATTACAGTTAGCAGGGGCATCGGTAAGTGAGGTATAGGGCTACGGTTGATCGCATACGCTGAGTCTCAGGGATCTGGAGTGCGTTGTGGGATGTGGTGTGTCTAATCAAGAGAGCAAACCGAACAGTGTACCAATGATAAATCAACCACACTGGTCGCGCGGTTGAGATTACCGATATTTCCCATGTACACACCAAGTGCATCTGCAGGACCAGGGACCAATTGGGCATTTTGCCAATAGAGCACGTGTGGGGCTGAATCAGAGCTATCGTGCATCTGGTCTGAGGGATCCAGGGGGCCTTGGGTTTGAAATCAGAATGAAAAGCCTTAGGATCTGCTACATTCATAACCTGGGCTGGGATTATGGTTTGGTTTGAGGCACAGGATGCGCAACAGCTCTGTGGTGGCCTTCGTGCACACGTGCCACAAGGATGATAGGACAAGGTAGAGTGGTCCAAGTCCACAGCGTGAGAAGAGGAAGCATTTCCTTCAGCACAATCTCCCAAAATCGGATGCTACATTTTGGATGGCACCGGCACGGTACGGCAGCGAGGACACCAAGGTCGGTCTGCGGGATCATTCCAGCAGGCCCTGATGTGTGACATCCATGGATGTGCTTCCACTGGTGTTTCAGTAGACAGAGAAACACTGGGAAGAACTGCTTTCATTGGGACATTCCCGTGGCACTACAAAGCACAAGCGCACTCTCAGTTTGCTGTTTTGGAAACACTCCAAAATGACATAGAGCAGAATGCAGAGCTGAGAACCTTTAGAATCCTCATTTCCACAAGAGGCAGTGTCCTGCGCACTTTCAGAATTGTGAGATAAGCGTAATCAAAATGAAGTTATGCTAATCGAAATAGTATGGGTTGTTGATCACAACAAATGCAACACCAGCAATTGGAGATATACCAGACAACACACACAGGAACAGAATATGGCATCAATGTCTAGGAGAAATTGTCCTCACAGAAATCCCTTGGAATTGCATAGAGACAAGAGTCTAAAATTTTCACTTAACATAGCCCTAAAAATCTACATTATATACCTGATATAACCTGACCAGTAGAGATGAAGAAGTACAGTAAAAGAAACAGGAAGTACCATTTTCAGTTCCAAAGATATTGAAGGCCCAAAAGATAAGCTTTCAAACAACTAGACTGCAAAACGCTATGCAGTCAAAGTGTTGAAAATGGAGGTCAGGAAAACACTGAAGAACAAAAGGGTCTCAGAATCACAAAAGGCAGAATACCAGAAAATGGGAAGAGAAAGTCTAAAGACGAGCCAAAAAATATCAGAAAACTCAGTGGATGTGATAATATCAGGGTTAAATTCAGTCCTTAGCAGACTAGATAATGCAGAGGGACGCGTGAATGACTGTGAAGACAGGGGAACAGAAATCCCTCGGTCAGATTCGGACATAGGAAAGCAAGTGCAAAACAATGAAAATATTGCTGTTGTATCCTGGGTTAAGACAGGGCATGAAAGACTAGAATTCATAAGAGTCCCAGATGGAAAAGCAAGAGATAAAGAAATAAAATATGTCTGAAAATTTATCTGTAGAAATATCAGACTGAAACTTGTTGAAAGCCAAGAAAAAATCATCTATGCGAATTCAGGAATTACACAGCATCCAAAGGAGGTGGAATCCCAATAGACCTACAAGCAGCTGTATGATTCCAATCAACAAAGTTCACGAATATCACAGTGATTTAAAATGCACCTGGAGGAAACAACATAGTCACAAGGGAACCTCCAGAGGGGTTTCAGCTTATAACTCGGCAGCAATATTGCAGGACAGGGAGGAGTGCCAGGACACAGACCATATCCTGAATGGCCAAATGCTGCCACCTAGGGTAGCCTATGCCACATGACCACCATTTCTAATAACGGCAGAGCTAGAGCAATCCACAGACCGGCAAATCATAAAAGAATTCAGCAGTTCAAAACTTCTTCTAAAAGGAAGGTTGAGAATACTCCCCGGAATAGAAAAGCAGCAAGATGAAATGGAAAGAAGAAAACCATTATTGGAAATGCAAGAAGAGCATGAGTGGCAAAGAAGAAACAAGAAGAAGGCAAGGAGGACATCAAAACCTTAAAGATTGGAGAGGGAAGCAGGAAATCATAGGTGATTGGAAGCACTCTCTTAAGTGAATCAGCTTATTTGACTCTCTGTTTGAAGCGAAAGGAGAGATGCATGTCCTGACGTGTTTGCAAAACAAGCGAGAAGCAGACCAACAAAGAATCAAACCAACAAACATGCACCAAAATGGTACGGTTGGCTGACATATACCATGGGAAACATGATTATTCAAAAGAAAATACTCAAGGTGATGTCAAGGATCATTCAGCACGCATCGACCCAGTATTGCGGCTTGCATGTACTCAGCACACTTGTATTCGGAAATCAGAGGCGTGCATTCATATTCGTAAATATAGATTCATAAGAGCATATCGTGACCTCACCCAAATGCCGATTTGGAATCCAATGGTTTCCTAGTCCGTGATGTAGTCTTGTATGTCTTCCAACAGGATGAAGGAATGCCATATTCTACGCTACGTAGAGAAGAATTGTAAGAAGCCTATAACAAAGGCAAGTAGCTCTGCCAAAGTGTACTAAGAGCAAAAGAGACAGACAGTAAAGTGCACATTGGGGTTGGTTTCATTTCTTGGAAATTCAGCCCCCATGAAACCAATAGATCCATGTCCTGAGAGTGTGGGTTTTTCAGCAGAAATCATGCGACGCATATGTATTCCGGTTGTACGGATATTATAGGAACATAAGTCTCCTTTACTGGGTCTCTGTGTACTGTGAATTCTTAGAAAGTTTAAAGACGTGTGAAACATTCAACTGAAAAGGGACACACTTCTCTCCATAGGTACTGTGCATACAGATCTGAACAAAAGGAAAGAGGGAAGAAGAAAGGCCCATGGGACGCTAGTGGGCAGACCACATTTACTTTAGGAACCTCTCGTCGGATGCAGCCCCTCCCCCAACACTGACAAGATGCAGCAGCCATTGGGGATGGCAGTTACCGGTTGGATTCCAGGTGGAATGTTGGTGTGTTCCACGAGGCTTGTTGTGGCTGTTGGATCCTAGGTAACCGGGCCGAGTTCTGTGGGTGGATCAGTGTGATGGAGGGGCTGCAGGCCTCTGTGGAGCTTGGCTTAGGTGTTTGGTCCGGGAAGCTGTGTAAGTTCGAGATACTTCTGCTGCCCAAAGACCTGAGTTCACAGGTCAGTTTCCAGAACCTGAAAGGGCAGACAGTGGAAGATCTGCCTGTCATCAGCTTACTGGTGAGGCTCCGAGGTACTTTCAGACTTGCCCAGTCCTGGTGAAGTCGACTTTAGGGGAGTCACGAAGAGAAGCTGGCCGAAAAGCTGGCTGCACGGATTGAGGAGAGATGCGAACACATGGATGAGAGATGTTCTGCTACAATGGAGAATACTGGCGTGGAGACAGCTGTAGAGGATACCAGGCTCAAAAGACATTCAGGAGACATATTGAACCTCGCTGATACTGGCAGAAACATACGGAGTGCCAACGTGGACTTGAGGAAGTTCCTCAATTCTCTTCTCCAAGAACGGGTCCAAGGTCCCTGACGTGTGCAAGAGAAGAGATGGCAGAGATGATCAAAACGCTCCTGTTCTTGGAAGAGGTCGTGAGAATCCACACGTCCCAAGGGGCCTTCCCAAGCCATTCAGACCAAAATTCACCAAGCCCAGGTAAGCATTTTCCCAGGTTTGGGCCTAGCTAGCAAGCACTTGCCCTTCCCTCCCCTCCACTCACGCATCCATTTTGAAGGTTCAGTACCTGAGCGGCAATGAAGCCATTAGGAGAAGGGCAAGTCCCTCCTAGAATCAGAGTTCCTCCAGCTTCACACTCTGTGAACAACAGTGAACTCCTTAAAGGTCAAATAGTCTCGGCTGAAATAGATAGGAAATGAATACTTAGCTCACACCTAGAAACGATGGCCTTCCGCTAGATTCAGCAAATGTTGTGTTTCTGTCATCCCTGGGGTGAAGGGAGTGTGGTAAGTGAGGGGAATCTTTGACTGAACTTGAATCTGTATTAGGCCTCAGTTTTCCAAGACAGAATAGGTAAATAGTACAAGTCAGAAAGTGAACTGTACTGTAAAAGTCGCCAATGACATTAAAGACACAGCTTATGTGGATCGTCTTTCACTTGAGTCAAGCCCCCCGGGGCACTATATCATGTGGGTGCAGACTTGGTTGCGTTAAATGGCTTTACCCAACATGATCGGAAGATTAACTGTTCTCATCACTGATAGAAGAACACCAGGTTCTCCATAGACAAGCATAACTGCAGCAGGGTTCTCCTAGCTATAATGCCTCTAGGTGCATTTGGATTCAAACCTAAATGTATATATTTGGTTTGTTTCCTCTTGTATTTTCCTAGAGAGGGATGTTACCCCTTGAAATGCCAACATTGGCCAGTAGGTGACAAATAGGGCTAAAGGGCACCACATGTCCAAGTGTATCCAAGGTTGGGGGTTATTTCATGTTTCCAATAGTTATTTCATGGTTCCTGTTGGTCTCGGAGGCTTCAACCGTAAAGAGCTGACATGACCCCTTTAACAGTTTGGACTGCTAGTTTGCATTCTATCTGTCTAGGTTTTCCGTAGAGCTGACCAAATGTTACCAAAATTGACAAGTCTGGCTTCTAGGTCGATTTAGTGTGTTTCAAAAAATAACTTCATTTTCGTATAACTCCCAAAACATGGAAATGAATTCTGTTAAAATTCTTAAAGACTGCAAATGAGATATCAACACAATGTCAAAACAGGTTTCTTTGGACAACCCCTCCCACCACGGCTGTATAGAAACCAAGAGCTAAGCAAATATCACATTTCTGTGAAATGTATCTGGATAGTGTTGATTCATCGATGCCCAGTTGGCAGAGAAGAAGTGCAACCTGCACTCACGTGCTCCCTTGTACAGACAAATGTAAAACTCCACTCACCCAGCCTTTGGCACAGGACACTTGCCGAAGAGAGGTCTGTTACTTCCAAAGACAGGATGAGGCCTCAGGACACCTGGAAGCAGGAGAAGGCAAAGCAGGGAATGGAAACCAGTGCAGGGTCTGACCAAAAATTGATACCCTGTTTAACTTGGACGCACCCTCTCAAGCGGACAGGAGACATGAGATTGAAGGTGATGTGCTGAGATTTACAAGAGTTCACAGCAGATGCTTGGCTGACAGAACTCAAAGAAACCAGCGCAAAATATCCCCACAGTTGATTCTGAGACCAAGATCCGTGATGCCAAATTACAGTTAGCAGGGGCATCGGTAAGTGAGGTATAGGGCTACGGTTGATGGCATACGCTGAGTCTCAGGGATCTGGAGTGCGTTGTGGGATGTGGTGTGTCTAATCAAGAGAGCAAACCGAACAGTGTACCAATGATAAATCAACCACACTGGTCGCGCGGTTGAGATTACCGATATGTCCCATGTCCACACACAGTGCATCTGCAGGACCAGGGACCAATAGGGCATTTTGCCAATAGAGCACGTGTGGGGCTGAATCAGAGCTATCGTGCATCTGGTCTGAGGGATCCAGGGGGCCTTGGGTTTGAAATCAGAATGAAAAGCCTTAGGATCTGCTACATTCATAACCTGGGCTGGGATTATGGTTTGGTTTGAGGCACAGGATGCGCAACAGCTCTGTGGTGGCCTTCGTGCACCCGTTCCACAAGGATGATAGGACAAGGTAGAGTGGTCCAAGTCCACAGCGTGAGAAGAGGAAGCATTTCCTTCAGCACAATCTCCCAAAATCGGATGCTACATTTTGGATGGCACCGGCACGGTACGGCAGCGAGGACACCAAGGTCGGTCTGCGGGATCATTCCAGCAGGCCCTGATGTGTGACATCCATGGATGTGCTTCCAATGGTGTTTCAGTAGACAGAGAAGCACTGGGAAGAACTGCTTACATTGGGACATTCCCGTGGCACTAAAAAGCACAAGCGCACTCTCAGTTTGCTGTTTTGGAAACACTTCAAAATGACATAGAGCAGAATGCAGAGCTGAGAACCTTTAGAATCCTCATTTCCACAAGAGGCCGTGTCCTGCGCACTTTCAGAATTGTGAGATAAGCGTAATCAAAATGAAGTTATGCTAATCGAAATAGTATGGGTTGTTCATCTCAACAAATGCAACACCAGCAATTGGAGATATACCAGACAACACACACAGGAACAGAATATGGCATCAATGTCTAGGAGAAATTGTCCTCACAGAAATCCCTTGGAATTGCATAGAGACAAGAGTCTAAAATTTTCACTTAACATAGCCCTAAAAATCTACATTAGATACCTGATATAACCTGACCAGTAGAGATGAAGAAGTACAGTAAAAGAAACAGGAAGTACCATTTTCAGTTCCAAAGATATTGAAGGCCCAAAAGATAAGCTTTCAAACAACTAGACTGCAAAACGCTATGCAGTCAAAGTGTTGAAAATGGAGGTCAGGAAAACACTGAAGAACAAAAGGGTCTCAGAATCACAAAAGGCAGAATACCAGAAAAGGGGAAGAGAAAGTCTAAAGACGAGCCAAAAAATATCAGAAAACTCAGTGGATGTGATAATATCAGGGTTAAATTCAGTCCTTAGCAGACTAGATAATGCAGAGGGACGCGTGAATGACTGTGAAGACAGGGGAACAGAAATCCCTCGGTCAGATTCGGACATAGGAAAGCAAGTGCAAAACAATGAAAATATTGCTGTTGTATCCTGGGTTAAGACAGGGCATGAAAGACTAGAATTCATAAGAGTCCCAGATGGAAAAGCAAGATATAAAGAAATAAAATATGTCTGAAAATTTATCTGTAGAAATATCAGACTGAAACTTGTTGAAAGCCAAGAAAAATTCATCTATGCGAATTCAGGAATTACACAGCATCCAAAGGAGGTGGAATCCCAATAGACCTACCAGCAGCTGTATGATTCCAATCAACAAAGTTCACGAATATCACAGTGATTTAAAATGCACCTGGAGGAAACAACATAGTCACAAGGGAACCTCCAGAGGGGTTTCAGCTTATAACTCGGCAGCAATATTGCAGGACAGGGAGGAGTGCCAGGACACAGACCATATCCTGAATGGCCAAAGGCTGCCACCTAGGGTAGCCTATGCCACATGACCACCATTTCTAATAACGGCAGAGCTAGAGCAATCCACAGACCGGCAAATCATAAAAGAATTCAGCAGTTCAAAACTTCTTCTAAAAGGAAGGTTGAGAATACTCCCCGGAATAGAAAAGCAGCAAGATGAAATGGAAAGAAGAAAACCATTATTGGAAATGCAAGAAGAGCATGAGTGGCAAAGAAGAAACAAGAAGAAGGCAAGGAGGACATCAAAACCTTAAAGATTGGAGAGGGAAGCAGGAAATCATAGGTGATTGGAAGCACTCTCTTAAGTGAATCAGCTTATTTGACTCTCTGTTTGAAGCGAAAGGAGAGATGCATGTCCTGACGTGTTTGCAAAACAAGCGAGAAGCAGACCAACAAAGAATCAAACCAACAAACATGCACCAAAATGGTACGGTTGGCTGACATATACCATGGGAAACATGATTATTCAAAAGAAAATACTCAAGGTGATGTCAAGGATCATTCAGCACGCATCGACCCAATATTGCGGCTTGCATGTACTCAGCACACTTGTATTCGGAAATCAGAGGCGTGCATTCATATTCGTAAATATAGATTCATAAGAGCATATCGGGACCTCACCCAAATGCCGATTTGGAATCCACTGGATTCCTAGTCCGTGATGTAGTCTTGTATGTCTTCCAACAGGATGAAGGAATGCCATATTCTACGCTACGTAGAGAAGAATTGTAAGAAGCCTATAACAAAGGCAAGTAGCTCTGCCAAAGTGTACTAAGAGCAAAAGAGACAGACAGTAAAGGGCACATTGGGGTTGGTTTCATTTTTGGAAATTCAGCCCCCATGAAACCAATAGATCCATGTCCTGAGAGTGTGGATTTTTCAGCAGAAATCATGTGACGCATATGTATTCCGGTTGTATGGATATTATAGGAACATAAGTCTCCTTTACTGGGTCTCTGTGTACTGTGAACTCTTAGAAAGTTTAAAGACGTGTGAAACCTTCAACTGAAAAGGGACACACTTCTTTCCATTGGTACTGTTCATACAGATCTGAACAAAAGGAAAGAGGGAAGAAGAAAGGCCCATGGGACGCTAGTGGGCAGAACCACATTTACTTTAGGAACCTCTCGTCGGATGCAGCCCCTCCCCCAACACTGACAAGATGCAGCAGCCATTGGGGATGGCAGTTACCAGTTGGATTCCAGGTGGAATGTTGGTGTGTTCCACGAGGCTTGTTGTGGCTGTTGGATCCTAGGTAACCGGGCCGAGTTCTGTGGGTGGATCAGTGTGATGGAGGGGCTGCAGGCCTCTGTGGAGCTTGGCTTAGGTGTTTGGTCCGGGAAGCTGTGTAAGTTCGAGATACTTCTGCTGCCCAAAGACCTGAGTTCACAGGTCAGTTTCCAGAACCTGAAAGGGCAGACAGTGGAAGATCTACCTGTCATCAGCTTACTGGTGAGGCTCCGAGGTACTTTCAGACTTGCCCAGTCCTGTTGAAGTCGACTTTAGGGGAGTCACGAAGAGAAGCTGGCTGAAAAGCTGGCTGCACGGATTGAGGAGATATGCGAACACATGGATGAGAGATGTTCTGCTACAATGGAGAATACAGGCGTGGAGACAGCTGTAGAGGATACCAGGCTCAAAAGACATTCAGGAGACATATTGAACCTCGCTGATACTGGCAGAAACATACGGAGTGCCAACGTGGACTTGAGGAAGTTCCTCAATTCTCTTCTCCAAGAACGGGTCCAAGGTCCCTGACGTGTGCAAGAGAAGAGAAGGCAGAGATGATCAAAATGCTCCTGTTCTTGGAAGAGGTCGTGAGAATCCACACGTCCCAAGGGGCCTTCCCAAGCCATTCAGACCAAAATTCACCAAGAACAGGTAAGCCTTTTCCCAGGTTTGGGCCTAGCTAGCAAGCACTTGCCCTTCCCTCCCCTCCACTCACGCATCCATTTTGAAGGTTCAGTACCTGAGCGGCAATGAAGCCATTAGGAGAAGGGCAAGTCCCTCCTAGAATCAGAGTTCCTCCAGCTTCACACTCTGTGAACAACAGTGAACTCCTTAAAGGTCAAATAGTCTCGGCTGAAATAGATAGGAAATGAATACTTAGCTCACACCTAGAAACGATGGCCTTCCGCTAGATTCAGCAAATGTTGTGTTTCTGTCATCCCTGGGGTGAAGGGAGTGTGGTAAGTGAGGGGAATCTTTGACTGAACTTGAATCTGTATTAGGCCTCAGTTTTCCAAGACAGAATAGGTAAATAGTACAAGTCAGAAAGTGAACTGTACTGTAAAAGTCGCCAATGACATTAAAGACACAGCTTATGTGGATCGTCTTTCACTTGAGTCAAGCCCCCCGGGGCACTATATCATGTGGGTGCAGACTTGGTTGCGTTAAATGGCTTTACCCAACATGATCGGAAGATTAACTGTTCTCATCACTGATAGAAGAACACCAGGTTCTCCATAGACAAGCATAACTGCAGCAGGGTTCTCCTAGCTATAATGCCTCTAGGTGCATTTGGATTCAAACCTAAATGTATATATTTGGTTTGTTTCCTCTTGTATTTTCCTAGAGAGGGATGTTACCCCTTGAAATGCCAACATTGGCCAGTAGGTGACAAATAGGGCTAAAGGGCACCACATGTCCAAGTGTATCCAAGGTTGGGGGTTATTTCATGTTTCCAATAGTTATTTCATGGTTCCTGTTGGTCTCGGAGGCTTCAACCGTAAAGAGCTGACATGACCCCTTTAACAGTTTGGACTGCTAGTTTGCATTCTATCTGTCTAGGTTTTCCGTAGAGCTGACCAAATGTTACCAAAATTGACAAGTCTGGCTTCTAGGTCGATTTAGTGTGTTTCAAAAAATAACTTCATTTTCGTATAACTCCCAAAACATGGAAATGAATTCTGTTAAAATTCTTAAAGACTGCAAATGAGATATCAACACAATGTCAAAACAGGTTTCTTTGGACAACCCCTCCCACCACGGCTGTATAGAAACCAAGAGCTAAGCAAATATCACATTTCTGTGAAATGTATCTGGATAGTGTTGATTCATCGATGCCCAGTTGGCAGAGAAGAAGTGCAACCTGCACTCACGTGCTCCCTTGTACAGACAAATGTAAAACTCCACTCACCCAGCCTTTGGCACAGGACACTTGCCGAAGAGAGGTCTGTTACTTCCAAAGACAGGATGAGGCCTCAGGACACCTGGAAGCAGGAGAAGGCAAAGCAGGGAATGGAAACCAGTGCAGGGTCTGACCAAAAATTGATACCCTGTTTAACTTGGACGCACCCTCTCAAGCGGACAGGAGACATGAGATTGAAGGTGATGTGCTGAGATTTACAAGAGTTCACAGCAGATGCTTGGCTGACAGAACTCAAAGAAACCAGCGCAAAATATCCCCACAGTTGATTCTGAGACCAAGATCCGTGATGCCAAATTACAGTTAGCAGGGGCATCGGTAAGTGAGGTATAGGGCTACGGTTGATGGCATACGCTGAGTCTCAGGGATCTGGAGTGCGTTGTGGGATGTGGTGTGTCTAATCAAGAGAGCAAACCGAACAGTGTACCAATGATAAATCAACCACACTGGTCGCGCGGTTGAGATTACCGATATGTCCCATGTCCACACACAGTGCATCTGCAGGACCAGGGACCAATAGGGCATTTTGCCAATAGAGCACGTGTGGGGCTGAATCAGAGCTATCGTGCATCTGGTCTGAGGGATCCAGGGGGCCTTGGGTTTGAAATCAGAATGAAAAGCCTTAGGATCTGCTACATTCATAACCTGGGCTGGGATTATGGTTTGGTTTGAGGCACAGGATGCGCAACAGCTCTGTGGTGGCCTTCGTGCACCCGTTCCACAAGGATGATAGGACAAGGTAGAGTGGTCCAAGTCCACAGCGTGAGAAGAGGAAGCATTTCCTTCAGCACAATCTCCCAAAATCGGATGCTACATTTTGGATGGCACCGGCACGGTACGGCAGCGAGGACACCAAGGTCGGTCTGCGGGATCATTCCAGCAGGCCCTGATGTGTGACATCCATGGATGTGCTTCCAATGGTGTTTCAGTAGACAGAGAAGCACTGGGAAGAACTGCTTACATTGGGACATTCCCGTGGCACTAAAAAGCACAAGCGCACTCTCAGTTTGCTGTTTTGGAAACACTTCAAAATGACATAGAGCAGAATGCAGAGCTGAGAACCTTTAGAATCCTCATTTCCACAAGAGGCCGTGTCCTGCGCACTTTCAGAATTGTGAGATAAGCGTAATCAAAATGAAGTTATGCTAATCGAAATAGTATGGGTTGTTCATCTCAACAAATGCAACACCAGCAATTGGAGATATACCAGACAACACACACAGGAACAGAATATGGCATCAATGTCTAGGAGAAATTGTCCTCACAGAAATCCCTTGGAATTGCATAGAGACAAGAGTCTAAAATTTTCACTTAACATAGCCCTAAAAATCTACATTAGATACCTGATATAACCTGACCAGTAGAGATGAAGAAGTACAGTAAAAGAAACAGGAAGTACCATTTTCAGTTCCAAAGATATTGAAGGCCCAAAAGATAAGCTTTCAAACAACTAGACTGCAAAACGCTATGCAGTCAAAGTGTTGAAAATGGAGGTCAGGAAAACACTGAAGAACAAAAGGGTCTCAGAATCACAAAAGGCAGAATACCAGAAAAGGGGAAGAGAAAGTCTAAAGACGAGCCAAAAAATATCAGAAAACTCAGTGGATGTGATAATATCAGGGTTAAATTCAGTCCTTAGCAGACTAGATAATGCAGAGGGACGCGTGAATGACTGTGAAGACAGGGGAACAGAAATCCCTCGGTCAGATTCGGACATAGGAAAGCAAGTGCAAAACAATGAAAATATTGCTGTTGTATCCTGGGTTAAGACAGGGCATGAAAGACTAGAATTCATAAGAGTCCCAGATGGAAAAGCAAGATATAAAGAAATAAAATATGTCTGAAAATTTATCTGTAGAAATATCAGACTGAAACTTGTTGAAAGCCAAGAAAAATTCATCTATGCGAATTCAGGAATTACACAGCATCCAAAGGAGGTGGAATCCCAATAGACCTACCAGCAGCTGTATGATTCCAATCAACAAAGTTCACGAATATCACAGTGATTTAAAATGCACCTGGAGGAAACAACATAGTCACAAGGGAACCTCCAGAGGGGTTTCAGCTTATAACTCGGCAGCAATATTGCAGGACAGGGAGGAGTGCCAGGACACAGACCATATCCTGAATGGCCAAAGGCTGCCACCTAGGGTAGCCTATGCCACATGACCACCATTTCTAATAACGGCAGAGCTAGAGCAATCCACAGACCGGCAAATCATAAAAGAATTCAGCAGTTCAAAACTTCTTCTAAAAGGAAGGTTGAGAATACTCCCCGGAATAGAAAAGCAGCAAGATGAAATGGAAAGAAGAAAACCATTATTGGAAATGCAAGAAGAGCATGAGTGGCAAAGAAGAAACAAGAAGAAGGCAAGGAGGACATCAAAACCTTAAAGATTGGAGAGGGAAGCAGGAAATCATAGGTGATTGGAAGCACTCTCTTAAGTGAATCAGCTTATTTGACTCTCTGTTTGAAGCGAAAGGAGAGATGCATGTCCTGACGTGTTTGCAAAACAAGCGAGAAGCAGACCAACAAAGAATCAAACCAACAAACATGCACCAAAATGGTACGGTTGGCTGACATATACCATGGGAAACATGATTATTCAAAAGAAAATACTCAAGGTGATGTCAAGGATCATTCAGCACGCATCGACCCAATATTGCGGCTTGCATGTACTCAGCACACTTGTATTCGGAAATCAGAGGCGTGCATTCATATTCGTAAATATAGATTCATAAGAGCATATCGGGACCTCACCCAAATGCCGATTTGGAATCCACTGGATTCCTAGTCCGTGATGTAGTCTTGTATGTCTTCCAACAGGATGAAGGAATGCCATATTCTACGCTACGTAGAGAAGAATTGTAAGAAGCCTATAACAAAGGCAAGTAGCTCTGCCAAAGTGTACTAAGAGCAAAAGAGACAGACAGTAAAGGGCACATTGGGGTTGGTTTCATTTTTGGAAATTCAGCCCCCATGAAACCAATAGATCCATGTCCTGAGAGTGTGGATTTTTCAGCAGAAATCATGTGACGCATATGTATTCCGGTTGTATGGATATTATAGGAACATAAGTCTCCTTTACTGGGTCTCTGTGTACTGTGAACTCTTAGAAAGTTTAAAGACGTGTGAAACCTTCAACTGAAAAGGGACACACTTCTTTCCATTGGTACTGTTCATACAGATCTGAACAAAAGGAAAGAGGGAAGAAGAAAGGCCCATGGGACGCTAGTGGGCAGAACCACATTTACTTTAGGAACCTCTCGTCGGATGCAGCCCCTCCCCCAACACTGACAAGATGCAGCAGCCATTGGGGATGGCAGTTACCAGTTGGATTCCAGGTGGAATGTTGGTGTGTTCCACGAGGCTTGTTGTGGCTGTTGGATCCTAGGTAACCGGGCCGAGTTCTGTGGGTGGATCAGTGTGATGGAGGGGCTGCAGGCCTCTGTGGAGCTTGGCTTAGGTGTTTGGTCCGGGAAGCTGTGTAAGTTCGAGATACTTCTGCTGCCCAAAGACCTGAGTTCACAGGTCAGTTTCCAGAACCTGAAAGGGCAGACAGTGGAAGATCTACCTGTCATCAGCTTACTGGTGAGGCTCCGAGGTACTTTCAGACTTGCCCAGTCCTGTTGAAGTCGACTTTAGGGGAGTCACGAAGAGAAGCTGGCTGAAAAGCTGGCTGCACGGATTGAGGAGATATGCGAACACATGGATGAGAGATGTTCTGCTACAATGGAGAATACAGGCGTGGAGACAGCTGTAGAGGATACCAGGCTCAAAAGACATTCAGGAGACATATTGAACCTCGCTGATACTGGCAGAAACATACGGAGTGCCAACGTGGACTTGAGGAAGTTCCTCAATTCTCTTCTCCAAGAACGGGTCCAAGGTCCCTGACGTGTGCAAGAGAAGAGAAGGCAGAGATGATCAAAATGCTCCTGTTCTTGGAAGAGGTCGTGAGAATCCACACGTCCCAAGGGGCCTTCCCAAGCCATTCAGACCAAAATTCACCAAGAACAGGTAAGCCTTTTCCCAGGTTTGGGCCTAGCTAGCAAGCTCTTGCCCTTCCCTCCCCTCCACTCACGCATCCATTTTGAAGGTTCAGTACCTGAGCGGCAATGAAGCCATTAGGAGAAGGGCAAGACCCTCCTAGAATCAGAGTTCCTCCAGCTTCACACTCTGTGAACAACAGTGAACTCCTTAAAGGTCAAATAGTCTCGGCTGAAATAGATAGGAATTGAATAAATAGCTCAAACCTAGAAACGATGGCCTTCCGCTAGATTCAGCAAATGTTGTGTTTATGTCTTCCCTGGGGTGAAGGGAGTGTGGTAAGTGAGGGGAATCTTTGACTGAACTTGAATCTGTATTAGGCCTCAGTTTTCCAAGACAGTGTAGGTAAATAGTACAAGTCAGAAAGTGAACTGTACTGTAAAAGTCGCCAATGACATTAAAGACACAGCTTATGTGGATCGTCTTTCACTTGAGTCAAGCCCCCCGGGGCACTATATTATGTGGGTGCAGACTTGGTTGCGTTAAATGTCTTTACTCAACATGATCGGAAGATTAACTGTTCTCATCACTGATAGAAGAACACCAGGTTCTCCATAGACAAGCATAACTGCAGCAGGGTTCTCCTAGCTATAATGCCTCTAGGTGCATTTGGATTCAAACCTAAATGTATATATTTGGTTTGTTTCCTCTTGTATTTTCCTAGAGAGGGATGTTACCCCTTGAAATGCCAACATTGGCCAGTAGGTGACAAATAGGTCTAAAGGGCACCACATGCCCAAGTGTATCCAAGGTTGGGGGTTATTTCATGTTTCCAATAGTTATTTCATGGTTCTTGTTGGTCTCGGAGGCTTCAACCGTAAAGAGCTGACATGACCCCTTTAACAGTTTGGACTGCTAGTTTGCATTCTATCTGTCTCGGTTTTCCGTAGAGCTGACCAAATGTTACCAAAATTGACAAGTCTGGCTTCTAGGTCGATTTAGTGTGTTTCAAAAAATAACTTCATTTTCGTATAACTCCCAAAACATGGAAATGAATTCTGTTAAAATTCTTAAAGACTGCAAATGAGATATCAACACAATGTCAAAACAGGTTTCTTTGGACAACCCCTCCCACCACGGCTGTATAGAAACCAAGAGCTAAGCAAATATCACATTTCTGTGAAATGCATCTGGATAGTGTTGATTCATCGATGCCCAGTTGGCAGAGAAGAAGTGCAACCTGCACTCACGCGCTCCCTTGTACAGACAAATGTAAAACTCCACTCACCCAGCCTTTGGCACAGGACACTTGCCGAAGAGAGGTCTGTTACTTCCAAAGACAGGATGAGGCCTCAGGACACCTGGAAGCAGGAGAAGGCAAAGCAGGGAATGGAAACCAGTGCAGGGTCTGACCAAAAATTGATACCCTGTTTAACTTGGACGCACCCTCTCAAGCGGACAGGAGACATGAGATTGAAGGTGATGTGCTGAGATTTACAAGAGTTCACAGCAGATGCTTGGCTGACAGAACTCAAAGAAACCAGCGCAAAATATCCCCACAGTTGATTCTGAGACCAAGATCCGTGATGCCAAATTACAGTTAGCAGGGGCATCGGTAAGTGAGGTATAGGGCTACGGTTGATCGCATACGCTGAGTCTCAGGGATCTGGAGTGCGTTGTGGGATGTGGTGTGTCTAATCAAGAGAGCAAACCGAACAGTGTACCAATGATAAATCAACCACACTGGTCGCGCGGTTGAGATTACCGATATTTCCCATGTACACACCAAGTGCATCTGCAGGACCAGGGACCAATTGGGCATTTTGCCAATAGAGCACGTGTGGGGCTGAATCAGAGCTATCGTGCATCTGGTCTGAGGGATCCAGGGGGCCTTGGGTTTGAAATCAGAATGAAAAGCCTTAGGATCTGCTACATTCATAACCTGGGCTGGGATTATGGTTTGGTTTGAGGCACAGGATGCGCAACAGCTCTGTGGTGGCCTTCGTGCACACGTGCCACAAGGATGATAGGACAAGGTAGAGTGGTCCAAGTCCACAGCGTGAGAAGAGGAAGCATTTCCTTCAGCACAATCTCCCAAAATCGGATGCTACATTTTGGATGGCACCGGCACGGTACGGCAGCGAGGACACCAAGGTCGGTCTGCGGGATCATTCCAGCAGGCCCTGATGTGTGACATCCATGGATGTGCTTCCACTGGTGTTTCAGTAGACAGAGAAACACTGGGAAGAACTGCTTACATTGGGACATTCCCGTGGCACTACAAAGCACAAGCGCACTCTCAGTTTGCTGTTTTGGAAACACTCCAAAATGACATAGAGCAGAATGCAGAGCTGAGAACCTTTAGAATCCTCATTTCCACAAGAGGCAGTGTCCTGCGCACTTTCAGAATTGTGAGATAAGCGTAATCAAAATGAAGTTATGCTAATCGAAATAGTATGGGTTGTTCATCACAACAAATGCAACACCAGCAATTGGAGATATACCAGACAACACACACAGGAACAGAATATGGCATCAATGTCTAGGAGAAATTGTCCTCACAGAAATCCCTTGGAATTGCATAGAGACAAGAGTCTAAAATTTTCACTTAACATAGCCCTAAAAATCTACATTATATACCTGATATAACCTGACCAGTAGAGATGAAGAAGTACAGTAAAAGAAACAGGAAGTACCATTTTCAGTTCCAAAGATATTGAAGGCCCAAAAGATAAGCTTTCAAACAACTAGACTGCAAAACGCTATGCAGTCAAAGTGTTGAAAATGGAGGTCAGGAAAACACTGAAGAACAAAAGGGTCTCAGAATCACAAAAGGCAGAATACCAGAAAATGGGAAGAGAAAGTCTAAAGACGAGCCAAAAAATATCAGAAAACTCAGTGGATGTGATAATATCAGGGTTAAATTCAGTCCTTAGCAGACTAGATAATGCAGAGGGACGCGTGAATGACTGTGAAGACAGGGGAACAGAAATCCCTCGGTCAGATTCGGACATAGGAAAGCAAGTGCAAAACAATGAAAATATTGCTGTTGTATCCTGGGTTAAGACAGGGCATGAAAGACTAGAATTCATAAGAGTCCCAGATGGAAAAGCAAGAGATAAAGAAATAAAATATGTCTGAAAATTTATCTGTAGAAATATCAGACTGAAACTTGTTGAAAGCCAAGAAAAATTCATCTATGCGAATTCAGGAATTACACAGCATCCAAAGGAGGTGGAATCCCAATAGACCTACAAGCAGCTGTATGATTCCAATCAACAAAGTTCACGAATATCACAGTGATTTAAAATGCACCTGGAGGAAACAACATAGTCACAAGGGAACCTCCAGAGGGGTTTCAGCTTATAACTCGGCAGCAATATTGCAGGACAGGGAGGAGTGCCAGGACACAGACCATATCCTGAATGGCCAAATGCTGCCACCTAGGGTAGCCTATGCCACATGACCACCATTTCTAATAACGGCAGAGCTAGAGCAATCCACAGACCGGCAAATCATAAAAGAATTCAGCAGTTCAAAACTTCTTCTAAAAGGAAGGTTGAGAATACTCCCCGGAATAGAAAAGCAGCAAGATGAAATGGAAAGAAGAAAACCATTATTGGAAATGCAAGAAGAGCATGAGTGGCAAAGAAGAAACAAGAAGAAGGCAAGGAGGACATCAAAACCTTAAAGATTGGAGAGGGAAGCAGGAAATCATAGGTGATTGGAAGCACTCTCTTAAGTGAATCAGCTTATTTGACTCTCTGTTTGAAGCGAAAGGAGAGATGCATGTCCTGACGTGTTTGCAAAACAAGCGAGAAGCAGACCAACAAAGAATCAAACCAACAAACATGCACCAAAATGGTACGGTTGGCTGACATATACCATGGGAAACATGATTATTCAAAAGAAAATACTCAAGGTGATGTCAAGGATCATTCAGCACGCATCGACCCAGTATTGCGGCTTGCATGTACTCAGCACACTTGTATTCGGAAATCAGAGGCGTGCATTCATATTCGTAAATATAGATTCATAAGAGCATATCGTGACCTCACCCAAATGCCGATTTGGAATCCAATGGTTTCCTAGTCCGTGATGTAGTCTTGTATGTCTTCCAACAGGATGAAGGAATGCCATATTCTACGCTACGTAGAGAAGAATTGTAAGAAGCCTATAACAAAGGCAAGTAGCTCTGCCAAAGTGTACTAAGAGCAAAAGAGACAGACAGTAAAGTGCACATTGGGGTTGGTTTCATTTCTTGGAAATTCAGCCCCCATGAAACCAATAGATCCATGTCCTGAGAGTGTGGGTTTTTCAGCAGAAATCATGCGACGCATATGTATTCCGGTTGTACGGATATTATAGGAACATAAGTCTCCTTTACTGGGTCTCTGTGTACTGTGAATTCTTAGAAAGTTTAAAGACGTGTGAAACATTCAACTGAAAAGGGACACACTTCTCTCCATAGGTACTGTGCATACAGATCTGAACAAAAGGAAAGAGGGAAGAAGAAAGGCCCATGGGACGCTAGTGGGCAGACCACATTTACTTTAGGAACCTCTCGTCGGATGCAGCCCCTCCCCCAACACTGACAAGATGCAGCAGCCATTGGGGATGGCAGTTACCGGTTGGATTCCAGGTGGAATGTTGGTGTGTTCCACGAGGCTTGTTGTGGCTGTTGGATCCTAGGTAACCGGGCCGAGTTCTGTGGGTGGATCAGTGTGATGGAGGGGCTGCAGGCCTCTGTGGAGCTTGGCTTAGGTGTTTGGTCCGGGAAGCTGTGTAAGTTCGAGATACTTCTGCTGCCCAAAGACCTGAGTTCACAGGTCAGTTTCCAGAACCTGAAAGGGCAGACAGTGGAAGATCTGCCTGTCATCAGCTTACTGGTGAGGCTCCGAGGTACTTTCAGACTTGCCCAGTCCTGGTGAAGTCGACTTTAGGGGAGTCACGAAGAGAAGCTGGCCGAAAAGCTGGCTGCACGGATTGAGGAGAGATGCGAACACATGGATGAGAGATGTTCTGCTACAATGGAGAATACTGGCGTGGAGACAGCTGTAGAGGATACCAGGCTCAAAAGACATTCAGGAGACATATTGAACCTCGCTGATACTGGCAGAAACATACGGAGTGCCAACGTGGACTTGAGGAAGTTCCTCAATTCTCTTCTCCAAGAACGGGTCCAAGGTCCCTGACGTGTGCAAGAGAAGAGATGGCAGAGATGATCAAAACGCTCCTGTTCTTGGAAGAGGTCGTGAGAATCCACACGTCCCAAGGGGCCTTCCCAAGCCATTCAGACCAAAATTCACCAAGCCCAGGTAAGCATTTTCCCAGGTTTGGGCCTAGCTAGCAAGCACTTGCCCTTCCCTCCCCTCCACTCACGCATCCATTTTGAAGGTTCAGTACCTGAGCGGCAATGAAGCCATTAGGAGAAGGGCAAGTCCCTCCTAGAATCAGAGTTCCTCCAGCTTCACACTCTGTGAACAACAGTGAACTCCTTAAAGGTCAAATAGTCTCGGCTGAAATAGATAGGAAATGAATACTTAGCTCACACCTAGAAACGATGGCCTTCCGCTAGATTCAGCAAATTTTGTGTTTCTGTCATCCCTGGGGTGAAGGGAGTGTGGTAAGTGAGGGGAATCTTTGACTGAACTTGAATCTGTATTAGGCCTCAGTTTTCCAAGACAGAATAGGTAAATAGTACAAGTCAGAAAGTGAACTGTACTGTAAAAGTCGCCAATGACATTAAAGACACAGCTTATGTGGATCGTCTTTCACTTGAGTCAAGCCCCCCGGGGCACTATATCATGTGGGTGCAGACTTGGTTGCGTTAAATGGCTTTACCCAACATGATCGGAAGATTAACTGTTCTCATCACTGATAGAAGAACACCAGGTTCTCCATAGACAAGCATAACTGCAGCAGGGTTCTCCTAGCTATAATGCCTCTAGGTGCATTTGGATTCAAACCTAAATGTATATATTTGGTTTGTTTCCTCTTGTATTTTCCTAGAGAGGGATGTTACCCCTTGAAATGCCAACATTGGCCAGTAGGTGACAAATAGGGCTAAAGGGCACCACATGTCCAAGTGTATCCAAGGTTGGGGGTTATTTCATGTTTCCAATAGTTATTTCATGGTTCCTGTTGGTCTCGGAGGCTTCAACCGTAAAGAGCTGACATGACCCCTTTAACAGTTTGGACTGCTAGTTTGCATTCTATCTGTCTAGGTTTTCCGTAGAGCTGACCAAATGTTACCAAAATTGACAAGTCTGGCTTCTAGGTCGATTTAGTGTGTTTCAAAAAATAACTTCATTTTCGTATAACTCCCAAAACATGGAAATGAATTCTGTTAAAATTCTTAAAGACTGCAAATGAGATATCAACACAATGTCAAAACAGGTTTCTTTGGACAACCCCTCCCACCACGGCTGTATAGAAACCAAGAGCTAAGCAAATATCACATTTCTGTGAAATGTATCTGGATAGTGTTGATTCATCGATGCCCAGTTGGCAGAGAAGAAGTGCAACCTGCACTCACGTGCTCCCTTGTACAGACAAATGTAAAACTCCACTCACCCAGCCTTTGGCACAGGACACTTGCCGAAGAGAGGTCTGTTACTTCCAAAGACAGGATGAGGCCTCAGGACACCTGGAAGCAGGAGAAGGCAAAGCAGGGAATGGAAACCAGTGCAGGGTCTGACCAAAAATTGATACCCTGTTTAACTTGGACGCACCCTCTCAAGCGGACAGGAGACATGAGATTGAAGGTGATGTGCTGAGATTTACAAGAGTTCACAGCAGATGCTTGGCTGACAGAACTCAAAGAAACCAGCGCAAAATATCCCCACAGTTGATTCTGAGACCAAGATCCGTGATGCCAAATTACAGTTAGCAGGGGCATCGGTAAGTGAGGTATAGGGCTACGGTTGATGGCATACGCTGAGTCTCAGGGATCTGGAGTGCGTTGTGGGATGTGGTGTGTCTAATCAAGAGAGCAAACCGAACAGTGTACCAATGATTAATCAACCACACTGGTCGCGCGGTTGAGATTACCGATATGTCCCATGTCCACACACAGTGCATCTGCAGGACCAGGGACCAATAGGGCATTTTGCCAATAGAGCACGTGTGGGGCTGAATCAGAGCTATCGTGCATCTGGTCTGAGGGATCCAGGGGGCCTTGGGTTTGAAATCAGAATGAAAAGCCTTAGGATCTGCTACATTCATAACCTGGGCTGGGATTATGGTTTGGTTTGAGGCACAGGATGCGCAACAGCTCTGTGGTGGCCTTCGTGCACCCGTTCCACAAGGATGATAGGACAAGGTAGAGTGGTCCAAGTCCACAGCGTGAGAAGAGGAAGCATTTCCTTCAGCACAATCTCCCAAAATCGGATGCTACATTTTGGATGGCACCGGCACGGTACGGCAGCGAGGACACCAAGGTCGGTCTGCGGGATCATTCCAGCAGGCCCTGATGTGTGACATCCATGGATGTGCTTCCAATGGTGTTTCAGTAGACAGAGAAGCACTGGGAAGAACTGCTTACATTGGGACATTCCCGTGGCACTAAAAAGCACAAGCGCACTCTCAGTTTGCTGTTTTGGAAACACTTCAAAATGACATAGAGCAGAATGCAGAGCTGAGAACCTTTAGAATCCTCATTTCCACAAGAGGCCGTGTCCTGCGCACTTTCAGAATTGTGAGATAAGCGTAATCAAAATGAAGTTATGCTAATCGAAATAGTATGGGTTGTTCATCTCAACAAATGCAACACCAGCAATTGGAGATATACCAGACAACACACACAGGAACAGAATATGGCATCAATGTCTAGGAGAAATTGTCCTCACAGAAATCCCTTGGAATTGCATAGAGACAAGAGTCTAAAATTTTCACTTAACATAGCCCTAAAAATCTACATTAGATACCTGATATAACCTGACCAGTAGAGATGAAGAAGTACAGTAAAAGAAACAGGAAGTACCATTTTCAGTTCCAAAGATATTGAAGGCCCAAAAGATAAGCTTTCAAACAACTAGACTGCAAAACGCTATGCAGTCAAAGTGTTGAAAATGGAGGTCAGGAAAACACTGAAGAACAAAAGGGTCTCAGAATCACAAAAGGCAGAATACCAGAAAAGGGGAAGAGAAAGTCTAAAGACGAGCCAAAAAATATCAGAAAACTCAGTGGATGTGATAATATCAGGGTTAAATTCAGTCCTTAGCAGACTAGATAATGCAGAGGGACGCGTGAATGACTGTGAAGACAGGGGAACAGAAATCCCTCGGTCAGATTCGGACATAGGAAAGCAAGTGCAAAACAATGAAAATATTGCTGTTGTATCCTGGGTTAAGACAGGGCATGAAAGACTAGAATTCATAAGAGTCCCAGATGGAAAAGCAAGAGATAAAGAAATAAAATATGTCTGAAAATTTATCTGTAGAAATATCAGACTGAAACTTGTTGAAAGCCAAGAAAAATTCATCTATGCGAATTCAGGAATTACACAGCATCCAAAGGAGGTGGAATCCCAATAGACCTACCAGCAGCTGTATGATTCCAATCAACAAAGTTCACGAATATCACAGTGATTTAAAATGCACCTGGAGGAAACAACATAGTCACAAGGGAACCTCCAGAGGGGTTTCAGCTTATAACTCGGCAGCAATATTGCAGGACAGGGAGGAGTGCCAGGACACAGACCATATCCTGAATGGCCAAAGGCTGCCACCTAGGGTAGCCTATGCCACATGACCACCATTTCTAATAACGGCAGAGCTAGAGCAATCCACAGACCGGCAAATCATAAAAGAATTCAGCAGTTCAAAACTTCTTCTAAAAGGAAGGTTGAGAATACTCCCCGGAATAGAAAAGCAGCAAGATGAAATGGAAAGAAGAAAACCATTATTGGAAATGCAAGAAGAGCATGAGTGGCAAAGAAGAAACAAGAAGAAGGCAAGGAGGACATCAAAACCTTAAAGATTGGAGAGGGAAGCAGGAAATCATAGGTGATTGGAAGCACTCTCTTAAGTGAATCAGCTTATTTGACTCTCTGTTTGAAGCGAAAGGAGAGATGCATGTCCTGACGTGTTTGCAAAACAAGCGAGAAGCAGACCAACAAAGAATCAAACCAACAAACATGCACCAAAATGGTACGGTTGGCTGACATATACCATGGGAAACATGATTATTCAAAAGAAAATACTCAAGGTGATGTCAAGGATCATTCAGCACGCATCGACCCAATATTGCGGCTTGCATGTACTCAGCACACTTGTATTCGGAAATCAGAGGCGTGCATTCATATTCGTAAATATAGATTCATAAGAGCATATCGGGACCTCACCCAAATGCCGATTTGGAATCCACTGGATTCCTAGTCCGTGATGTAGTCTTGTATGTCTTCCAACAGGATGAAGGAATGCCATATTCTACGCTACGTAGAGAAGAAATGTAAGAAGCCTATAACAAAGGCAAGTAGCTCTGCCAAAGTGTACTAAGAGCAAAAGAGACAGACAGTAAAGGGCACATTGGGGTTGGTTTCATTTTTGGAAATTCAGCCCCCATGAAACCAATAGATCCATGTCCTGAGAGTGTGGATTTTTCAGCAGAAATCATGTGACGCATATGTATTCCGGTTGTATGGATATTATAGGAACATAAGTCTCCTTTACTGGGTCTCTGTGTACTGTGAACTCTTAGAAAGTTTAAAGACGTGTGAAACCTTCAACTGAAAAGGGACACACTTCTGTCCATTGGTACTGTTCATACAGATCTGAACAAAAGGAAAGAGGGAAGAAGAAAGGCCCATGGGACGCTAGTGGGCAGAACCACATTTACTTTAGGAACCTCTCGTCGGATGCAGCCCCTCCCCCAACACTGACAAGATGCAGCAGCCATTGGGGATGGCAGTTACCAGTTGGATTCCAGGTGGAATGTTGGTGTGTTCCACGAGGCTTGTTGTGGCTGTTGGATCCTAGGTAACCGGGCCGAGTTCTGTGGGTGGATCAGTGTGATGGAGGGGCTGCAGGCCTCTGTGGAGCTTGGCTTAGGTGTTTGGTCCGGGAAGCTGTGTAAGTTCGAGATACTTCTGCTGCCCAAAGACCTGAGTTCACAGGTCAGTTTCCAGAACCTGAAAGGGCAGACAGTGGAAGATCTACCTGTCATCAGCTTACTGGTGAGGCTCCGAGGTACTTTCAGACTTGCCCAGTCCTGTTGAAGTCGACTTTAGGGGAGTCACGAAGAGAAGCTGGCTGAAAAGCTGGCTGCACGGATTGAGGAGATATGCGAACACATGGATGAGAGATGTTCTGCTACAATGGAGAATACAGGCGTGGAGACAGCTGTAGAGGATACCAGGCTCAAAAGACATTCAGGAGACATATTGAACCTCGCTGATACTGGCAGAAACATACGGAGTGCCAACGTGGACTTGAGGAAGTTCCTCAATTCTCTTCTCCAAGAACGGGTCCAAGGTCCCTGACGTGTGCAAGAGAAGAGAAGGCAGAGATGATCAAAATGCTCCTGTTCTTGGAAGAGGTCGTGAGAATCCACACGTCCCAAGGGGCCTTCCCAAGCCATTCAGACCAAAATTCACCAAGAACAGGTAAGCCTTTTCCCAGGTTTGGGCCTAGCTAGCAAGCTCTTGCCCTTCCCTCCCCTCCACTCACGCATCCATTTTGAAGGTTCAGTACCTGAGCGGCAATGAAGCCATTAGGAGAAGGGCAAGACCCTCCTAGAATCAGAGTTCCTCCAGCTTCACACTCTGTGAACAACAGTGAACTCCTTAAAGGTCAAATAGTCTCGGCTGAAATAGATAGGAATTGAATAAATAGCTCAAACCTAGAAACGATGGCCTTCCGCTAGATTCAGCAAATGTTGTGTTTATGTCTTCCCTGGGGTGAAGGGAGTGTGGTAAGTGAGGGGAATCTTTGACTGAACTTGAATCTGTATTAGGCCTCAGTTTTTCAAAACAGTATAGGTAAATAGTACAAGTCAGAAAGTGAAGTGTACTGTAAAAGTCGCCAATGACATTAAAGACACAGCATATGTGGCTCGTCTTTCACTTGAGTCAAGCCCCCGGGGGCACTATATCATGTGGGTGCAGACTTGGTTGCGTTAAATGGCTTTACCCAACATGATCGGAAGATTAACTGTTCTCATTACTGATAGAAGAACACCTGGTTCTCCATAGACAAGCATAAGTGCAGCAGGGTTCTCCTAGCTATAATGCCTCTAGGTGCATTTGGATTCAAACCTAAATGTATATATTTGGTTTGTTTCCTCTTGTATTTTCCTAGAGAGGGATGTTACCCCTTGAAATGCCAACATTGGCCAGTAGGTGACAACTAGGACTAAAGGGCACCACATGGCCAAGTGTATACAATGTTGGGGGTTATTTCATGTTTCCAATAGTTATTTCACGGTTCCTGTTGGTCTCGGAGGCTTCAACCGTAAAGAGTTGACATGACCCCTTTAACAGTTTGGACTGCTAGTTTGCATTCTATCTGTCTAGGTTTTCCGTAGAGCTGACAAAATGTTACCAAAATTGACAAGTCTGGCTTCTAGGTCGATTTAGTGTGTTTCAAAAAATAACTTCATTTTCGTATAACTCCCAAAACATGGAAATGAATTCTGTTAAAATTCTTAAAGACTGCAAATGAGATATAAACCCAATGTCAAAACAGGTTTCTTTGGACAACCCCTCCAACCACGGCTGTATAGAAACCAAGAGCTAAGCAAATATCACATTTCTGTGAAATGTATCTAGATAGTGTTGATTCATCGATGCCCAGTTGGCAGAGAAGAAGTGCAACCTGCACTCACGCGCTCGCTTGTACAGAGAAATGTAAAAGTCCACTCACCCAGCCTTTGGCACAGGACACTTGCCGAAGAGAGGTCTGTTACTTCCAAAGACAGGATGAGGCCTCAGGACACCTGGAAGCAGGAGAAGGCAAAGCAGGGAATGGAAACCAGTGCAGGGTCTGACCAACAAGGGTGAAACCCTGTTTAAATTGGACGCACCCTCTCAAGCGGACAGGAGGCATGAGATTGAAGGTGATTTGCTGAGATTTACAAGAGTGCACAGCAGATGCTTGGCTGACAGAACTCAAAGAAACCAGCGCAAAATATCCCCACAGTTGATTCTGAGACCAAGATCCGTGATGCCAAATTACAGTTAGCAGGGGCATCGGTAAGTGAGGTATAGGGCTACGGTTGATGGCATACGCTGAGTCTCAGGGATCTGTAGTGCGTTGTGGGATGTGGTGGGTCTAATCAAGAGAGCAAACCGAACAGTGTACCAATGATAAATCAACCACACTGGTCGCGTGGTTGAGATTACCGATATGTCCCATGGCCACACCCAGTGCATCTCCAGGACCAGGGACCAATTGGGCATTTTGCCAATAGAGCACGTGTGGGGCTGAATCAGAGCTATCGTGCATCTGGTCTGAGGGATCCAGGGGGCCTTGGGTTTGAAATCAGAATGAAAAGCCTTAGGATCTGCTACATTCATAACCTGGGCTGGGATTATGGTTTGGTTTGAGGCACAGGATGCGCAACAGCTCTGTGGTGGCCTTCGTGCACCCGTGCCACAAGGATGATAGGACAAGGTAGAGTGGTCCAAGTCCACAGCGTGAGAAGAGGAAGCATTTCCTTCAGCACTATCTCCCAAAATCGGATGCTACATTTTGGATGGCACCGGCACGGTACGGCAGCGAGGACACCAAGGTCGGTCTGCGGGATCATTCCAGCAGGCCCTGATTTGTGACATCCATGGATGTGCTTCCACTGGTGTTTCAGTAGACAGAGAAGCTCTGGGAAGAACTGCTTTCATTGGGACATTCCCGTGGCACTACAAAGCACAAGCGCACTCTCAGTTTGCTGTTTTGGAAACACTCCAAAATGACATAGAGCAGAATGCAGAGCTGAGAACCTTTAGAATCCTCATTTCCACAAGAGGCCGTGTCCTGCGCACTTTCAGAATTGTGAGATAAGCCTAATCAAAATGAAGTTATGCTAATCGAAATAGTATGGGTTGTTCATCACAACAAATGCAACACCAGCCATTGGAGATATACCAGACAACACACACAGGAACAGAATATGGCATCAATGTCTAGGAGAAATTGTCCTCACAGAAATCCCTTGGAATTCCGTAGAGACAAGAGTCTAAAATTTTCACTTAACATAGCCCTAAAAATCTACATTAGATACCTGATATTACCTGACCAGTAGAGATGAAGAAGTACAGTAAAAGAAATAGGAAGTACCATTTTCAGTTTCAAAGATATTGAAGGCCCAAATGATAAGCTTTCAAACAACTAGACTGCAAAACGCTATGCAGTCCAAGTGTTGAAAATGGAGGTCAGGAAAACACTGAAGAACAAAAGGGTCTCAGAATCACAAAAGGCAGAATACCAGAAAAGGGGAAGAGAAAGTCTAAAGACGAGCCAAAAGATATCAGAACACTCAGTGGATGTGATAATATCAGGGCTAAAATTCAGTCCTTAGCAGACTAGATAATGCAGAGGGACGCATGAATGACTGTGAAGACAGGGGAACAGAAATCCCTCGGTCAGATTCGGACATAGGAAAGCAAGTGCAAAACAATGAAAATATTGCTGTTGTATCCTGGGTTAAGACAGGGCATGAAAGACTAGAAATCATAAGAGTCCCAGATGGAAAAGCAAGAGATAAAGAAATAAAATATGTCTGAAAATTTATCTGTAGAAATATCAGACTGAAACTTGTTGAAAGCCAAGAAAAAATCATCTCTGCGAATTCAGGAATTACACAGCATCCAAAGGAGGTTGAATCCCAATAGACCTACCAACAGCTGAATGATTCCTATCAACAAAGTTCACGAATATCACAATGATTTAAAATGCACCTGGAGGAAACAACATAGTCACAAGGGAACCTCCAGAGGGGTTTCAGCTTATAACTCGGCAGCAATATTGCAGGACAGGGAGGAGTGCCAGGACACAGACCATATCCTGAATGGCCAAATGCTGCCACCTAGGGTAGCCTATGCCACATGACCACCATTTCTAATAACGGCAGAGCTAGAGCAATCCACAGACCGGCAAATCATAAAAGAATTCAGCAGTTCAAACTTCTTCTAAAAGGAAAGTTGAGAACACTCCCCGGAATAGAAAAGCAGCAAGATGAAATGGAAAGAAGAAAACCATTATTGGAAATGCAAGAAGAGCATGAGTGGCAAAGAAGAAACAAGAAGAAGCAAGGAAGACATCAAAACCTTAAAGATTGGAGAGGGAAGCAGGAAATCTTAGGTGATTGGAAGCACTCTCTTAAGTGAATCAGCTTATTTGACTCTCTGTTTGAAGTGAAAGGAGAGATGCATGTCCTGACGTGTTTGGAAAACAAGCGAGAAGCAGACCAACAAAGAATCAAACCAACAAACATGCACCAAAATGGTACGTTTGGCTGACATATACCATGGGAAACATGATTATTCAAAAGAAAATACTCAAGGTGATGTCAAGGATCATTCAGCACGCATCGACCCAGTATCGCGGCTTGCATGTACTCAGCACACTTGTATTCGGAAATCAGAGGCGTGCATTCATATTCGTAAATATAGATTCATAAGAGCATATCGTGACCTCACCCAAATGCCGATTTGGAATCCAATGGATTCCTAGTCCGTGATGTAGTCTTGTATGTCTTCCAACAGGATGAAGGAATGCCATATTCTACGCTACGTAGAGAAGAATTGTAAGAAGCCTATAACAAAGGCAAGTAGCTCTGCCAAAGTGTACTAAGAGCAAAAGAGACAGACAGTAAAGTGCACATTGGGGTTGGTTTCATTTCTTGGAAATTCAGCCCCCATGAAACCAATAGATCCATGTCCTGAGAGTGTGGGTTTTTCAGCAGAAATCATGTGACGCATATGTATTCCGGTTGTATGGATATTATAGGAACATAAGTCTCCTTTACTGGGTCTCTGTGTACTGTGAACTCTTAGAAAGTTTAAAGACGTGTGAAACCTTCAACTGAAAAGGGACACACTTCTCTCCATTGGTACTGTGCATACAGATCTGAACAAAAGGAAAGAGGGAAGAAGAAAGGCCCATGGGATGCTAGTGGGCAGAACCACATTTACTTTAGGAACCTCTCGTCGGATGCAGCCACTCCCCCATCACTGACAAGATGCAGCAGCCATTGGGATGGCAGTTACCGGTTGGATTCCAGGTGGAATGTTGGTGTGTTCCACGAGGCTTGTTGTGGCTGTTGGATCCTAGGTAACCTGGCCGAGTTCTGTGGGTGGATCAGTGTGATGGAGGGGCTGCAGGCCTCTGTGGAGCTTGGCTTAGGTGTTTGGTCCGGGAAGCTGTGTAAGTTCGAGATACTTCTGCTGCCCAAAGACCTGAGTTCACAGGTCAGTTTCCAGAACCTGAAAGGGCAGACAGTGGAAGATCTGCCTGTCATCAGCTTACTGATGAGGCTCTGAGGTACTTTCCGACTTGCCCAGTCCTGGTGAAGTCGACTTTAGGGGAGTCACGAAGAGAAGCTGGCCGAAAAGCTGGCTGCACGGATTGAGGAGAGATGCGAACACATGGATGAGAGATGTTCTGCTACAATGGAGAATACTGGCGTGGAGACAGCTGTAGAGGATACCAGGCTCAAAAGACATTCAGGAGACATATTGAACCTCGCTGATACTGGCAGAAACATACGGAGTGCCAACGTGGACTTGAGGAAGTTCCTCAATTCTCTTCTCCAAGAACGGGTCCAAGGTCCCTGACGTGTGCAAGAGAAGAGATGGCAGAGATGATCAAAACGCTCCTGTTCTTGGAAGAGGTCGTGAGAATCCACACGTCCCAAGGGGCCTTCCCAAGCCATTCAGACCAAAATTCACCAAGCCCAGGTAAGCCTTTTCCCAGGTTTGGGCCTAGCTAGCAAGCACTTGCCCTTCCCTCCCCTCCACTCACACATCCATTTTGAAGGTTCAGTACCTGAGCGGCAATGAAGCCATTAGGAGAAGGGCAAGTCCCTCCTAGAATCATAGTTCCTCCAGCTTCACACTCTGTGAACAACAGTGAAATCCTTAAAGGTCAAATAGTCTCGGCTGAAATAGATAGGAATTGAATAGTTAGTTCACACCTAGAAACGATGGCCTTCCGCTAGATTCAGCAAATGTTGTGTTTCTGTCTTCCCTGGGGTGAAGGGAGTGTGGTAAGTGAGGGGAATCTTTGACTGAACTTGAATCTGTATTAGGCCTCAGTTTTTCAAGACAGTATAGGTAAATAGTACAAGTCAGAAAGTGAAGTGTACTGTAAAAGTCGCCAATGACATTAAAGACACAGCTTATGTGGATCGTCTTTCACTTGAGTCAAGCCCCCGGGGGCACTATATCATGTGGGTGCAGACTTGGTTGCGTTAAATGGCTTTACCCAACATGATCGGAAGATTAACTGTTCTCATCACTGATAGAAGAACACCTGGTTCTCCATAGACAAGCATAACTGCAGCAGGGTTCTCCTAGCTATAATGCCTCTAGGTGCTTTTGGATTCAAACCTAAATGTATATATTTGGTTTGTTTCCTCTTGTATTTTCCTAGAGAGGGATGTTACCCCTTGAAATGCCAACATTGGCCAGTAGGTGACAAATAGGACTAAAGGGCACCACATGCCCAAGTGTATCCAAGGTTGGGGGTTATTTCATGTTTCCAATAGTTATTTCATGGTTCCTGTTGGTCTCGGAGGCTTCAACCGTAAAGAGCTGACATGACCCCTTTAACAGTTTGGACTGCTAGTTTGCATTCTATCTGTCTAGGTTTTCCGTAGAGCTGACCAAATGTTACCAAAATTGACAAGTCTGGCTTCTAGGTCGATTTAGTGTGTTTCAAAAAATAACTTCATTTTCGTATAACTCCCAAAACATGGAAATGAATTCTGTTAAAATTCTTAAAGACTGCAAATGAGATATCAACACAATGTCAAAACAGGTTTCTTTGGACAACCCCTCCCACCACAGCTGTATAGAAACCAAGAGCTAAGCAAATATCACTTTTCTGTGAAATGTATTTGGATAGTGTTGATTCATCGATGCCCAGTTGGCAGAGAAGAAGTGCAACCTGAACTCACGCGATCCCTTGTACAGAGAAATGTAAAACTCCACTCACCCAGCCTTTGGCACAGGACACTTGCCGAAGAGAGGTCTGTTACTTCCAAAGACAGGATGAGGCCTCAGGACACCTGGAAGCAGGAGAAGGCAAAGCAGGGAATGGAAACCAGTGCAGGGTCTGACCAACAAGGGTGAAACCCTGTTTAACTTGGACGCACCCTCTCAAGCGGACAGGAGGCATGAGATTGAAGGTGATGTGCTGAGATTTACAAGAGTGCACAGCAGATGCTTGGCTGACAGAACTCAAAGAAACCAGCGCAACATATCCCCACAGTTGATTCTGAGACCAAGATCCGTGATGCCAAATTACAGTTAGCAGGGGCATCGGTAAGTGAGGTATAGGGCTACGGTTGATGGCATACGCTGAGTCTCAGGGATCTGGAGTGCGTTGTGGGATGTGGTGGGTCTAATCAAAGAGCAAACCGAACAGTGTACCAATGATAAATCAACCACACTGGTCGCGCGGTTGAGATTACCGATATGTCCCATGGCCACACCCAGTGCATCTGCAGGACCAGGGACCAATTTGGCATTTTGCCAATAGAGCACGTGTGGGGCTGAATCAGAGCTATCGTGCATCTGGTCTGAGGGATCCAGGGGGCCTTGGGTTTGAAATCAGAATGAAAAGCCTTAGGATCTGCTACATTCATAACCTGGGCTGGGATTATGTTTTGGTTTGAGGCACAGGATGCGCAACAGCTCTGTGGTGGCCTTCGTGCACCCGTGCCACAAGGATTAAAGGACAAGATAGAGTGGTCCATGTCCACAGCGTGAGAAAAGGAAGCATTACCTTCAGCACTCTCTCCCAAAATCGGATGCTACATTTTGGATGGCACCGGCACGGTACGGCAGCGAGGACACCAAGGTCGGTCTGCGGGATCATTCCAGCAGGCCCTGATGTGTGACATCCATGGATGTGCTTCCACTGGTGTTTCAGGAGACAGAGAATCTCTGGGAAGAACTGCTTTCATTGGGACATTCCCGTGGCACTACAAAGCACAAGCGCACTCTCAGTTTGCTGTTTTGGAAACACTCCAAAATGACATAGAGCAGAATGCAGAGCTGAGAACCTTTAGAATCCTCATTTCCAGAAGAGGCCGTGTCCTGCGCACTTTCAGAATTGTGAGATAAGCGTAATCAAAATGAAGTTATGCTAATCGAATTAGTATGGGTTGTTCATCACAACAAATGCAACACCAGCAATTGGTGATATACCAGACAACACACACAGGAACAGAATATGGCATCAATGTCTAGGAGAAATTGTCCTCACAGAAATCCCTTGGAATTGTGTAGAGAAAAGGGTCTAAAATTTTCACTTAACATAGCCCTAAAAATCTACATTAGATACCTGATATTACCTGACCAGTAGAGATGAAGAAGTACAGTAAAAGAAATAGGAAGTACCATTTTCAGTTCCAAAGATATTGAAGGCCCAAAAGATAAGCTTTCAAACAACTAGACTGCAAAACGCTATGCAGTCCAAGTGTTGAAAATGGAGGTCAGGAAAACACTGAAAAACAAAAGGGTCTCAGAATCACAAAAGGCAGAATACCAGAAAAGGGGAAGAGAAAATCTAAAGTCGAGCCAAAAGATATCAGAACACTCAGTGGATGTGATAATATCAGGGCTAAAATTCAGTCCTTAGCAGACTAGATAATGCAGAGGGACGCGTGAATGACTGTGAAGACAGGGGAACAGAAATCCCTCGGTCAGATTCGGACATAGGAAAGCAAGTGCAAAACAATGAAAATATTGCTGTTGTATCCTGGGTTAAGACAGGGCATGAAAGACTAGAATTCATAAGAGTCCCAGATGGAAAAGCAAGAGATAAAGAAATAAAATATGTCTGAAAATTTATCTGTAGAAATATCAGACTGAAACTTGTTGAAAACCAAGAAAAAATCATCTATGCGAATTCAGGCATTACACAGCATCCAAAGGAGGTGGAATCCCAATAGACCTACAAGCAGCTGTATGATACCAATCAACAAAGTTCACGAATATCACAGTGATTTAAAATGCACCTGGAGGAAACAACATAGTCACAAGGGAACCTCCAGAGGGGTTTCAGCTTATAACTCGGCAGCAATATTGCAGGACAGGGAGGAGTGCCAGGACACAGACCATATCCTGAATGGCCAAATGCTGCCACCTAGGGTAGCCTATGCCACATGACCACCATTTCTAATAACGGCAGAGCTAGAGCAATCCACAGACCGGCAAATCATAAAAGAATTCAGCAGTTCAAAACTTCTTCAAAAAGGAAGGTTGAGAATACTCCCCGGAATAGAAAAGCTGAAAGATGAAATGGAAAGAAGAAAACCATTATTGGAAATGCAAGATGAGCATGAGTGGCAAAGAAGAAACAAGAAGAAAGCAAGGAGGACATCAAAACCTTAAAGATTGGAGAGGGAAGCAGGTAATCATAGGTGATTGGAAGCACTCTCTTAAGTGAATCAGCTTATTTGTCTCTCTGTTTGAAGCGAAAGGAGAGATGCATGTCCTGACGTGTTTGCAAAACAAGCAAAAGCAGACCAACAAAGAATCAAACCAACAAACATGCACCAAAATGGTACGGTTGGCTGACATATAACGTGGGAAACATGATTATTCAAAAGAAAATACTCAAGGTGATGTCAAGGATCATTCAGCACGCATCGACCCAGTATCGCGGCTTGCATGTACTCAGCAAACTTGTATTCGGAAATCAGAGGCGTGCATTCATATTCGTAAATATAGATTCATAAGAGCATATCGTGTCCTCACCCAAATGCCGATTTGGTATCCACTGGATTCCTAGTCCGTGATGTAGTCTTGTATGTCTTCCAACAGGATGAAGGAATGCCATATTCAACGCTACGTAGAGAAGAATTGTAAGAAGCCTATAACAAAGGCAAGTAGCTCTGCCAAAGTGTACTAAGAGCAAAAGAGACAGACATTAAAGTGCACATTGGGGTTGGTTTCATTTCTTGGAAATTCAGCCCCCATGACACCAATAGATCCATGTCCTGAGAGTGTGGGTTTTTCAGCAGAAATCATGCGACGCATATGTATTCCGGTTGTACGGATATTATAGGAACATAAGTCTCCTTTACTGGGTCTCTGTGTACTGTGAACTCTTAGAAAGTTTAAAGACGTGTGAAACCTTCAACTGAAAAGGGACACACTTCTCTCCATTGGTACTGTGCATACAGATCTGAACAAAAGGTAAGAGGGAAGAAGAAACGCCCATGGGATGCTAGTGGGCAGAACCACATTTACTTTAGGAACCTCTCGTCAGATGCAGCCCCTCCCCCAACACTGACAAGATGCAGCAGCCATTGGGGATGGCAGTTACCGGTTGGATTCCAGGTGGAATGTTGGTGTGTTCCACGAGGCTTGTTGTGGCTGTTGGATCCTAGGTAACCGGGCCGAGTTCTGTGGGTGGATCAGTGTGATGGAGGGGCTGCAGGCCTCTGTGGAGCTTGGCTTAGGTGTTTGTTCCGGGAAGCTGTGTAAGTTCGAGATACTTCTGCTGCCCAAAGACCTGAGTTCACAGGTCAGTTTCCAGAACCTGAAAGGGCAGACAGTGGAAGATCTGCCTGTCATCAGCTTACTGGTGAGTCTCCGAGGTACTTTCAGACTTGCCCAGTCCTGGTGAAGTCGACTTTAGGGGAGTCACTAAGAGAAGCTGGCCGAAAAGCTGGCTGCACGCATTGAGGAGAGATGCGAACACATGGATGAGAGATGTTCTGCTACAATGGAGAATACTGGCGTGGAGACAGCTGTAGAGGATACCAGGCTCAAAAGACATTCAGGAGACATATTGAACCTCGCTGATACTGGCAGAAACATACGGAGTGCCAACGTGGACTTGAGGAAGTTCCTCAATTCTCTTCTCCAAGAACGGGTCCAAGGTCCCTGACGTGTGCAAGAGAAGAGATGGCAGAGATGATCAAAACGCTCCTGTTCTTGGAAGAGGTCGTGAGAATCCACACGTCCCAAGGGGCCTTCCCAAGCCATTCAGACCAAAATTCATCAAGCCCAGGTAAGCCTTTTCCCAGGTTTGGGCCTAGCTAGCAAGCACTTGCCCTTCCCTCCCTTCCACTCACGCATCCATTTTGAAGGTTCAGTACCTGAGCGGCAATGAAGCCATTAGGAGAAGGGCAAGTCCCTCCTAGAATCAGAGTTCCTCCAGCTTCACACTCTGTGAACAACAGTGAACTCTTTAAAGGTCAAATAGTCTCGGCTTAAATAGATAGGAATTGAATACTTAGCTCAAACCTAGAAACGATGGCCTTCCGCTAGATTCAGCAAATGTTGTGTTTATGTCTTCCCTGGGGTGAAGGGAGTGTGGTAAGTGAGGGGAATCTTTGACTGAACTTGAATCTGTATTAGGCCTCAGTTTTTCAAGACAGTATAGGTAAATAGTACAAGTCAGAAAGTGAAGTGTACTGTAAAGGTCGCCAATGACATTAAAGACACAGCTTATGTGGATCGTCTTTCACTTGAGTCAAGCCCCCGGGGGCACTATATCATGTGGGTGCAGACTTGGTTGCGTTAAATGGCTTTACCCAACATGATCGGAAGATTAACTGTTCTCATCACTGATAGAAGAACACCTGGTTCTCCATAGACAAGCATAAGTGCAGCAGGGTTCTCCTAGCTATAATGCCTCTAGGTGCTTTTGGATTCAAACCTAAATGTATATATTTGGTTTGTTTCCTCTTGTATTTTCCTAGAGAGGGATGTTACCCCTTGAAATGCCAACATTGGCCAGTCGGTGACAAATAGGACTAAAGGGCACCACATGCCCAAGTGTATCCAAGGTTGGGGGTTATTTCATGTTTCCAATAGTTATTCCATGGTTCCTGTTGGTCTCGGAGGCTTCAACCGTAAAGAGCTGACATGACCCCTTTAACAGTTTGGACTGCTAGTTTGCATTCTATCTGTCTAGGTTTTCCGTAGAGCTGACAAAATGTTACCAAAATTGACAAGTCTGGCTTCTAGGTCGATTTAGTGTGTTTCAAAACATAACTTCATTTTCGTATAACTCCCAAAACATGGAAATGAATTCTGTTAAAATTCTCAAAGTCTGCAAATGAGATATCAACACAATGTCAAAACAGGTTTCTTTGGACAACCCCTCCCACCACGGCTGTATAGAAACAAAGAGCTAAGCAAATATCACAGTTCTCTGAAATGTATCTGGATAGTGTTGATTCATCGATGCCCAGTTGGCAGAGAAGAAGTGCAACCTGCACTCACGCGCTCCCTTGTACAGAGAAATGTAAAAGTCCACTCACCCAGCCTTTGGCACAGGACACTTGCCGAAGAGAGGTCTGTTACTTCCAAAGACAGGATGAGGCCTCAGGACACCTGGAAGCAGGAGAAGGCAAAGCAGGGAATGGAAACCAGGGCAGGGTCTGACCAACAAGGGTGAAACCCTGTTTAACTTGGACGCACCCTCTCAAGCGAACAGGAGACATGAGATTGAAGGTGATGTGCTGAGATTTACAAGAGTGCACAGCAGATGCTTGGCTGACAGAACTCAAAGATACCAGCGCAAATTATCCCCACAGTTGATTCTGAGACCAAGATCCGTGATGCCAAATTACAGTTAGCAGGAGCATCGGTAAGTGAGGAATAGGGCTACGGTTGATGGCATACGCTGAGTCTCAGGGATCTGGAGTGCGTTGTGGGATGTGGTGGGTCTAATCAAGAGAGCAAACCGAACAGTGTACCAATGATAAATCAACCACACTGGTCGCGCGGTTGAGATTACCGATATGTCCCATGGCCACACCCAGTGCATCTGCAGGACCAGGGACCAACTGGGCATTTTGCCAATAGAGCACGTGTGGGGCTGAATCAGAGCTATCGTGCATCTGGTCTGAGGGATCCAGGGGGCCTTGGGTTTGAAATCAGAATGAAAAGCCTTAGGATCTGCTACATTCATAACCTGGGCTGGGATTATGTTTTGGTTTGAGGCACAGGATGCGCAAAAGCTCTGTGGTGGCCTTCGTGCACCCGTGCCACAAGGATTATAGGACAAGGTAGAGTGGTCCATGTCCACAGCGTGAGAAAAGGAATCATTACCTTCAGCACTCTCTCCCAAAATCGGATGCTACATTTTGGATGGCACCGGCACGGTACGGCAGCGAGGACACCAAGGTCGGTCTGCGGGATCATTCCAGCAGGCCCTGATGTGTGACATCCATGGATGTGCTTCCACTGGTGTTTCAGGAGACAGAGAATCTCTGGGAAGAACTGCTTTCATTGGGACATTCCCGTGGCACTACAAAGCACAAGCGCACTCTCAGTTTGCTGTTTTGGAAACACTCCAAAATGACATAGAGCAGAATGCAGAGCTGAGAACCTTTAGAATCCTCATTTCCAGAAGAGGCCGTGTCCTGCGCACTTTCAGAATTGTGAGATAAGCGTAATCAAAATGAAGTTATGCTAATCGAATTAGTATGGGTTGTTCATCACAACAAATGCAACACCAGCAATTGGTGATATACCAGACAACACACACAGGAACAGAATATGGCATCAATGTCTAGGAGAAATTGTCCTCACAGAAATCCCTTGGAATTGTGTAGAGAAAAGGGTCTAAAATTTTCACTTAACATAGCCCTAAAAATCTACATTAGATACCTGATATTACCTGACCAGTAGAGATGAAGAAGTACAGTAAAAGAAATAGGAAGTACCATTTTCAGTTCCAAAGATATTGAAGGCCCAAAAGATAAGCTTTCAAACAACTAGACTGCAAAACGCTATGCAGTCCAAGTGTTGAAAATGGAGGTCAGGAAAACACTGAAGAACAAAAGGGTCTCAGAATCACAAAAGGCAGAATACCAGAAAAGGGGAAGAGAAAATCTAAAGTCGAGCCAAAAGATATCAGAACACTCAGTGGATGTGATAATATCAGGGCTAAAATTCAGTCCTTAGCAGACTAGATAATGCAGAGGGACGCGTGAATGACTGTGAAGACAGGGGAACAGAAATCCCTCGGTCAGATTCGGACATAGGAAAGCAAGTGCAAAACAATGAAAATATTGCTGTTGTATCCTGGGTTAAGACAGGGCATGAAAGACTAGAATTCATAAGAGTCCCAGATGGAAAAGCAAGAGATAAGGAAATAAATTATGTCTGAAAATTTATCTGTAGAAATATCAGACTGAAACTTGTTGAAAACCAAGAAAAATTCATCTATGCGAATTCAGGAATTACACAGCATCCAAAGGAGGTGGAATCCCAATAGAACTACAAGCAGCTGTATGATACCAATCAACAAAGTTCACGAATATCACAGTGATTTAAAATGCACCTGGAGGAAACAACATAGTCACAAGGGAACCTCCAGAGGGGTTTCAGCTTATAACTCGGCAGCAATATTGCAGGACAGGGAGGAGTGCCAGGACACAGACCATATCCTGAATGGCCAAATGCTGCCACCTAGGGTAGCCTATGCCACATGACCACCATTTCTAATAACGGCAGAGCTAGAGCAATCCACAGACCGGCAAATCATAAAAGAATTCAGCAGTTCAAAACTTCTTCAAAAAGGAAGGTTGAGAATACTCCCCGGAATAGAAAAGCAGCAAGATGAAATGGAAAGAAGAAAACCATTATTGGAAATGCAAGAAGAGCATGAGTGGCAAAGAAGAAACAAGAAGAAAGCAAGGAGGACATCAAAACCTTAAAGATTGGAGAGGGAAGCAGGTAATCATAGGTGATTGGAAGCACTCTCTTAAGTGAATCAGCTTATTTGACTCTCTGTTTGAAGCGAAAGGAGAGATGCATGTCCTGACGTGTTTGCAAAACAAGCAAAAGCAGACCAACAAAGAATCAAACCAACAAACATGCACCAAAATGGTACGGTTGGCTGACATATACCATGGGAAACATGATTATTCAAAAGAAAATACTCAAGGTGATGTCAAGGATCATTCAGCACGCATCGACCCAGTATTGCGGCTTGCATGTACTCAGCACACTTGTATTCGGAAATCAGAGGCGTGCATTCATATTCGTAAATATAGATTCATAAGAGCATATCGTGTCCTCACCCAAATGCCGATTTGGAATCCACTGGATTCCTAGTCCGTGATGTAGTCTTGTATGTCTTCCAACAGGATGAAGGAATGTCATATTCAACGCTACGTAGAGAAGAATTGTAAGAAGCCTATAACAAAGGCAAGTAGCTCTGCCAAAGTGTACTAAGAGCAAAAGAGACAGACATTAAAGTGCACATTGGGGTTGGTTTCATTTCTTGGAAATTCAGCCCCCATGACACCAATAGATCCATGTCCTGAGAGTGTGGGTTTTTCAGCAGAAATCATGCGACGCATATGTATTCCGGTTGTACGGATATTATAGGAACATAAGTCTCCTTTACTGGGTCTCTGTGTACTGTGAACTCTTAGAAAGTTTAAAGACGTGTGAAACCTTCAACTGAAAAGGGACACACTTCTCTCCATTGGTACTGTGCATACAGATCTGAACAAAAGGTAAGAGGGAAGAAGAAAGGCCCATGGGATGCTAGTGGGCAGAACCACATTTACTTTAGGAACCTCTCGTCAGATGCAGCCCCTCCCCCAACACTGACAAGATGCAGCAGCCATTGGGGATGGCAGTTACCGGTTGGATTCCAGGTGGAATGTTGGTGTGTTCCACGAGGCTTGTTGTGGCTGTTGGATCCTAGGTAACCGGGCCGAGTTCTGTGGGTGGATCAGTGTGATGGAGGGGCTGCAGGCCTCTGTGGAGCTTGGCTTAGGTGTTTGGTCCGGGAAGCTGTGTAAGTTCGAGATACTTCTGCTGCCCAAAGACCTGAGTTCACAGGTCAGTTTCCAGAACCTGAAAGGGCAGACAGTGGAAGATCTGCCTGTCATCAGCTTACTGGTGAGGCTCCGAGGTACTTTCAGACTTGCCCAGTCCTGGTGAAGTCGACTTTAGGGGAGTCACGAAGAGAAGCTGGCCGAAAAGCTGGCTGCACGCATTGAGGAGAGATGCGAACACATGGATGAGAGATGTTCTGCTACAATGGAGAATACTGGCGTGGAGACAGCTGTAGAGGATACCAGGCTCAAAAGACATTCAGGAGACATATTGAACCTCGCTGATACTGGCAGAAACATACGGAGTGCCAACGTGGACTTGAGGAAGTTCCTCAATTCTCTTCTCCAAGAACGGGTCCAAGGTCCCTGACGTGTGCAAGAGAAGAGATGGCAGAGATGATCAAAACGCTCCTGTTCTTGGAAGAGGTCGTGAGAATCCACACGTCCCAAGGGGCCTTCCCAAGCCATTCAGACCAAAATTCACCAAGCCCAGGTAAGCCTTTTCCCAGGTTTGGGCCTAGCTAGCAAGCACTTGCCCTTCCCTCCCTTCCACTCACGCATCCATTTTGAAGGTTCAGTACCTGAGCGGCAATGAAGCCATTAGGAGAAGGGCAAGTCCCTCCTAGAATCAGAGTTCCTCCAGCTTCACACTCTGTGAACAACAGTGAACTCCTTAAAGGTCAAATAGTCTCGGCTTAAATAGATAGGAATTGAATACTTAGCTCAAACCTAGAAACGATGGCCTTCCGCTAGATTCAGCAAATGTTGTGTTTATGTCTTCCCTGGGGTGAAGGGAGTGTGGTAAGTGAGGGGAATCTTTGACTGAACTTGAATCTGTATTAGGCCTCAGTTTTTCAAGACAGTATAGGTAAATAGTACAAGTCAGAAAGTGAAGTGTACTGTAAAAGTCGCCAATGACATTAAAGACACAGCTTATGTGGATCGTCTTTCACTTGAGTCAAGCCCCCGGGGGCACTATATCATGTGGGTGCAGACTTGGTTGCGTTAAATGGCTTTACCCAACATGATCGGAAGATTAACTGTTCTCATCACTGATAGAAGAACACCTGGTTCTCCATAGACAAGCATAAGTGCAGCAGGGTTCTCCTAGCTATAATGCCTCTAGGTGCTTTTGGATTCAAACCTAAATGTATATATTTGGTTTGTTTCCTCTTGTATTTTCCTAGAGAGGGATGTTACCCCTTGAAATGCCAACATTGGCCAGTAGGTGACAAATAGGACTAAAGGGCACCACATGCCCAAGTGTATCCAAGGTTGGGGGTTATTTCATGTTTCCAATAGTTATTCCATGGTTCCTGTTGGTCTCGGAGGCTTCAACCGTAAAGAGCTGACATGACCCCTTTAACAGTTTGGACTGCTAGTTTGCATTCTATCTGTCTAGGTTTTCCGTAGAGCTGACAAAATGTTACCAAAATTGACAAGTCTGGTTTCTAGGTCGATTTAGTGTGTTTCAAAACATAACTTCATTTTCGTATAACTCCCAAAACATGGAAATGAATTCTGTTAAAATTCTCAAAGTCTGCAAATGAGATATCAACACAATGTCAAAACAGGTTTCTTTGGACAACCCCTCCCACCACGGCTGTATAGAAACAAAGAGCTAAGCAAATATCACAGTTCTCTGAAATGTATCTGGATAGTGTTGATTCATCGATGCCCAGTTGGCAGAGAAGAAGTGCAACCTGCACTCACGCGCTCCCTTGTACAGAGAAATGTAAAACTCCACTCACCCAGCCTTTGGCACAGGACACTTGCCGAAGAGAGGTCTGTTACTTCCAAAGACAGGATGAGGCCTCAGGACACCTGGAAGCAGGAGAAGGCAAAGCAGGGAATGGAAACCAGGGCAGGGTCTGACCAACAATGGTGAAACCCTGTTTAACTTGGACGCACCCTCTCAAGCGAACAGGAGACATGAGATTGAAGGTGATGTGCTGAGATTTACAAGAGTGCACAGCAGATGCTTGGCTGACAGAACTCAAAGAAACCAGCGCAAATTATCCCCACAGTTGATTCTGAGACCAAGATCCGTGATGCCAAATTACAGTTAGCAGGAGCATCGGTAAGTGAGGTATAGGGCTACGGTTGATGGCATACGCTGAGTCTCAGGGATCTGGAGTGCGTTGTGGGATGTGGTGGGTCTAATCAAGAGAGCAAACCGAACAGTGTACCAATGATAAATCAACCACACTGGTCGCGCGGTTGAGATTACCGATATGTCCCATGGCCACACCCAGTGCATCTGCAGGACCAGGGACCAACTGGGCATTTTGCCAATAGAGCACGTGTGGGGCTGAATCAGAGCTATCGTGCATCTGGTCTGAGGGATCCAGGGGGCCTTGGGTTTGAAATCAGAATGAAAAGCCTTAGGATCTGCTACATTCATAAACTGGGCTGGGATTATGGTTTGGTTTGAGGCAAAGGATGCGCAACAGCTCTGTGGTGGCCTTCGTGCACCCGTGCCACAAGGATGATAGGACAAGGTAGAGTGGTCCAAGTCCACAGCGTGAGAAGAGGAAGCATTTCCTTCAGCACTCTCTCCCAAAATCGGATGCTACATTTTGGATGGCACCGGCACGGTACGGCAGCGAGGACACCAAGGTCGGTCTGCGGGATCATTCCAGCAGGCCCTGATGTGTGACATCCATGGATGTGCTTCCACTGGTGTTTCAGGAGACAGAGAATCTCTGGGAAGAACTGTTTTCATTGGGACATTCCCGTGGCACTACAAAGCACAAGCGCACTCTCAGTTTGCTGTTTTGGAAACACTCCAAAATGACATAGAGCAGAATGCAGAGCTGAGAACCTTTGGTATCCTCATTTCCAGAAGAGGCCGTGTCCTGCGCACTTTCAGAATTGTGAGATAAGCGTAATCAAAATGAAGTTATGCTAATCGAATTAGTATGGGTTGTTCATCACAACAAATGCAACACCAGCAATTGGTGATATACCAGACAACACACACAGGAACAGAATATGGCATCAATGTCTAGGAGAAATTGTCCTCACAGAAATCCCTTGGAATTGTGTAGAGAAAAGGGTCTAAAATTTTCACTTAACATAGCCCTAAAAATCTACATTAGATACCTGATATTACCTGACCAGTAGAGATGAAGAAGTACAGTAAAAGAAATAGGAAGTACCATTTTCAGTTCCAAAGATATTGAAGGCCCAAAAGATAAGCTTTCAAACAACTAGACTGCAAAACGCTATGCAGTCCAAGTGTTGAAAATGGAGGTCAGGAAAACACTGAAGAACAAAAGGGTCTCAGAATCACAAAAGGCAGAATACCAGAAAAGGGGAAGAGAAAATCTAAAGTCGAGCCAAAAGATATCAGAACACTCAGTGGATGTGATAATATCAGGGCTAAAATTCAGTCCTTAGCAGACTAGATAATGCAGAGGGACGCGTGAATGACTGTGAAGACAGGGGAACAGAAATCCCTCGGTCAGATTCGGACATAGGAAAGCAAGTGCAAAACAATGAAAATATTGCTGTTGTATCCTGGGTTAAGACAGGGCATGAAAGACTAGAATTCATAAGAGTCCCAGATGGAAAAGCAAGAGATAAGGAAATAAATTATGTCTGAAAATTTATCTGTAGAAATATCAGACTGAATCTTGTTGAAAACCAAGAAAAAATCATCTATGCGAATTCAGGAATTACACAGCATCCAAAGGAGGTGGAATCCCAATAGAACTACAAGCAGCTGTATGATACCAATCAACAAAGTTCACGAATATCACAGTGATTTAAAATGCACCTGGAGGAAACAACATAGTCACAAGGGAACCTCCAGAGGGGTTTCAGCTTATAACTCGGCAGCAATATTGCAGGACAGGGAGGAGTGCCAGGACACAGACCATATCCTGAATGGCCAAATGCTGCCACCTAGGGTAGCCTATGCCACATGACCACCATTTCTAATAACGGCAGAGCTAGAGCAATCCACAGACCGGCAAATCATAAAAGAATTCAGCAGTTCAAAACTTCTTCAAAAAGGAAGGTTGAGAATACTCCCCGGAATAGAAAAGCAGAAAGATGAAATGGAAAGAAGAAAACCATTATTGGAAATGCAAGAAGAGCATGAGTGGCAAAGAAGAAACAAGAAGAAAGCAAGGAGGACATCAAAACCTTAAAGATTGGAGAGGGAAGCAGGTAATCATAGGTGATTGGAAGCACTCTCTTAAGTGAATCAGCTTATTTGACTCTCTGTTTGAAGCGAAAGGAGAGATGCATGTCCTGACGTGTTTGCAAAACAAGCAAAAGCAGACCAACAAAGAATCAAACCAACAAACATGCACCAAAATGGTACGGTTGGCTGACATATACCATGGGAAACATGATTATTCAAAAGAAAATACTCAAGGTGATGTCAAGGATCATTCAGCACGCATCGACCCAGTATTGCGGCTTGCATGTACTCAGCACACTTGTATTCGGAAATCAGAGGCGTGCATTCATATTCGTAAATATAGATTCATAAGAGCATATCGTGTCCTCACCCAAATGCCGATTTGGAATCCACTGGATTCCTAGTCCGTGATGTAGTCTTGTATGTCTTCCAACAGGATGAAGGAATGTCATATTCAACGCTACGTAGAGAAGAATTGTAAGAAGCCTATAACAAAGGCAAGTAGCTCTGCCAAAGTGTACTAAGAGCAAAAGAGACAGACATTAAAGTGCACATTGGGGTTGGTTTCATTTCTTGGAAATTCAGCCCCCATGACACCAATAGATCCATGTCCTGAGAGTGTGGGTTTTTCAGCAGAAATCATGCGACGCATATGTATTCCGGTTGTACGGATATTATAGGAACATAAGTCTCCTTTACTGGGTCTCTGTGTACTGTGAACTCTTAGAAAGTTTAAAGACGTGTGAAACCTTCAACTGAAAAGGGACACACTTCTCTCCATTGGTACTGTGCATACAGATCTGAACAAAAGGTAAGAGGGAAGAAGAAAGGCCCATGGGATGCTAGTGGGCAGAACCACATTTACTTTAGGAACCTCTCGTCAGATGCAGCCCCTCCCCCAACACTGACAAGATGCAGCAGCCATTGGGGATGGCAGTTACCGGTTGGATTCCAGGTGGAATGTTGGTGTGTTCCACGAGGCTTGTTGTGGCTGTTGGATCCTAGGTAACCGGGCCGAGTTCTGTGGGTGGATCAGTGTGATGGAGGGGCTGCAGGCCTCTGTGGAGCTTGGCTTAGGTGTTTGGTCCGGGAAGCTGTGTAAGTTCGAGATACTTCTGCTGCCCAAAGACCTGAGTTCACAGGTCAGTTTCCAGAACCTGAAAGGGCAGACAGTGGAAGATCTGCCTGTCATCAGCTTACTGGTGAGGCTCCGAGGTACTTTCAGACTTGCCCAGTCCTGGTGAAGTCGACTTTAGGGGAGTCACGAAGAGAAGCTGGCCGAAAAGCTGGCTGCACGCATTGAGGAGAGATGCGAACACATGGATGAGAGATGTTCTGCTACAATGGAGAATACTGGCGTGGAGACAGCTGTAGAGGATACCAGGCTCAAAAGACATTCAGGAGACATATTGAACCTCGCTGATACTGGCAGAAACATACGGAGTGCCAACGTGGACTTGAGGAAGTTCCTCAATTCTCTTCTCCAAGAACGGGTCCAAGGTCCCTGACGTGTGCAAGAGAAGAGATGGCAGAGATGATCAAAACGCTCCTGTTCTTGGAAGAGGTCGTGAGAATCCACACGTCCCAAGGGGCCTTCCCAAGCCATTCAGACCAAAATTCACCAAGCCCAGGTAAGCCTTTTCCCAGGTTTGGGCCTAGCTAGCAAGCACTTGCCCTTCCCTCCCTTCCACTCACGCATCCATTTTGAAGGTTCAGTACCTGAGCGGCAATGAAGCCATTAGGAGAAGGGCAAGTCCCTCCTAGAATCAGAGTTCCTCCAGCTTCACACTCTGTGAACAACAGTGAACTCCTTAAAGGTCAAATAGTCTCGGCTTAAATAGATAGGAATTGAATACTTAGCTCAAACCTAGAAACGATGGCCTTCCGCTAGATTCAGCAAATGTTGTGTTTATGTCTTCCCTGGGGTGAAGGGAGTGTGGTAAGTGAGGGGAATCTTTGACTGAACTTGAATCTGTATTAGGCCTCAGTTTTTCAAGACAGTATAGGTAAATAGTACAAGTCAGAAAGTGAAGTGTACTGTAAAAGTCGCCAATGACATTAAAGACACAGCTTATGTGGATCGTCTTTCACTTGAGTCAAGCCCCCGGGGGCACTATATCATGTGGGTGCAGACTTGGTTGCGTTAAATGGCTTTACCCAACATGATCGGAAGATTAACTGTTCTCATCACTGATAGAAGAACACCTGGTTCTCCATAGACAAGCATAAGTGCAGCAGGGTTCTCCTAGCTATAATGCCTCTAGGTGCTTTTGGATTCAAACCTAAATGTATATATTTGGTTTGTTTCCTCTTGTATTTTCCTAGAGAGGGATGTTACCCCTTGAAATGCCAACATTGGCCAGTAGGTGACAAATAGGACTAAAGGGCACCACATGCCCAAGTGTATCCAAGGTTGGGGGTTATTTCATGTTTCCAATAGTTATTCCATGGTTCCTGTTGGTCTCGGAGGCTTCAACCGTAAAGAGCTGACATGACCCCTTTAACAGTTTGGACTGCTAGTTTGCATTTTATCTGTCTAGGTTTTCCGTAGAGCTCACAAAATGTTACCAAAATTGACAAGTCTGGCTTCTAGGTCGATTTAGTGTGTTTCAAAACATAACTTCATTTTCGTATAACTCCCAAAACATGGAAATGAATTCTGTTAAAATTCTCAAAGTCTGCAAATGAGATATCAACACAATGTCAAAACAGGTTTCTTTGGACAACCCCTCCCACCACGGCTGTATAGAAACAAAGAGCTAAGCAAATATCACAGTTCTCTGCAATGTATCTGGATAGTGTTGATTCATCGATGCCCAGTTGGCAGAGAAGAAGTGCAACCTGCACTCACGCGCTCCCTTGTACAGAGAAATGTAAAACTCCACTCACCCAGCCTTTGGCACAGGACACTTGCCGAAGAGAGGTCTGTTACTTCCAAAGACAGGATGAGGCCTCAGGACACCTGGAAGCAGGAGAAGGCAAAGCAGGGAATGGAAACCAGGGAAGGGTCTGACCAACAAGGGTGAAACCCTGTTTAACTTGGATGCACCCTCTCAAGCGAACAGGAGACATGAGATTGAAGGTGATGTGCTGAGATTTACAAGAGTGCACAGCAGATGCTTGGCTGACAGAACTCAAAGATACCAGCGCAAATTATCCCCACAGTTGATTCTGAGACCAAGATCCGTGATGCCAAATTACAGTTAGCAGGAGCATCGGTAAGTGAGGTATAGGGCTATGGTTGATGGCATACGCTGAGTCTCAGGGATCTGGAGTGCGTTGTGGGATGTGGTGGGTCTAATCAAGAGAGCAAACCGAACAGTGTACCAATGATAAATCAACCACACTGGTCGCGCGGTTGAGATTACCGATATGTCCCATGGCCACACCCAGTGCATCTGCAGGACCAGGGACCAACTGGGCATTTTGCCAATAGAGCACGTGTGGGGCTGAATCAGAGCTATCGTGCATCTGGTCTGAGGGATCCAGGGGGCCTTGGGTTTGAAATCAGAATGAAAAGCCTTAGGATCTGCTACATTCATAACCTGGGCTGGGATTATGGTTTGGTTTGAGGCACAGGATGCGCAACAGCTCTGTGGTGGCCTTCGTGCACCCGTGCCACAAGGATGATAGGACAAGGTAGAGTGGTCCAAGTCCACAGCGTGAGAAGAGGAAGCATTTCCTTCAGCACTCTCTCCCAAAATCGGATGCTACATTTTGGATGGCACCGGCACGGTACGGCAGCGAGGACACCAAGGTCGTTCTGCGGGATCATTCCAGCAGGCCCTGATGTGTGACATCCATGGATGTGCTTCCACTGGTGTTTCAGTAGACAGAGAAGCTCTGGGAAGAACTGCTTTCATTGGGACATTCCCGTGGCACTACAAAGCACAAGCGCACTCTCAGTTTGCTGTTTTGGAAACACTCCAAAATGACATAGAGAAGAATGCAGAGCTGACAACCTTTTGAATCCTCATTTCCACAAGAGGCCGTGTCCTGCGCACTTTCAGAATTGTGAGATAAGCGTAATCAAAATGAAGTTATGCTAATCGAAGTAGTATGGGTTGTTCATCACAACAAATGCAACACCAGCAATTGGAGATATACCAGACAACAAACACAGGAACAGAATATGGCATCAATGTCTAGGAGAAATTGTCCTCACAGAAATCCCTTGGAATTGCGTAGAGACAAGAGTCTAAAATTTTCACTTTACATAGCCCTAAAAATCTACATTAGATACCTGATATTACCTGACCAGTAGAGATGAAGAAGTACAGTAAAAGAAATAGGAAGTACCATTTTCAGTTCCAAAGATATTGAAGGCCCAAAAGATAAGCTTTCAAACAACTAGACTGCAAAACGCTATGCAGTCCACGTGTTGAAAATGGAGGTCAGGAAAACACTGAAGAACCAAAGGGTCTCAGAATCACAAAAGGCAGAATACCAGAAAAGGGGAAGAGAAAGTCTAAAGACGAGCCAAAAAATATCAGAAAACTCAGTGGATGTGATAATATCAGGGCTAAAATTCAGTCCTTAGCAGACTAGATAATGCAGAGGGACGCGTGAATGACTGTGAAGACAGGGGAACAGAAATCCCTCGGTCAGATTCGGACATAGGAAAGCAAGTGCAAAACAATGAAAATATTGCTGTTGTATCCTGGGTTAAGACAGGGCATGAAAGACTAGAATTCATAAGAGTCCCAGATGGAAAAGCAAGAGATAAAGAAATAAAATATGTCTGAAAATTTATCTGTAGAAATATCAGACTGAAACTTGTTGAAAACCAAGAAAAAATCATCTATGCGTATTCAGGAATTACACAGCATCCAAAGGAGGTGGAATCCCAATAGACCTACAAGCAGCTGTATGATACCACTCAACAAAGTTCACGAATATCACAGTGATTTAAAATGCACCTGGAGGAAACAACATAGTCACAAGGGAACCTCCAGAGGGGTTTCAGCTTATAACTCGGCAGCAATATTGCAGGACAGGGAGGAGTGCCAGGACACAGACCATATCCTGAATGGCCAAATGCTGCCACCTAGGGTAGCCTATGCCACATGACCACCATTTCTAATAACGGCAGAGCTAGAGCAATCCACAGACCGGCAAATCATAAAAGAATTCAGCAGTTCAAAACTTCTTCTAAAAGGAAGGTTGAGAATACTCCCCGGAATAGAAAAGCAGAAAGATGAAATGGAAAGAAGAAAACCATTATTGGAAATGCAAGAAGAGCATGAGTGGCAAAGAAGAAACAAGAAGAAGGCAAGGAGGACATCAAAACCTTAAAGATTGGAGAGGGAAGCAGGTAATCATAGGTGATTGGAAGCACTCTCTTAAGTGAATCAGCTTATTTGACTCTCTGTTTGAAGCGAAAGGAGAGATGCATGTCCTGACGTGTTTGCAAAACAAGCGAGAAGCAGACCAACAAAGAATCAAACCAACAAACATGCACCAAAATGGTACGGTTGGCTGACATATACCATGGGAAACATGATTATTCAAAAGAAAATACTCAAGGTGATGTCAAGGATCATTCAGCACGCATCGACCCAGTATTGCGGCTTGCATGTACTCAGCACACTTGTATTCGGAAATCAGAGGCGTGCATTCATATTCGTAAATATAGATTCATAAGAGCATATCGTGTCCTCACCCAAATGCCGATTTGGAATCCACTGGATTCCTAGTCCGTGATGTAGTCTTGTATGTCTTCCAACAGGATGAAGGAATGCCAAATTCTACGCTACGTGGAGAAGAATTGTAAGAAGCCTATAACAAAGGCAAGTAGCTCTGCCAAAGTGTACTAAGAGCAAAAGAGACAGACAGTAAAGTGCACATTGGGGTTGGTTTCATTTCTTGGAAATTCAGCCCCCATGAAACCAATAGATCCATGTCCTGAGAGTGTGGGTTTTTCAGCAGAAATCATGCGACGCATATGTATTCCGGTTGTACGGATATTATAGGAACATAAGTCTCCTTTACTGGGTCTCTGTGTACTGTGAACTCTTAGAAAGTTTAAAGACGTGTGAAACCTTCAACTGAAAAGGGACACACTTCTCTCCATTGGTACTGTGCATACAAATCTGAACAAAAGGAAAGAGGGAAGAAGAAAGGCCCATGGGACGCTAGTGGGCAGAACCACATTTACTTTAGGAACCTCTCGTCGGATGCAGCCCCTCCCCCAACACTGACAAGATGCAGCAGCCATTGGGGATGGCAGTTACCGGTTGGATTCCAGGTGGAATGTTGGTGTGTTCCACGAGGCTTGTTGTGGCTGTTGGATCCTAGGTAACCGGGCCGAGTTCTGTGGGTGGATCAGTGTGATGGAGGGGCTGCAGGCCTCTGTGGAGCTTGGCTTAGGTGTTTGGTCCGGGAAGCTGTGTAAGTTCGAGATACTTCTGCTGCCCAAAGACCTGAGTTCACAGGTCAGTTTCCAGAACCTGAAAGGGCAGACAGTGGAAGATCTGCCTGTCATCAGCTTACTGGTGAGGCTCCGAGGTACTTTCAGACTTGCCCAGTCCTGGTGAAGTCGACTTTAGGGGAGTCACGAAGAGAAGCTGGCCGAAAAGCTGGCTGCACGGATTGAGGAGAGATGCGAACACATGGATGAGAGATGTTCTGCTACAATGGAGAATACTGGCGTGGAGACAGCTGTAGAGGATACCAGGCTCAAAAGACATTCAGGAGACATATTGAACCTCGCTGATACTGGCAGAAACATACGGAGTGCCAACGTGGACTTGAGGAAGTTCCTCAATTCTCTTCTCCAAGAACGGGTCCAAGGTCCCTGACGTGTGCAAGAGAAGAGATGGCAGAGATGATCAAAACGCTCCTGTTCTTGGAAGAGGTCGTGAGAATCCACACGTCCCAAGGGGCCTTCCCAAGCCATTCAGACCAAAATTCACCAAGCCCAGGTAAGCCTTTTCCCAGGTTTGGGCCTAGCTAGCAAGCACTTGCCCTTCCCTCCCCTCCACTCACGCATCCATTTTGAAGGTTCAGTACCTGAGTGGCAATGAAGCCATTAGGAGAAGGTCAAGTCCCTCCTAGAATCAGAGTTCCTCCAGCTTCACACTCTGTGAACAACAGTGAACTCCTTAAAGGTCAAATAGTCTCGGCTGAAATAGATAGGAATTGAATACTTAGCTCACACCTAGAAACGATGGCCTTCCGCTAGATTCAGCAAATGTTGTGTTTATGTCTTCCCTGGGGTGAAGGGAGTGTGGTAAGTGAGGGGAATCTTTGACTGAACTTGAATCTGTATTAGGCCTCAGTTTTTCAAGACAGTATAGGTAAATAGTACAAGTCAGAAAGTGAAGTGTACTGTAAAAGTCGCCAATGACATTAAAGACACAGCTTATGTGGATCGTCTTTCACTTGAGTCAAGCCCCCGGGGGCACTATATCATGTGGGTGCAGACTTGGTTGCGTTAAATGGCTTTACCCAACATGATCGGAAGATTAACTGTTCTCATCACTGATAGAAGAACACCTGGTTCTCCATAGACAAGCATAAGTGCAGCAGGGTTCTCCTAGCTATAATGCCTCTAGGTGCTTTTGGATTCAAACCTAAATGTATATATTTGGTTTGTTTCCTCTTGTATTTTCCTAGAGAGGAATGTTACCCCTTGAAATGCCAACATTGGCCAGTAGGTGACAAATAGGACTAAAGGGCACCACATGCCCAAGTGTATCCAAAGTTGGGGGTTATTTCATGTTTCCAATAGTTATTCCATGGTTCCTGTTGGTCTCGGAGGCTTCAACCGTAAAGAGCTGACATGACCCCTTTAACAGTTTGGACTGCTAGTTTGCATTCTATCTGTCTAGGTTTTCCGTAGAGCTGACAAAATGTTACCAAAATTGACAAGTCTGGCTTCTAGGTCGATTTAGTGTGTTTCAAAACATAACTTCATTTTCGTATAACTCCCAAAACATGGAAATGAATTCTGTTAAAATTCTCAAAGTCTGCAAATGAGATATCAACACAATGTCAAAACAGGTTTCTTTGGACAACCCCTCCCACCACGGCTGTATAGAAACCAAGAGCTATACAAATATCACATTTCTGTGAAATGTATCTGGATAGTGTTGATTCATCGATGCCCAGTTGGCAGAGAAGAATTGCAACCTGCACTCACGCGCTCCCTTGTACAGAGAAATGTAAAATTCCACTCACCCAGCCTTTGGCACAGGACACTTGCCGAAGAGAGGTCTGTTACTTCCAAAGACAGGATGAGGCCTCAGGACACCTGGAAGCAGGAGAAGGCAAAGCAGGGAATGGAAACCAGGGAAGGGTCTGACCAACAATGGTGAAACCCTGTTTAAATTGGACGCACCCTCTCAAGCGGACAGGAGACATGAGATTGAAGGTGATGTGCTGAGATTTACAAGAGTGCACAGCAGATGCTTGGCTGACAGAACTCAAAGATACCAGCGCAAATTATCCCCACAGTTGATTCTGAGACCAAGATCCGTGATGCCAAATTACAGTTAGCAGGAGCATCGGTAAGTGAGGTATAGGGCTACGGTTGATGGCATACGCTGAGTCTCAGGGATCTGGAGTGCGTTGTGGGATGTGGTGGGTCTAATCAAGAGAGCAAACCGAACAGTGTACCAATGATAAATCAACCACACTGGTCGCGCGGTTGAGATTACCGATATGTCCCACGGCCACACCCAGTGCATCTGCAGGACCAGGGACCAATTGGGCATTTTGCCAATAGAGCACGTGTGGGGCTGAATCAGAGCTATCGTGCATCTGGTCTGAGGGATCCAGGAGGCCTTGGGTTTGAAATCAGAATGAAAAGCCTTAGGATCTGCTACATTCATAACCTGGGCTGGGATTATGGTTTGGTTTGAGGCACAGTATGCGCAACAGCTCTGTGGTGGCCTTCGTGCACCCGTGCCACAAGGATGATAGGACAAGGTAGAGTGGTCCAAGTCCACAGCGTGAGAAGAGGAAGCATTTCCTTCAGCACTATCTCCCAAAATCGGATGCTACATTTTGGATGGCACCGGCACGGTACGGCAGCGAGGACACCAAGGTCGGTCTGCGGGATCATTCCAGCAGGCCCTGATGTGTGACATCCATGGATGTGCTTCCACTGGTGTTTCAGTAGACAGAGAAGCTCTGGGAAGAACTGCTTTCATTGGGACATTCCCGTGGCACTACAAAGCACAAGCGCACTCTCAGTTTGCTGTTTTGGAAACACTCCAAAATGACATAGAAAAGAATGCAGAGCTGACAGCCTTTTGAATCCTCATTTCCACAAGAGGCCGTGTCCTGCGCACTTTCAGAATTGTGAGATAAGCGTAATCAAAATGAAGTTATGCTAATCGAAGTAGTATGGGTTGTTCATCACAACAAATGCAACACGAGCAATTGGAGATATACCAGACAACACACACAGGAAAAGAATATGGCATCAATGTCTAGGAGAAATTGTCCTCACAGAAATCCCTTGGAATTGCGTAGAGACAAGAGTCTAAAATTTTCACTTAACATAGCCCTAAAAATCTACATTAGATACCTGAAATTACCTGACCAGTAGAGATGAAGAAGTACAGTAAAAGAAATAGGAAGTACCATTTTCAGTTCCAAAGATATTGAAGGCCCAAAAGATAAGCTTTCAAACAACTAGACTGCAAAACGCTATGCAGTCCAAGTGTTGAAAATGGAGGTCAGGAAAACACTGAAGAACCAAAGGGTCTCAGAATCACAAAAGGCAGAATACCAGAAAAGGGGAAGAGAAAGTCTAAAGACGAGCCAAAAAATATCAGAAAACTCAGTGGATGTGATAATATCAGGGCTAAAATTCAGTCCATAGCAGACTAGATAATGCAGAGGGACGCGTGAATGACTGTGAAGACAGGGGAACAGAAATCCCTCGGTCAGATTCGGACATAGGAAAGCAAGTGCAAAACAATGAAAATATTGCTGTTGTATCCTGGTTTAAGACAGGGCATGAAAGACTAGAATTCATAAGAGTCCCAGATGGAAAAGCAAGAGATAAAGAAATAAAATATGTCTGAAAATTTATCTGTAGAAATATCAGACTGAAACTTGTTGAAAACCAAGAAAAAATCATCTATGCGAATTCAGGAATTACACAGCATCCAAAGGAGGTGGAATCCCAATAGACCTACAAGCAGCTGTATGATACCAATCAACAAAGTTCACGAATATCACAGTGATTTAAAATGCACCTGGAGGAAACAACATAGTCACAAGTGAACCTCCAGAGGGGTTTCAGCTTACAACTCGGCAGCAATATTGCAGGACAGGGAGGAGTGCCAGGACACAGACCATATCCTGAATGGCCAAATGCTGCCACCTATGGTAGCCTATGCAACATGACCACCATTTCTAATAACGGCAGAGCTAGAGCAATCCACAGACCGGCAAATCATAAAAGAATTCAGCAGTTCAAAACTTCTTCTAAAAGGAAGGTTGAGAATACTCCCCGGAATAGAAAAGCAGAAAGATGAAATGGAAAGAAGAAAACCATTATTGGAAATGCAAGAAGAGCATGAGTGGCAAAGAAGAAACAAGAAGAAGGCAAGGAGGACATCAAAACCTTAAAGATTGGAGAGGGAAGCTGGTAATCATAGGTGATTGGAAGCACTCTCTTAAGTGAATCAGCTTATTTGACTCTCTGTTTGAAGCGAAAGCAGAGATGCATGTCCTGACGTGTTTGCAAAACAAGCGAGAAGCAGACCAACAAAGAATCAAACCAACAAACATGCACCAAAATGGTACGGTTGGCTGACATATACCATGGGAAACATGATTATTCAAAAGAAAATACTCAAGGTGATGTCAAGGATCATTCAGCACGCATCGACCCAGTATTGCGGCTTGCATGTACTCAGCACACTTGTATTCGGAAATCAGAGGCGTGCATTCATATTCGTAAATATAGATTCATAAGAGCATATCGTGTCCTCACCCAAATGCCGATTTGGAATCCACTGGATTCTTAGTCCGTGATGTAGTCTTGTATGTCTTCCAACAGGATGAAGGAATGCCATATTCTACGCTACGTAGAGAAGAATTGTAAGAAGCCTATAACAAAGGCAAGTAGCTCTGCCAAAGTGTACTAAGAGCAAAAGAGACAGACAGTAAAGTGCACATTGGGGTTGGTTTCATTTCTTGGAAATTCAGCCCCCATGAAACCAATAGATCCATGTCCTGAGAGTGTGGGTTTTTCAGCAGAATTCATGCGACGCATATGTATTCCGGTTGTACGGATATTATAGGAACATAAGTCTCCTTTACTGGGTCTCTGTGTACTGTGAACTCTTAGAAAGTTTAAAGACGTGTGAAACCTTCAACTGAAAAGGGACACACTTCTCTCCATTGGTACTGTGCATACAGATCTGAACAAAAGGAAAGAGGGAAGAAGAAAGGCCCATGGGACGCTAGTGGGCAGAACCACATTTACTTTAGGAACCTCTCGTCGGATGCAGCCCCTCCCCCAACACTGACAAGATGCAGCAGCCATTGGGGATGGCAGTTACCGGTTGGATTCCAGGTGGAATGTTGGTGTGTTCCACGAGGCTTGTTGTGGCTGTTGGATCCTAGGTAACCGGGCCGAGTTCTGTGGGTGGATCAGTGTGATGGAGGGGCTGCAGGCCTCTGTGGAGCTTGGCTTAGGTGTTTGGTCCGGGAAGCTGTGTAAGTTCGAGATACTTCTGCTGCCCAAAGACCTGAGTTCACAGGTCAGTTTCCAGAACCTGAAAGGGCAGACAGTGGAAGATCTGCCTGTCATCAGCTTACTGGTGAGGCTCCGAGGTACTTTCAGACTTGCCCAGTCCTGGTGAAGTCGACTTTAGGGGAGTCACGAAGAGAAGCTGGCCGAAAAGCTGGCTGCACGCATTGAGGAGAGATGCGAACACATGGATGAGAGATGTTCTGCTACAATGGAGAATACTGGCGTGGAGACAGCTGTAGAGGATACCAGGCTCAAAAGACATTCAGGAGACATATTGAACCTCGCTGATACTGGCAGAAACATACGGAGTGCCAACGTGGACTTGAGGAAGTTCCTCAATTCTCTTCTCCAAGAACGGGTCCAAGGTCCCTGACGTGTGCAAGAGAAGAGATGGCAGAGATGATCAAAACGCTCCTGTTCTTGGAAGAGGTCGTGAGAATCCACACGTCCCAAGGGGCCTTCCCAAGCCATTCAGACCAAAATTCACCAAGCCCAGGTAAGCCTTTTCCCAGGTTTGGGCCTAGCTAGCAAGCACTTGCCCTTCCCTCCCCTCCACTCACGCATCCATTTTGAAGGTTCAGTACCTGAGCGGCAATGAAGCCATTAGGAGAAGGGCAAGTCCCTCCTAGAATCAGAGTTCCTCCAGCTTCACACTCTGTGAACAACAGTGAACTCCTTAAAGGTCAAATAGTCTCGGCTGAAATAGATAGGAATTGAATACTTAGCTCACACCTAGAAACGATGGCCTTCCGCTAGATTCAGCAAATGTTGTGTTTATGTCTTCCCTGGGGTGAAGGGAGTGTGGTAAGTGAGGGGAATCTTTGACTGAACTTGAATCTGTATTAGGCCTCAGTTTTTCAAGACAGTATAGGTAAATAGTACAAGTCAGAAAGTGAAGTGTACTGTAAAAGTCGCCAATGACATTAAAGACACAGCTTATGTGGATCGTCTTTCACTTGAGTCAAGCCCCCGGGGGCACTATATCATGTGGGTGCAGACTTGGTTGCGTTAAATGGCTTTACCCAACATGATCGGAAGATTAACTGTTCTCATCACTGATAGAAGAACACCTGGTTCTCCATAGACAAGCATAAGTGCAGCAGGGTTCTCCTAGCTATAATGCCTCTAGGTGCTTTTGGATTCAAACCTAAATGTATATATTTGGATTGTTTCCTCTTGTATTTTCCTAGAGAGGGATGTTACCCCTTGAAATGCCAACATTGGCCAGTAGGTGACAAATAGGACTAAAGGGCACCACATGCCCAAGTGTATCCAAGGTTGGGGGTTATTTCATGTTTCCAATAGTTATTTCATGGTTCCTGTTGGTCTCGGAGGCTTCAACAGGAAAGAGTTGACATGACCCCTTTAACAGTTTGGACTGCTAGTTTGCATTCTATCTGTCTAGGTTTTCCGTAGAGCTGACAAAATGTTACCAAAATTGAGAAGTCTGGCTTCTAGGTCGATTTAGTGTGTTTCAAAAAATAACTTCATTTTCGTATAACTCCCAAAACATGGAAATGAATTCTTTTAAAATTCTTAAAGACTGCAAATGAGATATCAACACAATGTCAAAACAGCTTTCTTTGGACAACCCCTCCCACCACGGCTGTATAGAAACCAAGAGCTAAGCAAATATCACATTTCTGTGAAATGTATCTGGATAGTGTTGATTCATCGATGCCCAGTTGGCAGAGAAGAAGTGCAAACTGCACTCACGCGATCCCTTGTACAGAGAAATATAAAACTCCACTCACCCAGCCTTTGGCACAGGACACTTGCCGAAGAGAGATCTGTTACTTCCAAAGACAGGATGAGGCCTCAGGACACCTGGAAGCAGGAGAAGGCAAAGCAGGGAATGGAAACCAGTGCAGGGTCTGACCAACAAGGGTGAAACCCTGTTTAACTTGGACGCACCCTCTCAAGCGGACAGGAGGCATGAGATTGAAGGTGATGTGCTGAGATTTACAAGAGTGCACAGCAGATGCTTGGCTGACAGAACTCAAAGAAACCAGCGCAAAATATCCCCACAGTTGATTCTGAGACCAAGATCCGTGATGCCAAATTACAGTTAGCAGGAGCATCGGTAAGTGAGGTATAGGGCTACGGTTGATGGCATACGCTGAGTCTCAAGGATCTGGAGTGCATTGTGGGATGTGGTGGGTCTAATCAAGAGAGCAAACCGAACAGTGTACCAATGATAAATCAACCACACTGGTCGCGCGGTTGAGATTACCGATATGTCCCATGGCCACACCCAGTGCATCTGCAGGACCAGGGACCAATTGGGCATTTTTCCAATAGAGCACGTGTGGGGCTGAATCAGAGCTATCGTGCATCTGGTTTGAGGGATCCAGGGGGCCTTGGGTTTGAAATCAGAATGAAAAGACTTAGGATCTGCTACATTCATAACCTGGGCTGGGATTATGGTTTGGTTTGAGGCACAGGATGCGCAACAGCTCTGTGGTGGCCTTCGTGCACCCGTGCCACAAGGATGATAGGACAAGGTAGAGTGGTCCAAGTCCACAGCGTGAGAAGAGGAAGCATTTCCTTCAGCACTATCTCCCAAAATCGGATGCTACATTTTGGATGGCACCGGCACGGTACGGCAGCGAGGACACCAAGGTCGGTCTGCGGGATCATTCCAGCAGGCCCTGATTTGTGACATCCATGGATGTGCTTCCACTGGTGTTTCAGTAGACAGAGAAGCTCTGGGAAGAACTGCTTTCATTGGGACATTCCCGTGGCACTACAAAGCACAAGCGCACTCTCAGTTTGCTGTTTTGGAAACACTCCAAAATGACATAGAGCAGAATGCAGAGCTGAGAACCTTTAGAATCCTCATTTCCACAAGAGGCCGTGTCCTGCGCACTTTCAGAATTGTGAGATAAGCCTAATCAAAATGAAGTTATGCTAATCGAAATAGTATGGGTTGTTCATCACAACAAATGCAACACCAGCAATTGGAGATATACCAGACAACACACACAGGAAGAGAATATGGCATCAATGTCTAGGAGAAATTGTCCTCACAGAAATCCCTTGGAATTGCGTAGAGACAAGAGTCTAAAATTTTCACTTAACATAGCCCTAAAAATCTACATTAGATACCTGATATTACCTGACCAGTAGAGATGAAGAAGTACAGTAAAAGAAATAGGAAGTACCATTTTCAGTTCCAAAGATATTGAAGGCCCAAAAGATAAGCTTTCAAGCAACTAGACTGCAAAACGCTATGCAGTCCAAGTGTTGAAAATGGAGGTCAGGAAAACACTGAAGAACAAAAGGGTCTCAGAATCACAAAAGGCAGAATACCAGAAAAGGGGAAGAGAAAGTCTAAAGACGAGCCAAAAGATATCAGAAAACTCAGTGGATGTGATAATATCAGGGCTAAAATTCAGTCCTTAGCAGACTAGATAATGCAGAGGGACGCGTGAATGACTGTGAAGACAGGGGAACAGAAATCCCTCGGTTAGATTCGGACATAGGAAAGCAAGTGCAAAACAATGAAAATATTGCTGTTGTATCCTGGGTTAAGACATGGCATGAAAGACTAGAATTCATAAGAGTCCCAGATGGAAAAGCAAGAGATAAAGAAATAAAATATGTCTGAAAATTTATCTGTAGAAATATCAGACTGAAACTTGTTGAAAGCCAAGAAAATATCATCTATGCGAATTCAGGAATTACACAGCATCCAAAGGAGGTGGAATCCCAATAGACCTACCAGCAGCTGTATGATTCCATTCAACAACGTTCACGAATATCACAGTGATTTAAAATGCACCTGGAGGAAACAACATAGTCACAAGGGAACCTCCAGAGGGGTTTCAGCTTATAACTCGGCAGCAATATTGCAGGACAGGGAGGAGTGCCAGGACACAGAACATATCCTGAATGGCCAAATGCTGCCACCTAGGGTAGCCTATGCCACATGACCACCATTTCTAATAACGGCAGAGCTAGAGCAATCCACAGACCGGCAAATCATAAAAGAATTCAGCAGTTCAAAACTTCTTCTAAAAGGAAGGTTGGGAATACTCCCCGGAATAGAAAAGCAGCAAGATGAAGTGGAAAGAAGAAAACCATTATTGGAAATGCAAGAAGAGCATGAGTGGCAAAGAAGAAACAAGAAGAAGGCAAGGAGGACATCAAAACCTTAAAGATTGGAGAGGGAAGCAGGAAATCATAGGTGATTGGAAGCACTCTCTTAAGTGAATCAGCTTATTTGACTCTCTGTTTGAAGCGAAAGGAGAGATGCATGTCCTGACGTGTTTGCAAAACAAGCGAGAAGCAGACCAACAAAGAATCAAACCAACAAACATGCACCAAAATGGTACGGTTGGCTGACATATACCATGGGAAACATGATTATTCAAAAGAAAATACTCAAGGTGATGTCAAGGATCATTCAGCACGCATCGACCCAGTATTGCGGCTTGCATGTACTCAGCACACTTGTATTCGGAAATCAGAGGCGTGCATTCATATTCGTAAATATAGATTCATAAGAGCATATCGTGACCTCACCCAAATGCCGATTTGGAATCCACTGGATTCCTAGTCCGTGATGTAGTCTTGTATGTCTTCCAACAGGATGAAGGAATGCCATATTCTACGCTACGTAGAGAAGAATTGTAAGAAGCCTATAACAAAGGCAAGTAGCTCTGCCAAAGTGTACAAAGAGCAAAAGAGACAGACAGTAAAGTGCACATTGGGGTTGGTTTCATTTCTTGGAAATTCAGCCCCCATGAAACCAATAGATCCATGTCCTGATAGTGTGGGTTTTTCAGCAGAAATCATGCGACGCATATGTATTCCGGTTGTACGGATATTATAGGAACATAATTCTCCTTTACTGGGTCTCTGTGTACTGTGAACTCTTAGAAAGTTTATAGACGTGTGAAACCTTCAACTGAAAAGGGACACACTTCTCTCCATTGGTACTGTGCATACAGATCTGAACAAAGGGAAAGAGGGAAGAAGAAAGGCCCATGGGATGCTAGTGGGCAGAACAACATTTACTTTAGGAACCTCTCGTCGGATGCAGCCCCTCCCCCAACACTGACAAGATGCAGCAGCCATTGGCGATGGCAGTTACCGGTTGGATTCCAGGTGGAATGTTGGTGTGTTCCACGAGGCTTGTTGTGGCTGTTGGATCCTAGGTAACCGGGCCGAGTTCTGTGGGTGGATCAGTGTGATGGAGGGGCTGCAGGCCTCTGTGGAGCTTGGCTTAAGTGTTTGGTCCGGGAAGCTGTGTAAGTTCGAGATACTTCTGCTGCCCAAAGACCTGAGTTCACAGGTCAGTTTCCAGAACCTTAAAGGGCAGACAGTGGAAGATCTGCCTGTCATCAGCTTACTGGTGAGGCTTCGAGGTACTTTCAGACTTGCCCAGTCCTTGTGAAGTCGACTTTAGGGGAGTCACGAAGAGAAGCTGGCCGAAAAGCTGGCTGCACGTATTGAGGAGAGATGCGAACACATGGATGAGAGATGTTCTGCTACAATGGAGAATACTGGCGTGGAGACAGCTGTAGAGGATACCAGGCTCAAAAGACATTCAGGAGACATATTGAACCTCGCTGATACTGGCAGAAACATACGGAGTGCCAACGTGGACTTGAGGAAGTTCCTCAATTCTCTTCTCCAAGAACGGGTCCAAGGTCCCTGACGTGTGCAAGAGAAGAGATGGCAGAGATGATCAAAACGCTCCTGTTCTTGGAAGAGTTCGTGAGAATCCACACGTCCCAAGGGGCCTTCCCAAGCCATTCAGACCAAAATTCACCAAGCCCAGGTAAGCCATTTCCCAGGTTTGGGCCTAGCTAGCAAGCACTTGCCCTTCCCTCCCCTCCACTCACGCATCCATTTTGAAGGTTCAGTACCTGAGCGGCAATGAAGCCATTAGGAGAAGGGCAAGTCCCTCCTAGAATCAGAGTTCCTCCAGCTTCACACTCTGTGAACAACAGTGAACTCCTTAAAGGTCAAATAGTCTCGGCTGAAATAGATAGGAATTGAATACTTAGCTCACACCTAGAAACGATGGCCTTCCACTAGATTCAGCAGATGTTGTGTTTATGTCTTCCCTGGGGTGAAGGGAGTGTGGTAAGTGAGGGGAATATTTGACTGAACTTGAATCTGTATTAGGCCTCAGTTTTTCAAGACAGTATAGGTAAATAGTACAAGTCAGAAAGAGAAGAGTACTGTAAAAGTCGCCAATGACATTAAAGAAACAGCTTATGTGGATCGTCTTTCACTTGAGTCAAGCCCCCGGGGGCACTATATCATGTGGGTGCAGACTTGGTTGCGTTAAATGGCTTTACCCATCATGATCGTAAGATTAACTGTTCTCTTCACTGATAGAAGAACACCTGGTTCTCCATAGACAAGCATAAGTGCAGCAGGGTTCTCCTAGCTATAATGCCTCTAGGTGCTTTTGGATTCAAACCTAAATGTATATATTTGGTTTGTTTCCTCTTGTATTTTCCTAGAGAGGGATGTTACCCCTTGAAATGCCAACATTGGCCAGTAGGTGACAAATAGGACTAAAGGGCACTACATGCCCAAGTGTATCCAAGGTTGGGGGTTATTTCATGTTTCCAATTGTTATTTCATGGTTCCTGTTGGTCTCGGAGGCTTCAACCGTAAAGAGCTGACATGACCCCTTTAACAGTTTGGACTGCTAGTTTGCATTTTATCTGTCTAGGTTTTCCGTAGAGCTCACAAAATGTTACCAAAATTGACAAGTCTGGCTTCTAGGTCGATTTAGTGTGTTTCAAAAAATAACTACATTTTCGTATAACTCCCAAAACATGGAAATGAATTCTGTTAAAATTCTTAAAGACTGCAAATGAGATATCAACACAATGTCAAAACAGATTTCTTTGGACAACCCCTCCCACCACGTCTGTATAGAAACAAACAGCTAAGCAAATATCACATTTCTGTGAAATGTATCTGGATAGTGTTGATTCATCGATGCCCAGTTGGCAGAGAAGAAGTGCAACCTGCACTCACGCGCTCGCTTGTACAGAGAAATGTAAAACTCCACTCACCCAGCCTTTGGCACAGGACACTTGCCGAAGAGAGGTCTGTTACTTCCAAAGACAGGATGAGGCCTCAGGACACCTGGAAGCAGGAGAAGGCAAAGCAGGGAATGGAAACCAGTGCAGGGTCTGACCAACAATGGTGAAACCCTGTTTAACTTGGACACACCCTCTCAACGGGACAGGAGACATGAGATTGAAGGTGATGTGCTGAGATTTACAAGAGTGCACAGCAGATGCTTGGCTGACAGAACTCAAAGAAACCAGCGCAAAATATCCCCACAGTTGATTCTGAGACCAAGATCCGTGATGCCAAATAACAGTTACCAGGGGCATCGGTAAGTGAGGTATAGGGCTACGGTTGATGGCATACGCTGAGTCTCAGGGATCTGGAGTGCGTTGTGGGATGTGGTGGGTCTAATCAAGAGAGCAAACCGAACAGTGTACCAATGATAAATCAACCACATTTGTCGCGCGGTTGAGATTACCGATATGTCCCATGGCCACACCCAGTGCATCTGCAGGACCAGGGACCAATTGGGCATTTTGCCAATAGAGCACGTGTGGGGCTGAATCAGAGCTATCGTGCATCTGGTCTGAGGGATCCAGGGGGCCTTGGGTTTGAAATCAGAATGAAAAGACTTAGGATCTGCTACATTCATAACCTGGGCTGGGATTATGGTTTGGTTTGAGGCACAGGATGCGCAACAGCTCTGTGGTGGCCTTCGTGCACCCGTGCCACAAGGATGATAGGACAAGGTAGAGTGGTCCAAGTCCACAGCGTGAGAAGAGGAAGCATTTCCTTCAGCACTATCTCCCAAAATCGGATGCTACATTTTGGATGGCACCGGCACGGTACGGCAGCGAGGACACCAAGGTCGGTCTGCGGGATCATTCCAGCAGGCCGTGATTTGTGACAACCATGGATGTGCTTCCACTGGTGTTTCAGTAGACAGAGAAGCTCTGGGAAGAACTGCTTTCATTGGGACATTCCCGTGGCACTACAAAGCACAAGCGCACTCTCAGTTTGCTGTATTGGAAACACTCCAAAATGACATAGAGCAGAATGCAGAGCTGAGAACCTTTAGAATCCTCATTTCCACAAGAGGCCGTGTCCTGCGCACTTTCAGAATTGTGAGATAAGCGTAATCAAAATGAAGTTATGCTAATCGAATTAGTATGGGTTGTTCATCACAACAAATGCAACACCAGCCATTGGAGATATACCAGACAACACACACAGGAAGAGAATATGGCATCAAAGTCTAGGAGAAATTGTCCTCACAGAAATCCCTTGGAATTGCGTAGAGACAAGAGTCTAAAATTTTCACTTAACATAGCCCTAAAAATCTACATTAGATACCTGATATTACCTGACCAGTAGAGATGAAGAAGTACAGTAAAAGAAATAGGAAGTACCATTTTCAGTTCCAAAGATATTGAAGGCCCAAAAGACAAGCTTTCAAACAACTAGACTGCAAAACGCTATGCAGTCCAAGTGTTGAAAATCGAGGTCAGGAAAAAACTGAAGAACAAAAGGGTCTCAGAATCACAAAAGGCAGAATACCAGAAAAGGGGAAGAGAAAGTCTTAAGACGAGCCAAAAGATATCAGAAATCTCAGTGGATGTGATAATATCAGGGCTAAAATTCAGTCCTTAGCAGACTAGATAATGCAGAGGGACGCGTGAATGACTGTGAAGACAGGGGAACAGAAATCCCTCGGTCAGATTCGGACATAGGAAAGCAAGTGCAAAACAATGAAAATATTGCTGTTGTATCCTGGGTTAAGACAGGGCATGAAAGACTAGAATTCATAAGAGTCCCAGATGGAAAAGCAAGAGATAAAGAAATAAAATATGTCTGAAAATTTATCTGTAGAAATATCAGACTGAAACTTGTTGAAAGCCAAGAAAAATTCATCTATGTGAATTCAGGAATTACACAGCATCCAAAGGAGTTGGAATCCAAATAGACCTACAAGCAGCTGTATGATTCCAATCAACAAAGTTCACGAATATCACAGTGATTTAAAATGCACCTGGAGGAAACAACATAGTCACAAGGGAACCTCCACAGGGGTTTCAGCTTATAAATCGGCAGCAATATTGCAGGACAGGGAGGAGTGCCAGGACACAAACCATATCCTGAATGGCCAAAGGCTGCCACGTAGGGTAGCCTATGCCACATGACCACCATTTCTAATAACGGCAGAGCTAGAGCAATCCACAGACCGGCAAATCATAAAAGAATTCAGCAGTTCAAAACTTCTTCTAAAAGGAAGGTTGATTATACTCCCTGGAATAGAAAAGCAGCAAGATGAAATGGAAAGAAGAAAACCATTATTGGAAATGCAAGAAGAGCATGAGTGGCAAAGAAGAAACAAGAAGAAGGCAAGGAGGACATCAAAACCTTAAAGATTGGAGAGGGAAGCAGGAAATCATAGGTGATTGGAAGCACTCTCTTAAGTGAATCAGCTTATTTGACTCTCTGTTTGAAGCGAAAGGAGAGATGCATGTCCTGACGTGTTTGCAAAACAAGCGAGAAGCAGACCAACAAAGAATCAAACCAACAAACATGCACCAAAATGGTACGGTTGGCTGACATATACCATGGGAAACATGATTATTCAAAAGAAAATACTCAAGGTGATGTCAAGGATCATTCAGCACGCATCGACCCAGTATTGCAGCTTGCATGTACACAGCACACTTGTATTCGGAAATCAGAGGCGTGCATTCATATTCGTAAATATAGATTCATAAGAGCATATCGTGACCTCACCCAAATGCCGATTTGGAATCCAATGGATTCCTATTCCGTAATGTAGTCTTGTATGTCTTCCAACAGGATGAAGGAATGCCATATTCTACGCTACATAGAGAAAAATTGTAAGAAGCCTATAACAAAGGCAAGTAGCTCTGCCAAAGTGTACTAAGAGCAAAAGAGACAGACACTAACGTGCACATTGGGGTTGGTTTCATTTCTTGGAAATTCAGCCCCCATGAATCCAATAGATCCATGTCCTGAGAGTGTGGGTTTTTCAGCAGAAATCATGCGACGCATATGTATTCCGGTTGTACGGATATTATAGGAACATAAGTCTCCTTTACTGGGTCTCTGTGTACTGTGAACTCTTAGAAAGTTTAAAGACATGTGAAACCTTCAACTGAAAAGGGACACACTTCTCTCCATTGGTACTGTGCATACAGATCTGAACAAAAGGAAAGAGGGAAGAAGAAAGGCCCATGGGACGCTAGTGGGCAGAACCACATTTACTTTAGGAACCTCTCGTCGGATGCAGCCCCTCCCCCAACACTGACAAGATGCAGCAGCCATTGGCGATGGCAGTTACCGGTTGGATTCCAGGTGGAATGTTGGTGTGTTCCACGAGGCTTGTTGTGGCTGTTGGATCCTAGGTAACCGGGCCGAGTTCTGTGGGTGGATCAGTGTGATGGAGGGGCTGCAGGCCTCTGTGGAGCTTGGCTTAGGTGTTTGGTCCGGGAAGCTGTGTAAGTTCGAGATACTTCTGCTGCCCAAAGACCTGAGTTCACAGGTCAGTTTCCAGAACCTGAAAGGGCAGACAGTGGAAGATCTGCCTGTCATCAGCTTACTGGTGAGGCTCCGAGGTACTTTCAGACTTGCCCAGTCCTGGTGAAGTCGACTTTAGGGGAGTCACGAAGAGAAGCTGGCCGAAAAGCTGGCTGCACGCATTGAGGTGAGATGCGAACACATGGATGAGAGATGTTCTGCTACAATGGAGAATACTGGCGTGGAGACAGCTGTAGAGGATACCAGGCTCAAAAGACATTCAGGAGACATATTGAACCTCGCTGATACTGGCAGAAACATACGGAGTGCCAACGTGGACTTGAGGAAGTTCCTCAATTCTCTTCTCCAAGAACGGGTCCAAGGTCCCTGACGTGTGCAAGAGAAGAGATGGCAGAGATGATCAAAACGCTCCTGTTCTTGGAAGAGGTCGTGAGAATCCACACGTCCCAAGGGGCCTTCCCAAGCCATTCAGACCAAAATTCACCAAGCCCAGGTAAGCCTTTTCCCAGGTTTGGGCCTAGCTAGCAAGCACTTGCCCTTCCCTCCCCTCCACTCACGCATCCATTTTGAAGGTTCAGTACCTGAGCGGCAATGAAGCCATTAGGAGAAGGGCAAGTCCCTCCTAGAATCAGAGTTCCTCCAGCTTCACACTCTGTGAACAACAGTGAACTCCTTAAAGGTCAAATAGTCTCGGCTGAAATAGATAGGAATTGAATACTTAGCTCACACCTAGAAACGATGGCCTTCCGCTAGATTCAGCAAATGTTGTGTTTCTGTCTTCCCTGGGGTGAAGGGAGTGTTGTAAGTGAGGGGAATCTTTGACTGAACTTGAATCTGTATTAGGCCTCAGTTTTTCAAGACAGTATAGGTAAATAGTACAAGTCAGAAAGTGAAGTGTACTGTAAAAGTCGCCAATGACATTAAAGACACAGCTTATGTGGATCGTCTTTCACTTGAGTCAAGCCCCCGGGGGCACTATATCATGTGGGTGCAGACTTGGTTGCGTTAAATGGCTTTACCCAACATGATCGGAAGATTAACTGTTCTCATCACTGATAGAAGAACACCTGGTTCTCCATAGACAAGCATAACTGCAGCAGGGTTCTCCTAGCTATAATGCCTCTTGGTGCTTTTGGATTCAAACCTAAATGTATATATTTGGTTTGTTTCCTCTTGTATTTTCCTAGAGAGGGATGTTACCCCTTGAAATGCCAACATTGGCCAGTAGGTGACAAATAGGACTAAAGGCACCACATGATCAAGTGTATCCAAGGTTGGGGGTTATTTCATGTTTCCAATAGTTATTTCATGGTTCCTGTTGGTCTCGGAGAGTTCAACCATAAAGAGCTGACATGACCCCTTTAACAGTTTGGACTGCTAGTTTGCATTCTATCTGTCTAGGTTTTCCGTAGAGCTGACAAAATGTAACCAAAATTGACAAGTCTGGCTTCTAGGTCGATTTAGTGTGTTTCAAAAAATAACTTCATTTTCGTATAACTCCCAAAACATGGAAATTAATTCTGTTAAAATTCTTAAAGACTGCAAATGAGATATCAACACAATGTCAAAAGAGCTTTCTTTAGACAACCCCTCCCACCACGGCTGTATAGAAACCAAGAGCTAAGCAAATATCACATTTCTGTGAAATGTATCTGGATAGTGTTGATTCATCGATGCCCAGTTGGCAGAGAAGAAGTGCAACCTGCACTCACGTGCTCCCTTGTACAGAGAAATGTAAAACTCCACTCACCCAGCCTTTGGCACAGGACAGTTGCCGAACAGAGGTCTGTTACTTCCAAAGACAGGATGAGGCCTCAGGACACCTGGAAGCAGGAGAAGGCAAAGCAGTGAATGGAAACCAGGGCAGGATCTGACCAACAAGGGTGAAACCCTGTTTAAATTGGACGCACCCTCTCAAGCGGACAGGAGGCATGAGATTGAAGGTGATGTGCTGAGATTTACAAGAGTGCACAGCAGATGCTTGGCTGACAGAACTCAAAGAAACCAGCGCAAAATATCCCCACAGTTGATTCTGAGACCAAGATCCGTGATGTCAACTTACAGTTAGCAGGGGCATCGGTAAGTGAGGTATAGGGCTACGGTTGATGGCATACGATGAGTCTCAGGGATCTGGAGTGCGTTGTGGGATGTGGTGGGTCTAATCAAGAGAGCAAACCGAACAGTGTACCAATGATAAATCAACCACACTGGTCGAGCGGTTGAGATTACCGATATGTCCCATGGCCACACCCAGTGCATCTGCAGGACCAGGGACCAATTGGGCATTTTGCCAATAGAGCACGTGTGGGGCTGAATCAGAGCTATCGTGCATCTGGTCTGAGGGATCCAGGGGGCCTTGGGTTTGAAATCAGAATGAAAAGCCTTAGGATCTGCTACATTCATAACCTGGGCTGGGATTATGGTTTGGTTTGAGGCACAGGATGCGCAACAGCTCTGTGGTGGCCTTCGTGCACACGTGCCACAAGGATGATAGGACAAGGTAGAGTGGTCCAAGTCCACAGCGTGAGAAGAGGAAGCATTTCCTTCAGCACTATCTCCCAAAATCGGATGCTACATTTTGGATGGCACCGGCACGGTACGGCAGCGAGGACACCAAGGTCGGTCTGCGGGATCATTCAAGCAGGCCCTGATGTGTGACATCCATGGATGTGCTTCCAATATTGTTTTAGTAGACAGAGAATCTCTGGGAAGAACTGCTTTCATTGGGACATTCCCGTGGCACTACAAAGCACAAGCGCACTCTCAGTTGGCTGGTTTGGAAACACTCCAAAATGACATAGAGCAGAATGCAGAGCTGAGAACCTTTAGAATCCTCATTTCCACAAGAGGCCGTGTCCTGTGCACTTTCAGAATTGTGAGATAAGCGTAATCAAAATGAAGTTATGCTAATCGAAATAGTATGGGTTGTTCATCACAACAAATGCAACACCAGCAATTGGAAATATACCAGACAACACACACAGGAAGAGAATATGGCATCAATGTCTAGGAGAAATTGTCCTCACAGAAATCCCTTGGAATTGCGTAGAGACAAGAGTTTAAAATTTTCACTTAACATAGCCATAAAAATCTACATTAGATACCTGATATTACCTGACAAGAAGAAATGAAGAAGTACAGTAAAAGAAATAGGAAGTACCATTTTCAGTTCCAAAGATATTGAAGGCCCAAAAGATAAGCTTTCAAACTACTAGACTGCAAAACGCTATGCAGTCCAAGTGTTGAAAATCGAGGTCAGGAAAACACTGAAGAACAAAAGGGTCTCAGAATCACAAAAGGCAGAATACCAGAAAAGGGGAAGAGAAAGTCTAAAGACGAGCCAAAAGATATCAGAAAACTCAGTTTATGTGATAATATCAGGGCTAAAATTCAGTCCTTAGCAGACTAGATAATGCAGAGGGACGCGTGAATGACTGTGAAGACAGGGGAACAGAAATCCCTCGGTCAGATTCAGACATAGGAAAGCAAGTGCAAAACAATGAAAATATTGCTGTTGTATCCTGGGTTAAGACAGGGCATGAAAGACTAGAATTCATAAGAGTCCCAGATGGAAAAGCAAGAGATAAAGAAATAAAATATGTCTGAATATTTATCTGTAGAAATATCAGACTGAAACTTGTTGAAAGCCAAGAAAAAATCATCTATGCGAATTCAGGAATTACACAGCATCCAAAGGAGTTGGAATCCCAATAGACCTAAAAGCAGCTGTATGATCCCAATCAACAAAGTTCACGAATATCACAGTGATTTAAAATGCACCTGGAGGAAACAACATAGTCACAAGGGAACCTCCAGAGGGGTTTCAGCTTATAACTCGGCAGCAATATTGCAGGACAGGGAGGAGTGCCAGGACACAGACCATATCCTGAATGGCCAAATGCTGCCACCTAGGGTAGCCTATGCCACATGACCACCATTTCTAATAACGGCAGAGCTAGAGCAATCCACAGACCGGCAAATCATAAAAGAATTCAGCAGTTCAAAACTTCTTCTAAAAGGAAGGTTGAGAATACTCCCCGGAATAGAAAAGCAGCAAGATGAAATGGAAAGAAGAAAACCATTATTGGAAATGCAAGAAGAGCATGAGTGGCAAAGAAGAAACAAGAAGAAGGCAAGGAGTACATCAAAATCTTAAAGATTGGTGAGGGAAACAGGAAATCATAGGTGATTGGAAGCACTCTCTTAAGTGAATCAGCTTATTTGACTCTCTGTTTGAAGCGAAAGGAGAGATGCATATATTGACGTGTTTGCAAAACAAGCGAGAAGCAGACCAACAAAGAATCAAACCAACAAACATGCACCAAAATGGTACGGTTGGCTGACATATACCATGGGAAACATGATTATTCAAAAGAAAATACTCAAGGTGATGTCAAGGATCATTCAGCACGCATCGACCCAGTATTGCGGCTTGCATGTACTCAGCACACTTGTATTCGGAAATCAGAGGCATGCATTCATATTCGTAAATATAGATTCATAAGAGCATATCGTGACCTCACCCAAATGCCGATTTGGAATCCAATGGATTCCTATTCCGTGATGTAGTCTTGTATGACTTCCAACAGGATGAAGGAATGCCATATTCTACGCTACGTAGAGAAGAATTGTAAGAAGCCTATAACAAAGGCAAGTAGCTCTGCCAAAGTGTACTAAGAGCAAAAGAGACAGACAGTAAAGTGCACATTGGGGTTGGTTTCATTTCTTGGAAATTCAGCCCCCATGAAACCAATAGATCCATGTCCTGAGAGTGTGGGTTTTTCAGCAGAAATCATGCGACGCATATGTATTCCGGTTGTACGGATATTATAGGAACATAAGTCTCCTTTACTGGGTCTCTGTGTACTGTGAACTCTTAGAAAGTTTAAAGACGTGTGAAACCTTCAACTGAAAAGGGACACACTTCTCTCCATTGGTACTGTGCATACAGATCTGAACAAAAGGAAAGAGGGAAGAAGAAAGGCCCATGGGACGCTAGTGGGCAAAACCACATTTACTTTAGGAACCTCTCGTCGGATGCAGCCCCTCCCCCAACACTGACAAGATGCAGCAGCCATTGGGGATGGCAGTTACCGGTTGGATTCCAGGTGGAATGTTGGTGTGTTCCACGAGGCTTGTTGTGGCTGTTGGATCCTAGGTAACCGGGCCGAGTTCTGTGGGTGGATCAGTGTGATGGAGGGGCTGCAGGCCTCTGTGGAGCTTGGCTTAGGTGTTTGGTCCGGGAAGCTGTGTAAGTTCGAGATACTTCTGCTGCCCAAAGACCTGAGTTCACAGGTCAGTTTCCAGAACCTGAAAGGGCAGACAGTGGAAGATCTGCCTGTCATCAGCTTACTGGTGAGGCTCCGAGGTACTTTCAGACTTGCCCAGTCCTGGTGAAGTCGACTTTAGGGGAGTCACGAAGAGAAGCTGGCCGAAAAGCTGGCTGCACGGATTGAGGAGAGATGCGAACACATGGATGAGAGAAGTTCTGCTACAATGGAGAATAGTGGCGTGGAGACAGCTGTAGAGGAAACCAGGCTCAAAAGACATTCAGGAGACATATTGAACCTCGCTGATACTGGCAGAAACATACGGAGTGCCAACGTGGACTTGAGGAAGTTCCTCAATTCTCTTCTCCAAGAACGGGTCCAAGGTCCCTGACGTGTGCAAGAGAAGAGATGGCAGAGATGATCAAAACGCTCCTGTTCTTGGAAGAGGTCATGAGAATACACACGTCCCAAGGGGCCTTCCCAAGCCATTCAGACCAAAATTCACCAAGCCCAGGTAAGCCTTTTCCCAGGTTTGGGCCTAGCTAGCAAGCACTTGCCCTTCCCTCCCCTCCACTCACGCATCCATTTTGAAGGTTCAGTACCTGAGCGGCAATGAAGCCATTAGGAGAAGGGCAAGTCCCTCCTAGAATCAGAGTTCCTACAGCTTCACACTCTGTGAACAACAGTGAACTCCTTAAAGGTCAAATAGTCTCGGCTGAAATAGATAGGAATTGAATACTTAGCTCAAACCTAGAAACGATGGCCTTCCGCTAGATTCAGCAAATGTTGTGTTTCTGTCTTCCCTGGGGTGAACGGAGTGTGGTAAGTGAGGGGAATCTTTGACTGAACTTGAATCTGTATTAGGCCTCAGTTTTTCAAGACAGTATAGGTAAATAGTACAAGTCAGAAAGTGAAGTGTACTGTAAAAGTCGCCAATGACATTAAAGACACAGCTTATGTGGATCGTCTTTCACTTGAGTCAAGCCCCCGGGGGCACTATATCATGTGGGTGCAGACTTGGTTGCGTTAAATGGCTTTACCCAACATGATCGGAAGATTAACTGTTCTCATCACTGATAGAAGAACACCTGGTTCTCCATAGACAAGCATAACTGCAGCAGGGTTCTCCTAGCTATAATGCCTCTAGGTGCTTTTGGATTCAAACCTAAATGTATATATTTGGTTTGTTTCCTCTTGTATTTTCCTAGAGAGGGATGTTACCCCTTGAAATGCCAACATTGGCCAGTAGGTGACAAATAGGACTAAAGGGCACCACATGCCCAAGTGTATCCAAGGTTGGGGGTTATTTCATGTTTCCAATAGTTATTTCATGGTTCCTGTTGGTCTCAGAGGCTTCAACCGTAAAGAGCTGACATGACCACTTTAATAGTTTGGACTGCTAGTTTGCATTCTATCTGTCTAAGTTTTCCGTAGAGCTGACAAAATGTTACCAAAATTGACAAGTCTGGCTTCTATGTCCATTTAGTGTGTTTCAAAAAATAACTTCATTTTCGTATAGCTCCCAAAACATGGAAATGAATTCTGTTAAAATTCTTAAAGACTGCAAATGAGATATCAACACAATGTCAAAACAGGTTTCTTTGGACAACCCCTCCCACCACGGCTGTATAGAAACAAAGAGATAAGCAAATATCACATTTCTGTGAAATGTATCTGGATAGTGTTGATACATCGATGCCCAGTTGGCAGAGAAGAAGTGCAACCTGCACTCACGCGCTCCCTTGTACAGAGAAATGTAAAACTCCACTCACCCATCCTTTGGCACAGGACACTTGCCGAAGAGAGGTCTGTTACTTCCAAAGACAGGATGAGGCCTCAGGACACCTGGAAGCAGGGGAAGGCAAAGCAGGGAATGGAAACCAGTGCAGGGTCTGACCAACAAGGGTGAAACCCTGTTTAACTTGGACGCACCCTCTCAAGCGGACAGGAGACATGAGATTGAAGGTGATGTGCTGAGATTTACAAGAGTGCACAGCAGATGCTTGGCTGACAGAACTCAAAGAAACCAGCGCAAAATATCCCCACAGTTGATTCTGAGACCAAGATCCGTGATGCCAAATTACAGTTAGCTTGGGCATCGGTAAGTGAGGTATAGAGCTACGGTTGATGGCATACGCTGAGTCTCAGGGATCTGGAGTGCGTTGTGGGATGTGGTGGGTCTAATCAAGAGAGCAAACCGAACAGTGTACCAATGATAAATCAACCACACTCGTCGCGCGGTTGAGATTACCGATATGTCCCATGGCCACACCCAGTGCATCTGCAGGACCAGGGACCAATTGGGCATTTTGCCAATAGAGCACGTGTGGGGCTGAATCAGAGTTATTGTGCATCTGGTCTGAGGGATCCAGGGGGCCTTGTGTTTGAAATCAGAATGAAAAGCCTTAGGATTTGCTACATTCATAACCTGGGCTGGGATTATGGTTTGGTTTGAGGCACAGGATGCGCAACAGCTCTGTGGTGGCCTTCGTGCACCCGTGCCACAAGGATGATAGGACACGGTAGAGTGGTCCAAGTCCACAGCGTGAGAAAAGGAAGCATTTCCTTCAGCACTATCTCCCAAAATCGGATGCTACATTTTGGATGGCACCGGCACGGTACGGCAGCGAGGACACCAAGGTCGGTCTGCGGGATCATTCCAGCAGGCCCTGATTTGTGACATCAATGGATGTGCTTCCACTGGTGTTTCAGTAGAAAGAGAAGCTCTGGGAAGAACTGCTTTCATTGGGACTTTCCCGTGGCACTACAAACACAAGCGCACTCTCAGTTTGCTGTTTTGGAAACACTCCAAAATGACATAGAGCAGAATGCAGAGCTGAGAACCTTTAGAATCCTCATTTCCACAAGAGGCCGTGTCCTGCGCACTTTCACAATTGTGAGATAAGCGTAATCAAAATGAAGTTATGCTAATCGAAATAGTATGGGTTTTTCATCACAACAAATGCAACACCAGCAATTGGAGATATACCAGACAACACACACAGGAACAGAATATGGCATCAATGTCTAGGAGATATTGTCCTCACAGAAATCCCTTGGAATTGCGTAGAGACAAGAGTCTAAAATTTTCACTTAACATAGCCCTAAAAATCTACATTAGATACCTGATATTACCTGACCAGTAGAGATGAAGAAGTACAGTAAAAGAAATAGGAAGTACCATTTTCAGTTTCAAAGATATTGAAGGCCCAAAAGATAAGCTTTCAAGCAACTAGACTGCAAAACGCTATGCAGTCCAAGTGTTGAAAATGGAGGTCAGGAAAACACTGAAAAACAAAAGGGTCTCAGAATCACAAAAGGCAGAATACCAGAAAAGGGGAAGAGAAAGTCTAAAGACGATCCAAAATATATCAGAAAACTCAGTGGATGTGATAATATCAGGGCTGAACTTCAGTCCTTAGCAGACTAGATAATGCAGAGGGACGCGTGAATGACTGTGAAGACAGGGGAACAGAAATCCCTCGGTCAGATTCGGACATAGGAAAGCAAGTGCAAAACAATGAAAATATTGCTGTTGTATCCTGGGTTAAGACACGGCAAGAAAGACTAGAATTCATAAGAGTCCCAGATTGAAAACCAAGAGATAAAGAAATAAAATATGTCTGAAAATTTATCTGTAGAAATATCAGACTGAAACTTGTTGAAAGCCAAGAAAAAATCATCTATGCGAATTCAGGAATTACACAGCATCCAAAGGAGGTGGAATCCCAATAGACCTACAAGCAGCTGTATGATTCCAATCAACAAAGTTCACGAATATCACAGTGATTTAAAATGCACCTGGAGGAAACAACATAGTCACAAGGGAACCTCCAGAGAGGTTTCAGCATATAACTCGGCAGCATTATTGCAGGACAGGGAGGAGTGCCAGGACACAGACCATATCCTGAATGGCCAAATGCTGCCACCTAGGGTAGCCTATGCCACATGACCACCATTTCTTATAACGGCAGAGCTAGAGCAATCCACAGACCGGCAAATCATAAAAGAATTCAGCAGTTCAAAACTTCTTCTAAAAGGAAGGTTGAGAATACTCCCCGGAATAGAAAAGCAGCAAGATGAAATGGAAAGAAGAAAACCATTATTGGAAATGCAAGAAGAGCATGAGTGGCAAAGAAGAAACAAGAAGAAGGCAAGGAGGACATCAAAAACTTAAAGATTGGAGAGGGAAGCAGGAAAGCATAGGTGATTGGAAGCATTCTCTTAAGTGAATCAGCTTATTTGACTCTCTGTTTGAAGCGAAAGGGGAGATGCATGTCCTGACGTCTTGGCAAAACAAGCGAGAAGCTGACCAACAAAGAATCAAACCAACAAACATGCACCAAAATGGTACGGTTGGCTGACATATACCATGGGAAACATGATTATTCAAAAGAAAATACTCAAGGTGATGTCAAGGATCATTCAGCACGCATCGACCCAGTATTGCGGCTTGCATGTACTCAGCACACTTGTATTCGGAAATCAGAGGCGTGCATTCATATTCGTAAATATAGATTCATAAGAGCATATCGTGACCTCACCCAAATGCCGATTTGGAATCCAATGGTTTCCTAGTCCGTGATGTAGTCTTGTTTGTCTTCCAACAGGATGAAGGAATGCCATATTCTACGCTACGTAGAGAAGAATTGTAAGAAGCCTATAACAAAGGCAAGTAGCTCTGCCAAAGTGTACTAAGAGCAAAAGAGACAGACAGTAACGTGCACATTGGGGTTGGTTTCATTTCTTGGAAATTCAGCCCCCATGAAACAAATAGATCCATGTCCTGAGAGTGTGGGTTTTTCAGCAGAAATCATGCGACGCATATGTATTCCGGTTGTACGGATATTATAGGAATATAAGTCTCCTTTACTGGGTCTCTGTGTACTGTGAACTCTTAGAAAGTTTAAAGATGTGTGAAACCTTCAACTGAAAAGGGACACACTTCTCTCCATTGGTACTGTGCATACAGATCTGAACAAAAGGAAAGAGGGAAGAAGAAAGGCCCATGGGACCCTAGTGGGCAGAACCACATTTACTTTAGAAACCTCTCGTCGGATGCAGCCCCTCCCCCAACACTGACAAGATGCAGCAGCCATTGGGGATGGCAGTTACCGGTTGGATTCCAGGTGGAATGTTGGTGTGTTCCACGAGGCTTGTTGTGGCTGTTGGATCCTAGGTAACCGGGCCGAGTTCTGTGGGTGGATCAGTGTGATGGAGGGGCTGCAGGCCTCTGTGGAGCTTGGCTTAGGTGTTTGTTCCGGGAAGCTGTGTAAGTTCGAGATACTTCTGCTGCCCAAAGACCTGAGTTCACAGGTCAGTTTCCAGAACCTGAAAGGGCAGACAGTGGAAGATCTGCCTGTCATCAGCTTACTGGTGAGGCTCCGAGGTACTTTCAGACTTGCCCAGTCCTGGTGAAGTCGACTTTAGGAGAGTCACGAAGAGAAGCTGGCCGAAAAGCTGGCTGCACGGATTGAGGAGAGATGCGAACACATGGATGAGAGATGTTCTGCTCCAATGGAGAATACTGGCGTGGAGACAGCTGTAGAGGATACCAGGCTCAAAAGACATTCAGGAGACATATTGAACCTCGCTGATACTGGCAGAAACATACGGAGTGCCAACGTGGACTTGAGGAAGTTCCTCAATTCTCTTCTCCAAGAACGGGTCCAAGGTCCCTGACGTGTGCAAGAGAAGAGATGGCAGAAATGATCAAAACGCTCCTGTTCTTGGAAGAGGTCGTGAGAATCCACACGTCCCAAGGGGCCTTCCCAAGCCATTCAGACCAAAATTCACCAAGCCCAGGTAAGCCTTTTCCCAGGTTTGGGCCTAGCTAGCAAGCACTTGCCCTTCCCTCCCCTCCACTCACGCATCCATTTTGAAGGTTCAGTACCTGAGCGGCAATGAAGCCATTAGGAGAAGGGCAAGTCCCTCCTAGAATCAGAGTTCCTCCAGCTTCACACTCTGTGAACAACAGTGAACTCCTTAAAGGTCAAATACTCTCGGCTGAAATAGATAGGAATTGAATACTTAGCTCACACCTAGAAACGATGGCCTTCCGCTAGATTCAGCAAATGTTGTGTTTATGTCTTCCCTGGGGTGAAGGGAGTGTGGTAAGTGAGGGGAATCTTTGACTGAACTTGAATCTGTATTAGGCCTCAGGTTCTCAAGACAGTATAGGTAAATAGTACAAGTCAGAAAGTGAAGTGTACTGTAAAAGTCGCCAATGACATTAAAGACACAGCTTATGTGGATCGTCTTTCACTTGAGTCAAGCCCCCGGGGGCACTATATCATGTGGGTGCAGACTTGGTTGCGTTAAATGGCTTTACCCAACATGATCGGAAGATTAACTGTTCTCATCACTGATAGAAGAACACATGGTTCTCCATAGACAAGCATAAGTGCAGCAGGATTCTCCTAGCTATAATGCCTCTAGGTGCTTTTGGATTCAAACCTAAATGTATATATTTGGTTTGTTTCCTCTTGTATTTTCCTAGAGAGGGATGTTACCCCTTGAAATGCCAACATTGGCCAGTCGGTGACAAATAGGGCTAAAGGGCAACACATGCCCAAGTGTATCCAAGGTTGGGGGTTATTTCATGTTTCCAATAGTTATTTCAAGGTTACTGTTGGTCTCGGAGGCTTCAACCGTAAAGAGCTGACATGAACCCTTTAACAGTTTGGACTGCTTGTTTGCATTCTATCTGTCTAGGTTTTCCGTAGAGCTGACAAAATGTTACCAAAATTGACAAGTCTGGCTTCTAGGTCGATTTAGTGTGTTTCAAAAAATAACTTCATTTTCGTATAACTCCCAAAACATGGAAATGAATTCTGTTAAAATTCTCAAAGACTGCAAGTGAGATATCAAAACAATGTCAAAACAGTTTTCTTTGGACAACCCCTCCCACCACGGCTGTATAGAAACCAAGAGCTAAGCAAATATCACAGTTCTGTGAAATGTATCTGGATAGGGTTGATTCATCGATGCCCAGTTGGCAGAGAAGAAGTGCAACCTGCACTCACGCGCTCCCTTGTACAGAGAAATGTAAAACTCCACTCACCCAGCTTTTTGGCACAGGACACTTGCCGAAGAGAGGTCTGTTACTTCCAATGACAGGATGAGGCCTCAGGACACCTGGAAGCAGGAGAAGGCAAAGCAGGGAATGGAAACCAGTGCAGGGTCTGACCAACAAGGGTGAAACCCTGTTTAACTTGGACGCACCCTCTCAAGCGAACATGAGACATGAGATTGAAGGTGATGTGCTGAGATTTACAAGAGTGCACAGCAGATGCTTGGCTGACAGAACTCAAAGAAACCAGCGCAAATTATCCCCACAGTTGATTCTGAGACCAAGATCCGTGATGCCAAATTACAGTTAGCAGGAGCATCGGTAAGTGAGTTATAGGGCTACGGTTGATGGCATACCCTGAGTCTCAGGGATCTGGAGTGCGTTGTGGGATGTGGTGGGTCTAATCAAGAGAGCAAACCGAACAGTGTACCAATGATAAATCAACCACACTGGTCGCGCGGTTGAGATTACCGATCTGTCTCATGGACACACCCAGTGCATCTGAAGGACCTGGGACCAATTGGGCATTTTGCCAATAGAGCACGTGTGGGGCGAATCAGAGCTATCGTGCATCTGGTCTGAGGGATCCTGGGGGCCTTGGGTTTGAAATCAGAATGAAAAGCCTTAGGATCTGCTACATACATAACCTGCGCTGGGATTATGGTTTGGTTTGAGGCACAGTATGCGCAACAGCTCTGTGGTGGCCTTCGTGCACCCGTGCCACAAGGATGATAGGACAAGGTAGAGTGGTCCAAGTCCACAGCATGAGAAGAGGAAGCATTTCCTTCAGCACTATCTCCCAAAATCGGATGCTACATTTTGGATGGCACTGGCACGGTACGGCAGCGAGGACACCAAGGTCGGTCTGCGGGATCATTCCAGCAGGCCCTGATGTGTGACATCCATGGATGTGCTTCCACTGGTGTTTCAGTAGACAGAGAAGCTCTGGGAAGAACTGCTTTCATTGGGAAATTCCCGTGGCACTACAAAGCACAAGCGCACTCCCAGTTTGCTGTTTTGGAAACACTCCAAAATGACATAGAGCAGAATGCAGAGCTGAGAATCTTTAGAATCCTCATTTCCACAAGAGGCCGTGTCCTGCGCACTTTCAGAATTGTGAGATAAGCGTAATCAAAATGAAGTTATGCTAATCGAAATAGTATGGGTTTTTCATCACAACAAATGCAACATCAGCAATTGGAGATATACCAGACAACACACACAGGAAGAGAATATGGCATCAATGTCTAGGAGAAATTGTCCTCACAGAAATCCCTTGGAATTGCGTAGAGACAAGAGTCTAAAATTTTCACTTAACATAGCCCTAAAAATCTACATTAGATACCTGATATTACCTGACCAGTAGAGATGAAGAAGTACAGTAAAAGAAATAGGAAGTACCATTTTCAGTTCCAAAGATATTGAAGGCCCAAAGATAAGCTTTCAAGCAACTAGACTGCAAAACGCTATGCAGTCCAAGTGTTGAAAATGGAGGTCAGGAAAACACTGAAGAACCAAAGGGTCTCAGAATCACAAAAGGCAGAATACCAGAAAAGGGGAAGAGAAAGTCTAAAGACGAGGCAAAAGCTATCAGAAAACTCAGTGGATGTGATAATATCAGGGCTAAAATTCAGTCCTTAGCAGACTAGATAATGCAGAAGGACGCGTGAATGACTGTGAAGACAAGGGAACAGAAATCCCTCGGTCAGATTCGGACATAGGAAAGCAAGTGCAAAACAATGAAAATATTGCTGTTGTATCCTGGTTTAAGACAGGGCATGAAAGACTAGAATTCATAAGAGTCCCAGATGGAAAAGCAAGAGATAAAGAAATAAAATATGTCTGAAAATTTATCTGTAGAAATATCAGACTGAAACTTGTTGAAAGCCAAGAAAAAATCATCTATGCGAATTCAGGAATTACACAGCATCCAAAGGAGGTGGAATCCCAATAGACCTACAAGCAGCTGTATGATTCCAGTCAACAAAGTTCACGAATATCACAGTGATTTAAAATGCACCTGGAGGAAACAACATAGTCACAAGGGAACCTCCAGAGGGGTTTCAGCTTATAACTCGGCAGCAATATTGCAGGACAGGGAGGAGTGCCAGGACACAGACCATATCCTGAATGGCCAAATGCTGCCACCTAGGGTAGCCTATGCCACATGACCACCATTTTTTATAACGGTAGAGCTAGAGCAATCCACAGACCGGCAAATCATAAAAGAATTCAGCAGTTCAAAACTTCTTCTAAAAGGAAGGTTGAGAATACTCCCCGGAATAGAAAAGTAGCAAGATGAAATGGAAAGAAGAAAACCATTATTGGAAATGCAAGAAGAGCATGAGTGGCAAAGAAGAAACAAGAAGAAGGCAAGGAGGACATCAAAACCTTAAAGATTGGAGAGGGAAGCAGGAAATCATAGGTGATTGGAAGCACTTTCTTAAGTGAATCAGCTTATTTGACTCTCTGTTTGAAGCGAAAGGAGAGATGCATGTCCTGACGTGTTTGCAAAACAAGCGAGAAGCAGACCAACAAAGAATCAAACCAACAAACTTGCACCAAAATGGTACGGTTGGCTGACATATACCATGGGAAACATGATTATTCAAAAGAAAATACTCAAGGTGATGTCAAGGATCATTCAGCATGCATCGACCCATTATTGCGGCTTGCATGTACTCAGCACACTTGTATTCGGAAATCAGAGGCGTGCATTCATATTCGTAAATATAGATTCATAAGAGCATATCGTGACCTCACCCAAATGCCGATTTGGATTCCACTAGATTCCTAGTCCGTGATGTAGTCTTGTATGTCTTCCAACAGGATGAAGGAATGCCATATTCTACGATACGTAGAGAAGAATTGTAAGAGGCCTATAACAAAGGCAAGTAGCTCTGCCAAAGTGTACTAAGAACAAAAGAGACAGACAGTAACGTGCACATTGGGGTTGGTTTCATTTCTTGGAAATTCAGCCCCCATGAAACAAATAGATCCATGTCCTGAGAGTGTGGGTTTTTCAGCAGAAATCATGCGACGCATATGTATTCCGGTTGTACGGATATTATAGGAACATAAGTCTCCTTTACTGGGTCTCTGTGTACTGTGAACTCTTAGAAAGTTTAAAGACGTGTGAAACCTTCAACTGAAAAGGGACACACTTCTCTCCATTGGTACTGTGGATACAGATCTGAACAAAAGGAAAGAGGGAAGAAGAAAGGCCCGTGGGACGCTAGTGGGCAGAACCACATTTACTTTAGGAACCTCTCGTCGGATGCAGCCACCCCCCAACACTGACAAGCTGCAGCAGCCATTGGGGATGGCAGTTACCGGTTGGATTCCAGGTGGAATGTTGGTGTGTTCCACGAGGCTTGTTGTGGCTGTTGGATCCTAGGTAACCGGGCCGAGTTCTGTGGGTGGATCAGTGTGATGGAGGGGCTGCAGGCCTCTGTGGAGCTTGGCTTAGGTGTTTGGTCCGGGAAGCTGTGTAAGTTCGAGATACTTCTGCTGCCCAAAGACCTGAGTTCACAGGTCAGTTTCCAGAACCTGAAAGAGCAGACAGTGGAAGATCTGCCTGTCATCAGCTTACTGGTGATGCTCCGAGGTACTTTCAGACTTGCCCAGTCCTGGTGAAGTCGACTTTAGGGGAGTCACGAAGAGAAGCTGGCCGAAAAGCTGGCTGCATGGATTGAGGAGAGATGCGAACACATGGATGAGAGATGTTCTGCTACAATGGAGAATACTGGCGTGGAGACAGCTGTAGAGGATACCAGGCTCAAAAGACATTCAGGAGACATATTGAACCTCGCTGATACTGGCAGAAACATACAGAGTGCCAACGTGGACTTGAGGAAGTTCCTCAATTCTCTTCTCCAAGAACGGGTCCAAGGTCCCTGACGTGTGCAAGAGAAGAGATGGCAGAGATGATCAAAACGCTCCTGTTCTTGGAAGAGGTCGTGAGAATCCACACGTCCCAAGGGGCCTTCCCAAGCCATTCAGACCAAAATTCACCAAGCCCAGGTAAGCCTTTTCCCAGGTTTGGGCCTAGCTAGCAAGCACTTGCCCTTCCCTCCCCTCCACTCACGCATCCATTTTGAAGGTTCAGTACCTGAGCGGCAATGAAGCCATTAGGAGAAGGGCAAGTCCCTCCTAGAATCAGAGTTCCTCCAGCTTCACACTCTGTGAACAACAGTGAACTCCTTAAAGGTCAAATAGTCTCGGCTGAAATAGATAGGAATTGAATAGTTAGCTCACACCTTGAAACGATGGCCTTCCGCTAGATTCAGCAAATGTTGTGTTTATGTCTTCCCTGGGGTGAAGGGAGTGTGGTAAGTGAGGGGAATCTTTGACTGAACTTGAATCTGTATTAGGCCTCAGTTTTTCAAGACAGTATAGGTAAATAGTACAAGTCGGAAAGTGAATTGTACTGTAAAAGTCGCCAATGACATTAAAGACACAGCTTATGTGGATCGTCTTTCACTTGAGTCAAGCCCCCGGGGGCACTATATCATGTGGGTGCAGACTTGGTTGCGTTAAATGGCTTTACCCAACATGATCGGAAGATTAACTATTCTCATCACTGATAGAAGAACACCTGGTTCTCCATAGACAAGCATAACTGCAGCAGGGTTCTCCTAGCTATAATGCCTCTAGGTGCTTTTGGATTCAAACCTAAATGTATATATTTGGTTTGTTTCCTCTTGTATTTTCCTAGAGAGGGATGTTACCCCTTGAAATGCCAACATTGGCCAGTCGGTGACAAATAGGACTAAAGGGCACCACATGCCCTAGTGTATCCAAGGTTGGGGGTTATTTCATTTTTCCAATAGTTATTTCATGGTTCCTGTTGGTCTCGGAGGCTTCAACCGTAAAGAGCTGACATGACCCCTTTAACAGTTTGGACTGCTAGTTTGCATTCTATCTGTCTAGGTTTTCCGTAGAGCTGACAAAATGTTACCAAAATTGACAAGTCTGGCTTCTAGGTCGATTTAGTGTGTTTCAAAAAATAACTTCATTTTCGTATAACTCCCAAAACATGGAAATGAATTCTGTTAAAATTCTTAAAGACTGCAAATGAGATATCAACACAATGTCAAAAGAGATTTCTTTGGACAACCCCTCCCACCACGGCTGTATAGAAACCAAGAGCTAAGCAAATATCACATTTCTGTGAAATGTATCTGGATAGTGTTGATTCATCGATGCCCAGTTGGCAGAGAAGAAGTGCAACCTGCACTCACGTGCTCCCTTGTACAGAGAAATGTAAAACTCCACTCACCCAGCCTTTCGCACAGGACACTTGCCGAAGAGAGGTCTGTTACTTCCAAAGACAGGATAAGGCCTCAGGACACCTGGAAACAGGAGAAGGCAAAGCAGGGAATGGAAACCAGTGCAGGGTCTGACCAACAAGGGTGAAACCCTGTTTAACTTGGACGCACCCTCTCAAGCAGACAGGAGGCATGAGATTGAAGGTGATGTGCTGAGATTTACAAGAGTGCACAGCAGAAGCTTGGCTGACAGAACTCAAAGAAACCAGCCCAAAATATCCCCACAGTTGATTCTGAGATCAAGATCATGATGCCAAATTACAGTTAGAAGGGGCATCTGTAAGTGAGGTATAGGGCTACGGTTGATGGCATACGCTGAGTCTCAGGGATCTGGAGTGCGTTGTGGGATGTGGTGGGTCTAATCAAGAGAGCAAACCGAAGAGTGTACCAATGATAAATCAACCACACTGGTCGCGCGGTTGAGATTACCGATATGTCCCATGGCCACACCCAGTGCATCTGCAGGACCAGGGACCAATTGGGCATTTTGCCAATAGAGCACGTGTGGGGCTGAATCAGAGCTATCGTGCATCTGGTCTGAGGAATCCAGGGGGCCTTGTGTTTGAAATCAGAATGAAAAGCCTTAGGATCTGCTACATTCATAACCTGGGCTGGGATTATGGTTTGGTTTGAGGCACAGGATGCGCAACAGCTCTGTGGTGGCCTTCGTGCACACGTGCCACAAGGATGATAGGACAAGGTAGAGTGGTCCAAGTCCACAGCGTGAGAAGAGGAAGCATTTCCTTCAGCACTATCTCCCAAAATCGGATGCTACATTTTGGATGGCACCGGCACGGTACGGCAGCGAGGACACCAAGGTCGGTCTGCGGGATCATTCCAGCAGGCCCTGATTTGTGACATCCATAGATGTGCTTCCACTGGTGTTTCAGTAGACAGAGAAGCTCTGGGAAGAACTGCTTTCATTGGGACATTCCCGTGGCACTACAAAGCACAAGCGCACTCTCAGTTTGCTGTTTTGGAAACACTCCAAAATGACATAGAGCAGAATGCAGAGTTGAGAACCTTTAGAATCCTCATTTCCACAAGAGGCCGTGTCCTGCGCACTTTCAGAATTGTGAGATAAGCGTAATCAAAATGAAGTTATACTAATCGAAATAGTATGGGTTGTTCATCACAACAAATGCAACACCAGCAATTGGAGATATACCAGACAACACACAGGAACAGAATATGGCATCAATGTCTAGGAGAAATTGTCCTCACAGAAATCCCTTGGAATTGTGTAGAGACAAGAGCCTAAAATTTTCACTTAACATAGCCCTAAAAATCTACATTAAATACCTGATATTACCTGACCAGTAGAGATGAAGAAGTACAGTAAAAGAAATAGGAAGTACCATTTTCAGTTCCAAAGATATTGAAGGCCCAAAAGATAAGCTTTCAAACAACTAGACTGCAAAACGCTATGCAGACCAAGTGTTGAAAATGGAGGTCAGGAAAACACTGAAGAACAAAAGGGTCTCAGAATCACAAAAGGCAGAATACCAGAAAAGGGGAAGGGAAAGTCTAAAGACGAGCCAAAAGATATCAGAAAACTCAGTGGATGTGATAATATCAGGGCTAAAATTCAGTCCTTAGCAGACTAGATAATGCAGAGGGACGCGTGAATGACTGTGAAGACAGGGGAACAGAAATCCCTCGGTCAGATTCGGATATAGGAAAGCAAGTGCAAAACAATGAAAATATTGCTGTTGTATCCTGGGTTAAGACAGGGCATGAAAGACTAGAAATCATAAGAGTCCCAGATGGAAAAGCAAGAGATAAAGAAATAAAATATGTCTGAAAATTTATCTGTAGAAATATCAGACTGAAAATTGTTGAAAGCCAAGAAAAAATCATCTATGTGAATTCAGGGATTACACAGCATCCAAAGGAGGTGGAATCCCAATAGACCTACCAACAGCTGTATGATTCCAATCAACAAAGTTCACGAATATCACAATGATTTAAAATGCACCTGGAGGAAACAACATAGTCACAAGGGAACCTCCAGAGGGGTTTCAGCTTATAACTCGGCAGCAATATTACAGGACAGGGAGGAGTGCCAGGACACAGAACATATCCTGAGTGGCCAAATGCTGCCACCTAGGGTAGCCTATGCCACATGACCACCATTTCTAATAACGGCAGAGCTAGAGCAATCCACAGACCGGCAAATAATAAAAGAATTCAGCAGTTCAAAACTTCTTCTAAAAGGAAGGTTGAGAATACTCCCCAGAATAGAAAAGCAGCAAGATGAAATGGAAAGAAGAAAACCATTATTGGAAATGCAAGAAGAGCATGAGTGGCAAAGAAGAAACAAGAAGAAGGCAAGGAGGACATCAAAACCTTAAAGATTGGAGAGGGAAGCAGGAAATCATAGGTGATTGGAAGCACTCTCTTAAGTGAATCAGCTTATTTGACTCTCTGTTTGAAGCGAAAGGAGAGATGCATGTCCTGACGTGTTTGCAAAACAAGCGAGAAGCAGACCAACAAAGAATCAAACCAACAAACATGCACCAAAATGGTACGGTTGGCTGACATATACCATGGGAAACATGATTATTCAAAAGAAAATACTCAAGGTGATGTCAAGGATCATTCAGCACGCATCGACCCAGTATTGCGGCTTGCATGTACTCAGCACACTTGTATTCGGAAATCAGAGGCGTGCATTCATATTCGTAAATATAGATTCATAAGAGCATATCGTGACCTCACCCAAATGCCGATTTGGAATCCAATGGTTTCCTAGTCCGTGATGTAGTCTTGTATGTCTTCCAACAGGATGAAGGAATGCCATATTCTACGCTACGTAGAGAAGAATTGTAAGAAGCCTATAACAAAGGCAAGTAGCTCTGCCAAAGTGTACTAAGAGCAAAAGAGACAGACAGTAAAGTGCACATTGGGGTTGGTTTCATTTCTTGGAAATTCAGCCCCCATGAAACCAATAGATCCATGTCCTGAGAGTGTGGGTTTTTCAGCAGAAATCATGCGACGCATATGTATTCCGGTTGTACGGATATTATAGGAACATAAGTCTCCTTTACTGGGTCTCTGTGTACTGTGAACTCTTAGAAAGTTTAAAGACGTGTGAAACCTTCAACTGAAAAGGGACACACTTCTTTCCATTGGTACTGTGCATACAGATCTGAACAAAAGGAAAGAGGGAAGAAGAAAGGCCCATGGGACGCTAGTGGGCAGAACCACATTTACTTTAGGAACCTCTCTTAGGATGCAGCCCCTCCCCCAACACTGACAAGATGCAGCAGCCATTGGGGATGGCAGTTACCGGTTGGATTCCAGGTGGAATGTTGGTGTGTTCCACGAGGCTTGTTGTGGCTGTTGGATCCTAGGTAACCGGGCCAAGTTCTGTGGGTGGATCAGTGTGATGGAGGGGCTGCAGGCCTCTGTGGAGCTTGGCTTAGGTGTTTGGTCCGGGAAGCTGTGTAAGTTCGAGATACTTCTGCTGCCCAAAGACCTGAGTTCACAGGTCAGTTTCCAGAACCTGAAAGGGCAGACAGTGGAAGATCTGCCTGTCATCAGCTTACTGGTGAGGCTCCGAGGTACTTTCAGACTTGCCCAGTCCTGGTGAAGTCGACTTTAGGGGAGTCACGAAGAGAAGCTGGCCGAAAAGCTGGCTGCACGGATTGAGGAGAGATGCGAACACATGGATGAGAGATGTTCTGCTACAATGGAGAATACTGGCGTGGAGACAGCTGTAGAGGATACCAGGCTCAAAAGACATTCAGGAGACATATTGAACCTCGCTGATACTGGCAGAAACATACGGAGTGCCAACGTGGACTTGAGGAAGTTCCTCAATTCTCTTCTCCAAGAACGGGTCCAAGGTCCCTGACGTGTGCAAGAGAAGAGATGGCAGAGATGATCAAAACGCTCCTGTTCTTGGAAGAGGTCTTGAGAATCCACACGTCCCAAGGGGCCTTCCCAAGCCATTCAGACCAAAATACACCAAGACCAGGTAAGCATTTTCCCAGGTTTGGGCCTAGCTAGCAAGCACTTGCCCTTCCCTCCCCTCCACTCACGCATCCATTTTGAAGGTTCAGTACCTGAGCGGCAATGAAGCCATTAGGAGAAGGGCAAGTCCCTCCTAGAATCAGAGTTCCTCCAGCTTCACACTCTGTGAACAACAGTGAACTCCTTAAAGGTCAAATAGTCTCGGCTGAAATAGATAGGAATTGAATACTTAGCTCACACCTAGAAACGATGGCCTTCCGCTAGATTCAGCAAATGTTGTGTTTATGTCTTCCCTGGGGTAAAGGGAGTGTGGTAAGTGAGGGGAATCTTTGACTGAACTTGAATCTGTATTAGGCCTCAGTTTTTCAAGACAGTATAGGTAAATAGTACAAGTCAGAAAGTGAAGTGTACTGTAAAAGTCGCCAATGACATTAAAGACACAGCTTATGTGGATCGTCTTTCACTTGAGTCAAGCCCCCGGGGGCACTATATCATGTGGGTGCAGACTTGGTTGCGTTAAATGGCTTTACCCAACATGATCGGAAGATTAACTGTTCTCATCACTGATAGAAGAACACCTGGTTCTCCATAGACAAGCATAACTGCAGCAGGGTTCTCCTAGCTATAATGCCTCTAGGTGCTTTTGGATTCAAACCTAAATGTATATATTTGGTTTGTTTCCTCTTGTATTTTCCTAGAGAGGGATGTTACCCCTTGAAATGCCAACATTGGCCAGTAGGTGACAAATAGGACTAAAGGGCACCACATGCCCAAGTGTATCCAAGGTTGGGGGTTATTTCATGTTTCCAATAGTTATTTCATGGTTCCTGTTGGTCTCGGAGGCTTCAACCGTAAAGAGCTGACATGACCCCTTTAACAGTTTGGACTGCTAGTTTGCATTCTATCTGTCTAGGTTTTCCGTAGAGCTGACAAAATGTTACCAAAATTGACAAGTCTGGCTTCTAGGTCGATTTAGTGTGTTTCAAAAAATAACTTCATTTTCGTATAACTCCCAAAACATGGAAATGAATTCTGTTAAAATTCTTAAAGTCTGCAAATGAGATATCAACACAATGTCAAAACAGGTTTCTTTGGACAACCCCTCCCACCACGGCTGTATAGAAACCAAGAGCTAAGCAAATATCACATTTCTGTGAAATGTATCTGGATAGTGTTGATTCATCGATGCCCAGTTGGCAGAGAAGAAGTGCAACCTGCACTCACGCGCTCCCTTGTACAGAGAAATGTAAAACTCCACTCACTCAGCCTTTGGCACAGGACACTTGCCGAAGAGAGGTCTGTTACTTCCAAAGACAGGATGAGGCCTCAGGACACCTGGAAGCAGGAGAAGGCAAAGCAGGGAATGGAAACCAGTGCAGGGTCTGACCAACAAGGGTGAAACCCTGTTTAACTTGGACGCACCCTCTCAAGCGGACAGGAGGCATGAGATTGAAGGTGATGTGCTGAGATTTACAAGAGTGCACAGCAGATGCTTGGCTGACAGAACTCAAAGAAACCAGCGCAAATTATCCCCACAGTTGATTCTGAGACAAAGATCCGTGATGCCAAATTACAGTTAGCAGGAGCATCGGTAAGTGAGTTATAGGGCTATGGTTGATGGCATACGCTGAGTCTCAGGGATCTGGAGTGCGTTGTGGGATGTGGTGGGTCTAATCAAGAGAGCAAACCGAACAGTGTACCAATGATAAATCAACCACACTGGTCGCGCGGTTGAGATTACCGATCTGTCCCATGGCCACACCCAGTGCATCTGCAGGACCAGGGACCAATTGTGCATTTTGCCAATAGAGCACGTGTGGGGCTGAATCAGAGCTATCGTGCATCTGGTCTGAGGGATCCAGGGGGACTTGGGTTTGAAATCAGAATGAAAAGCCTTAGGATCTGCTACATTCATAACCTGGGCTGGGATTATGGTTTGGTTTGAGGCACAGGATGCACAACAGCTCTGTGGTGGCCTTCGTGCACTCGTGCCACAAGGATGATAGGACAAGGTAGTGTGGTCCAAGTACACAGTGTGAGAAGAGGAAGCATTTCCTTCAGCACTATCTCCCAAAATCGGATGCTACATTTTGGATGGCACCGGCACGGTACGGCAGCGAGGACACCAAGGTCGGTCTGCGGGATCATTCCAGCAGGCCCTGATGTGTGACATCCATGGATGTGCTTCCACTGGTGTTTCAGTAGACAGAGAAGCTCTGGGAAGAACTGCTTTCATTGGGACATTCCCGTGGCACTACAAAGCACAAGCGCACTCTCAGTTTGCTGTTTTGGAAACACTCCAAAATGACATAGAGCAGAATGCAGAGCTGAGAACCTTTAGAATCCTCATTTCCACAAGAGGCCGTGTCCTGCGCACTTTCAGAATTGTGAGATAAGCGTAATCAAAATGAAGTTATGCTAATCTAAATAGTATGGGTTGTTCATCACAACAAATGCAACACCAGCAATTGGAGATATACCAGACAACACACACAGGAAGAGAATATGGCATCAATGTCTAGGAGAAATTGTCCTCACAGAAATCCCTTGGAATTGCGTAGAGACAAGAGTCTAAAATTTTCACTTAACATAGCCCTAAAAATCTACATTAGATACCTGATATTACCTGACCAGTAGAGATGAAGAAGTACAGTAAAAGAAATAGGAAGTACCATTTTCAGTTCCAAAGATATTGAAGGCCCAAAAGATAAGCTTTCAAACAACTAGACTGCAAAACGCTATGCAGTCCAAGTGTTGAAAATGGAGGTCAGGAAAACACTGAAGAACAAAAGGGTCTCAGAATCACAAAAGGCAGAATACCAGAAAAGGGGAAGAGAAAGTCTAAAGACGAGCCAAAAGATATCAGAAAACTCAGTGGATGTGATAATATCAGGGCTAAAATTCAGTCCTTAGCAGACTAGATATTGCAGAGGGACGCGTGAATGACTGTGAAGACAGGGGAACAGAAATCCCTCGGTCAGATTCGGACATAGGAAAGCAAGTGCAAAACAATGAAAATATTGCTGTTGTATCCTGGGTTAAGACATGGCATGAAAGACTATAATTCATAAGAGTCCCAGATGGAAAAGCAAGAGATAAAGAAATAAAATATGTCTGAAAATTTATCTGTAGAATTATCAGACTGAAACTTGTTGAAAGCCAAGAAAAAATCATCTATGCGAATTCAGGAATTACACAGCATCCAAAGGAGTTGGAATCCCAATAGACCTACCAGCAGCTGTATGATTCCATTCAACAAAGTTCACGAATATCACAGTGATTTAAAATGCACCTGGAGGAAACAACATAGTCACAAGGGAACCTCCAGAGGGGTTTCAGCTTATAACTCGGCAGCAATATTGCAGGACAGGGAGGAGTGCCAGGACACAGACCATATCCTGAATGGTCAAAGGCTGCCACATAGGGTAGCCTATGCCACATGACCACCATTTCTAATAACGGCAGAGCTAGAGCAATCCACAGACCGGCAAATCATAAAAGAATTCAGCAGTTCAAAACTTCTTCTAAAAGGAAGGTTGGGAATACTCCCCGGAATAGAAAAGCAGCAAGATGAAATGGAAAGAAGAAAACCATTATTGGAAATGCAAGAAGAGCATGAGTGGCAAAGAAGAAACAAGAAGAAGGCAAGGAGGACATCAAAACCTTAAATATTTGAGAGGGAAGCAGGAAATCATAGGTGATTGGAAGCACTCTCTTAAGTGAATCAGCTTATTTGACTCTGTTTGAAGCGAAAGGAGAGATGCATGTCCTGACGTGTTTGCAAAACAAGCGAGAAGCAGACCAACAAAGAATCAAACCAACAAACATGCACCAAAATGGTACGGTTGGCTGACATATACCATGGGAAACATGATTATTCAAAAGAAAATACTCAAGGTGATGTCAAGGATCATTCAGCACGCATCGACCCAGTATTGCGGCTTGCATGTACTCAGCACACTTGTATTCGGAAATCAGAGGCGTGCATTCATATTCGTAAATATAGATTCATAAGAGCATATCGTGACCTCACCCAAATGCCGATTTGGTATCCAATGGATTCCTAGTCCGTGATGTAGTCTTGTATATCTTCCAACAGAATGAAGGAATGCCATATTCTACGCTACGTAGAGAAGAATTGTAAGAAGCCTATAACAAAGGCAAGTAGCTCTGCCAAAGTGTACTAAGAGCAAAAGAGACAGACAGTAACGTGTACATTGGGGTTGGTTTCATTTCTTGGAAATTCAGCCCCCATGAAACAAATAGATCCATGTCCTGAGAGTGTGGGTTTTTCAGCAGAAATCATGCGACGCATATGTATTCCGGTTGTACGGATATTATAGGAACATAAGTCTCCTTTACTGGGTCTCTGTGTACTGTGAACTCTTAGAAAGTTTAAAGACGTGTGAAACCTTCAACTGAAAAGGGACACACTTCTCTCCATTGGTACTGTGCATACAGATCTGAACAAAAGGAAAGAGGGAAGAAGAAAGGCCCATGGGACGCTAGTGGGCAGAACCACATTTACTTTAGGAACCTCTCGTCGGATGCAGCCCCTCCCCCAACACTGACAAGATGCAGCAGCCATTGGGGATGGCAGTTACCGGTTGGATTCCAGGTGGAATGTTGGTGTGTTCCACGAGGCTTGTTGTGGCTGTTGGATCCTAGGTAACCGGGCCGAGTTCTGTGGGTGGATCAGTGTGATGGAGGGGCTGCAGGCCTCTGTGGAGCTTGGCTTAGGTGTTTGGTCCGGGAAGCTGTGTAAGTTCGAGATACTTCTGCTGCCCAAAGACCTGAGTTCACAGGTCAGTTTCCAGAACCTGAAAGGGCAGACAGTGGAAGATCTGCCTGTCATCAGCTTACTGGTGAGGCTCCGAGGTACTTTCAGACTTGCCCAGTCCTGGTGAAGTCGACTTTATTGGAGTCACGAGGAGAAGCTGGCCGAAAAGCTGGCTGCACGGATTGAGGAGAGATGCGAACACATGGATGAGAGATGTTCTGCTCCAATGGAGAATACTGGCGTGGAGACAGCTGTAGAGGATACCAGGCTCAAAAGACATTCAGGAGACATATTGAACCTCGCTGATACTGGCAGAAACATACGGAGTGCCAACGTGGACTTGAGGAAGTTCCTCAATTCTCTTCTCCAAGAACGGGTCCAAGGTCCCTGACGTGTGCAAGAGAAGAGATGGCAGAGATGATCAAAACGCTCCTGTTCTTGGAAGAGGTCGTGAGAATCCACACGTCCCAAGGGGCCTTCCCAAGCCATTCTGACCAAAATTCACCAAGCCCAGGTAAGCCTTTTCCCAGGTTTGGGCCTAGCTAGCAAGCACTTGCCCTTCCCTCCCCTCCACTCACGCATCCATTTTGAAGGTTCAGTACCTGAGCGGCAATGAAGCCATTAGGAGAAGGGCAAGTCCCTCCTAGAATCAGAGTTCCTCCAGCTTCACACTCTGTGAACAACAGTGAAATCCTTAAAGGTCAAATAGTCTCGGCTGAAATAGATAGGAATTGAATACTTAGCTCACACCTAGAAACGATGGCCTTCCGCTAGATTCAGCAAATGTTGTGTTTATGTCTTCCCTGGGGTGAAGGGAGTGTGGTAAGTGAGGGGAATCTTTGACTGAACTTGAATCTGTATTAGGCCTCAGTTTTTCAAGACAGTATAGGTAAATAGTACAAGTCAGAAAGTGAAGTGTACTGTAAAAGTCGCCAATGACATTAAAGACACAGCTTATGTGGATCGTCTTTCACTTGAGTCAAGCCCCCGGGGGCACTATATCATGTGGGTGCAGACTTGGTTGCGTTAAATGGCTTTACCCAACATGATCGGAAGATTAACTGTTCTCATCACTGATAGAAGAACACCTGGTTCTCCATAGACAAGCATAACTGCAGCAGGGTTCTCCTAGCTATAATGCCTCTAGGTGCTTTTGGATTCAAACCTAAATGTATATATTTGGATTGTTTCCTCTTGTATTTTCCTAGAGAGGGATGTTACCCCTTGAAATGCCAACATTGGCCAGTAGGTGACAAATAGGACTAAAGGGCACCACATGCCCAAGTGTATCCAAGGTTGGGGGTTATTTCATGTTTCCAATAGTTATTTCATGGTTCCTGTTGGTCTCGGAGGCTTCAACCGTAAAGAGCTGACATGACCCCTTTAACAGTTTGGACTGCTAGTTTGCATTCTATCTGTCTAGGTTTTCCGTAGAGCTGACAAAATGTTACCAAAATTGACAAGTCTGGCTTCTAGGTCGATTTAGTGTGTTTCAAAAAATAACTTCATTTTCGTATAACTCCCAAAACATGGAAATGAATTCTGTTAAAATTCTTAAAGACTGCAAATGAGATATCAACACAATGTCAAAACAGGTTTCTTTGGACAACCCCTCCCACCACGGCTGTATAGAAACCAAGAGCTAAGCAAATATCACATTTCTGTGAAATGTATCTGGATAGTGTTGATTCATCGATGCCCAGTTGGCAGAGAAGAAGTGCAACCTGCACTCACGCGCTCCCTTGTACAGAGAAATGTAAAACTCCACTCACCCAGCCTTTGGCACAGGACACTTGCCGAAGAGAGGTCTGTTACTTCCAAAGACAGGATGAGGCCTCAGGACACCTGGAAGCAGGAGAAGGCAAAGCAGGGAATGGAAACCAGTGCAGGGTCTGACCAACAAGGGTGAAACCCTGTTTAACTTGGACGCACCCTCTCAAGCAGACAGGAGGCATGAGATTGAAGGTGATGTGCTGAGATTTACAAGAGTGCACAGCAGATGCTTGGCTGACAGAACTCAAAGAAACCAGCGCAAAATATCCCCACAGTTGATTCTGAGACCAAGATCCGTGATGCCAAATTACAGTTAGCAGGGGCATCGGTAAGTGAGGTATAGGGCTACGGTTGATGGCATACGCTGAGTCTCAGGGATCTGGAGTGCGTTGTGGGATGTGGTGGGTCTAATCAAGAGAGCAAACCGAACAGTGTACCAATGATAAATCAACCACACTGGTCGCGAGGTTGAGATTACCGATATGTCCCATGGCCACACCCAGTGCATCTGCAGGACCAGGGACCAATTGGGCATTTTGCCAATAGAGCACTTGTGGGGCTGAATCAGAGCTATCGTGCATCTGGTCTGAGGGATCCAGGGTGCCTTGGGTTTGAAATCAGATTGAAAAGCCTTAGGATCTGCTACATTCATAACCTGGGCTGGGATTATGGTTTGGTTTGAGGCACAGGATGCGCAAAAGCTATGTGGTGGCCTTCGTATACCCGTGCCACAAGGATGATAGGACAAGGTAGAGTGGTCCAAGTCCACAGCGTGAGAAGAGGAAGCATTTCCTTCAGCACTATCTCCCAAAATCGGATGCTACATTTTGGATGTCACCGGCACGGTACGGCAGCGAGGACACCAAGGTCGGTCTGCGGGATCATTCCAGCAGGCCCTGATTTGTGACATCCATGGATGTGCTTCCACTGGTGTTTCAGTAGACAGAGAAGCTCTGGGAAGAACTGCTTTCATTGGGACATTCCCGTGGCACTACAAAGCACAAGCGCACTCTCAGTTTGCTGCTTTGGAAACACTCCAAAATGACATAGAGCAGAATGCAGAGCTGAGAACCTTTAGAATCCTCATTTCCACAAGAGGCCGTGTCCTGCGCACTTTCAGAATTGTGAGATAAGCGTAATCAAAATGAAGTTATGCTAATCTAAATAGTATGGGTTGTTCATCACAACAAATGCAACACCAGCAATTGGAGATATACCAGACAACACACAGGAACAGAAAATGGCATCAATGTCTAGGAGAAATTGTCCTCACAGAAATCCCTTGGAATTGTGTAGAGACAAGAGTCTAAAGTTTTCACTTAACATAGCCCTAAAAATCTACATTAAATACCTGATATTACCTGACCAGTAGAGATGAAGAAGTACAGTAAAAGTAATAGGAAGTACCATTTTCAGTTCCAAAGATATTGAAGGCCCAAAAGATAAGCTTTCAAACAACTAGTCTGCAAAACGCTATGCAGTCCAAGTGTTGAAAATGGAGGTCAGGAAAACACTGAAAAACAAAAGGGTCTCAGAATCACAAAAGGCAGAATACCAGAAAAGGGGAAGAGAAAGTATAAAGACGAGCCAAAAGATATCAGAAAACTCAGTGGATGTGATAATATCAGGGCTAAATTTCAGTCCTTAGCAGACTAGATAATGCAGAGGGACGCGTGAATGACTGTGAAGACAGGGGAACAGAAATCCCTCGGTCAGATTCGGACATAGGAAAGCAAGTGCAAAACAATGAAAATATTGCTGTTGTATCCTGGGTTAAGACAGGGCATGAAAGACTAGAATTCATAAGAGTCCCAGATGGAAAAGCAAGAGATAAAGAAATAAAATATGTCTGAAAATTTATCTGTAGATATATCAGACTGAAACTTGTTGAAAGCCAAGAAAAAATCATCTATGCGAATTCAGGAATTACACAGCATCCAAAGGAGGTGGAATCCCAATAGACCTACCAGCAGCTGTATGATTCCAATCAACAAAGTTCACGAATATCACAATGATTTAAAATGCACCTGGAGGAAACAACATAGTCACAAGGGAACCTCCAGAGGGGTTTCAGCTTATAACTCGGCAGCAATATTGCAGGACAGGGAGGAGTGCCAGGACACAGACCATATCCTGAATGGCCAAATGCTGCCACCTAGGGTAGCCTATGCCACATGACCACCATTTCTAATAACGGCAGAGCTAGAGCAATCCACAGACCGGCAAATCATAAAAGAATTCAGCAGTTCAAAACTTCTTCTAAAAGGAAGGTTGAGAATACTCCCCGGAATAGAAAAGCAGCAAGATGAAATGGAAAGAAGAAAACCATTATTGGAAATGCAAGAAGAGCATGAGTGGCAAAGAAGAAACAAGAAGAAGGCAAGGAGGACATCAAAACCTTAAAGATTGGAGAGGGAAGCAGGAAATCATAGGTGATTGGAAGCACTCTCTTAAGTGAATCAGCTTATTTGACTCTCTGTTTGAAGCGAAAGGAGAGATGCATGTCCTGACGTGTTTGCAAAACAAGCGAGAAGCAGACCAACAAAGAATCAAACCAACAAACATGCACCAAAATGGTACGGTTGGCTGACATATACCATGGGAAACATGATTATTCAAAAGAAAATACTCAAGGTGATGTCAAGGATCATTCAGCACGCATCGACCCAGTATTGCGGCTTGCATGTACTCAGCACACTTGTATTCGGAAATCAGAGGCGTGCATTCATATTCGTAAATATAGATTCATAAGAGCATATCGTGACCTCACCCAAATGCCGATTTGGAATACAATGGTTTCCTATTCCGTGATGTAGTCTTGTATGTCTTCCAACAGGATGAAGGAATGCCATATTCTACGCTACGTAGAGAAGAATTGTAAGAAGTCTATAACAAAGGCAAGTAGCTCTGCCAAAGTGTACTAAGAGCAAAAGAGACAGACAGTAAAGTGCACATTGGGGTTGGTTTCATTTCTTGGAAATTCAGCCCCCATGAAACCAATAGATCCATGTCCTGAGAGTGTGGGTTTTTCAGCAGAAATCATGCGACGCATATGTATTCCGGTTGTACGGATATTATAGGAACATAAGTCTCCTTTACTGGGTCTCTGTGTACTGTGAACTCTTAGAAAGTTTAAAGACGTGTGAAACCTTCAACTGAAAAGGGACACACTTCTCTCCATTGGTACTGTGCATACAGATCTGAACAAAAGGAAAGAGGGAAGAAGAAAGCCCCATGGTATGCTAGTGGGCAGAACCACATTTACTTTAGGAACCTCTCGTCGGATGCAGCCACTCCCCCAACACTGACAAGATGCATCAGCCATTGGGGATGGCAGTTACCGGTTGGATTCCAGGTGGAATGTTGGTGTGTTCCACGAGGCTTGTTGTGGCTGTTGGATCCTAGGTAACCGGGCCGAGATCTGTGGGTGGATCAGTGTGATGGAGGGGCTGCAGGCCTCTGTGGAGCTTGGCTTAGGTGTTTGGTCCGGGAAGCTGTGTAAGTTCGAGATACTTCTGCTGCCCAAAGACCTGAGTTCACAGGTCAGTTTCCAGAACCTGAAAGGGCAGACAGTGGAAGATCTGCCTGTCATCAGCTTACTGGTGAGGCTCCGAGGTACTTTCAGACTTGCCCAGTCCTGGTGAAGTCGACTTTAGGGGAGTCACGAAGAGAAGCTGGCCGAAAAGCTGGGTGCACGGATTGAGGAGAGATGCGAACACATGGATGAGAGATGTTCTGCTCCAATGGAGAATACTGGCCTGGAGACAGCTGTAGAGGATACCAGGCTCAAAAGACATTCAGGAGACATATTGAACCTCGCTGATACTGGCAGAAACATACGGAGTGCCAACGTGGACTTGAGGAAGTTCCTCAATTCTCTTCTCCAAGAACGGGTCCAAGGTCCCTGACGTGTGCAAGAGAAGAGATGGCAGAGATGATCAAAACGCTCCTGTTCTTGGAAGAGGTCGTGAGAATCCACACGTCCCAAGGGGCCTTCCCAAGCCATTCAGACCAAAATTCACCAAGCCCAGGTAAGCCTTTTCCCAGGTTTGGGCCTAGCTAGCAAGCACTTGCCCTTCCCTCCCCTCCACTCACGCATCCATTTTGAAGGTTCAGTACCTGAGCGGCAATGAAGCCATTAGGAGAAGGGCAAGTCCCTCCTAGAATCAGAGTTCCTCCAGCTTCACACTCTGTGAACAACAGTGAACTCCTTAAAGGTCAAATAGTCTCGGCTGAAATAGATAGGAATTGAATACTTAGCTCACACCTAGAAACGATGGCCTTCCGCTAGATTCAGCAAATGTTGTGTTTCTGTCTTCCCTGGGGTGAAGGGAGTGTGGTAAGTGAGGGGAATCTTTGACTGAACTTGAATCTGTATTAGGCCTCAGTTTTTCAAGACAGTATAGGTAAATAGTACAAGTCAGAAAGTGAAGTGTACTGTAAAAGTCGCCAATGACATAAAAGACACAGCTTATGTGGATAGTCTTTCACTTGAGTCAAGCCCCCGGGGGCACTATATCATGTGGGTGCAGACTTGGTTGCGTTAAATGGCTTTACCCAACATGATCGGAAGATTAACTGTTCTCATCACTGATAGAAGAACACCTGGTTCTCCATAGACAAGCATAACTGCAGCAGGGTTCTCCTAGCTATAATGCCTCTAGTTGCTTTTGGATTCAAACCTAAATTTATATATTTGGTTTGTTTCCTCTTGTATTTTCCTAGAGAAGGATGTTACCCTTTGAAATGCCAACATTGGCCAGTAGGTGACAAATAGGACTAAAGGGCACCACATGCCCAAGTGTATCCAAGGTTGGGGGTTATTTCATGTTTCCAATAGTTATTTCATGGTTCCTGTTGGTCTCGGAGGCTTCAACCGTAAAGAGCTGACATGACCCCTTTAACAGTTTGGACTGCTAGTTTGCATTCTATCTGTTTAGGCTTTCCGTAGTGCTGACAAAATGTTACCAAAATTGACAAGTCTGGCTTCTAGGTCGATTTAGTGTGTTTCAAAAAATAACTTCATTTTCGTATAACTCCCAAAACATGGAAATGAATTCTGTTAAAATTCTTAAAGACTGCAAATGAGATATCAACACAATGTCAAAACAGTTTTCTTTGGACAACCCCTCCCACCACGGCTGTATAGAAACCAAGAGCTAAGCAAATATCACATTTCTGTGAAATGTATCTGGATAGTGTTGATTCATCGATGCCCAGTTGGCAGAGAAGAAGTGCAACCTGCACTCACGCGCTCCCTTGTACAGAGAAATGTAAAACTCCACTCACCCAGCCTTTGGCACAGGACACTTGCCGAAGAGAGGTCTGTTACTTCCAAAGACAGGATGAGGCCTCAGGACACCTGGAAGCAGGAGAAGGCAAAGCAGGGAATGGAAACCAGTGCAGGGTCTGACCAACAAGGGTGAAACCCTGTTTAACTTGGACGCACCCTCTCAAGCAGACAGGAGGCATGAGATTGAAGGTGATGTGCTGAGATTTACAAGAGTGCACAGCAGATGCTTGGCTGACAGAACTCAAAGAAACCAGCGCAAAATATCCCCACAGTTGATTCTGAGACCAAGATCCGTGATGCCAAATTACAGTTAGCAGGGGCATCGGTAAGTGAGGTATAGGGCTACGGTTGATGGCATACGCTGAGTCTCAGGGATCTGGAGTGCGTTGTGGGATGTGGTGGGTCTAATCAAGAGAGCAAACTGAACAGTGTACCAATGATAAATCAACCACACTGGTCGCGCGGTTGAGATTACCGATATGTCCCATGGCCACACCCAGTGCATCTGCAGGACCAGGGACCAATTGGGCATTTTGCCAATAGAGCACTTGTGGGGCTGAATCAGAGCTATCGTGCATCTGGTCTGAAGGATCCAGGGGGCCTTGGGTTTGAAATCAGAATGAAAAGCCTTAGGATCTGCTACATTCATAACCTGGGCTTGGATTATGGTTTGGTTTGAGGCACAGGATGCGCAACAGCTCTGTGGTGGCCTTCGTGCACCCGTGCCACAAGGATGATAGGACAAGGTAGAGTGGTCCAAGTCCACAGCGTGAGAAGAGGAAGCATTTCCTTCAGCACTATCTCCCAAAATCGGATGCTACATTTTGGATGGCACCGGCACGTTACGGCAGCGAGGACACCAAGGTCGGTCTGCGGGATCATTCCAGCAGGCCCTGATTTGTGACATCCATGGATGTGCTTCCACTGGTGTTTCAGTAGACAGAGAAGCTCTGGGAAGAACTGCTTTCATTGGGACATTCCCGTGGCACTACAAAGCACAAGCGCACTCTCAGTTTGCTGTTTTGGAAACACTCCAAAATGACATAGAGCAGAATGCAGAGCTGAGAACCTTTAGAATCCTCATTTCCACAAGAGGCCGTGTCCTGCGCACTTTCAGAAGTGTGAGATAAGCGTAATCAATATGAAGTTATGCTAATCGAAATAGTATGGGTTGTTCATCACAACAAATGCAACACCAGCAATTGGTGATATACCAGACAACACACACAGGAAGAGAATATGGCATCAATGTCTAGGAGAAATTGTCCTCACAGAAATCCCTTGGAATTGCGTAGAGACAAGAGTCTAAAATTTTCACTTAACATAGACCTAAAAATCTACATTAGATACCTGATATTACCTGACCAGTAGAGATGAAGAAGTACATTAAAAGAAATAGGAAGTACCATTTTCAGTTCCAAAGATATTGAAGGCCCAAAAGATAAGCTTTCAAACAACTAGACTGCAAAACGCTATGCAGTCCAAGTGTTGAAAATGGAGGTCAGGAAAACACTGAAGAACCAAAGGGTCTCAGAATCACAAAAGGCAGAATACCAGAAAAGGGGAAGAGAAAGTCTAAAGACGAGCCAAAAGATATCAGAAAACTCAGTGGATGTGATAATATCAGGGCTAAAATTCAGTCCTTAGCAGACTAGATAATGCAGAGGGACGCGTGAATGACTGTGAAGACAGGGGAACAGAAATCCCTCGGTCAGATTCGGACATAGGAAAGCAAGTGCAAAACAATGAAAATATTGCTGTTGTATCCTGGGTTAAGACAGGGCATGAAAGACTAGAATTCATAAGAGTCCCAGATGGAAAAGCAAGAGATAAAGAAATAAAATATGTCTGAAAATTTATCTGTAGAAATATCAGACTGAAACTTGTTGAAAGCCAAGAAAAAATCATCTATGCGAATTCAGGAATTACACAGCATCCAAAGGATGTGGAATCCCAATAGACCTACCAGCAGCTGTATGATTCCATTCAACAAAGTTCACGAATATCACAGTGATTTAAAATGCACCTGGAGGAAACAACATAGTCACAAGGGAACCTCCAGAGGGGTTTCAGCTTATAACTCGGCAGCAATATTGCAGGACAGGGAGGAGTGCCAGGACACATACCATATCCTGAATGGCCAAAGGCTGCCACCTAAGGTAGCCTATGACACATGACCACCATTTCTAATAACGGCAGAGCTAGAGCAATCCACAGACCGGCAAATCATAAAAGAATTCAGCAGTTCAAAACTTCTTCTAAAAGGAAGGTTGAGAATACTCCCTGGAATAGAAAAGCAGCAAGATGAAATGGAAAGAAGAAAACCATTATTGGAAATGCAAGAAGAGCATGAGTGGCAAAGAAGAAACAAGAAGAAGGCAAGGAGGACATCAAAACCTTAAAGATTGGAGAGGGAAGCAGGAAATCATAGGTGATTGGAAGCACTCTCTTAAGTGAATCAGCTTATTTGACTCTCTGTTTGAAGCGAAAGGAGAGATGCATGTCCTGACGTGTTTGCAAAACAAGCGAGAAGCAGACCAACAAAGAATCAAACCAACAAACATGCACCAAAATGGTACGGTTGGCTGACATATACCATGGGAAACATGATTATTCAAAAGAAAATACTCAAGGTGATGTCAAGGATCATTCAGCACGCATCGACCCAGTATTGCGGCTTGCATGTACTCAGCACACTTGTATTCGGAAATCAGAGGCGTGCATTCATATTCGTAAATATAGATTCATAAGAGCATATCGTGACCTCACCCAAATGCCGATTTGGAATCCACTGGATTCCTAGTCCGTGATGTAGTCTTGTATGTCTTCCAACAGGATGAAGGAATGCTATATTCTACGCTACGTACAGAAGAATTGTAAGAAGCCTATAACAAAGGCAAGTAGCTCTGCCAAAGGGTACTAAGAGCAAAAGAGACAGACAGTAACGTGTACATTGGGGTTGGTTTCATTTCTTGGAAATTCAGCCCCCATGAAACAAATAGATCCATGTCCTGAGAGTGTGGGTTTTTCAGCAGAAATCATGCGACGCATATGTATTCCGGTTGTACGGATATTATAGGAACATAAGTCTCCTTTACTGGGTCTCTGTGTACTGTGAACTCTTAGAAAGTTTAAAGACGTGTGAAACCTTCAACTGAAAAGGGACACACTTCTCTCCATTGGTACTGTGCATACAGATCTGAACAAAAGGAAAGAGGGAAGAAGAAAGGCCCATGGGACACTAGTGGGCAGAACCACATTTACTTTAGGAACCTCTCGTCGGATGCAGCCCCTCCCCCAACACTGACAAGATGCAGCAGCCATTGGGGATGGCAGTTACCGGTTGGATTCCAGGTGGAATGTTGGTGTGTTCCACGAGGCTTGTTGTGGCTGTTGGATCCTAGGTAACCGGGCCGAGTTCTGTGGGTGGATCAGTGTGATGGAGGGGCTGCAGGCCTCTGTGGAGCTTGGCTTAGGTGTTTGGTCCGGGAAGCTGTGTAAGTTCGAGATACTTCTGCTGCCCAAAGACCTGAGTTCACAGGTCAGTTTCCAGAACCTGAAAGGGCAGACAGTGGAAGATCTGCCTGTCATCAGCTTACTGGTGAGGCTCCGAGGTACTTTCAGACTTGCCCAGTCCTGGTGAAGTCGACTTTAGGGGAGTCACGAAGAGAAGCTGGCCGAAAAGCTGGCTGCACGGATTGAGGAGAGATGCGAACACATGGATGAGAGATGTTCTGCTCCAATGGAGAATACTGGCCTGGAGACAGCTGTAGAGGATACCAGGCTCAAAAGACATTCAGGAGACATATTGAACCTCGCTGATACTGGCAGAAACATACGGAGTGCCAACGTGGACTTGAGGAAGTTCCTCAATTCTCTTCTCCAAGAACGGGTCCAAGGTCCCTGACGTGTGCAAGAGAAGAGATGGCAGAGATGATCAAAACGCTCCTGTTCTTGGAAGAGGTCGTGAGAATCCACACGTCCCAAGGGGCCTTCCCAAGCCATTCAGACCAAAATTCACCAAGCCCAGGTAAGCCTTTTCCCAGGTTTGGGCCTAGCTAGCAAGCACTTGCCCTTCCCTCCCCTCCACTCACGCATCCATTTTGAAGGTTCAGTACCTGAGCGGCAATGAAGCCATTAGGAGAAGGGCAAGTCCCTCCTAGAATCATAGTTCCTCCAGCTTCACACTCTGTGAACAACAGTGAAATCCTTAAAGGTCAAATAGTCTCGGCTGAAATAGATAGGAATTGAATAGTTAGTTCACACCTAGAAACGATGGCCTTCCGCTAGATTCAGCAAATGTTGTGTTTCTGTCTTCCCTGGGGTGAAGGGAGTGTGGTAAGTGAGGGGAATCTTTGACTGAACTTGAATCTGTATTAGGCCTCAGTTTTTCAAGACAGTATAGGTAAATAGTACAAGTCAGAAAGTGAAGTGTACTGTAAAAGTCGCCAATGACATTAAAGACACAGCTTATGTGGATCGTCTTTCACTTGAGTCAAGACCCCGGGGGCACTATATCATGTGGGTGCAGACTTGGTTGCGTTAAATGGCTTTACCCAACATGATCGGAAGATTAACTGTTCTCATCACTGATAGAAGAACACCTGGTTCTCCATAGACAAGCATAACTGCAGCAGGGTTCTCCTAGCTATAATGCCTCTAGGTGCTTTTGGATTCAAACCTAAATGTATATATTTGGTTTGTTTCCTCTTGTATTTTCCTAGAGAGGGATGTTACCCCTTGAAATGCCAACATTGGCCAGTAGGTGACAAATAGGACTAAAGGGCACCACATGCCCAAGTGTATCCAAGGTTGGGGGTTATTTCTTGTTTCCAATAGTTATTTCATGGTTCCTGTTGGTCTCGGAGGCTTCAACCGTAAAGAGCTGACATGACCCCTTTAACAGTTTGGACTGCTAGTTTGCATTCTATCTGTCTAGGTTTTCCGTAGTGCTGACAAAATGTTACCAAAATTGACAAGTCTGGCTTCTAGGTCGATTTAGTGTGTTTCAAAAAATAACTTCATTTTCGTATAACTCCCAAAACATGGAAATGAATTCTGTTAAAATTCTTAAAGACTGCAAATGAGATATCAACACAATGTCAAAACAGGTTTCTTTGGACAACCCCTCCCACCACGGCTGTATAGAAACCAAGAGCTAAGCAAATATCACATTTCTGTGAAATGTATCTGGATAGTGTTGATTCATCGATGCCCAGTTGGCAGAGAAGAAGTGCAACCTGCACTCCCGCGCTCCCTTGTACAGAGAAATGTAAAACACCACTCACCCAGCCTTTGGCACAGGACACTTGCCGAAGAGAGGTCTGTTACTTCCAAAGACAGGATGAGGCCTCAGGACACCTGGAAGCAGGAGAAGGCAAAGCAGGGAATGGAAACCAGTGCAGGGTCTGACCAACAAGGGTGAAACCCTGTTTAACTTGGACGCACCCTCTCAAGCGGACAGGAGGCATGAGATTGAAGGTGATGTGCTGAGATTTACAAGAGTGCACAGCAGATGCTTGGCTGACAGAACTCAAAGAAACCAGCGCAAAATATCCCCACAGTTGATTCTGAGACCAAGATCCGTGATGCCAAATTACAGTTAGCAGGGGCATCGGTAAGTGAGGTATAGGGCTACGGTTGATGGCATACGCTGAGTCTCAGGGATCTGGAGTGCGTTGTGGGATGTGGTGGGTCTAATGAAGAGAGCAAACTGAACAGTGTACCAATGATAAATCAACCACACTGGTCGTGCGGTTGAGATTACCGATATGTCCCATGGCCACACCCAGTGCATCTGCAGGACCAGGGACCAATTTGGCATTTTGCCAATAGAGCACGTGTGGGGCTGAATCAGAGCTATCGTACATCTGGTCTGAGGGATCCAGGGGGCCTTGGGTTTGAAATCAGAATGAAAAGCCTTAGGATCTGCTACATTCATAACCTGGGCTGGGATTATGGTTTGGTTTGAGGCACAGGATGCGCAACAGCTCTGTGGTGGCCTTCGTGCACTCGTGCCACAAGGATGATAGGACAAGGTAGAGTGGTCCAAGTCCACAGCGTGAGAAGAGGAAGCATTTCCTACAGCACTATCTCCCAAAATCGGATGCTACATTTTGGATGGCACCGGCACGGTACGGCAGCGAGGACACCAAGGTCGGTCTGCAGGATCATTCCAGCAGGCCCTGATTTGTGACATCCATGGATGTGCTTCCACTGGTGTTTCAGTAGACACAGAAGCTCTGGGAAGAACTGCTTTCATTGGGACATTCCCGTGGCACTACAAAGCACAAGCGCACTCTCAGTTTGCTGTTTTGGAAACACTCCAAAATGACATAGAGCAGAATGCAGAGCTGAGAACCTTTAGAATCCTCATTTCCACAAGAGGCCGTGTCCTGTGCACTTTCAGAATTGTGAGATAAGCGTAATAAAAATGAAGTTATGCTAATCGAAGTAGTATAGGTTGTTCATCACAACAAATGCAACACCAGCAATTGGTGATATACCAGACAACACACACAGGAACAGAATATGGCATCAATGTCTAGGAGAAATTGTCCTCACAGAAATCCCTTGGAATTGTGTAGAGACAAGGGTCTAAAATTTTCACTTAACATAGCCCTAAAAATCTACATTAGATACCTGATATTACCTGAGCAGTAGAGATGAAGATGTACAGTAAAAGAAATAGGAAGTACCATTTTCAGTTCCAAAGATATTGAAGGCCCAAAAGATAAGCTTTCAAACAACTAGACTGCAAAACGCAATGCAGTCCAAGTGTTGAAAATGGAGGTCAGGAAAACACTGAAAAACAAAAGGGTCTCAGAATCACAAAAGGCAGAATACCAGAAAAGGGTAAGAGAAAGTCTAAAGTCGAGCCAAAAGATATCAGAACACTCAGTGGATGTGATAATATCAGGGCTAAAATTCAGTCCTTAGCAGACTAGATAATGCAGAGGGACGCGTGAATGACTGTGAAGACAGGGGAACAGAAATCCCTCGGTCAGATTCGGACATAGGAAAGCAAGTGCAAAACAATGAAAATATTGCTGTTGTATCCTGGGTTAAGACAGGGCATGAAAGACAAGAATTCATAAGAGTCCCAGATGGAAAAGCAAGAGATAAAGAAATAAAATATGTCTGAAAATTTATCTGTAGAAATATCAGTCTGAAACTTGTTGAAAGCCAAGAAAAAATCATCTATGCGAATTCAGGAATTACACAGCATCCAAAGGAGGTGGAATCCCAATAGACCTACCAGCAGCTGTATGATTCCATTCAACAAAGTTCACGAATATCACAGTGATTTAAAATGCACCTGGAGGAAACAACATAGTCACAAGGGAACCTCCAGAGGGGTTTCAGCTTATAACTCGGCAGCAATATTGCAGGACAGGGAGGAGTGCCAGGACACAGACCATATCCTGAATGGCCAAAGGCTGCCACCTAGGGTAGCCTATGCCACATGACCACCATTTCTAATAACGGCAGAGCTACAGCAATCCACAGACCGGCAAATCATAAAAGAATTCAGCAGTTCAAAACTTCTTCTAAAAGGAAGGTTGAGAATACTCCCCGGAATAGAAATGCAGCAATAAGAAATGGAAAGAAGAAAACCATTATTGGAAATGCAAGAAGAGCATGAGTGGCAAAGAAGAAACAAGAAGAAGGCAAGGAGGACATCAAAACCTTAAAGATTGGAGAGGGAAGCAGGAAATCATAGGTGATTGGAAGCACTCTCTTAAGTGAATCAGCTTATTTGACTCTCTGTTTGAAGCGAAAGGAGAGATGCATGTCCTGACGTGTTTGCAAAACAAGCGAGAAGCAGACCAACAAAGAATCAAACCAACAAACATGCACCAAAATGTTACGGTTGGCTGACATATACCATGGGAAACATGATTATTCAAAAGAAAATACTCAAGGTGATGTCAAGGATCATTCAGCACGCATCGACCCAGTATTGCGGCTTGCATGTACTCAGCACACTTGTATTCGGAAATCAGAGGCGTGCATTCATATTCGTAAATATAGATTCATAAGAGCATATCGTGACCTCACCCAAATGCCGATTTGGAATCCACTGGATTCCTAGTCCGTGATGTAGTCTTGTATGTCTTCCAACAGGATGAAGGAATGCTATATTCTACGCTACGTACAGAAGAATTGTAAGAAGCCTATAACAAAGGCAAGTAGCTCTGCCAAAGGGTACTAAGAGCAAAAGAGACAGACAGTAACGTGTACATTGGGGTTGGTTTCATTTCTTGGAAATTCAGCCCCCATGAAACAAATAGATCCATGTCCTGAGAGTGTGGGTTTTTCAGCAGAAATCATGCGACGCATATGTATTCCGGTTGTACGGATATTATAGGAACATAAGTCTCCTTTACTGGGTCTCTGTGTACTGTGAACTCTTAGAAAGTTTAAAGACGTGTGAAACCTTCAACTGAAAAGGGACACACTTCTCTCCATTGGTACTGTGCATACAGATCTGAACAAAAGGAAAGAGGGAAGAAGAAAGGCCCATGGGACACTAGTGGGCAGAACCACATTTACTTTAGGAACCTCTCGTCGGATGCAGCCCCTCCCCCAACACTGACAAGATGCAGCAGCCATTGGGGATGGCAGTTACCGGTTGGATTCCAGGTGGAATGTTGGTGTGTTCCACGAGGCTTGTTGTGGCTGTTGGATCCTAGGTAACCGGGCCGAGTTCTGTGGGTGGATCAGTGTGATGGAGGGGCTGCAGGCCTCTGTGGAGCTTGGCTTAGGTGTTTGGTCCGGGAAGCTGTGTAAGTTCGAGATACTTCTGCTGCCCAAAGACCTGAGTTCACAGGTCAGTTTCCAGAACCTGAAAGGGCAGACAGTGGAAGATCTGCCTGTCATCAGCTTACTGGTGAGGCTCCGAGGTACTTTCAGACTTGCCCAGTCCTGGTGAAGTCGACTTTAGGGGAGTCACGAAGAGAAGCTGGCCGAAAAGCTGGCTGCACGGATTGAGGAGAGATGCGAACACATGGATGAGAGATGTTCTGCTCCAATGGAGAATACTGGCCTGGAGACAGCTGTAGAGGATACCAGGCTCAAAAGACATTCAGGAGACATATTGAACCTCGCTGATACTGGCAGAAACATACGGAGTGCCAACGTGGACTTGAGGAAGTTCCTCAATTCTCTTCTCCAAGAACGGGTCCAAGGTCCCTGACGTGTGCAAGAGAAGAGATGGCAGAGATGATCAAAACGCTCCTGTTCTTGGAAGAGGTCTTGAGAATCCACACGTCCCAAGGGGCCTTCCCAAGCCATTCAGACCAAAATTCACCAAGCCCAGGTAAGCCTTTTCCCAGGTTTGGGCCTAGCTAGCAAGCACTTGCCCTTCCCTCCCCTCCACTCACGCATCCATTTTGAAGGTTCAGTACCTGAGCGGCAATGAAGCCATTAGGAGAAGGGCAAGTCCCTCCTAGAATCATAGTTCCTCCAGCTTCACACTCTGTGAACAACAGTGAAATCCTTAAAGGTCAAATAGTCTCGGCTGAAATAGATAGGAATTGAATAGTTAGTTCACACCTAGAAACGATGGCCTTCCGCTAGATTCAGCAAATGTTGTGTTTCTGTCTTCCCTGGGGTGAAGGGAGTGTGGTAAGTGAGGGGAATCTTTGACTGAACTTGAATCTGTATTAGGCCTCAGTTTTTCAAGACAGTATAGGTAAATAGTACAAGTCAGAAAGTGAAGTGTACTGTAAAAGTCGCCAATGACATTAAAGACACAGCTTATGTGGATCGTCTTTCACTTGAGTCAAGACCCCGGGGGCACTATATCATGTGGGTGCAGACTTGGTTGCGTTAAATGGCTTTACCCAACATGATCGGAAGATTAACTGTTCTCATCACTGATAGAAGAACACCTGGTTCTCCATAGACAAGCATAACTGCAGCAGGGTTCTCCTAGCTATAATGCCTCTAGGTGCTTTTGGATTCAAACCTAAATGTATATATTTGGTTTGTTTCCTCTTGTATTTTCCTAGAGAGGGATGTTACCCCTTGAAATGCCAACATTGGCCAGTAGGTGACAAATAGGACTAAAGGGCACCACATGCCCAAGTGTATCCAAGGTTGGGGGTTATTTCTTGTTTCCAATAGTTATTTCATGGTTCCTGTTGGTCTCGGAGGCTTCAACCGTAAAGAGCTGACATGACCCCTTTAACAGTTTGGACTGCTAGTTTGCATTCTATCTGTCTAGGTTTTCCGTAGTGCTGACAAAATGTTACCAAAATTGACAAGTCTGGCTTCTAGGTCGATTTAGTGTGTTTCAAAAAATAACTTCATTTTCGTATAACTCCCAAAACATGGAAATGAATTCTGTTAAAATTCTTAAAGACTGCAAATGAGATATCAACACAATGTCAAAACAGGTTTCTTTGGACAACCCCTCCCACCACGGCTGTATAGAAACCAAGAGCTAAGCAAATATCACATTTCTGTGAAATGTATCTGGATAGTGTTGATTCATCGATGCCCAGTTGGCAGAGAAGAAGTGCAACCTGCACTCCCGCGCTCCCTTGTACAGAGAAATGTAAAACACCACTCACCCAGCCTTTGGCACAGGACACTTGCCGAAGAGAGGTCTGTTACTTCCAAAGACAGGATGAGGCCTCAGGACACCTGGAAGCAGGAGAAGGCAAAGCAGGGAATGGAAACCAGTGCAGGGTCTGACCAACAAGGGTGAAACCCTGTTTAACTTGGACGCACCCTCTCAAGCGGACAGGAGGCATGAGATTGAAGGTGATGTGCTGAGATTTACAAGAGTGCACAGCAGATGCTTGGCTGACAGAACTCAAAGAAACCAGCGCAAAATATCCCCACAGTTGATTCTGAGACCAAGATCCGTGATGCCAAATTACAGTTAGCAGGGGCATCGGTAAGTGAGGTATAGGGCTACGGTTGATGGCATACGCTGAGTCTCAGGGATCTGGAGTGCGTTGTGGGATGTGGTGGGTCTAATGAAGAGAGCAAACTGAACAGTGTACCAATGATAAATCAACCACACTGGTCGTGCGGTTGAGATTACCGATATGTCCCATGGCCACACCCAGTGCATCTGCAGGACCAGGGACCAATTTGGCATTTTGCCAATAGAGCACGTGTGGGGCTGAATCAGAGCTATCGTACATCTGGTCTGAGGGATCCAGGGGGCCTTGGGTTTGAAATCAGAATGAAAAGCCTTAGGATCTGCTACATTCATAACCTGGGCTGGGATTATGGTTTGGTTTGAGGCACAGGATGCGCAACAGCTCTGTGGTGGCCTTCGTGCACTCGTGCCACAAGGATGATAGGACAAGGTAGAGTGGTCCAAGTCCACAGCGTGAGAAGAGGAAGCATTTCCTACAGCACTATCTCCCAAAATCGGATGCTACATTTTGGATGGCACCGGCACGGTACGGCAGCGAGGACACCAAGGTCGGTCTGCAGGATCATTCCAGCAGGCCCTGATTTGTGACATCCATGGATGTGCTTCCACTGGTGTTTCAGTAGACACAGAAGCTCTGGGAAGAACTGCTTTCATTGGGACATTCCCGTGGCACTACAAAGCACAAGCGCACTCTCAGTTTGCTGTTTTGGAAACACTCCAAAATGACATAGAGCAGAATGCAGAGCTGAGAACCTTTAGAATCCTCATTTCCACAAGAGGCCGTGTCCTGTGCACTTTCAGAATTGTGAGATAAGCGTAATAAAAATGAAGTTATGCTAATCGAAGTAGTATAGGTTGTTCATCACAACAAATGCAACACCAGCAATTGGTGATATACCAGACAACACACACAGGAACAGAATATGGCATCAATGTCTAGGAGAAATTGTCCTCACAGAAATCCCTTGGAATTGTGTAGAGACAAGGGTCTAAAATTTTCACTTAACATAGCCCTAAAAATCTACATTAGATACCTGATATTACCTGAGCAGTAGAGATGAAGATGTACAGTAAAAGAAATAGGAAGTACCATTTTCAGTTCCAAAGATATTGAAGGCCCAAAAGATAAGCTTTCAAACAACTAGACTGCAAAACGCAATGCAGTCCAAGTGTTGAAAATGGAGGTCAGGAAAACACTGAAAAACAAAAGGGTCTCAGAATCACAAAAGGCAGAATACCAGAAAAGGGGAAGAGAAAGTCTAAAGTCGAGCCAAAAGATATCAGAACACTCAGTGGATGTGATAATATCAGGGCTAAAATTCAGTCCTTAGCAGACTAGATAATGCAGAGGGACGCGTGAATGACTGTGAAGACAGGGGAACAGAAATCCCTCGGTCAGATTCGGACATAGGAAAGCAAGTGCAAAACAATGAAAATATTGCTGTTGTATCCTGGGTTAAGACAGGGCATGAAAGACAAGAATTCATAAGAGTCCCAGATGGAAAAGCAAGAGATAAAGAAATAAAATATGTCTGAAAATTTATCTGTAGAAATATCAGTCTGAAACTTGTTGAAAGCCAAGAAAAAATCATCTATGCGAATTCAGGAATTACACAGCATCCAAAGGAGGTGGAATCCCAATAGACCTACCAGCAGCTGTATGATTCCATTCAACAAAGTTCACGAATATCACAGTGATTTAAAATGCACCTGGAGGAAACAACATAGTCACAAGGGAACCTCCAGAGGGGTTTCAGCTTATAACTCGGCAGCAATATTGCAGGACAGGGAGGAGTGCCAGGACACAGACCATATCCTGAATGGCCAAAGGCTGCCACCTAGGGTAGCCTATGCCACATGACCACCATTTCTAATAACGGCAGAGCTACAGCAATCCACAGACCGGCAAATCATAAAAGAATTCAGCAGTTCAAAACTTCTTCTAAAAGGAAGGTTGAGAATACTCCCCGGAATAGAAATGCAGCAATAAGAAATGGAAAGAAGAAAACCATTATTGGAAATGCAAGAAGAGCATGAGTGGCAAAGAAGAAACAAGAAGAAGGCAAGGAGGACATCAAAACCTTAAAGATTGGAGAGGGAAGCAGGAAATCATAGGTGATTGGAAGCACTCTCTTAAGTGAATCAGCTTATTTGACTCTCTGTTTGAAGCGAAAGGAGAGATGCATGTCCTGACGTGTTTGCAAAACAAGCGAGAAGCAGACCAACAAAGAATCAAACCAACAAACATGCACCAAAATGGTACGGTTGGCTGACATATACCATGGGAAACATGATTATTCAAAAGAAAATACTCAAGGTGATGTCAAGGATCATTCAGCACGCATCGACCCAGTATTGCGGCTTGCATGTACTCAGCACACTTGTATTCGGAAATCAGAGGCGTGCATTCATATTCGTAAATATAGATTCATAAGAGCATATCGTGACCTCACCCAAATGCCGATTTGGAATCCAATGGTTTCCTAGTCCGTGATGTAGTCTTGTATGTCTTCCAACAGGATGAAGGAATGCCATAATCTACGCAACATAGAGAAGAATTGTAAGAAGCCTATAACAAAGGCAAGTAGCTCTGACAAAGTGTACTAAGAGCAAAAGAGACAGACAGTAAAGTGCACATTGGGGTTGGTTTCATTTCTTGGAATTTCAGCCCCCATGAAACCAATAGATCCATGTCCTGAGAGTGTGGGTTTTTCAGCAGAAATCATGCGACGCATATGTATTCCGGTTGTACGGATATTATAGGAACATAAGTCTCCTTTACTGGGTCTCTGTGTACTGTGAACTCTTAGAAAGTTTAAAGACGTGTGAAACCTTCAACTGAAAAGGGACACACTTCTCTCCATTGGTACTGTGCATACAGATCTGAACAAAAGGAAAGAGGGAAGAAGAAAGGCCCATGGGACGCTAGTGGGCAGAACCACATTTACTTTAGGAACCTCTCGTCGGATGCAGCCCCTCCCCCAACACTGACAAGATGCAGCAGCCATTGGGGATGGCAGTTACCGGTTGGATTCCAGGTGGAATGTTGGTGTGTTCCACGAGGCTTGTTGTGGCTGTTGGATCCTAGGTAACCGGGCCGAGTTCTGTGGGTGGATCAGTGTGATGGAGGGGCTGCAGGCCTCTGTGGAGCTTGGCTTAGGTGTTTGGTCCGGGAAGCTGTGTAAGTTCGAGATACTTCTGCTGCCCAAAGAGCTGAGTTCACAGGTCAGTTTCCAGAACCTGAAAGGGCAGACAGTGGAAGATCTGCCTGTCATCAGCTTACTGGTGAGGCTCCGAGGTACTTTCAGACTTGCCCAGTCCTGGTGAAGTCGACTTTAGGGGAGTCACGAAGAGAAGCTGGCCGAAAAGCTGGCTGCACGGATTGAGGAGAGATGCGAACACATGGATGAGAGATGTTCTGCTACAATGGAGAATACTGGCGTGGAGACAGCTGTAGAGGATACCAGGCTCAAAAGACATTCAGGAGACATATTGAACCTCGCTGATACTGGCAGAAACATACGGAGTGCCAACGTGGACTTGAGGAAGTTCCTCAATTCTCTTCTCCAAGAACGGGTCCAAGGTCCCTGACGTGTGCAAGAGAAGAGATGGCAGAGATGATCAAAACGCTCCTGTTCTTGGAAGAGGTCGTGAGAATCCACACGTCCCAAGGGGCCTTCCCAAGCCATTCAGACCAAAATTCACCAAGCCCAGGTAAGCCTTTTCCCAGGTTTGGGCCTAGCTAGCAAGCACTTGCCCTTCCCTCCCCTCCACTCACGCATCCATTTTGAAGGTTCAGTACCTGAGCGGCAATGAAGCCATTAGTAGAAGGGCAAGTCCCTCCTAGAATCAGAGTTCCTCCAGCTTCACACTCTGTGAACAACAGTGAAATCCTTAAAGGTCAAATAGTCTCGGCTGAAATAGATAGGAATTGAATAGTTAGTTCACACCTAGAAACGATGGCCTTCCGCTAGATTCAGCAAATGTTGTGTTTATGTCTTCCCTGGGGTGAAGGGAGTGTGGTAAGTGAGGGGAATCTTTGACTGAACTTGAATCTGTATTAGGCCTCAGTTTTTCAAGACAGTATAGGTAAATAGTACAAGTCAGAAAGTGAAGTGTACTGTAAAAGTCGCCAATGACATTAAAGACACAGCTTATGTGGATCGTCTTTCACTTGAGTCAAGCCCCCGGGGGCACTATATCATGTGGGTGCAGACTTGGTTGCGTTAAATGGCTTTACCCAACTTGATCGGAAGATTAACTGTTCTCATCACTGATAGAAGAACACCTGGTTCTCCATAGACAAGCATAACTGCAGCAGGGTTCTCCTAGCTATAATGCCTCTAGGTGCTTTTGGATTCAAACCTAAATGTATATATTTGGTTTGTTTCCTCTTGTATTTTCCTAGAGAGGGATGTTACCCCTTGAAATGCCAACATTGGCCAGTAGTTGACAAATAGGACTAAAGGGCACCACATGCCCAAGTGTATCCAAGGTTGGGGGTTATTTCATGTTTCCAATAGTTATTTCATGGTTCCTGTTGGTCTCGGAGGCTTCAACCGTAAAGAGCTGACATGACCCCTTTAACAGTTTGGACTGCTAGTTTGCATTCTATCTATCTAGGTTTTCCGTAGAGCTGACAAAATGTTACCAAAATTGACAAGTCTGGCTTCTAGGTCGATTTAGTGTGTTTCAAAAATAACTTCATTTTCGTATAACTCCCAAAACATGGAAATGAATTCTGTTAAAATTCTTAAAGTCTGCAAATGAGATATCAACACAATGTCAAAACAGGTTTCTTTGGACAACCCCTCCCACCACGGCTGTATAGAAACCAAGAGCTAAGCAAATATCACATTTCTGTGAAATGTATCTGGATAGTGTTGATTCATCGATGCCCAGTTGGCAGAGAAGAAGTGCAACATGCACTCACACGCTCCCTTGTACAGAGAAATGTAAAACTCCACTCACCCAGCCTTTGGCACAGGACACTTGCCGAAGAGAGGTCTGTTACTTCCAAAGACAGGATGAGGCCTCAGGACACCTGGAAGCAGGAGAAGGCAAAGCAGGGAATGGAAACCAGTGCAGGGTCTGACCAACAAGGGTGAAACCCTGTTTAACTTGGACGCACCCTCTCAAGCGGACAGGAGGCATGAGATTGAAGGTGATGTGCTGAGATTTACAAGAGTGCACAGCAGATGCTTGGCTGACAGAACTCAAAGAAATCAGCGCAAAATATGCCCACAGTTGATTCTGAGACCAAGATCCGTGATGCCAATTTACAGTTAGCAGGGGCATCGGTAAGTGAGGTATAGGGCTACGGTTGATGGCATACGCTGAGTCTCAGGGATCTGGAGTGCGTTGTGGGATGTGGTGGGTCTAATCAAGAGAGCAAACCGAACAGTGTACCAATGATAAATCAACCAAAATGGTCGCGCGGTTGAGATTACCGATATGTCCCATGGCCACACCCAGTGCATCTGCAGGACCAGGGACCAATTGGGCATTTTGCCAATAGAGCACGTGTGGGGCTGAATCAGAGCTATCGTGCATCTGGTCTGAGGGATCCAGGGGGCCTTGGGTTTGAAATCAGAATAAAAAGCCTTAGGATCTGCTACATTCATAACCTGGGCTGGGATTATGGTTTGGTTTGAGGCACAGGATGTGCCACAGCTCTGTGGTGGCCTTCGTGCACCCGTGCCACAAGGGTGATAGGTCAAGATATAGTGGTCTAAGTCCACAGCGTGAGAAGAGGAAGCATTTCCTTCAGCACTATCTCCCAAAATCGGATGCTACATTTTGGATGGCACCGGCACGGTACGGCAGCGAGGACACCAAGGTCGGTCTGCGGGATCATTCCAGCAGGCCCTGATTTGTGTCATCCATGGATGTGCTTCCACTGGTGTTTCAGTAGACAGAGAAGCTCTGGGAAGAACTGCTTTCTTTGGGACATTCCCGTGGCACTACAAAGCACAAGCGCACTCTCAGTTTGCTGTTTTGGAAACACTCCAAAATGACATAGAGCAGAATGCAGAGCTGAGAACCTTTAGAATCCTCATTTCCACAAGAGGCCGTGTCCTGCGCACTTTCAGAATTGTGAGATAAGCGTAATCAAAATGAAGTTATGCTAATCGAAATAGTATGGGTTGTTCATCACAACAAATGCAACACCAGCAATTGGAGATATACCAGACAACACACACAGGAAGAGAATATGGCATCAATGTCTAGGAGAAATTGTCCTCACAGAAATCCCTTGGAATTGCGTAGAGACAAGAGTCTAAAATTTTCACTTAACATAGCCCTAAAAATCTACATTAGATACCTGATATTACCTGACCAGTAGAGTTGAAGAAGTACAGTAAAAGAAATAGGAAGTACCATTTTCAGTTCCAAAGATATAGAAGGCCCAAAAGATAAGCTTTCAAACAACTAGAATGCAAAACGCTATGCAGTCCAAGTGTTGAAAATGGAGGTCAGGAAAACACTGAAGAACAAAAGGGTCTCAGAATCACAAAAGGCAGAATACCAGAAAAGGGGAAGAGAAAGTCTAAAGACGAGCCAAAAAATATCAGAAAACTCAGTGGATGTGATAATATCAGGGCTAAAATTCAGTCCTTAGCAGACTAGATAATGCAGAGGGACGCGTGAATGACTGTGAAGACAGGGGAACAGAAATCCCTCGGTCAGATTCGGACATAGGAAAGCAAGTGCAAAACAATGAAAATATTGCTGTTGTATCCTGGGTTAAGACAGGGCATGAAAGACTAGAATTCATAAGAGTCCCAGATGGAAAAGCAAGAGATAAAGAAATAAAATATGTCTGAAAATTTATCTGTAGAAATATCAGACTGAAACTTGTTGAAAGCCAAGAAAAAATCATCTATGCGAATTCAGGAATTACACAGCATCCAAAGGAGGTGGAATCCCAATAGACCTACCAGCAGCTGTATGATTCCAATCAACAAAGTTCACGAATATCAGAGTGATTTAAAATGCACCTGGAGGAAACAACATAGTCACAAGGGAACCTCCAGAGGGGTTTCAGCTTATAACTCGGCAGCAATATTGCAGGACAGGGAGGAGTGCCAGGACACAGACCATATCCTGAATGGCCAAATGCTGCCACCTAGGGTAGCCTATGCCACATGACCACCATTTCTAATAACGGCAGAGCTAGAGCAATCCACAGACCGGCAAATCATAAAAGAATTCAGCAGTTCAAAACTTCTTCTAAAAGGAAGGTTGAGAATACTCCCCGGAATAGAAAAGCAGCAAGATGAAATGGAAAGAAGAAAACCATTATTGGAAATGCAAGAAGAGCATGAGTGGCAAAGAAGAAACAAGAAGAAGGCAAGGAGGACATCAAAACCTTAAAGATTGGAGAGGGAAGCAGGAAATCATAGGTGATTGGAAGCACTGTCTTAAGTGAATCTGCTTATTTGACTCTCTGTTTGAAGCGAAAGGAGAGATGCATGTCCTGACGTGTTTGCAAAACAAGCGAGAAGCAGACCAACAAAGAATCAAACCAACAAACATGCACCAAAATGTTACGGTTGGCTGACATATACCATGGGAAACATGATTATTCAAAAGAAAATACTCAAGGTGATGTCAAGGATCATTCAGCACGCATCGACCCAGTATTGCGGCTTGCATGTACTCAGCACACTTGTATTCGGAAATCAGAGGCGTGCATTCATATTCGTAAATATAGATTCATAAGAGCATATCGTGACCTCACCCAAATGCCGATTTGGAATCCACTGGATTCCTAGTCCATGATGTAGTTTTGTATGTCTTCCAACAGGATGAAGGAATGCCATATTCTACGCTACGTAGAGAAGAATTGTAAGAAGCCTATAACAAAGGCAAGTAGCTCTGCCAAAGTGTACTAAGAGCAAAAGAGACAGACAGTAAAGTGCACATTGGGGTTGGTTTCATTTCTTGGAAATTCAGCCCCCATGAAACCAATAGATCCATGTCCTGAGAGTGTGGGTTTTTCAGCATAAATCATGCGACGCATATGTATTCCGGTTGTACGGATATTATAGGAACATAAGTCTCCTTTACTGGGTCTCAGTGTACTGTGAACTCTTAGAAAGTTTAAAGACGTGTGAAAACTTCAACTGAAAAGGGACACACTTCTCTCCATTGGTACTGTGCATACAGATCTGAACAAAAGGAAAGAGGGAAGAAGAAAGGCCCATGGGACGCTAGTGGGCAGACCACATTTAATTAAGAAACCTCTCGTCCGATGCAGCCCCTCCCCCAACACTGACAAGATGCAGCAGCCATTGGGGATGGCAGTTACCGGTTGGATTCCAGGTGGAATGTTGGTGTGTTCCACGAGGCTTGTTGTGGCTGTTGGATCCTAGGTAACCGGGCCGAGTTCTGTGGGTGGATCAGTGTGATGGAGGGGCTGCAGGCCTCTGTGGAGCTTGGCTTAGGTGTTTGGTCCGGGAAGCTGTGTAAGTTCGAGATACTTCTGCTGCCCAAAGACCTGAGTTCACAGGTCAGTTTCCAGAACCTGAAAGGGCAGACAGTGGAAGATCTGCCTGTCATCAGCTTACTGGTGAGGCTCCGAGGTACTTTCAGACTTGCCCAGTCCTGGTGAAGTCGACTTTAGGGGAGTCACGTAGAGAAGCTGGCCGAAAAGCTGGCTGCACGGATTGAGGAGAGATGCGAACACATGGATGAGAGATGTTCTCCTACAATGGAGAATACTGGCGTGGAGACAGCTGTAGAGGATACCAGGCTCAAAAGACATTCAGGAGACATATTGAACCTCGCTGATACTGGCAGAAACATACGGAGTGCCAACGTGGACTTGAGGAAGTTCCTCAATTCTCTTCTCCAAGAACGGGTCCAAGGTCCCTGACGTGTGCAAGAGAAGAGATGGCAGAGATGATCAAAACGCTCCTGTTCTTGGAAGAGGTCTTGAGAATCCACACGTCCCAAGGGGCCTTCCCAAGCCATTCAGACCAAAATTCACCAAGCCCAGGTAAGCCTTTTCCCAGGTTTGGGCCTAGCTAGCAAGCACTTGCCCTTCCCTCCCCTCCACTCACGCATCCATTTTGAAGGTTCAGTACCTGAGCGGCAATGAAGCCATTAGGAGAAGGGCAAGTCCCTCCTAGAATCAGAGTTCCTCCAGCTTCACCCTCTGTGAACAACAGTGAACTCCTTAAAGGTCAAATAGTCTCGGCTGAAATAGATAGGAATTGAATACTTAGCTCACACCTAGAAACGATGGCCTTCCGCTAGATTCAGCAAATGTTGTGTTTATGTCTTCCCTGGGGTGAAGGGAGTGTGGTAAGTGAGGGGAATCTTTGACTGAACTTGAATCTGTATTAGGCCTCAGTTTTTCAAGACAGTATAGGTAAATAGTACAAGTCAGAAAGTGAAGTGTACTGTAAAAGTCGCCATTGACATTAAAGACACAGCTTATGTGGATCGTCTTTCACTTGAGTCAAGCCCCCGGGGGCACTATATCATGTGGGTGCAGACTTGGTTGCGTTAAATGGCTTTACCCAACATGATCGGAAGATTAACTGTTCTCATCACTGATAGAAGAACACCTGGTTCTCCATAGACAAGCATAACTGCAGCAGGGTTCTCCTAGCTATAATGCCTCTAGGTGCTTTTGGATTCAAACCTAAATGTATATATTTGGTTTGTTTCCTCTTGTATTTTCCTAGAGAGGGATGTTACCCCTTGAAATGCCAACATTGTTCAGAAGGTGACAAATAGGACTAAAGGGCACCACATGCCCAAGTGTATCCAAGGTTGGGGGTTATTTCATGTTTCCAATAGTTATTTCATGGTTCCTGTTGGTCTCGGAGGCTTCAACCATAAAGAGCTGACATGACCCCTTTAAGAGTTTGGACTGCTAGTTTGCATTTTATCTATCTAGGTTTTCCGTAGAGCTGACAAAATGTTACCAAAATTGACAAGTCTGGCTTCTAGGTCGATTTAGTGTGTTTCAAATAATAACTTCATTTTCGTATAACTCCAAAAACATGGAAATGAATTCTTTTAAAATTCTTAAAGACTGCAAATGAGTTATCAACACAATGTCAAAACAGGTTTCTTTGGACAACCCCTCCCACCACGGCTGTATAGAAACCAAGAGCTAAGCAAATATCACATTTCTGTGAAATGTATCTGGATAGTGTTGATTCATCGATGCCCAGTTGGCAGAGAAGATGTGCAACCTGCACTCACGCGCTCCCTTGTACAGACAAATGTAAAACTCCACTCACCCAGCCTTTGGCACAGGACACTTGCCGAAGAGAGGTCTGTTACTTCCAAAGACAGGATGAGGCCTCAGGTCACCTGGAAGCAGGAGAAGGCAAAGCAGGGAATGGAAACCAGGGCAGGGTCTGACCAACAATGGTGAAACCCTGTTTAACTTGGACGCACCCTCTCAAGCGGACAGGAGACATGAGATTGAAGGTTATGTGCTGAGATTTACAAGAGTGCACAGCAGATTCTTGGCTGATAGTACTCAAAGAACCCAGCGCAAAATATCCCCACAGTTGATTCTGAGACCAAGATCCGTGATGCCAAATTACAGTTAGCAGGAGCATCGGTAAGTGATGTATAGGGCTATGGTTGATGGCATACGCTGAGTCTCAGGAATCTGGAGTGCGTTGTGGGATGTGGTGGGTCTAAACAAGAGAGCAAACCGAACAGTGTACCAATGATAAATCAACCATACTGGTCGCGCTGTTGAGATTACTGATATGTCCCTTGGCCACACCCAGTGCATCTGCAGGACCAGGGACCAATTGTGCATTTTGCCAATAGAACACGTGTGGGGCTGAATCAGAGCTATCGTGCATCTGGTCTGAGGGATCCAGGGGGCCTTGGGTTTGAAATCAGAATGAAAAGCCTTAGGATCTGCTACATTCATAACCTGGGCTGGGATTATGGTTTGGTTTGAGGCACAGGATGCGCAACAGCTCTGTGGTGGCCTTCGTGCACCCGTGCCACAAGGATGATAGGACAAGGTAGAGTGGTCCAAGTCCACAGCGTGAGAAGAGGAAGCATTTCCTTCAGCACTATCTCCCAAAATCGGATGCTACATTTTGGATGGCACCGGCACGGTACGGCAGCGAGGACACCAAGGTCGGTCTGCGGGATCATTCCAGAAGGCCCTGATATGTGACATCCATGGATGTGCTTCCACTGGTGTTTCAGTAGACAGAGAAGCTCTGGGAAGAACTGCTTTCATTGGGACATTCCCGTGGCACTACAAAGCACAAGCGCACTCTCAGTTTGCTGTTTTGGAAACACTCCAAAATGACATAGAGCAGAATGCAGAGCTGAGAACCTTTAGAATCCTCATTTCCACAAGAGGCCGTGTCCTGCGCACTTTTAGAATTGTGAGATAAGCGTAATCAAAATGAAGTTATGCTAATCGAAATAGTATGGGTTGTTCATCACAACAAATGCAACACCAGCAATTGGAGATATACCAGACAACACACACAGGAACAGAATATGGCATCAATGTCTAGGAGAAATTGTCCTCACAGAAATCCCTTGGAATTGCGTAGAGACAAGAGTCTAAAATTTTCACTTAACATAGCCCTAAAAATCTACATTAGATACCTTATATTACCTGACCAGTAGAGATGAAGAAGTACAGTAAAAGAAATAGGAAGTACCATTTTCAGTTCCAAAGATATTGAAGGCCCAAAAGATAAGCTTTCAAACAACTAGACTGCAAAACGCTATGCAGTCCAAGTGTTGAAAATGGAGGTCAGGAAAACACTGAAGAACCAAAGGTCTCAGAATCACAAAAGGCAGAATACCAGAAAAGGGGAAGAGAAAGTCTAAAGACGAGCCAAAAGATATCAGAAAACTCAGTGGATGTGATAATATCAGGGCTAAAATTCAGTCCTTAGCAGACTAGATAATGCAGAGGGACGCGTGAATGACTGTGAAGACAGGGGAACAGAAATCCCTCGGTCAGATTCGGACATAGGAAAGCAAGTGCAAAACAATGAAAATATTGCTGTTGTATCCTGGGTTAAGACAGGGCATGAAAGTCTAGAATTCATAAGAGTCCCAGATGGAAAAGCAAGAGATAAAGAAATAAAATATGTCTGAAAATTTATCTGTAGAAATATCAGACTGAAACTTGTTGAAAGCCAAGAAAAAATCATCTATGCGAATTCAGGAATTACACAGCATCCAAAGGAGGTGGAATCCCAATAGACCTACCAGCAGCTGTATGATTCCAATCAACAAAGTACACGAATATCACAGTGATTTAAAATGCACCTGGAGGAAACAACATAGTCACAAGGGAACCTCCAGAGGGGTTTCAGCTTATAACTCGGCAGCAATATTGCAGGACAGGGAGGAGTGCCAGGACACAGACCATATCCTGAATGGCCAAAGGCTGCCACCTAGGGTAGCCTATGCCACATGACCACCATTTCTAATAACGGCAGAGCTAGAGCAATCCACAGACCGGCAAATCATAAAAGAATTCAGCAGTTCAAAACTTCTTCTAAAAGGAAGGTTGAGAATACTCCCCGGAATAGAAAAGCAGCAAGATGAAATGGAAAGAAGAAAACCATTATTGGAAATGCAAGAAGAGCATGAGTGGCAAAGAAGAAACAAGAAGAAGGCAAGGAGGATATCAAAACCTTAAAGATTGGAGAGGGAAGCAGGAAATCATAGGTGATTGGAAGCACTCTCTTAAGTGAATCAGCTTATTTGACTCTCTGTTTGAAGCGAAAGGAGAGATGCATGTCCTGACGTGTTTGCAAAACAAGCGAGAAGCAGACCAACAAAGAATCAAACCAACAAACATGCACCAAAATGGTACGGTTGGCTGACATATACCATGGGAAACATGATTATTCAAAAGAAAATACTCAAGGTGATGTCAAGGATCATTCAGCACGCATCGACCCAGTATTGCGGCTTGCATGTACTCAGCACACTTGTATTCGGAAATCAGAGGCGTGCATTCATATTCGTAAATATAGATTCATAAGAGCATATCGTGACCTCACCCAAATGCCGATTAGGAATCCAACGGTTTCCTAGTCCGTGATGTAGTCTTGTATGTCTTCCAACAGGATGAAGGAATGCCATATTCTACGCTACGTAGAGAAGAATTGTAAGAAGCCTATAACAAAGGCAAGTAGCTCTGCCAAAGTGTACTAAGAGCAAAAGAGACAGACAGTAAAGTGCACATTGGGGTTGGTTTCATTTCTTGGAAATTCAGCCCCCATGAAACAAATAGATCCATGTCATGAGATTGTGGGTTTTTCAGCAGAAATCATGCGACGCATATGTATTCCGGTTGTACGGATATTATAGGAACATAAGTCTCCTTTACTGGGTCTCTGTGTACTGTGGACTCTTAGAAAGTTTAAAGACGTGTGAAACCTTCAACTGAAAAGGGACACACTTCTCTCCATTGGTACTGTGCATACAGATCTGAACAAAAGGAAAGAGGGAAGAAGAAAGGCCCATGGGACGCTAGTGGGCAGAACCACATTTACTTTAGGAACCTCTCGTCGGATGCAGCCCCTCCCCCAACACTGAGAAGATGCAGCAGACATTGGGGATGGCAGTTACCGGTTGGATTCCAGGTGGAATGTTGGTGTGTTCCACGAGGCTTGTTGTGGCTGTTGGATCCTAGGTAACCGGGCCGAGTTCTGTGGGTGGATCAGTGTGATGGAGGGGCTGCAGGCCTCTGTGGAGCTTGGCTTAGGTGTTTGGTCCGGGAAGCTGTGTAAGTTCGAGATACTTCTGCTGCCCAAAGACCTGAGTTCACAGGTCAGTTTCCAGAACCTGAAAGGGCAGACAGTGGAAGATCTGCCTGTCATCAGCTTACTGGTGAGGCTCCGAGGTACTTTCAGACTTGCCCAGTCCTGGTGAAGTCGACTTTATTGGAGTCACGAGGAGAAGCTGGCCGAAAAGCTGGCTGCACGGATTGAGGAGAGATGCGAACACATGGATGAGAGATGTTCTGCTACAATGGAGAATACTGGCGTGGAGACAGCTGTAGAGGATACCAGGCTCAAAAGACATTCAGGAGACATATTGAACCTCGCTGATACTGGCAGAAACATACGGAGTGCCAACGTGGACTTGAGGAAGTTCCTCAATTCTCTTCTCCAAGAACGGGTCCAAGGTCCCTGACGTGTGCAAGAGAAGAGATGGCAGACATGATCAAAACGCTCCTGTTCTTGGAAGAGTTCGTGAGGATCCACACGTCCCAAGGGGCCTTCCCAAGCCATTCAGACCAAAATTCACCAAGCCCAGGTAAGCCTTTTCCCAGGTTTGGGCCTAGCTAGCAAGCACTTGCCCTTCCCTCCCCTCCACTCACGCATCCATTTTGAAGGTTCAGTACCTGAGCGGCAATGAAGCCATTAGGAGAAGGGCAAGTCCCTCCTAGAATCAGAGTTCCTCCAGCTTCACACTCTGTGAACAACAGTGAACTCCTTAAAGGTCAAATATTCTCGGCTGAAATAGATAGGAATTGAATACTTAGCTCACACCTAGAAACGATGGCCTTCCGCTAGATTCAGCAAATGTTGTGTTTATGTCTTCCCTGGGGTGAAGGGAGTGTGGTAAGTGAGGGGAATCTTTGACTGAACTTGAATCTGAATTAGGCCTCAGATTTTCAAGGCAGTATAGGTAAATAGTAAAATTCAGAAAGTGAAGTGTACTGTAAAAGTCGCCAATGACATTAAAGACACAGCTTATGTGGATCGTCTTTCACTTGAGTCAAGCCCCCGGGGGCACTATATCATGTGGGTGCAGACTTGGTTGCGTTAAATGGCTTTACCCAACATGATCGGAAGATTAACTGTTCTCATCACTGATAGAAGAACACCTGGTTCTCCATAGACAAGCATAACTGCAGCAGGGTTCTCCTAGCTATAATGCCTCTAGGTGCTTTTGGATTCAAACCTAAATGTATATATTTGGTTTGTTTCCTCTTGTATTTTCCTAGAGAGGGATGTTACCCCTTGAAATGCCAACATTGGCCAGTAGGTGACAAATAGGTCTAAAGGGCACCACATGCCCAAGTGTATCCAAGGTTGGGGGTTATTTCATGTTTCCAATAGTTATTTCATGGTTCCTGTTGGTCTCGGAGGCTTCAACCGTAAAGAGCTGACATGACCCCTTTAACAGTTTGGACTGCTAGTTTGCATTCTATCTGTCTAGGTTTTCCGTAGAGCTGACAAAATGTTACCAAAATTGACAAGTCTGGCTTCTAGGTCGATTTAGTGTGTTTCAAAAAATAACTTAATTTTCGTATAACTCCCAAAACATGGAAATGAATTCTGTTAAAATCCTTAAAGACTGCAAATGAGATATCAACACAATGTCAAAACAGGTTTCTTTGGACAACCCCTCCCACCACGGCTGTATAGAAACAAAGAGCTAAGCAAATATCACATTTCTATGAAATGTATCTGGATAGTGTTGATTCATCGATGCCCAGTTGGCAGAGAAGAAGTGCAACCTGCACTCACGCGCTCCCTTGTACAGAGAAATGTAAAATTCCACTCACCCAGCCTTTGGCACAGGACACTTGCCGAAGAGAGGTCTGTTACTTCCAAAGACAGGATGAGGCCTCAGGACACCTGGAAGCAGGAGAAGGCAAACAGGGAATGGAAACCAGGGCAGGGTCTGACCAACAAGTGTGAAACCCTGTTTAACTTGGACGCACCCTCTCAAGCGGAAAGGAGACATGAAATTGAAGGTGATGTGCTGAGATTTACAAGAGTGCACAGCAGATGCTTGGCTGACAGAACTCAAAGAATCCAGCGCAAAATATCCCCACAGTTGATTCTGAGACCAAGATCCGTGATGCCAAATTACAGTTAGCAGGGTCATCGGTAAGTGAGGTATAGGGCTACGGTTGATGGCATACGCTGAGTCTCAGGGATCTGGAGTGCGTTGTGGGATGTGGTGGGTCTAATCAAGAGAGCAAACTGAACAGTGTACCAATGATAAATCAACCACACTGGTCGCGCGGTTGAGATTACCGATATGTCCCATGGCCACACCCAGTGCATCTGCAGGACCAGGGACCAATTGGGCATTTTGCCAATAGAGCACGTGTGGGGCTGAATCAGAACTATCGTGCATCTGGTCTGAGGGATCCAGGGGGCCTTGGGTTTGAAATCAGAATGAAAAGCCTTAGGATCTGCTACATTCATAACCTGGGCTGGGATTATGGTTTGGTTTGAGGCACAGGATGCGCAACAGCTCTGTGGTGGCCTTCGTGCACCCGTGCCACAAGGATGATAGGACAAGGTAGAGTGGTCCAAGTCCATAGCGTGAGAAGAGGAAGCATTTCCTTCAGCACTATCTCCCAAAATCGGATGCTACATTTTGGATGGCACCGGCACGGTACGGCAGCGAGGACACCAAGGTCGGTCTGCGGGATCATTCCAGCAGGCCCTGATTTGTGACATCCATGGATGTGCTTCCAATGGTGTTTCAGTAGACAGAGAAGCTCTGGGAAGAACTGCTTTCATTGGGACATTCCCGTGGCACTACAAAGCACAAGCGCACTCTCAGTTTGCTGTTTTGGAAACACTCCAAAATGACATAGAGCAGAATGCAGAATTGAGAACCTATAGAATCCTCATTTCCACAAGAGGCCGTGTCCTGCGCACTTTCAGAATTGTGAGATAAGCGTAATCAAAATGAAGATATACTAATCGAAGTAGTATGGGTTGTTCATCACAACAAATGCAACACCAGCATTTCGAGATATACCAGACAACACACACAGGAAAAGAATATGGCATCAATGTCTAGGAGAAATTGTCCGCACAGAAATCCCTTGGAATTGCGTAGAGACAAGAGTCTAAAATTTTCACTTAACATAGTCCTAAAAATCTACATTAGATACCTGATATTACCTGACCAGTAGAGATGAAGAAGTACAGTAAAAGAAATAGGAAGTACCATTTTCAGTTCCAAAGATATTGAAGGCCCAAAACATAAGCTTTCAAACAACTAGACTGCAAAACGCTATGCAGACCAAGTGTTGAAAATAGAGTTCAGGAAATCACTGAAGGACAAAAGGGTCTCAGAATCACAAAAGGCAGAATACCAGAAAAGGGGAAGAGAAAGTCTAAAGACGAGCCAAAATATATCAGAAAACTCAGTGGATGTGATATTATCAGGGCTAAAATTCAATCCTTAGCAGACTAGATAATGCAGAGGGACGCGTGAATGACTGTGAAGACAGGGGAACAGAAATCCCTCGGTCAGATTCGGACATAGGAAAGCAAGTGCAAAACAATGAAAATATTGCTGTTGTATCCTGGGTTAAGACAGGGCATGAAAGACTAGAATTCATAAGAGTCCCAGATGGAAAAGCAAGAGATAAAGAAATAAAATATGTCTGAAAATTTATCTGTAGAAATATCAGACTGAAACTTGTTGAAAGCCAAGAAAAAATCATCTATGCGAATTCAGGAATTACACAGCATCCAAAGGAGGTGGAATCCCAATAGACCTACAAGCAGCTGTATGATTCCAATCAACAAAGTTCACGAATATCACAGTGATTTAAAATGCACCTGGAGGAAACAACATAGTCACAAGGGAACCTCCAGAGGGGTTTCAGCTTATAACTCGGCAGCAATATTGCAGGACAGCTAGGAGTGCCAGGACACAGACCATATCCTGAATGGCCAAATGCTGCCACCTAGGGTAGCCTATGCCACATGACCACCATTTCTAATAACGGCAGAGCTACAGCAATCCACAGATAGGCAAATCATAAAAGAATTCAGCAGTTCAAAACTTCTTCTAAAAGGAAGGTTGAGAATACTCCCTGGAATAGAAAAGCAGCAAGATGAAATGGAAAGAAGAAAACCATTATTGGAAATGCAAGAAGAGCATGAGTGGCAAAGAAGAAACAAGAAGAAGGCAAGGAGGACATCAAAACCTTAAAGATTGGAGAGGGAAGCAGGAAATCATAGGTGATTGGAAGCACTCTCTTAAGTGAATCAGCTAATTTGACTCTCTGTTTGAAGCGAAAGGAGAGATGCATGTCCTGACGTGTTTGCAAAACAAGCGAGAAGCAAACCAACAAAGAATCAAACCAACAAACATGCACCAAAATGGTACGGTTGGCTGACATATACCATGGGAAACATGATTATTCAAAAGAAAATACTCAAGGTGATGTCAAGGATCATTCAGCACGCATCGACCCAGTATTGCGGCTTGCATGTACTCAGCACACTTGTATTCGGAAATCAGAGGCGTGCATTCATATTCGTAAATATAGATTCATAAGAGCATATCGTGACCTCACCCAAATGCCGATTAGGCATCCAACGTTTTCATAGTCCGTGATGTAGTCTTGTATGTCTTCCAACAGGAAGAAGGAATGCCATATTCTACGCTACGTAGAGAAGAATTGTAAGAAGCCTATAACAAAGGCAAGTAGCTCTGCCAAAGTGTACTAAGAGCAAAAGAGACAGACAGTAAAGTGCACATTGGGGTTGGTTTCATTTCTTGGAAATTCAGCCCCCATTAAACCAATAGATCCATATCCTGAGAGTGTGGGTTTTTCAGCAGAAATCATGCGACGCATATGTATTCCGGTTGTACGGATATTATAGGAACATAAGTCTCCTTACTGGGTCTCTTTGTACTGTGAACTCTTAGAAAGTTTAAAGACGTGTGAAACCTTCAACTCAAAAGGGACACACTTCTCTCCATTGGTACTGTGCATACAGATCTGAACAAAAGGAAAGAGGGAAGAAGAAAGGCCCATGGGACGCTAGTGGGCAGAACCACATTTAGTTTAGGAACCTCTCGTCGGATGCAGCCCCTCCCCCAACACTGACAAGATGCAGCAGCCATTGGGGATGGCAGTTACCGGTTGGATTCCAGGTGGAATGTTGGTGTGTTCCACGAGGCTTGTTGTGGCTGTTGGATCCTAGGTAACCGGGCCGAGTTCTGTGGGTGGATCAGTGTGATGGAGGGGCTGCAGGCCTCTGTGGAGCTTGGCTTATGTGTTTGTTCCAGGAGGCTGTGTAAGTTCGAGATTCTTGTGCTGCCCATAGTCCTGAGTTCACAGGTCAGTTTCCAGAACCTGAAAGGGCAGACAGTGGAAGATCTGCCTGTCATCAGCTTACTGGTGAGGCTCCGAGGTACTTTCAGACTTGCCCAGTCCTGGTGAAGTCGACTTTAGGGGAGTCACGAAGAGAAGCTGGCCGAAAAGCTGGCGGCACGCATTGAGGAGAGATGCGAACACATGGATGAGAGATGTTCTGCTACAATGGAGAATACTGGCGTGGAAACAGCTGTAGAGGATACCAGGCTCAAAATACATTCAGGAGACATATTGAACCTCACTGATACTGGCAGAAACATACGGAGTGCCAACGTGGACTTGAGGAAGTTCCTCAATTCTCTTCTCCAAGAACGGGTCCAAGGTCCCTGACGTGTGCAAGAGAAGAGATGGCAGAGATGATCAAAACGCTCCTGTTCTTGGAAGAGGTCGTGAGAATCCACACGTCCCAAGGGGCCTTCCCAAGCCATTCAGACCAAAATTCACCTAGTCCAGGTAAGCCTTTTCCCAGGTTTGGGCCTAGCTAGCAAGAACATGCCTTTCCCTCCCCTCCACTCACGCATCCATTTTGAAGGTTCAGTACCTGAGCGGCAATGAAGCCATTAGGAGAAGGGCAAGTCCCTCCTAGAATCAGAGTTCCTCCAGCTTCACACTCTGTGAACAACAGTGAACTCCTTAAAGGTCAAATAGTCTCGGCAGAAATAGATAGGAATTGAATACTTAGCTCACACCTAGAAACGATGGCCTTCCGCTAGATTCAGCAAATGTTGTGTTTATGTCTTCCCTGGGGTGAAGGGAGTGTGGTAAGTGAGGGGAATCTTTGACTGAACTTGAATCTGTATTAGGCCTCAGTTTTTCAAGACAGTATAGGTAAATAGTACAAGTCAGAAAGTGAAGTGTACTGTAAAAGTCGCCAATGACATTAAAGACACAGCTTATGTGGATCGTCTTTCACTTGAGTCAAGCCCCCGGGGGCACTATATCATGTGGGTGCAGACTTGGTTGCGTTAAATGGCTTTACCCAACATGATCGGAAGATTAACTGTTCTCATCACTGATAGAAGAACACCTGGTTCTCCATAGACAAGCATAACTGCAGCAGGGTTCTCCTAGCTATAATGCCTCTAGGTGCTTTTGGATTCAAACCTAAATGTATATATTTGGTTTGTTTCCTCTTGTATTTTCCTAGAGAGGGATGTTACCCCTTGAAATGCCAACATTGGCCAGTAGGTGACAAATAGGACTAAAGGGCACCACATGCCCATGTGTATCCAAGGTTGGGGGTTATTTCATGTTTCCAATAGTTATTTCATGGTTCCTGTTGGTCTCGGAGGCTTCAACCGTAAAGAGCTGACATGACCCCTTTAACAGTTTGGACTGCTAGTTTGCATTCTATCTGTCTAGATTTTCCGTAGTGCTGACAAAATGTTACCAAAATTGACAAGTCTGGCTTCTAGGTTGATTTAGTGTGTTTCAAAAAATAACTTCATTTTCGTATAACTCCCAAAACATGGAAATGAATTCTGTTAAAATTCTTAAAGTCTGCAAATGAGATATCAACCCAATGTCAAAAGAGTTTTCTTTGGACAACCCCTCCCACCACGGCTGTATAGAAACCAAGAGCTAAGCAAATATCACATTTCTGTGAAATGTATCTGGATAGTGTTGATTCATCGATGCCCAGTTGGCAGAGAAGAAGTGCAACCTGCACTCACGCGCTCCCTTGTACAGAGAAATGTAAAACTCCACTTACCCAGCCTTTGGCACAGGACACTTGCCGAAGAGAGGTCTGTTACTTCCAAAGACAGGATGAGGCCTCAGGACACCTGGAAGCAGGAGAAGGCAAAGCAGGGAATGGAAACCAGTGCAGGGTCTGACCAACAAGTGTGAAACCCTGTTTAAATTGGACGCACCCTCTAAAGCGGACAGGAGACATGAGATTGAAGGTGATGTGCTGAGATTTACAAGAGTGCAAAGAAGATGCTTGGCTGACAGAACTCAAAGAAACCAGCGCAAATTATCCCCACAGTTGATTCTGAGACCAAGATCCGTGATGCCAAATTACAGTTAGCAGGGGCATCGGTAAGTGAGGTATAGGGCTACAGTTGATGGCATACGCTGAATCTCAGGGATCTGGAGTGCGTTGTGGGATGTGGTGGGTCTAATCAAGAGAGCAAACCGAACAGTGTACCAATGATAAATCAACCACACTTGTCGCGCGGTTGAGATTACCGATATGTCCCATGGCCACACCCAGTGCATCTGCAGGACCAGTGACCAATTGGGCATTTTGCCAATAGAGCACGTGTGGGGCTGAATCAGAGCTATCGTGCATCTGGTCTGAGGGATCCAGGGGGCCTTTGGTTTGAAATCAGAATGAAAAGCCTTAGGATCTGCTACATTCATAATCTGGGCTGGGATTATGGTTTTTTTGAGGCACAGGATGCGCAAGAGCTCTTTGGTGGCCTACGTGCACCCGTGCCACAAGGATGATAGGACAAGGTAGAGTGGTCCAAGTCCACAGCGTGAGAAGAGGAAGCATTTCCTTCAGCACTATCTCCCAAAATCGGATGCTACATTTTGGATGGCACCGGCACGGTACGGCAGCGAGGACACCAAGGTCGGTCTGCGGGATCATTCCAGCAGGCCCTGATGTGTGACATCCATGGATGTGCTTCCACTGGTGTTTCAGTAGACAGAGAAGCTCTGGGAAGAACTGCTTTCATTGTGACATTCCCGTGGCACTACAAAGCACAAGCGCACTCTCAGTTTGCTGTTTTGGAAACACTCCAAAATGACATAGAGCAGAATGCAGAGCTGAGAACCTTTAGAATCCTCATTTCCACAAGAGGCCGTGTCCTGCGCACTTTCAGAATTGTGAGATAAGCGTAATCAAAATGAAGTTGTGCTAATCGAAATAGTATGGGTTGTTCATCACAACAAATGCAACACCAGCAATTGGAGATATACCAGACAACACACAGGAACAGAATATGGCATCAATGTCTAGGAGAAATTGTCCTCACAGAAATCCCTTGGAATAGCGTAGAGAAAAGTGTCTAAAATTTTCACTTAACATAGCCCTAAAATCTACATTAGATACCTGATATTACCTGACCAGTAGAGATGAAGAAGTACAGTAAAAGAAATAGGAAGTACCATTTTCAGTTCCAAAAATATTGAAGGCCCAAAAGATAAGCTTTCAAACAACTAGACTGCAAAACGCTATGCAGTCCAAGTGTTGAAAATGGAGGTCAGGAAAACACTGAAGAACAAAAGGGTCTCAGAATCACAAAAGGCAGAATACCAGAAAAGGGGAAGAGAAAGTCTAAAGACGAGCCAAAAGATATCAGAAAACTCAGTGGATGTGATAATATCAGGGCTAAAATTCAGTCCTTATCAGACTAGATAATGCAGAGGGACGCGTGAATGACTGTGAAATCAGGGGAACAGAAATCCCTCGGTCAGATTCGGACATAGGAAAGCAAGTGCAAAACAATGAAAATATTGCTGTTGTATCCTGGGTTAAGACAGGGCATGAAAGACTAGAATTCATAAGAGTCCCAGATGGAAAAGCAAGAGATAAAGAAATAAAATATGTCTGAAAATTTATCTGTAGAAATATCAGACTGAAACATGTTGAAAGCCAAGAAAATATCATCTATGCGAATTCAGGAATTACACAGCATCCAAAGGAGGTGGAATCCCAATAGACCTACAAGCAGCTGTATGATTCCAATCAACAAAGTTCACGAATATCACAGTGATTTAAAATGCACCTGGAGGAAACAACATAGTCACAAGGGAACCTCCAGAGGGGTTTCAGCTTATAACTCGGCAGCAATATTGCAGGACAGGGAGGAGTGCCAGGACACAGACCATATCCTGAATGGTCAAAGGCTGCCACGTAGGGTAGCCTATGCCACATGACCACCATTTCTAATAACGGTAGAGCTAGAGCAATCCACAGACCGGCAAATCATAAAAGAATTCAGCAGTTCAAAACTTCTTCTAAAAGGAAGGTTGAGAAAACTCCCCGGAATAGAAAAGCAGCAAGATGAAATGGAAAGAAGAAAACCATTATTGGAAATGCAAGAAGAGCATGAGTGGCAAAGAAGAAACAAGAAGAAGGCAAGGATGACATCAAAACCTTAAAGATTTGAGAGGGAAGCAGGAAATCATAGGTGATTGAAAGCACTCTCTTAAGTGAATCAGCTTATTTGACTCTCTGTTTGAAGCGAAAGGAGAGATGCATGTCCTGAAGTGTTTGCAAAACAAGCGAGAAGCAGACCAACAAAGAATCAAACCAACAAACATGCACCAAAATGGTACGGTTGGCTGACATATACCATGGGAAACATGATTATTCAAAAGAAAATACTCAAGGTGATGTCAAGGATCATTCAGCACGCATCGACCCAGTATTGCGGCTTGCATGTACTCAGCACACTTGTATTCGGAAATCAGAGGCGTGCATTCATATTCGTAAATATAGATTCATAAGAGCATATCGTGACCTCACCCAAATGCCGATTTGGAATCCAATGGATTCCTAATCCGTGATGTAGTCTTGTATGTCTTCCAACAGGATGAAGGAATGCCATATTCTACGCTACGTAGAGAAGAATTGTAAGAAGCATATAACAAAGGAAATTAGCTCTGCCAAAGTGTACTAAGAGCAAAAGAGACAGACTGTAAAGTGCACATTGGGGTTGGTTTCATTTCTTGGAAATTCAGCCCCCATGAAACCAATCGATCCATGTACTGAGAGTGTGGGTTTTTCAGCAGAAATCATGCGACGCATATGTATTCCGGTTGTATGGATATTATAGGAATATAAGTCTCCTTTACTGGGTCTCTGTGTACTGTGAACTCTTAGAAAGTTTAAAGACGTTTGAAACCTTCAACTGCAAAGGGACACACTTCTCTCCATTGGTAATGTGCATACAGATCTGAACAAAAGGAAAGAGGGAAGAAGAAAGGCCCATGGGACGCTAGTGGGCAGAAAAACGTTTACTTTAGGAACCTCTCGTCGGATGCAGCCCCTCCCCCAACACTGACAAGATGCAGCAGGCATTGGGGTAGCAGTTACCGGTTAATTCCAGGTGGAATGTTGGTGTGTTCCACGAGGCTTGTTGTGGCTGTTGAATCCTAGGTAACCGGGCCGAGTTCTGTGGGTGGATCAGTGTGATGGAGGGGCTGCAGGCCTCTGTGGAGCTTGGCTTAGGTGTTTGGTCCGGGAAGCTGTGTAAGTTCGAGATATTTATGCTGCCCAAAGACCTGAGTTCACAGGTCAGTTTCCAGAACCTGAAAGGGCAGACAGTGGAAGATCTGCCTGTCATCAGCTTACTGGTGAGGCTCTGAGGTACTTTCAGACTTTCCCAGTCCTGCTGAAGTCGACTTAAGGGAGTCACGAAGAGAAGCTGGCCGAAAAGCTGGCTGCACGTATTGAGGAGAGATGCGAACACATGGATGAGAGATGTTCTGCTACAATGGAGAATACTGGCATGGAGACAGCTGTAGAGGATACCAGGCTCAAAAGACATTCAGGAGACATTTTGAACCTCGCTGATACTGGCAGAAACATACGGAGTGCCAACGTGGACTTGAGGAAGTTCCTCAATTCTCTTCTCCAAGAACGGGTCCAAGGTCCCTGACGTGTGCAAGAGAAGAGATGGCAGAGATGATCAAAACGCTCCTGTTCTTGGAAGAGGTCGTGAGAATCCACACGTCCCAAGGGGCCTTCCCAAGCCATTCAGACCAAAATTCACCAAGCCCAGGTAAGCCATTTCCCAGGTTTGGGCCTAGCTAGCAAGCACTTGCCCTTCCCTCCCCTCCACTCACGCATCCATTTTGAAGGTTCAGTACCTGAGCGGCAATGAAGCCATTAGGAGAAGGGCAAGTCCCTCCTAGAATCAGAGTTCCTCCAGCTTCACACTCTGTGAACAACAGTGAACTCCTTAAAGGTCAAATAGTCTCGGCTGAAATAGATAGGAATTGAATACTTAGCTCACACCTAGAAACGATGGCCTTCCGCTAGATTCAGCAAATGTTGTGTTTATGTCTTCCCTGGGGTGAAGGGAGTGTGGTAAGTGAGGGGAATCTTTGACTGAACTTGAATCTGTATTAGGCCTCAGTTTTTCAAGACAGTATAGGTAAATAGTACAAGTCAGAAATTGAAGTGTACTGTAAAAGTCGCCAATGACATTAAAGACACAGCTTATGTGGATCGTCTTTCACTTGAGTCAAGACCCCGGGGGCACTATATCATGTGGGTGCAGACTTGGTTGCGTTAAATGGCTTTACCCAACATGATCGGAAGATTAACTCTTCTCATCACTGATAGAAGAACACCTGGTTCTCCATAGACAAGCATAACTGCAGCAGGGTTCTCCTAGCTATAATGCCTCTAGGTGCTTTTGGATTCAAACCTAAATGTATATATTTGGTTTGTTTCCTCTTGTATTTTCCTAGAGAGGGATGTTACCCATTGAAATGCCAACAATGGCCAGTCGGTGACAAATAGGACTAAAGGGCACCACATGCCCAAGTGTATCCAAGGTTGGGGGTTATTTCATGTTTCCAATAGTTATTTCATGGTTCCTGTTGGTCTCGGAGGCTTCAACCGTAAAGAGCTGACATGACCCCTTTAACAGTTTGGACTGCTAGTTTACATTCTATCTGTCTAGGTTTTCCGTAGAGCTGACAAAATGTTACCAAAATTGACAAGTCTGGTTTCTAGGTCGATTTAGTGTGTTTCAAAAAATAACTTCATTTTCGTATAACTCCCAAAACATGGAAATGAATTCTGTTAAAATTCTTAAAGACTGCAAATGAGATATCAACACAATGTCAAAACAGGTTTCTTTGGACAACCCCTCCCACCACGGCTGTATAGAAACAAAGAGCTAAGCAAATATCACATTTCTGTGAAATGTATCTGGATAGTGTTGATTCATCGATGCCCAGTTGGCAGAGAAGAAGTGCAACCTGCACTCACGCGCTCCCTTGTACAGAGAAATGTAAAAGTCCACTCACCCAGCCTTTGGCACAGGACACTTGCCGAAGAGAGGTCTGTTACTTCCAAAGACAGGATGAGGCCTCAGGACACCTGGAAGCAGGAGAAGGCAAAGCAGGGAATGGAAACCAGGGCAGGGTCTGACCAACAAGTGTGAAACCCTGTTTAACTTGGACGCACCCTCTCAAGCGGACAGGAGACATGAGATTGAAGGTGATGTGCTGAGATTTACAAGAGTGCACAGCAGATGCTTGGCTGACAGAACTCAAAGAAACCAGCGCAAAATATCCCCACAGTTGATTCTGAGACCAAGATCCGTGATGCCAAATTACAGTTAGCAGGAGCATCGGTAAGTGAGGTATAGGGCTACGGTTGATGGCATACGCTGAGTCTCAGGGATCTGGAGTGCGTTGTGGGATGTGGTGGGTCTAATCAAGAGAGCAAACCGAACAGTGTACCAATGATAAATCAACCACACTGGTCGCGCAGTTGAGATTACCAATATGTCCCATGGACACACCCAGTGCATCTGCAGGACCAGGGACCAATTGGGCATTTTTCCAATAGAGCACGTGTGGGGCTGAATCAGAGCTATCGAGCATCTGGTCTGAGGGATCCAGGGGGCCTTGGGTTTGAAATCAGATTAAAACGCCTTAGGATCTGCTACATTCATAACCTGGGCTGGGATTATGGTTTGGTTTGAGGCACAGGATGCGCAACAGCTCTGTGGTGGCCTTCGTGCACCCCTGCCACAAGGATGATAGGACAAGGTAGAGTGGTCCAAGTAAACAGCATGAGAAGAGGAAGCATTTCCTTCAGCACTATCTCCCAAAATCGGATGCTACATTTTGGATGGCACCGGCACGGTACGGCAGCGAGGACACCAAGGTCGGTCTGCGGGATCATTCCAGCAGGCCCTGATGTGTGACATCCATGGATGTGCTTCCACTGGTGTTTCAGTAGACAGAGAAGCTCTGGGAAGAACTGCTTTCATTGGGACATTCCCGTGGCACTACAAAGCACAAGCGCACTCTCAGTTTGCTGTTTTGGAAACACTCCAAAATGACATAGAGCAGAATGCAGAGCTGAGAACCTTTAGAATCCTCATTTCCACAAGAGGCCGTGTCCTGCGCACTTTCAGAATTGTGAGATAAGCGTAATCAAATGAAGTTATGCTAATCGAAATAGTATGGGTTGTTCATCACAACAAATGCAACACCAGCAATTGGAGATATACCAGACAACACACACAGGAACAGAATATGGCATCAATGTCTAGGAGAAATTGTCCTCACAGAAATCCCTTGGAATTGCGTAGAGACAAGAGTCTAAAATTTTCACTAACATAGCCCTAAAAATCTACATTAGATACCTGATATTACCTGACCAGTAGTGATGAAGAAGTACAGTAAAAGAAATAGGAAGTACCATTTTCAGTTCCAAAGATATTGAAGGCCCAAAAGATAAGCTTTCAAACAAGTAGACTGCAATACGCTATGCAGTCCAAGTGTTGAAAATGGAGGTCAGGAAAACACTGAAGAACAAAAGGGTCTCAGAATCACAAAAGGCAGAATACCAGAAAAGGGGAAGAGAAAGTCTAAAGACGAGCCAAAAGCTATCAGAAAACTCAGTGGATGTGATAATAACAGGGCTAAAATTCAGTCCTTAGCAGACTAGATAATGCAGAGGGACGCGTGAATGACTGTGAAGACAGGGGAACAGAAATCCCTCGGTCAGATTCGGACATAGGGAAGCAAGTGCAAAACAATGAAAATATTGCTGTTGTATCCTGGGTTAAGACAGGGCATGAAAGACTAGAATTCATAAGAGTCCCAGATGGAAAAGCAAGAGATAAAGAAATAAAATATGTCTGAAAATTTATCTGTAGAAATATCAGACTGAAACTTGTTGAAAGCCAAGAAAAAATCACCTATGCGAATTCAGGAATTACACAGCATCCAAAGGAGGTGGAATCCCAATAGACCTACAAGCAGCTGTATGATACCAATCAACAAAGTTCACGAATATCACAGTGATTTAAAATGCACCTGGAGGAAACAACATAGTCACAAGGGAACCTCCAGAGGGGTTTCAGCTTATAACTCGGCAGCAATATTGCAGGACAGGGAGGAGTGCCAGGACACAGACCATATCCTGAATGGCCAAATGCTGCCACCTAGGGTAGCCTATGCCACATGACCACCATTTCTAATAACGGCAGAGCTAGAGCAATCCACAGACCGGCAAATCATAAAAGAATTCAGCAGTTCAAAACTTCTTCTAAAAGGAAGGTTGAGAATACTCCCCGGAATAGAAAAGCAGAAAGATGAAATGGAAAGAAGAAAACCATTATTGGAAATGCAAGAAGAGCATGAGTGGCAAAGAAGAAACAAGAAGAAGGCAAGGAGGACATCAAAACCTTAAAGATTGGAGAGGGAAGCAGATAATCATAGGTGATTGGAAGCACTCTCTTAAGTGAATCAGCTTATTTGACTCTCTGTTTGAAGCGAAAGGAGAGATGCATGTCCTGACGTGTTTGCAAAACAAGCGAGAAGCAGACCAACAAAGAATCAAACCAACAAACATGCACCAAAATGGTACGGTTGGCTGACATATACCATGGGAAACATGATTATTCAAAAGAAAATACTCAAGGTGATGTCAAGGATCATTCAGCACGCATCGACCCAGTATTGCGGCTTGCATGTACTCAGCACACTTGTATTCGGAAATCAGAGGCGTGCATTCATATTCGTAAATATAGATTCATAAGAGCATATCGTGACCTCACCCAAATGCCGATTTGGAATCCAATGGATTCCTAGTCCGTGATGTAGTCTTGTATGTCTTCCAACAGGACGAAGGAATGCCATATTCTACGCTACGTAGAGAAGAATTGTAAGAAGCCTATAACAAAGGCAAGTAGCTCTGCCAAAGTGTACTAAGAGCAAAAGAGACAGACTGTAAAGTGCACATTGGGGTTGGTTTCATTTCTTGGAAATTCAGCCCCCATGAAACCAATAGATCCATGTCCTGAGAGTGTGGGTTTTTCAGCAGAAATCATGCGACGCATATGTATTCCGGTTGTACGGATATTATAAGAACATAAGTCTCCTTTACTGGGTCTCTGTGTACTGTGAACTCTTAGAAAGTTTAAAGACGTGTGAAACCTTCAACTGAAAAGGGACACACTTCTCTCCATTGGTACTGTGCATACAGATCTGAACAAGAGGAAAGAGGGAAGAAGAAAGGCCCATGGGACGCTAGTGGGCAGAACCACATTGACTTTAGGAACCTCTCGTCGGATGCAGCCCCTCCCCCAACACTGAGAAGATGCAGCAGACATTGGGGATGGCAGTTACCGGTTGGATTCCAGGTGGAATGTTGGTGTGTTCCACGAGGCTTGTTGTGGCTGTTGGATCCTAGGTAACCGGGCCGAGTTCTGTGGGTGGATCAGTGTGATGGAGGGGCTGCAGGCCTCTGTGGAGCTTGGCTTAGATGTTTGGTCCGGGAAGCTGTGTAAGTTCGAGATACTTCTGCTGCCCAAAGACCTGAGTTCACAGGTCAGTTTCCAGAACCTGAAAGGGCAGACAGTGGAAGATCTGCCTGTCATCAGCTTACTGGTGAGGCTCCGAGGTACTTTCAGACTTGCCCAGTCCTGGTGAAGTCGACTTAAGGGAGTCACGAAGATAAGCTGGCCGAAAAGCTGGCTGCACTTATTGAGGAGAGATGCGAACACATGGATGAGAGATGTACTGCTACAATGGAGAATACTGGCGTGGAGACAGCTGTAGAGGATTCCAGGCTCAAAAGACATTCAGGAGACATATTGAACCTCGCTGATACTCGCAGAAACATACGGAGTGCCAACGTGGACTTGAGGAAGTTCCTCAATTCTCTTCTCCAAGAAGGGGTCCAAGGTCCCTGACGTGTGCAAGAGAAGAGATGGCAGAGATGATCAAAACGCTCCTGTTCTTGGAAGAGGTCATGAGGATCCACACGTCCCAAGGGGCCTTCTCAAGCCATTCAGACCAAAATTCACCAAGTCCAGGTAAGCCTTTTCCCAGGTTTGGGCCTAGCTAGCAAGCACTTGCCCTTCCCTCTCCTCCACTCACGCATCCATTTTGAAGGTTCAGTACCTGAGCGGCAATGAAGCCATTAGGAGAAGGGCAAGTCCCTCCTAGAATCAGAGTTCCTCCAGCTTCACACTCTGTGAACAACAGTGAAATCCTTAAAGGTCAAATAGTCTCGGCTGAAATAGATAGGAATTGAATACTTAGCTCACACCTAGAAACGATGGCCTTCCGCTAGATTCAGCAAATGTTGTGTTTATGTCTTCCCTGGGGTGAAGGGAGTGTGGTAAGTGAGGGGAATCTTTGACTGAACTTGAATCTGTATTAGGCCTCAGTTTTTCAAGACAGTATAGGTAAATAGTACAAGTCAGAAAGTGAAGTGTACTGTAAAAGTCGCCAATGACATTAAAGAAACAGCTTATGTGGATCGTCTTTCACTTGAGTCAAGCCCCCGGGGGCACTATATCATGTGGGTGCAGTCTTGGTTGCGTTAAATGGCTTTACCCAACATGATCGGAAGATTAACTGTTCTCATCACTGATAGAAGAACACCTGGTTCTCCATAGACAAGCATAAGTGCAGCAGGGTTCTCCTAGCTATAATGCCTCTAGGTGCTTTTGGATTCAAACCTAAATGTATATATTTGGTTTGTTTCCTCTTGTATTTTCCTAGAGAGGGATGTTACCCCTTGAAATTCCAACATTGGCCAGTCGGTGACAAATAGGACTAAAGGGCACCACATGCCCAAGTGTATCCAAGGTTGGGGGTTATTTCATGTTTCCAATAGTTATTTCATGGTTCCTGTTGGTCTCGGAGGCTTCAACCGTAAAGAGCTGACATGACCCCTTTAACAGTTTGGACTGCTAGTTTGCATTCTATCTGTCTAGGTTTTCCGTAGAGCTGACAAAATGTTACCAAAATTGACAAGTCTGGCTTCTAGGTCGATTTAGTGTGTTTCAAAAAATAACTTCATTTTCGTATAACTCCCAAAACATGGAAATGAATTCTGTTAAAATTCTTAAAGACTGCAAATGAGATATCAACACAATGTCAAAACAGGTTTCTTTGGACAACCCCTCCCACCACGGCTGTATAGAAACCAAGAGCTAAGCAAATATCACATTTCTGTGAAATGTATCTTGATAGTGTTGATTCATCGATGCCCAGTTGGCAGAGAAGAAGTGCAACCTGCACTCACGCGCTCCCTTGTACAGAGAAATGTAAAACTCCACTCACCCAGCCTTTGGCACAGGACACTTGCCGAAGAGAGGTCTGTTACTTCCAAAGACAGGATGAGGCCTCAGGACACCTGGAAGCAGGAGAAGGCAAAGCAGGGAATGGAAACCAGTGCAGGGTCTGACCAACAAGGGTGAAACCCTGTTTGACTTGGACGCACCCTCTCAAGCGGACAGGAGACATGAGATTGAAGGTGATGTGCTGAGATTTACAAGAGTGCACAGCAGATGCTTGGCTGACAGAACTCAAAGAAACCAGCGCAAAATATCCCCACAGTTGATTCTGAGACCAAGATCCGTGATGCCAAATTACAGATAGCAGGAGCATCGGTAAGTGAGTTATAGGGCTACGGTTGATGGCATACGCTGAGTCTCAGGGATCTGGAGTGCGTTGTGGGATGTGGTGTGTCTAATCAAGAGAGCAAACCGAACAGTGTAACAATGATAAATCAACCACACTGGTCGCGCGGTTGAGATTACCGATATGTCCCATGGCCACACCCAGTGCATCTGCAGGACCAGGGACCAATTGGGCATTTTGCCAATAGAGCACGTGTGGGGCTGAATCAGAGCTATCGTGCATCTGGTCTGAGGGATCCAGGGGGCCTTGGGTTTGAAATCAGAATGAAAAGCCTTAGGATCTGCTACATTCATAACCTGGGCTGGGATTATGGTTTGGTTTGAGGCACAGGATGCGCAACAGCTCTGTGGTGGCCTTCGTGCACCCGTGCCACAAGGATGATAGGACAAGCTAGAGTGGTCCAAGTCCACAGCGTGAGAAGAGGAAGCATTTCCTTCAGCACTATCTCCCAAAATCGGATGCTACATTTTGGATGGCACCGGCACGGTACGGCAGCGAGGACACCGAGGTCGGTCTGCGGGATCATTCCAGCAGGCCCTGATGTGTGACATCCATGGATGTGCTTCCACTGGTGTTTCAGTAGACAGAGAAACTCTGGGAAGAACTGCTTTCATTGGGACATTCCCGTGGCACTACAAAGCACAAGCGCACTCTCAGTTTGCTGTTTTGGAAACACTCCAAAATGACATAGAGAAGAATGCAGAGCTGAGAACCTTTAGAATCCTCATTTCCACAAGAGACCGTGTCCTGCGCACTTTCAGAATTGTGAGATAAGCGTAATCATAATGAAGTTATGCTAATCGAAATAGTATGGGATGTTCATCACAACAAATGCAACACCAGCAATTGGAGATATACCAGACAACACACACAGGAACAGAATATGGCATCAATGTCTAGGAGAAATTGTCCTCACAGAAATCCCTTGGAATTGCGTAGAGACAAGAGTCTAAAATTTTCACTTAACATAGCCCTAAAATTCTACATTAGATACATGATATTACCTGACCAGTAGAGATGAAGAAGTACAGTAAAAGAAATACGAAGTACCATTTTCAGTTCCAAAGATATTGAAGGCCCAAAAGATAAGCTTTCAAACAACTAGACTGCAAAACGCTATGCAGTCCAAGTGTTGAAAATGGAGGTCAGGAGAACACTGAAGAACAAAAGGGTCTCAGAATCACAAAAGGCAGAATACCAGAAAAGGGGAAGAGAAAGTCTAAAGACGAGCCAAAAGATATCAGAAAACTCAGTGGATGTGATAATATCAGGGCTAAAATTCAGTCCTTAGCAGACAAGATAATGCAGAGGGACGCGTGAATGACTGTGAAGACAGGGGAACAGAAATCCCTCGGTCAGATTCGGACATAGGAAAGCAAGTGCAAAACAATGAAAATATTGCTGTTGTATCCTGGGTTAAGACAGGGCATGAAAGACTAGAATTCATAAGAGTCCCAGATGGAAAAGCAAGAGATAAAGAAATAAAATATGTCTGAAAATTTATCTGTAGAAATATCAGACTGAAACTTGTTGAAAGCCAAGAAAAAATCATCTATGCGAATTCAGGAATTACACAGCATCCAAAGGAGGTGGAATCCCAATAGACCTACCAGCAGCTGTATGATTCCAATCAACAAAGTTCACGAATATCACAGTGATTTAAAATGCACCTGGAGGAAACAACATAGTCACAAGGGAACCTCCAGAGGGGTTTCAGCTTATAACTCGGCAGCAATATTGCAGGACAGGGAGGAGTGCCAGGACACAGACCATATCCTGAATGGCCAAAGGCTGCCACCTAGGGTAGCCTATGCCACATGACCACCATTTCTAATAACGGCAGAGCTAGAGCAATCCACAGACCGGCAAATCATAAAAGAATTCAGCAGTTCAAAACTTCTTCTAAAAGGAAGGTTGAGAATACTCCCCAGAATAGAAAAGCAGCAAGATGAAATGGAAAGAAGAAAACCATTATTGGAAATGCAAGAAGAGCATGAGTGGCAAAGAAGAAACAAGAAGAAGGCAAGGAGGACATCAAAACCTTAAAGATTGGAGAGGGAAGCAGGAAATCATAGGTGATTGGAAGCACTCTCTTAAGTGAATCAGCTTATTTGACTCTCTGTTTGAAGCGAAAGGAGAGATGCATGTCTTGACGTGTTTGCAAAACAAGCGAGAAGCAGACCAACAAAAATCAAACCAACAAACATGCACCAAAATTGTACGATTGGCTGACATATACCATGGGAAACATGATTATTCAAAAGAAAATACTCAAGGTGATGTCAAGGATCATTCAGCACGCATCGACCCAGTATTGCGGCTTGCATATACTCAGCACACTTGTATTCGGAAATCAGAGGCGTGCATTCATATTCGTAAATATAGATTCATAAGAGCATATCGTGACCTCACCCAAATGCCGATTTGGAATCCACTGGATTCCTAGTCCGTGATGTAGTCTTGTATGTCTTCCAACAGGATGAAGGAATGCCATATTCTACGCTACGTAGAGAAGAATTGTAAGAAGCCTATAACAAAGGCAAGTAGCTATGCCAAAGTGTACTAAGAGCAAAAGAGACAGACAGTAAAGTGCACATTGGGGTTGGTTTCATTTCTTGGAAATTCAGCCCCCATGAAACCAATAGATCCATGTCCTGAGAGTGTGGGTTTTTCAGCAGAAATCATGCGACGCATATGTATTCCGGTTGTACGGATATTATAGGAACATAATTCTCCTTTACTGGATCTCTGTGTACTGTGAACTCTTAGAAAGTTTAAAGACGTGTGAAACCTTCAACTGAAAAGGGACACACTTCTCTCCATTGGTACTGTGCATACAGATCTGAACAAAAGGAAAGAGGGAAGAAGAAAGGCCCATGGGACGCTAGTGGGCAGAACCACATTTACTTTAGGAACCTCTCGTCGGATGCAGCCCCTCCCCCAAAACTGACAAGATGCAGCAGCCATTGGGGATGGCAGTTACCGGTTGGATTCCAGGTGGAATGTTGGTGTGTTCCACGAGGCTTGTTGTGGCTGTTGGATCCTAGGTAACCGGGCCGAGTTCTGTGGGTGGATCAGTGTGATGGAGGGGCTGCAGGCCTCTGTGGAGCTTGGCTTAGGTGTTTGGTCCGGGAAGCTGTGTAAGTTCGAGATACTTCTGCTGCCCAAAGACCTGAGTTCACAGGTCAGTTTCCAGAACCTGAAAGGGCAGACAGTGGAAGATCTGCCTGTCATCAGCTTACTGGTGAGGCTCCGAGGTACTTTCAGACTTGCCCAGTCCTGGTGAAGTCGACTTTAGGGGAGTCACGAAGAGAAGCTGGCCGAAAAGCTGGCTGCACGGATTGAGGAGAGATGCGAATACATGGATGAGAGATGTTCTGCTACAATGGAGAATACAGGCGTGGAGACAGCTGTAGAGGATACCAGGCTCAAAAGACATTCAGGAGACATATTGAACCTCGCTGATACTGGCAGAAACATACGGAGTGCCAACGTGGACTTGAGGAAGTTCCTCAATTCTCTTCACCAAGAACGGGTCCAAGGTCCCTGACGTGTGCAAGAGAAGAGATGGCAGAGATGATCAAAACGCTCCTGTTCTTGGAAGAGGTCGTGAGAATCCACACGTCCCAAGGGGCCTTCCCAAGCCATTCAGACCAAAATTCACCAAGCCCAGGTAAGCCTTTTCCCAGGTTTGGGCCTAGCTAGCAAGCACTTGCCCTTCCCTCCCCTCCACTCACGCATCCATTTTGAAGGTTCAGTACCTGAGCGGCAATGAAGCCATTAGGAGAAGGGCAAGTCCCTCCTAGAATCAGAGTTCCTCCAGCTTCACACTCTGTGAACAACAGTGAACACCTTAAAGGTCAAATAGTCTCGGCTGAAATAGATAGGTATTGAATACATAGCTCACACCTAGAAACGATGGCCTTCCGCTAGATTCAGCAAATGTTGTGTTTATGTCTTCCCTGGGGTGAAGGGAGTGTGGTAAGTGAGGGGAATCTTTGACTGAACTTGAATCTGTATTAGGCCTCAGTTTTTCAAGACAGTATATGTAAATAGTACAAGTCAGAAAGTGAAGTGTACTGTAAAAGTCGCCAATGACATTAAAGACACAGCTTATGTGGATCGTCTTTCACTTGAGTCAAGCCCCCGGGGGCACTATATCATGTGGGTGCAGACTTGGTTGCGTTAAATGGCTTTACCCAACATGATCGGAAGATTAACTGTTCTCATCACTGATAGAAGAACACCTGGTTCTCCATAGAAAAGCATAAGTGCAGCAGGGTTCTCCTAGCTATAATGCCTCTAGGTGCTTTTGGATTCAAACCTAAATGTATATATTTGGTTTGTTTCCTCTTGTATTTTCCTAGAGAGGGATGTTACCCCTTGAAATGCCAACATTGGCCAGTCGGTGACAAATAGGACTAAAGGGCACCACATGCCCAAGTTTATCAAAGGTTGGGGGTTATTTCATGTTTCCAATAGTTATTTCATGGTTCCTGTTGGTCTCGGAGGCTTCAACCGTAAAGAGCTGACATGACCCCTTTAACAGTTTGGACTGCTAGTTTGCATTCTATCTGTCTAGGTTTTCCGTAGAGCTGACAAAATGTTACCAAAATTGACAAGTCTGGCTTCTAGGTCGATTTAGTGTGTTTCAAAAAATAACTTCATTTTCGTATAACTCCCAAAACATGGAAATGAATTCTGTTAAAATTCTTAAAGACTGCAAATGAGATATCAACACAATGTCAAAAGAGGTTTCTTTGGACAACCCCTCCCACCACGGCTGTATAGAAACCAAGAGCTAAGCAAATATCACATTTCTGTGAAATGTATCTGGATAGTGTTGATTCATCGATGCCCAGTTGGCAGAGAAGAAGTGCAACCTGCACTCACGCGCTCCCTTGTACAGAGAAATGTAAAACTCCACTCACCCAGCCTTTGGCACAGGACAGTTGCCGAAGAGAGGTCTGTTACTTCCAAAGACAGGATGATGCCTCAGGACACCTGGAAGCAGGAGACGGCAAAGCAGGGAATGGAAACCAGTGCAGGGTCTGACCAACAAGGGTGAAACCCTGTTTGACTTGGTCGCAAAATCTCAAGCGGACAGGAGACATGTGATTGAAGGTGATGTGCTGAGATTTACAAGAGTGCACAGCAGATGCTTGGCTGATAGTACTCAAAGAAACCAGCGCAAAATATCCCCACAGTTGATTCTGAGACCAAGATCCGTGATGCCAAATTACAGTTAGCAGGAGCATCGGTAAGTGATGTATAGGGCTACGGTTGATGGCATACGCTGAGTCTCAGGGATCTGGAGTGCGTTGTGGGATGTGGTGGGTCTAAACAAGAGAGCAAACCGAACAGTGTACCAATGATAAATCAACCACACTGGTCGCGCTGTTGAGATTACTGATATGTCCCTTGGCCACACACAGTGCATCTGCAGGACCAGGGACCAATTGTGCATTTTGCCAATAGAACACGTGTGGGGATGAATCAGAGCTATCGTGCATCTGGTCTGAGGGATCCAGGGGGCCTTGGGTTTGAAATCAGAATGAAAAGCCTTAGGATCTGCTACATTCATAACCTGGGCTGGGATTAAGGTTTGGTTTGAGGCACAGGATGCGCAACAGCTCTGTTGTGGCCTTCGTGCACCCGTGCCACAAGGATGATAGGACAAGCTAGAGTGGTCCAAGTCCACAGCGTGAGAAGAGGAAGCATTTCCTTCAGCACTATCTCCCAAAATCGGATGCTACATTTTGGATGGCACCGGCACGGTACGGCAGCGAGGACACCAAGGTCGGTCTGCGGGATTATTCCAGCAGGCCCTGATGTGTGACATCCATGGATGTGCTTCCACTGGTGTTTCAGTAGACAGAGAAGCTCTGGGAAGAACTGCTTTCATTGGGACATTCCCGTGGCACTACAAAGCACAAGCGCACTCTCAGTTTGCTGTTTTGGAAACACTCCAAAATGACATAGAGCAGAATGCAGAGCTGAGAACCTTTAGAATCCTCATTTCCACAAGAGGCCGTGTCCTGCGCACTTTCAGAATTGTGAGATAAGTGTAATCAAAATGAAGTTATGCTAATCGAAATAGTATGGGTTGTTCATCACAACAAATGCAACACCAGCAATTGGAGATATACCAGACAACACACACAGGAACAGAATATGGCATCAATGTCTAGGAGAAATTGTCCTCACAGAAATCCCTTGGAATTGCGTAGAGACAAGAGTCTAAAATTTTCACTTAACATAGCCCTAAAAATCTACATTAGATACCTGATATTACCTGACCAGTAGAGATGAAGAAGTACAGTAAAAGAAATAGGAAGTACCATTTTCAGTTCCAAAGATATTGAAGGCCCAAAAGATAAGCTTTCAAACAACTAGACTGCAAAACGCTATGCAGTCCAAGTGTTGAAAATGGAGGTCAGGAAAACACTGAAGAACAAAAGGGTCTCAGAATCACAAAAGGCAGAATACCAGAAAAGGGGAAGAGAAAGTCTAAAGACGAGCCAAAAGATATCAGAAAACTCAGTGGATGTGATAATATCAGGGCTAAAATTCAGTCCTTAGCAGACTAGATAATGCAGAGGGACACGTGAATGACTGTGAAGACAGGGGAACAGAAATCCCTCGGTCAGATTCGGACATAGGAAAGCAAGTGCAAAACAATGAAAATATTGCTGTTGTATCCTGGGTTAAGACAGGGCATGAAAGACTAGAATTCATAAGAGTCCCAGATGGAAAAGCAAGAGATAAAGAAATAAAATATGTCTGAAAATTTATCTGTAGAAATATCAGACTGAAACTTGTTGAAAGCCAAGAAAAAATCATCTATGCGAATTCAGGAATTACACAGCATCCAAAGGAGGTGGAATCCCAATAGACCTACAAGCAGCTGTATGATTCCAATCAACAAAGTTCACGAATATCACAGTGAGTTAAAATGCACCTGGAGGAAACAACATAGTCACAAGGGAACCTCCAGAGGGGTTTCAGCTTATAACTCGGCAGCAATATTGCAGGACAGGGAGGAGTGCCAGGACACAGACCATATCCTGAATGGCCAAAGGCTGCCACCTAGGGTAGCCTATGCCACATGACCACCATTTCTAATAACGGTAGAGCTAGAGCAATCCACAGACCGGCAAATCATAAAAGAATTCAGCAGTTCAAAACTTCTTCTAAAAGGAAGGTTGAGAATACTCCCCGGAATAGAAAAGCAGCAAGATGAAATGGAAAGAAGAAAACCATTATTGGAAATGCAAGAAGAGCATGAGTGGCAAAGAAGAAACAAGAAGAAGGCAAGGAGGACATCAAAACCTTAAAGATTGGAGAGGGAAGCAGGAAATCATAGGTGATTGGAAGCACTCTCTTAAGTGAATCAGCTTATTTGACTCTCTGTTTGAAGCGAAAGGAGAGATGCATGTCCTGACGTGTTTGCAAAACAAGCGAGAAGCAGACCAACAAAGAATCAAACCAACAAACATGCACCAAAATGGTACGGTTGGCTGACATATACCATGGGAAACATGATTATTCAAAAGAAAATACTCAAGGTGATGTCAAGGATCATTCAGCACGCATCGACCCAGTATTGCGGCTTGCATGTACTCAGCACACTTGTATTCGGAAATCAGAGGCGTGCATTCATATTCGTAAATATAGATTCATAAGAGCATATCGTGACCTCACCCAAATGCCGATTTGGAATCCACTGGATTCCTAGTCCGTGATGTAGTCTTGTATGTCTTCCAACAGGACGAAGGAATGCCATATTCTACGCTACGTAGAGAAGAATTGTAAGAAGCCTATAACAAAGGCAAGTAGCTCTGCCAAAGTGTACTAAGAGCAAAAGAGACAGACAGTAAAGTGCACATTGGGGTTGGTTTCATTTCTTGGAAATTCAGCCCCCATAAAACCAATACATCCATGTCCTGAGAGTGTGGGTTTTTCAGCAGAAATCATGCGATGCATATGTATTCCGGTTGTACGGATATTATAGGAACATAAGTCTCCTTTACTGGGTCTCTGTGTACTGTGAACTCTTAGAAAGTTTAAAGACGTGTGAAACCTTCAACTGAAAAGGGACACACTTCTCTCCATTGGTACTGTGCATACAGATCTGAACAAAAGGAAAGAGGGAAGAAGAAAGGCCCATGGGACGCTAGTGGGCAGAACCACATTTACTTTAGGAACCTCTCTTCGGATGCAGCCCCTCCCCCAACACTGACAAGATGCAGCAGCCATTGGGGATGGCAGTTACCGGTTGGATTCCAGGTGGAATGTTGGTGTGTTCCACGAGGCTTGTTGTGGCTGTTGGATCCTAGGTAACCGGGCCGAGTTCTGTGGGTGGATCAGTGTGATGGAGGGGCTGCAGGCCTCTGTGGAGCTTGGCTTAGGTGTTTGGTCCGGGAAGCTGTGTAAGTTCGAGATACTTGTGCTGCCCAAAGACCTGAGTTCACAGGTCAGTTTCCAGAACCTGAAAGGGCAGACAGTGGAAGATCTGCCTGTCATCAGCTTACTGGTGAGGCTCCGAGGTACTTTCAGACTTGCCCAGTCCTGGTGAAGTCGACTTTAGGGGAGTCACGAAGAGAAGCTGGCCGAAAAGCTGGCTGCACGGATTGAGGAGAGATGCGAACACATGGATGAGAAATTTTCTGCTACAATGGAGAATACTGGCGTGGAGACAGCTGTAGAGGATACCAGGCTCAAAAGACATTCAGGAGACATATTGAACCTCGCTGATACTGGCAGAAACATACGGAGTGCCAACGTGGACTTGAGGAAGTTCCTCAATTCTCTTCTCCAAGAACGGGTCCAAGGTCCCTGACGTGTGCAAGAGAAGAGATGGCAGAGATGATCAAAACGCTCCTGTTCTTGGAAGAGGTCGTGAGGATCCACACGTCCCAAGGGGCCTTCCCAAGCCATTCAGACCAAAATTCACCAAGCCCAGGTAAGCCTTTTCCCAGGTTTGGGCCTAGCTAGCAAGCACTTGCCCTTCCCTCCCCTCCACTCACGCATCCATTTTGAAGGTTCAGTACCTGAGCGGCAATGAAGCCATTAGGAGAAGGGCAAGTCCCTCCTAGAATCAGAGTTCCTCCAGCTTCACACTCTGTGAACAACAGTGAACTCCTTAAAGTTCAAATAGTCTCGGCTGAAATAGATAGGAATTGAATACTTAGCTCAAACCTAGAAACGATGGCCTTCCGCTAGATTCAGCAAATGTTGTGTTTATGTCTTCCCTGGGGTGAAGGGAGTGTGGTAAGTGAGGGGAATATTTGACTGAACTTGAATCTGTATTAGGCCTCAGCTTTTCAAGACAGTATAGGTAAATAGTACAAGTCAGAAAGTGAAGTGTACTGTAAAAGTCACCAATGACATTAAAGACACAGCTTATGTGGATCGTCTTTCACTTGAGTCAAGCCCCCGGGGGCACTATATCATGTGGGTGCAGACTTGGTTGCGTTAAAAGGCTTTACCCAACATGATCGGAAGATTAACTGTTCTCATCACTGATAGAAGAACACCTGGTTCTCCATAGACAAGCATAAGTGCAGCAGGGTTCTCCTAGGTATAATGCCTCTAGGTGCTTTTGGATTCAAACCTAAATGTATATATTTAGTTTGTTTCCTCTTGTATTTTCCTAGAGAGGGATGTTACCCCTTGAAATGCCAACATTGGCCAGTAGGTGACAAATAGGACTAAAGGGGACCACATGCCCAAGTGTATCCAATGTTGGGGGTTATTTCATGTTTCCAATAGTTATTTCATGGTTCCTGTTGGTCTCGGAGACTTCAACCGTAAAGAGCTGACATGAACCCTTTAACAGTTTGGACTGCTAGTTTGCATTCTATCTGTCTAGGTTTACCGTAGAGCTGACAAAATGTTACCAAAATTGACAAGTCTGGCTTCTAGGTCGATTTAGTGTGTTTCAAAAAATAACTTCATTTTCGTATAACTCCCAAAACATGGAAATGAATTCTGTTAAAATTCTTAAAGACTGCAAATGAGATATCAACACAATGTCAAAACAGGTTTCTTTGGACAACCCCTCCCACCACGGCTGTATAGAAACAAAGAGCTAAGCAAATATCACATTTCTGTGAAATGTATCTGGATAGTGTTGATTCATCGATGCCCAGTTGGCAGAGAAGAAGTGCAACCTGCACTCACGCGCTCCCTTGTACAGAGAAATGTAAAACTCCACTCACACAGCCTTTGGCACAGGACACTTGCCGAAGAGAGGTCTGTTACTTCCAAAGACAGGATGAGGCCTCAGGACACCTGGAAGCAGGAGCAGGCAAAGCAGGGAATGGAAACCAGGGCAGGGTCTGACCAACAAGGGTGAAACCCTGTTTAACTTGGACTCACCCTCTCAAGCGGACAGGAGACATGAGATTGAAGGTGATGTGCTGAGATTTACAAGAGTGCACAGCAGATGCTTGGCTGACAGAACTCAAAGAAACCAGCGCAAAATATCCCCACAGTTGATTCTGAGAACAAGATCCGTGATGCCAAATTACAGTTAGCAGGGGCATCGGCAAGTGAGGTATAGGGCTACAGTTGATGGCATACGCTGAGTCTCAGGGATCTGGAGAGTGTTGTGGGATATGGTGGGTCTAATCAAGAGAGCAAACCGAATAGTGTACCAATGATAAATCAACCACACTGGTCGCGCGGTTGAGATTACCGATATTTCCCATGGCCACACCCAGTGCATCTGCAGGACCAGGGACCAATTGGGCATTTTGCCAATAGAGCACGTGTGGGGCTGAATCAGAGCTATCGTGCATCTGGTCTGAGGGATCCAGGGGGCCTTGGGTTTGAAATCAGAATGAAAAGCCTTAGGATCTGCTACATTCATAACCTGGGCTGGGATTATGGTTTGGTTTGAGGCACAGGATGCGCAACAGCTCTGTGGTGGCCTTCGTGCACACGTGCCACAAGGATGATAGGACAAGGTAGAGTGGTCCAAGTCCACAGCGTGAGAAGAGGAAGCATTTCCTACAGCACTATCTCCCAAAATCGGATGCTACATTTTGGATGGCACCGGCACGGTACGGCAGCGAGGACACCAAGGTCGGTCTGCGGGATCATTCCAGCAGGCCCTGATTTGTGACATCCATGGATGTGCTTCCACTGGTGTTTCAGTAGACAGAGAAGCTCTGGGAAGAACTGCTTTCATTGGGACATTCCCGTGGCACTACAAAGCACAAGCGCACTCTCAGTTTGCTGTTTTGGAAACACTCCAAAATGACATAGAGCAGAATGCAGAGCTGAGAACCTTTAGAATCCTCATTTCCACAAGAGGCCGTGTCCTGCGCACTTTCAGAATTGTGAGATAAGTGTAATCAAAATGAAGTTATGCTAATCGAAATAGTATGGGTTGTTCATCACAACAAATGCAACACCAGCAATTGGAGATATACCAGACAACACACACAGGAAGAGAATATGGCATCAATGTCTAGGAGAAATTGTCCTCACAGAAATCCCTTGGAATTGCGTAGAGACAAGAGTCTAAAATTTTCACTTAACATAGCCCTAAAAATCTACATTAAATACCTGATATTACCTGACCAGTAGAGATGAAGAAGTACAGTAAAAGAAATAGGAAGTACCATTTTCAGTTCCAAAGATATTGAAGGCCCAAAAGATAAGCTTTCAAACAACTAGACTGCAAAACGCTATGCAGTCCAAGTGTTGAAAATGGAGGTCAGGAAAACACTGAAGAACAAAAGGGTCTCAGAATCACAAAAGGCAGAATACCAGAAAAGGGGAAGAGAAAGTCTAAAGACGAGCCAAAAGATATCAGAAAACTCAGTGGATGTGATAATATCAGGGCTAAAATTCAGTCCTTAGCAGACTAGATAATGCAGAGGGACGCGTGAATGACTGTGAAGACAGGGGAACAGAAATCCCTCGGTCAGATTCGGACATAGGAAAGCAAGTGCAAAACAATGAAAATATTGCTGTTGTATCCTGGGTTAAGACAGGGCATGAAAGACTAGAATTCATAAGAGTCCCAGATGGAAAAGCAAGAGATAAAGAAATAAAATATGTCTGAATATTTATCTGTAGAAATATCAGACTGAAACTTGTTGAAAGCCAAGAAAAAATCATCTATGCGAATTCAGGAATTACACAGCATCCAAAGGAGGTGGAATCCCAATAGACCTACAAGCAGCTGTATGATTCCAATCAAAAAAGTTCACGAATATCACAGTGATTTAAAATGCACCTGGAGGAAACAACATAGTCACAAGGGAACCTCCAGAGGGGTTTCAGCTTATAACTCGGCAGCAATATTGCAGGACAGGGAGGAGTGCCAGGACACAGACCATATCCTGAATGGCCAAAGGCTGCCACCTAGGGTAGCCTATGCCACATGACCGCCATTTCTAATAACGGCAGAGCTAGAGCAATCCACAGACCGGCAAATCATAAAAGAATTCAGCAGTTCAAAACTTCTTCTAAAAGGAAGGTTGAGAATACTCCCCGGAATAGAAAAGCAGCAAGATGAAATGGAAAGAAGAAAACCATTATTGGAAATGCAAGAAGAGCATGAGTGGCAAAGAAGAAACAAGAAGAAGGCAAGGAGGACATCAAAACCTTAAATATTGGAGAGGGAAGCAGGAAATCATAGGTGATTGGAAGCACTGTCTTAAGTGAATCAGCTTATTTGACTCTCTGTTTGAAGCGAAAGGAGAGATGCATGTCCTGACGTGTTTGCAAAACAAGCGAGAAGCAGACCAACAAAGAATCAAACCAACAAACATGCACCAAAATGGTACGGTTGGCTGACATATACCATGGGAAACATGATTATTCAAAAGAAAATACTCAAGGTGATGTCAAGGATCATTCAGCACGCATCGACCCAGTATTGCGGCTTGCATGTACTCAGCACACTTGTATTCGGAAATAAGAGGCGTGCATTCATATTCGTAAATATAGATTCATAAGAGCATATCGTGACCTCACCCAAATGCCGATTTGGAATCCAATGGTTTCCTAGTCCGTGATATAGTCTTGTATGTCTTCCATCAGGATGAAGGAATGCCATATTCTACGCTACGTAGAGAAGAATTGTAAGAAGCCTATAACAAAGGCAAGTAGCTCTGCCAAAGTGTACTAAGAGCAAAAGACACAGAGAGTAAATTGCACATTGGGTTTGGTTTCATTTCTTGGAAATTCAGCCCCCATGAAACAAATAGATCCATGTCCTGAGAGTGTGGGTTTTTCAGCAGAAATCATGCGACGCATATGTATTCCGGTTGTACGGATATTATAGGAACATAAGTCTCCTTTACTGGGTCTCTGTGTACTGTGAACTCTTAGGAAGTTTAAAGACGTGTGAAATCTTCAACTGAAAATGGACACACTTCTCTCCATTGGTACTGTGCATACAGATCTGAACAAAAGGAAAGAGGGAAGAAGAAAGCCCCATGGGATGCTAGTGGGCAGAACCACATTTACTTTAGGAACCTCTCGTCGGATGCAGCCCCTCCCCCAACACTGACAAGATGCAGCAGCCATTGGGGATGGCAGTTACCGGTTGGATTCCAGGTGGAATGTTGGTGTGTTCCACGAGGCTTGTTGTGGCTGTTGGATCCTAGGTAACCGGGCCGAGTTCTGTGGGTGGATCAGTGTGATGGGGGGGCTGCAGGCCTCTGTGGAGCTTGGCTTAGGTGTTTGGTCCGGGAAGCTGTGTAAGTTCGAGATACTTCTGCTGCCCAAAGACCTGAGTTCACAGGTCAGTTTCCAGAACCTGAAAGGGCAGACAGTGGAAGATCTGCCTGTCATCAGCTTACTGGTGAGGCTCCGAGGTACTTTCAGACTTGCCCAGTCCTGGTGAAGTCGACTTTAGGGGAGTCACGAAGAGAAGCTGGCCGAAAAGCTGGCTGCACGGATTGAGGAGAGATGCGAACACATGGATGAGAGATGTTCTGCTACAATGGAGAATACTGGCGTGGAGACAGCTGTAGAGGATACCAGGCTCAAAAGTTATTCAGGAGACATATTGAACCTCGCTGATACTGGCAGAAACATACGGAGTGCCAACGTGGACTTGAGGAAGTTCCTCAATTCCCTTCACCAAGAACGGGTCCAAGGTCCCTGACGTGTGCAAGAGAAGAGATGGCAGAGATGATCAAAACGCTCCTGTTCTTGGAAGAGGTCGTGAGAATCCACACGTCCCAAGGGGCCTTCCCAAGCCATTCAGACCAAAATTCACCAAGCCCAGGTAAGCCTTTTCCCAGGTTTGGGCCTAGCTAGCAAGCACTTGCCCTTCCCTCCCCTCCACTCACGCATCCATTTTGAAGGTTCAGTACCTGAGCGGCAATGAAGCCATTAGGAGAAGGGCAAGTCCCTCCTAGAATCAGAGTTCCTCCAGCTTCACACTCTGTGAACAACAGTGAACTCCTTATAGGTCAAATAGTCTCGGCTGAAATAGATAGGAATTGAATACTTAGCTCACACCTAGAAACGATGGCCTTCCGCTAGATTCAGCAAATGTTGTGTTTATGTCTTCCCTGGGGTGAAGGGAGTGTGGTAAGTGAGGGGAATCTTTGACTGAACTTGAATCTGTATTAGGCCTCAGTTTTTCAAGACAGTGAAGGTAAATAGTAAAATTCAGAAAGTGAAGTGTACTGTAAAAGTCGCCAATGACATTAAAGACACAGCTTATGTGGATAGTCTTTCACTTGAGTCAAGCCCCCGGGGGCACTATATCATGTGGGTGCAGACTTGGTTGCGTTAAATGGCTTTACCCAACATGATCGGAAGACTAACTGTTCTTATCACTGATAGAAGAACACCTGGTTCTCTATAGACAAGCATAAGTGCAGCAGGTTTCTCCTAGCTATAATGCCTCTAGGTGCTTTTGGATTCAAACCTAAATGTATATATTTGGTTTGTTTCCTCTTGTATTTTCCTAGAGAGGGATGTTACCCCTTGAAATGCCAACATTGGCCAGTAGGTGACAAATAGGGCTAAAGGGCACCACATGCCCAAGTGTATCCAATGTTGGGGGTTATTTCATGTTTCCAATAGTTATTTCATGGTTCCTGTTGGTCTCGGAGGCTTCAACCGTAAAGAGCTGACATGACCCCTTTAACAGTTTGGACTGCTAGTTTGCATTCTATCTGTCTAGGTTTTCCGTAGAGCTGACAAAATGTAACCAAAATTGACAAGTCTAGCTTCTAGGTCGATTTAGTGTGTTTCAAAAAATAACTTCATTTTCGTATAACTCCCAAAACATGGAAATGAATTCTGTTAAAATTCTTAAAGACTGCAAATGAGATATCAACACAATGTCAAAACAGGTTTCTTTGGACAACCCCTCCCACCACGGCTGTATAGAAACCAAGAGCTAAGCAAATATCACATTTCTGTGAAATGTATCTGGATAGTGTTGATTCATCGATGCCCAGTTGGCAGAGAAGAAGTGCAACCTGCACTCACGCGCTCCCTTGTACAGAGAAATGTAAAACTCCACTCACCCAGCCTTTGGCACATTACACTTTCCGAAGAGAGGTCTGTTACTTCCAAAGACAGGATGAGGCTTCAGGACACCTGGAAGCAGGAGAAGGCAAAGCAGGGAATGGAAACCAGTGCAGGGTCTGACCAACAAGGGTGAAACCCTGTTTAACTTGGACGCACCCTCTCAAGCGGACAGGAGGCATGAGATTGAAGGTGATGTGCTGAGATTTACAAGAGTGCACAGCAGATGCTTGGCTGACAGAACTCAAAGAAACCAGCGCAAAATATCCCCACAGTTGATTCTGAGACCAAGATCCGTGATGCCAAATTAGAGTCAGCAGGGGCATCGGTAAGTGAGGAATAGGGCTACGGTTGATGGCATACGCTGAGTCTCAGGGATCTGGAGTGCGTTGTGGGATGTAGTGGGTCTAATCAAGAGAGCAAACCGAACAGTGTACCAATGATAAATCAACCACACTGGTCGCGCGGTTGAGATTACCGATCTGTCCCATGGCCACACCCAGTGCATCTGCAGGACCAGGGACCAATTGGGCATTTTGCCAATAGAGCACGTGTGGGTCTGAATCAGAGCTATCGTGCATCTGGTCTGAGGGATCCAGGGGGCCTTGGGTTTGAAATCAGAATGAAAAGCCTTAGGATCTGCTACATTCATAACCTGGGCTGGGATTATGGTTTGGTTTGAGGCACAGGATGCGCAACAGCTCTGTGGTGGCCTTCGTGCACCCGTGCCACAAGGATGATAGGACAAGGTAGAGTGGTCCAAGTCCACAGCGTGAGAAGAGGAAGCATTTCCTTCAGCACTATCTCCCAAAATCGGATGCTACATTTTGGATGGCACCGGCACGGTACGGCAGCGAGGACACCAAGGTCGGTCTGCGGGATCATTCCAGCATGCCCTGATGTGTGACATCCATGGATGTGCTTCCACTGGTGTTTCAGTAGACAGAGAAGCTCTGGGAAGAACTGCTTTCATTGGGACATTCCCGTGGCACTACAAAGCACAAGCGCACTCTCAGTTTGCTGTTTTGGAAACACTCCAAAATGACATAGAGCAGAATGCAGAGCTGAGAACCTTTAGAATCCTCATTTCCACAAGAGGCCGTGTCCTGCGCACTTTCAGAATTGTGAGATAAGCGTAATCAAAATGAAGTTATGCTAATCGAAATAGTATGGGTTGTTCATCACAACAAATGCAACACCAGCAATTGGAGATATACCAGACAACACACACAGGAACAGAATATGGCATCAATGTCTGGAGAAATTGTCCTCACAGAAATCCCTTGGAATTGCGTAGAGACAAGAGTCTAAAATTTTCACTTAACATAGCCCTAAAAATCTACATTAGATACCTGATATTACCTGACCAGTAGAGATGAAGAAGTACAGTAAAAGAAATACGAAGTACCATTTTCAGTTCCAAAGATATTGAAGGCCCAAAAGATAAGCTTTCAAACAACTAGACTGCAAAACGCTATGCAGTCCAAGTGTTGAAAATGGAGGTCAGGAAAACACTGAAGAACCAAAGGGTCTCAGAATCACAAAAGGCAGAATACCAGAAAAGGGGAAGAGAAAGTCTAAAGACGAGCCAAAAAATATCAGAAAACTCAGTGGATGTGATAATATCAGGGCTAAAATTCAGTCCATAGCAGACTAGATAATGCAGAGGGACGCGTGAATGACTGTGAAGACAGGGGAACAGAAATCCCTCGGTCAGATTCGGACATAGGAAAGCAAGTGCAAAACAATGAAAATATTGCTGTTGTATCCTGGTTTAAGACAGGGCATGAAAGACTAGAATTCATAAGAGTCCCAGATGGAAAAGCAAGAGATAAAGAAATAAAATATGTCTGAAAATTTATCTGTAGAAATATCAGACTGAAACTTGTTGAAAGCCAAGAAAAAATCATCTATGCGAATTCAGGAATTACACAGCATCCAAAGGAGGTGGAATCCCAATAGACCTACAAGCAGCTGTATGATACCAATCAACAAAGTTCACGAATACAACAGTGATTAAAATGCACCTGGAGGAAACAACATAGTCACAAGGGAACCTCCAGAGGGGTTTCAGCTTATAACTCGGCAGCAATATTGCAGGATAGGGAAGAGTGCCAGGACACAGACCATATCATGAAAGGCCAAATGCTGCCACCTAGTGTAGCCTATGCCACATGACCACCATTTCTAATAACGGCAGAGCTTGAGCAATCCACAGACCGGCAAATCATAAAAGAATTCAGCAGTTCAAAACTTCTTCTAAAAGGAAGGTTGAGAATACTCCCCGGAATAGAAAAGCAGCAAGATGAAATGGAAAGAAGAAAACCATTATTGGAAATGCAAGAAGAGCATGAGTGGCAAAGAAGAAACAAGAAGAAGGCAAGGAGGACATCAAAACCTTAAAGATTGGAGAGGGAAGCAGGTAAACATAGGTGATTGGAAGCAATCTCTTAAGTGAATCAGCTTATTTGACTCTCTGTTTGAAGCGAAAGGAGAGATGCATGTCCTGACGTGTTTGCAAAACAAGCGAGAAGCAGACCAGCAAAGAATCAAACCAACAAACATGCACCAAAATGGTACGGTTGGATGACATATACCATGGGAAACATGATTATTCAAAAGAAAATACTCAAGGTGATGTCAAGGATCATTCAGCACGCATCGACCCAGTATTGCGGCTTGCATGTACTCAGCACACTTGTATTCGGAAATCAGAGGCGTGCATTCATATTCGTAAATATAGATTCATAAGAGCATATCGTGACCTCACCCAAATGCCGATTTGGAATCCACTGGATTCCTAGTCCGTGATGTAGTCTTGTATGTCTTCCAACAGGAGGAAGTAATGTCATATTCAACGCTACGTAGAGAAGAATTGTAAGAAGCCTATAACAAAGGCAAGTAGCTCTGCCAAAGTGTACTAAGAGCAAAAGAGACAGACAGTAAAGTGCACATTGGGGTTGGTTTCATTTCTTGGAATTTCAGCCCCCATGAAACCAACAGATCCATGTCCTGTGAGTGTGGGTTTTTCAGCAGAAATCATGCGACGCATATGTATTCCGGTTGTACGGATATTATAGGAACATAAGTCTCCTTTACTGGGTCTCTGTGTACTGTGAACTCTTAGAAAGTTTAAAGACGTGTGAAACCTTCAACTGAAAAGGGACACACTTCTCTCCATTGGTACTGTGCATACAGATCTGAACAAAAGGAAAGAGGGAAGAAGAAAGGCCCATGGGACGCTAGTGGTCAGAACCACATTTACTTTAGGAACCTCTCGTCGGTTGCAGCCCCTCCCCCAACACTGACAAGATGCAGCAGCCATTGGGGATGGCAGTTACCGGTTGGATTCCAGGTGGAATGTTGGTGTGTTCCACGAGGCTTGTTGTGGCTGTTGGATCCTAGGTAACCGGGCCGAGTTCTGTGGGTGGATCAGTGTGATGGAGGGGCTGCAGGCCTCTGTGGAGCTTGGCTTAGGTGTTTGGTCCGGGAAGCTGTGTAAGATCGAGATACTTCTGCTGCCCAAAGACCTGAGTTCACAGGTCAGTTTCCAGAAGCTGAAAGGGCAGACAGTGGAAGATCTGCCTGTCATCAGCTTACTGGTGAGGCTCCGAGGTACTTTCAGACTTGCCCAGTCCTGGTGAAGTCGACTTTAGGGGAGTCACGAAGAGAAGCTGGCCGAAAAGCTGGCTGCACGGATTGAGGAGAGATGCGAACACATGGATGAGAGATGTTCTGCTACAATGGAGAATACTGGCGTGGAGACAGCTGTAGAGGATACCAGGCTCAAAAGTTATTCAGGAGACATATTGAACCTCGCTGATACTGGCAGAAACATACGGAGTGCCAACGTGGACTTGAGGAAGTTCCTCAATTCTCTTCTACAAGAACGGGTCCAAAGTCCCTGACGTGTGCAAGAGAAGAGATGGCAGAGATGATCAAAACGCTCCTGTTCTTGGAAGAGGTCATGAGAATCCACACGTCCCAAGGGGCCTTCCCAAGCCATTCAGACCAAAATTCACCAAGCCCAGGTAAGCCTTTTCCCAGGTTTGGGCCTAGCTAGCAAGCACTTGCCCTTCCCTCCCCTCCACTCATGCATCCATTTTGAAGGTTCAGTACCTGAGTGGCAATGAAGCCATTAGGAGAAGAGCAAGTCCCTCCTTGAATCAGAGTTCCTCCAGCTTCACACTCTGTGAACAACAGTGAAATCCTTAAAGGTCAAATAGTCTCGGCTGAAATAAATAGGAATTGAATATTTAGCTCACACCTAGAAACGATGGCCTTCCGCTAGATTCAGCAAATGTTGTGTTTATGTCTTCCCTGGGGTGAAGGGAGTGTGGTAAGTGAGGGGAATCTTTGACTGAACTTGAATCTGTATTAGGCCTCAGTTTTTCAAGACACTATAGGTAAATAGTACAAGTCAGAAAGTGAAGTGTACTGTAAAAGTCGCCAATGACATTAAAGACACAGCTTATGTGGATCGTCTTTCACTTGAGTCAAGCCCCCGGGGGCACTATATCATGTGGGTGCAGACTTGGTTGCGTTAAATGGCTTTAGCCAACATGATCGGAAGATTAACTGTTCTCATCACTGATAGAAGAACACCTGGTTCTCCATAGACAAGCATAAGTGCAGCAGGGTTCTCCTAGCTATAATGCCTCTAGGTGCTTTTGGATTCAAACCTAAATGTATATATTTGGTTTGTTTCCTCTTGTATTTTCCGAGAGAGGGATGTTACCCCTTGAAATGCCAACATTGGCCAGTAGGTGACAAATAGGACTAAAGGGCACCACATGCCCAAGTGTATCCAAGGTTGGGGGTTATTTCATGTTTCCAATTGTTATTCCATGGTTCCTGTTGGTCTCGGAGGCTTCAACCGTAAAGAGCTGACATGAACCCTTTAACAGTTTGGACTGCTAGTTTGCATTCTATCTGTCTAGGTTTTCCGTAGAGCTGACAAAATGTTACCAAAATTGACAAGTCTGGCTTCTAGGTCGATTTAGTGTGTTTCAAAAAATAACTTCATTTTCGTATAACTCCCAAAACATGGAAATGAATTCTGTTAAAATTCTTAAAGACTGCAAATGAGATATCAACACAATGTCAAAACAGGTTTCTTTAGAAAACACCTCCCACCACGGCTGTATAGAAACCAAGAGCAAAACAAATATCACATTTCTGTGAAATGTATCTGGATAGTGTTGATTCATCGATGCCCAGTTGGCAGAGAAGAAGTGCAACCTGCACTCACGCGCTCCCTTGTACAGAGAAATGTAAAACTCCACTCACCCAGCCTTTGGCACAGGACACTTGCCGAAGAGAGGTCTGTTACTTCCAAAGACAGGATGAGGCCTCAGGACACCTGGAAGCAGGAGAAGGCAAAGCAGGGAATGGAAACCAGTGCAGGGTCTGACCAACAAGGGTGAAACCCTGTTTAACTTGGACGCACCCTCTCAAGCGGACAGGAGACATGAGATTGAAGGTGATGTGCTGAGATTTACAAGAGTGCACAGCAGATGCTTGGCTGACAGAACTCAAAGAAACCAGCGCAAAATATCCCCACAGTTGATTCTGAGACCAAGATCCGTGATGCCAAATTACAGTTAGCAGGGGCATCGGTAAGTGAGGTATAGTGCTACGGTTGATGGCATACGCTGAGTCTCAGGGATCTGGAGTGCGTTGTGGGATGTGGTGGGTCTAATCAAGAGAGCAAACCGAACAGTGTACCAATGATAAATCAACCACACTGGTCGCGCGGTTGAGATTACCGATCTGTCCCATGGCCACACCCAGTGCATCTGCAGGACCAGGGACCAATTGGGCATTTTGCCAATAGAGCACGTGTGGGGCTGAATCAGAGCTATCGTGCATCTGGTCTGAGGGATCCAGGGGGCCTTGGGTTTGAAATCAGAATGAAAAGCCTTAGGATCTGCTACATTCATAACCTGGGCTGGGATTATGGTTTGGTTTGAGGCACAGGATGCGCAACAGCTATGTGGTGGCCTTCGTGCACCCGTGCCACAAGGATGATAGGACAAGTTAGAGTGGTCCAAGTCCACAGCATGTGAAGAGGAAGCATTTCCTTCAGCACTATCTCCCAAAATCGGATGCTACATTTTGGATGGCACCGGCACGGTACGGCAGCGAGGACACCAAGGTCGGTCTGCGGGATCATTCCAGCAGGCCCTGATGTGTGACATCCATGGATGTGCTTCCACTGGTGTTTCAGTAGACAGAGAAGCTCTGGGAAGAACTGCTTTCATTGGGACATTCCCGTGGCACTACAAAGCACAAGCGCACTCTCAGTTTGCTGTTTTGGAAACACTCCAAAATGACATAGAGCAGAATGCAGAGCTGAGAACCTTTAGAATCCTCATTTCCACAAGAGGCCGTGTCCTGCGCACTTTCAGAATTGTGAGATAAGCGTAATCAAAATGAAGTTATGCTAATCGAAATAGTATGGGTTGTTCATCACAACAAATGCAACACCAGCAATTGGAGATATACCAGACAACACACACAGGAACAGAATATGGCATCAATGTCTGGAGAAATTGTCCTCACAGAAATCCCTTGGAATTGCGTAGAGACAAGAGTCTAAAATTTTCACTTAACATAGCCCTAAAAATCTACATTAGATACCTGATATTACCTGACCAGTAGAGATGAAGAAGTACAGTAAAAGAAATAGGAAGTACCATTTTCAGTTCCAAAGATATTGAAGGCCCAAAAGATAAGCTTTCAAACAACTAGACTGCAAAACGCTATGCAGTCCAAGTGTTGAAAATGGAGGTCAGGAAAACACTGAAGAACCAAAGGGTCTCAGAATCACAAAAGGCAGAATACCAGAAAAGGGGAAGAGAAAGTCTAAAGACGAGCCAAAAAATATCAGAAAACTCAGTGGATGTGATAATATCAGGGCTAAAATTCAGTCCATAGCAGACTAGATAATGCAGAGGGACGCGTGAATGACTGTGAAGACAGGGGAACAGAAATCCCTCGGTCAGATTCGGACATAGGAAAGCAAGTGCAAAACAATGAAAATATTGCTGTTGTATCCTGGTTTAAGACAGGGCATGAAAGACTAGAATTCATAAGAGTCCCAGATGGAAAAGCAAGAGATAAAGAAATAAAATATGTCTGAAAATTTATCTGTAGAAATATCAGACTGAAACTTGTTGAAAGCCAAGAAAAAATCATCTATGCGAATTCAGGAATTACACAGCATCCAAAGGAGGTGGAATCCCAATAGACCTACAAGCAGCTGTATGATACCAATCAACAAAGTTCACGAATACAACAGTGATTAAAATGCACCTGGAGGAAACAACATAGTCACAAGGGAACCTCCAGAGGGGTTTCAGCTTATAACTCGGCAGCAATATTGCAGGACAGGGAGGAGTGCCAGGACACAGACCATATCCTGAAAGGCCAAATGCTGCCACCTAGGGTAGCCTATGCCACATGACCACCATTTCTAATAACGGCAGAGCTAGAGCAATCCACAGACCGGCAAATCATAAAAGAATTCAGCAGTTCAAAACTTCTTCTAAAAGAAAGGTTGAGAATACTCCCCAGAATAGAAAAGCAGCAAGATGAAATGGAAAGAAGAAAACCATTATTGGAAATGCAAGAAGAGCATGAGTGGCAAAGAAGAAACAAGAAGAAGGCAAGGAGGACATCAAAACCTTAAAGATTGGAGAGGGAAGCAGGAAATCATAGGTGATTGGAAGCACTCTCTTAAGTGAATCAGCTTATTTGACTCTCTGTTTGAAGCGAAAGGAGAGATGCATGTCCTGACGTGTTTGCAAAACAAGCGAGAAGCAGACCAACAAAGAATCAAACCAACAAACATGCACCAAAATGGTACGGTTGGCTGACATATACCATGGGAAACATGATTATTCAAAAGAAAATACTCAAGGTGATGTCAAGGATCATTCAGCACGCATCGACCCAGTATTGCGGCTTGCATGTACTCAGCACACTTGTATTCGGAAATCAGAGGCGTGCATTCATATTCGTAAATATAGATTCATAAGAGCATATCGTGACCTCACCCAAATGCCGATTTGGAATCCACTGGATTCCTAGTTCGTGATGTAGTCTTGTATGTCTTCCAACAGGATGAAGGAATGCCATATTCTACGCTACGTAGAGAAGAATTGTAAGAAGCCTATAACAAAGGCAAGTAGCTCTGCCAAAGTGTACTAAGAGCAAAAGAGACAGACAGTAAAGTGCACATTGGGGTTGGTTTCATTTCTTGGAAATTCAGCCCCCATGAAACCAACAGATCCATGTCCTGAGAGTGTGGGTTTTTCAGCAGAAATCATGCGACGCATATGTATTCCGGTTGTACGGATATTATAGGCACATAAGTCTCCTTTACTGGGTCTCTGTGTACTGTGAACTCTTAGAAAGTTTAAAGACGTGTGAAACCTTCAACTGAAAAGGGACACACTTCTCTCCATTGGTACTGTGCATACAGATCTGAACAAAAGGAAAGAGGGAAGAAGAAAGGCCCATGGGACGCTAGTGGGCAGAACCACATTTACTTTAGGAACCTCTCGTCGGATGCAGCCCCTCCCCCAACACTGACAAGATGCAGCAGCCATTGGGGATGGCAGTTACCGGTTGGATTCCAGGTGGAATGTTGGTGTGTTCCACGAGGCTTGTTGTGGCTGTTGGATCCTAGGTAACCGGGCCGAGTTCTGTGGGTGGATCAGTGTGATGGAGGGGCTGCAGGCCTCTGTGGAGCTTGGCTTAGGTGTTTGGTCCGGGAAGCTGTGTAAGTTCGAGATACTTCTGCTGCCCAAAGACCTGAGTTCACAGGTCAGTTTCCAGAACCTGAAAGGGCAGACAGTGGAAGATCTGCCTGTCATCAGCTTACTGGTGAGGCTCCGAGGTACTTTCAGACTTGCCCAGTCCTGGTGAAGTCGACTTTAGGGGAGTCACGAAGAGAAGCTGGCCGAAAAGCTGGCTGCACGCATTGAGGAGAGATGCGAACACATGGATGAGAGATGTTCTGCTACAATGGAGAATACTGGCGTGGAGACAGCTGTAGAGGATACCAGGCTCAAAAGACATTCAGGAGACATATTGAACCTCGCTGATACTGGCAGAAACATACGGAGTGCCAACGTGGACTTGAGGAAGTTCCTCAATTCTCTTCTCCAAGAACGGGTCCAAGGTCCCTGACGTGTGCAAGAGAAGAGATGGCAGAGATGATCAAAACGCTCCTGTTCTTGGAAGAGGTCGTGAGAATCCACACGTCCCAAGGGGCCTTCACAAGCCATTCAGACCAAAATTCACCAAGCCCAGGTAAGCCTTTCCCAGGTTTGGGCCTAGCTAGCAAGCACTTGACATTCCCTCCCCTCCACTCACGCATCCATTTTGAAGGTTCAGTACCTGAGTGGCAATGAAGCCATTAGGAGAAGGGCAAGTCCCTCCTAGAATCAGAGTTCCTCCAGCTTCACACTCTGTGAACAACAGTGAACTCCTTAAAGGTCAAATAGTCTCGGCTGAAATAGATAGGAATTGAATACTTAGCTCACACCTAGAAACGATGGCCTTCCGCTAGATTCAGCAAATTTTGAGTTTAAGTCTTCCCTGGGGTGAAGGGAGTGTGGTAAGTGAGGGGAATCTTTGACTGAACTTGAATCTGTATTAGGCCTCAGTTTTTCAAGACAGTATAGGTAAATAGTACAAGTCAGAAAGTGAAGTGTACTGTAAAAGTCGCCAATGACATTAAAGACACAGCTTATGTGGATCGTCTTTCACTTGAGTCAAGCCCCCGGGGCACTATATCATGTGGGTGCATATTTGGTTGCGTTAAATGGCTTTACCCAACATGATCGGAAGATTAACTGTTCTCATCACTGATAGAAAAACACCTGGTTCTCCATAGACAAGCATAAGTGCAGCAGGGTTCTCCTAGCTATAATGCCTCTAGGTGCTTTTGGATTCAAACCTAAATGTATATATTTGGTTTGTTTCCTCTTGTATTTTCCTAGAGAGGGATGTTACCCCTTGAAATGCCAACATTGGCCAGTAGGTGACAAATAGGGCTAAAGGGCACCACATGCCCAAGTGTATCCAATGTTGGGGGTTATTTCATGTTTCCAATAGTTATTTCATGGTTCCTGTTGGTCTCGGAGGCTTCAACCGTAAAGAGCTGACATGACCCCTTTAACAGTTTGGACTGCTAGTTTGCATTCTATCTGTCTAGGTTTTCCGTAGAGCTGACAAAATGTAACCAAAATTGAGAAGTCTAGCTTCTAGGTCGATTTAGTGTGTTTCAAAAAATAACTTCATTTTCGTATAACTCCCAAAACATGGAAATGAATTCTGTTAAAATTCTTAAAGACTGCAAATGAGATATCAACACAATGTCAAAACAGGTTTCTTTGGACAACCCCTCCCACCACGGCTGTATAGAAACCAAGAGCTAAGCAAATATCACATTTCTGTGAAATGTATCTGGATAGTGTTGATTCATCGATGCCCAGTTGGCAGAGAAGAAGTGCAACCTGCACTCACGCGCTCCCTTGTACAGAGAAATGTAAAACTCCACTCACCCAGCCTTTGGCACAGGACACTTTCCGAAGAGAGGTCTGTTACTTCCAAAGACAGGATGAGGCTTCAGGACACCTGGAAGCAGGAGAAGGCAAAGCAGGGAATGGAAACCAGTGCAGGGTCTGACCAACAAGGGTGAAACCCTGTTTAACTTGGACGCACCCTCTCAAGCGGACAGGAGGCATGAGATTGAAGGTGATGTGCTGAGATTTACAAGAGTGCACAGCAGATGCTTGGCTGACAGAACTCAAAGAAACCAGCGCAAAATATCCCCACAGTTGATTCTGAGACCAAGATCCGTGATGCCAAATTAGAGTCAGCAGGGGCATCGGTAAGTGAGGAATAGGGCTACGGTTGATGGCATACGCTGAGCCTCAGGGATCTGGAGTGCGTTGTGGGATGTAGTGGGTCTAATCAAGAGAGCAAACCGAACAGTGTACCAATGATAAATCAACCACACTGGTCGCGCGGTTGAGATTACCGATCTGTCCCATGGCCACACCCAGTGCATCTGCAGGACCAGGGACCAATTGGGCATTTTGCCAATAGAGCACGTGTGGGTCTGAATCAGAACTATCGTGCATCTGGTCTGAGGGATCCAGGGGGCCTTGGGTTTGAAATCAGAATGAAAAGCCTTAGGATCTGCTACATTCATAACCTGGGCTGGGATTATGGTTTGGTTTGAGGCACAGGATGCGCAACAGCTCTGTGGTGGCCTTCGTGCACCCGTGCCACAAGGATGATAGGACAAGGTAGAGTGGTCCAAGTCCACAGCGTGAGAAGAGGAAGCATTTCTTTCAGCACTATCTCCCAAAATCGGATGCTACATTTTGGATGGCACCGGCACGGTACGGCAGCGAGGACACCAAGGTCGGTCTGCGGGATCATTCCAGCATGCCCTGATGTGTGACATCCATGGATGTGCTTCCACTGGTGTTTCAGTAGACAGAGAAGCTCTGGGAAGAACTGCTTTCATTGGGACATTCCCGTGGCACTAAAAAGCACAAGCGCACTCTCAGTTTGCTGTTTTGGAAACACTCCAAAATGACATAGAGCAGAATGCAGAGCTGAGAACCTTTAGAATCCTCATTTCCACAAGAGGCCGTGTCCTGCGCACTTTCAGAATTGTGAGATAAGCGTAATCAAAATGAAGTTATGCTAATCGAAATAGTATGGGTTGTTCATCACAACAAATGCAACACCAGCAATTGGAGATATACCAGACAACACACACAGGAACAGAATATGGCATCAATGTCTGGAGAAATTGTCCTCACAGAAATCCCTTGGAATTGCGTAGAGACAAGAGTCTAAAATTTTCACTTAACATAGCCCTAAAAATCTACATTAGATACCTGATATTACCTGACCAGTAGAGATGAAGAAGTACAGTAAAAGAAATAGGAAGTACCATTTTCAGTTCCAAAGATATTGAAGGCCCAAAAGATAAGCTTTCAAACAACTAGACTGCAAAACGCTATGCAGTCCAAGTGTTGAAAATGGAGGTCAGGAAAACACTGAAGAACCAAAGGGTCTCAGAATCACAAAAGGCAGAATACCAGAAAAGGGGAAGAGAAAGTCTAAAGACGAGCCAAAAAATATCAGAAAACTCAGTGGATGTGATAATATCAGGGCTAAAATTCAGTCCATAGCAGACTAGATAATGCAGAGGGACGCGTGAATGACTGTGAAGACAGGGGAACAGAAATCCCTCGGTCAGATTCGGACATAGGAAAGCAAGTGCAAAACAATGAAAATATTGCTGTTGTATCCTGGTTTAAGACAGGGCATGAAAGACTAGAATTCATAAGAGTCCCAGATGGAAAAGCAAGAGATAAAGAAATAAAATATGTCTGAAAATTTATCTGTAGAAATATCAGACTGAAACTTGTTGAAAGCCAAGAAAAAATCATCTATGCGAATTCAGGAATTACACAGCATCCAAAGGAGGTGGAATCCCAATAGACCTACAAGCAGCTGTATGATACCAATCAACAAAGTTCACGAATACAACAGTGATTAAAATGCACCTGGAGGAAACAACATAGTCACAAGGGAACCTCCAGAGGGGTTTCAGCTTATAACTCGGCAGCAATATTGCAGGATAGGGAAGAGTGCCAGGACACAGACCATAACATGAAAGGCCAAATGCTGCCACCTAGTGTAGCCTATGCCACATGAACAACATTTCTAATAACGGCAGAGCTTGAGCAATCCACAGACCGGCAAATCATAAAAGAATTCAGCAGTTCAAAACTTCTTCTAAAAGAAAGGTTGAGAATACTCCCCGGAATAGAAAAGCAGCAAGATGAAATGGAAAGAAGAAAACCATTATTGGAAATGCAAGAAGAGCATGAGTGGCAAAGAAGAAACAAGAAGAAGGCAAGGAGGACATCAAAACCTTAAAGATTGGAGAGGGAAGCAGGTAAACATAGGTGATTGGAAGCAATCTCTTAAGTGAATCAGCTTATTTGACTCTCTGTTTGAAGCGAAAGGAGAGATGCATGTCCTGACGTGTTTGCAAAACAAGCGAGAAGCAGACCAGCAAAGAATCAAACCAACAAACATGCACCAAAATGGTACGGTTGGATGACATATACCATGGGAAACATGATTATTCAAAAGAAAATACTCAAGGTGATGTCAAGGATCATTCAGCACGCATCGACCCAGTATTGCGGCTTGCATGTACTCAGCACACTTGTATTCGGAAATCAGAGGCGTGCATTCATATTCGTAAATATAGATTCATAAGAGCATATCGTGACCTCACCCAAATGCCGATTTGGAATCCACTGGATTCCTAGTCCGTGATGTAGTCTTGTATGTCTTCCAACAGGAGGAAGTAATGTCATATTCAACGCTACGTAGAGAAGAATTGTAAGAAGCCTATAACAAAGGCAAGTAGCTCTGCCAAAGTGTACTAAGAGCAAAAGAGACAGACAGTAAAGTGCACATTGGGGTTGGTTTCATTTCTTGGAATTTCAGCCCCCATGAAACCAACAGATCCATGTCCTGTGAGTGTGGGTTTTTCAGCAGAAATCATGCGACGCATATGTATTCCGGTTGTACGGATATTATAGGAACATAAGTCTCCTTTACTGGGTCTCTGTGTACTGTGAACTCTTAGAAAGTTTAAAGACGTGTGAAACCTTCAACTGAAAAGGGACACACTTCTCTCCATTGGTACTGTGCATACAGATCTGAACAAAAGGAAAGAGGGAAGAAGAAAGGCCCATGGGACGCTAGTGGTCAGAACCACATTTACTTTAGGAACCTCTCGTCGGTTGCAGCCCCTCCCCCAACACTGACAAGATGCAGCAGCCATTGGGGATGGCAGTTACCGGTTGGATTCCAGGTGGAATGTTGGTGTGTTCCACGAGGCTTGTTGTGGCTGTTGGATCCTAGGTAACCGGGCCGAGTTCTGTGGGTGGATCAGTGTGATGGAGGGGCTGCAGGCCTCTGTGGAGCTTGGCTTAGGTGTTTGGTCCGGGAAGCTGTGTAAGATCGAGATACTTCTGCTGCCCAAAGACCTGAGTTCACAGGTCAGTTTCCAGAAGCTGAAAGGGCAGACAGTGGAAGATCTGCCTGTCATCAGCTTACTGGTGAGGCTCCGAGGTACTTTCAGACTTGCCCAGTCCTGGTGAAGTCGACTTTAGGGGAGTCACGAAGAGAAGCTGGCCGAAAAGCTGGCTGCACGGATTGAGGAGAGATGCGAACACATGGATGAGAGATGTTCTGCTACAATGGAGAATACTGGCGTGGAGACAGCTGTAGAGGATACCAGGCTCAAAAGTTATTCAGGAGACATATTGAACCTCGCTGATACTGGCAGAAACATACGGAGTGCCAACGTGGACTTGAGGAAGTTCCTCAATTCTCTTCTACAAGAACGGGTCCAAAGTCCCTGACGTGTGCAAGAGAAGAGATGGCAGAGATGATCAAAACGCTCCTGTTCTTGGAAGAGGTCATGAGAATCCACACGTCCCAAGGGGCCTTCCCAAGCCATTCAGACCAAAATTCACCAAGCCCAGGTAAGCCTTTTCCCAGGTTTGGGCCTAGCTAGCAAGCACTTGCCCTTCCCTCCCCTCCACTCATGCATCCATTTTGAAGGTTCAGTACCTGAGTGGCAATGAAGCCATTAGGAGAAGGGCAAGTCCCTCCTTGAATCAGAGTTCCTCCAGCTTCACACTCTGTGAACAACAGTGAAATCCTTAAAGGTCAAATAGTCTCGGCTGAAATAGATAGGAATTGAATATTTAGCTCACACCTAGAAACGATGGCCTTCCGCTAGATTCAGCAAATGTTGTGTTTATGTCTTCCCTGGGGTGAAGGGAGTGTGGTAAGTGAGGGGAATCTTTGACTGAACTTGAATCTGTATTAGGCCTCAGTTTTTCAAGACACTATAGGTAAATAGTACAAGTCAGAAAGTGAAGTGTACTGTAAAAGTCGCCAATGACATTAAAGACACAGCTTATGTGGATCGTCTTTCACTTGAGTCAAGCCCACGGGGGCACTATATCATGTGGGTGCAGACTTGGTTGCGTTAAATGGCTTTAGCCAACATGATCGGAAGATTAACTGTTCTCATCACTGATAGAAGAACACCTGGTTCTCCATAGACAAGCATAAGTGCAGCAGGGTTCTCCTAGCTATAATGCCTCTAGGTGCTTTTGGATTCAAACCTAAATGTATATATTTGGTTTGTTTCCTCTTGTATTTTCCTAGAGAGGGATGTTACCCCTTGAAATGCCAACATTGGCCAGTAGGTGACAAATAGGACTAAAGGGCACCACATGCCCAAGTGTATCCAAGGTTGGGGGTTATTTCATGTTTCCAATTGTTATTCCATGGTTCCTGTTGGTCTCGGAGGCTTCAACCGTAAAGAGCTGACATGACCCCTTTAACAGTTTGGACTGCTAGTTTGCATTCTATCTGTCTAGGTTTTCCGTAGAGCTGACAAAATGTTACCAAAATTGACAAGTCTGGCTTCTAGGTCGATTTAGTGTGTTTCAAAAAATAACTTCATTTTCGTATAACTCCCAAAACATGGAAATGAATTCTGTTAAAATTCTTAAAGACTGCAAATGAGATATCAACACAATGTAAAAACAGATTTCTTTAGAAAACCCCTCCCACCACGGCTGTATAGAAACCAAGAGCAAAACAAATATCACATTTCTGTGAAATGTATCTGGATAGTGTTGATTCATCGATGCCCAGTTGGCAGAGAAGAAGTGCAACCTGCACTCACGCGCTCCCTTGTACAGAGAAATGTAAAACTCCACTCACCCAGCCTTTGGCACAGGACACTTGCCGAAGAGAGGTCTGTTACTTCCAAAGACAGGATGAGGCCTCAGGACACCTGGAAGCAGGAGAAGGCAAAGCAGGGAATGGAAACCAGTGCAGGGTCTGACCAACAAGGGTGAAACCCTGTTTAACTTGGACGCACCCTCTCAAGCGGACAGGAGACATGAGATTGAAGGTGATGTGCTGAGATTTACAAGAGTGCACAGCAGATGCTTGGCTGACAGAACTCAAAGAAACCAGCGCAAAATATCCCCACAGTTGATTCTGAGACCAAGATCCGTGATGCCAAATTACAGTTAGCAGGGGCATCGGTAAGTGAGGTATAGGGCTACGGTTGATGGCATACGCTGAGTCTCAGGGATCTGGAGTGCGTTGTGGGATGTGGTGGGTCTAATCAAGAGAGCAAACCGAACAGTGTACCAATGATAAATCAACCACACTGGTCGCGCGGTTGAGATTACCGATCTGTCCCATGGCCACACCCAGTGCATCTGCAGGACCAGGGACCAATTGGGCATTTTGCCAATAGAGCACGTGTGGGGCTGAATCAGAGCTATCGTGCATCTGGTCTGAGGGATCCAGGGGGCCTTGGGTTTGAAATCAGAATGAAAAGCCTTAGGATCTGCTACATTCATAACCTGGGCTGGGATTATGGTTTGGTTTGAGGCACAGGATGCGCAACAGCTATGTGGTGGCCTTCGTGCACCCGTGCCACAAGGATGATAGGACAAGTTAGAGTGGTCCAAGTCCACAGCATGTGAAGAGGAAGCATTTCCTTCAGCACTATCTCCCAAAATCGGATGCTACATTTTGGATGGCACCGGCACGGTACGGCAGCGAGGACACCAAGGTCGGTCTGCGGGATCATTCCAGCAGGCCCTGATGTGTGACATCCATGGATGTGCTTCCACTGGTGTTTCAGTAGACAGAGAAGCTCTGGGAAGAACTGCTTTCATTGGGACATTCCCGTGGCACTACAAAGCACAAGCGCACTCTCAGTTTGCTGTTTTGGAAACACTCCAAAATGACATAGAGCAGAATGCAGAGCTGAGAACCTTTAGAATCCTCATTTCCACAAGAGGCCGTGTCCTGCGCACTTTCAGAATTGTGAGATAAGCGTAATCAAAATGAAGTTATGCTAATCGAAATAGTATGGGTTGTTCATCACAACAAATGCAACACCAGCAATTGGAGATATACCAGACAACACACACAGGAAGAGTATATGGCATCAATGTCTAGGAGAAATTGTCCTGACAGAAATCCCTTGGAATTGCGTAGAGACAAGAGTCTAAAATTTTCACTTAACATAGCCCTAAAAATCTACATTAGATACCTGATATTACCTGACCAGTAGAGATGAAGAAGTACAGTAAAAGAAATAGGAAGTACCATTTTCAGTTCCAAAGATATTGAAGGCCCAAAAGATAAGCTTTCAAACAACTAGACTGCAAAACGCTATGCATTCCAAATGTTGAAAATGGAGGTCAGGAAAACACTGAAGAACCAAAGGGTCTCAGAATCACAGAAGGCAGAATACCAGAAAAGGGAAAGAGAAAGTCTAAAGACGAGCCAAAAAATATCAGAAAACTCAGTGGATGTGATAATATCAGGGCTAAAATTCAGTCCATAGCAGACTAGATAATGCAGAGGGACGCGTGAATGACTGTGAAGACAGGGGAACAGAAATCCCTCGGTCAGATTCGGACATAGGAAAGCAAGTGCAAAACAATGAAAATATTGCTGTTGTATCCTGGGTTAAGACAGGGCATGAAAGACTAGAATTCATAAGAGTCCCAGATGGAAAAGCAAGAGATAAAGAAATAAAATATGTCTGAAAATTTATCTGTAGAAATATCAGACTGAAACTTGTTGAAAGCCAAGAAAAAATCATCTATGCGAATTCAGGAATTACATAGCATCCAAAGGAGGTGGAATCCCAATAGACCTACCAGCAGCTGTATGATTCCAATCAACAAAGTTCACGAATATCACAGTGATTTAAAATGCACCTGGAGGAAACAACATAGTCACAAGTGAACCTCCAGAGGGGTTTCAGCTTATAACTCGGCAGCAATATTGCAGGACAGGGAGGAGTGCCAGGACACAGACCATATCCTGAAAGGCCAAATGCTGCCACCTAGGGTAGCCTATGCCACATGACCACCATTTCTAATAACGGCAGAGCTAGAGCAATCCACAGACCGGCAAATCATAAAAGAATTCAGCAGTTCAAAACTTCTTCTAAAAGAAAGGTTGAGAATACTCCCCAGAATAGAAAAGCAGCAAGATGAAATGGAAAGAAGAAAACCATTATTGGAAATGCAAGAAGAGCATGAGTGGCAAAGAAGAAACAAGAAGAAGGCAAGGAGGACATCAAAACCTTAAAGATTGGAGAGGGAAGCAGGAAATCATAGGTGATTGGAAGCACTCTCTTAAGTGAATCAGCTTATTTGACTCTCTGTTTGAAGCGAAAGGAGAGATGCATGTCCTGACGTGTTTGCAAAACAAGCGAGAAGCAGACCAACAAAGAATCAAACCAACAAACATGCACCAAAATGGTACGGTTGGCTGACATATACCATGGGAAACATGATTATTCAAAAGAAAATACTCAAGGTGATGTCAAGGATCATTCAGCACGCATCGACCCAGTATTGCGGCTTGCATGTACTCAGCACACTTGTATTCGGAAATCAGAGGCGTGCATTCATATTCGTAAATATAGATTCATAAGAGCATATCGTGACCTCACCCAAATGCCGATTTGGAATCCACTGGATTCCTAGTTCGTGATGTAGTCTTGTATGTCTTCCAACAGGATGAAGGAATGCCATATTCTACGCTACGTAGAGAAGAATTGTAAGAAGCCTATAACAAAGGCAAGTAGCTCTGCCAAAGTGTACTAAGAGCAAAAGAGACAGACAGTAAAGTGCACATTGGGGTTGGTTTCATTTCTTGGAAATTCAGCCCCCATGAAACCAACAGATCCATGTCCTGAGAGTGTGGGTTTTTCAGCAGAAATCATGCGACGCATATGTATTCCGGTTGTACGGATATTATAGGCACATAAGTCTCCTTTACTGGGTCTCTGTGTACTGTGAACTCTTAGAAAGTTTAAAGACGTGTGAAACCTTCAACTGAAAAGGGACACACTTCTCTCCATTGGTACTGTGCATACAGATCTGAACAAAAGGAAAGAGGGAAGAAGAAAGGCCCATGGGACGCTAGTGGGCAGAACCACATTTACTTTAGGAACCTCTCGTCGGATGCAGCCCCTCCCCCAACACTGACAAGATGCAGCAGCCATTGGGGATGGCAGTTACCGGTTGGATTCCAGGTGGAATGTTGGTGTGTTCCACGAGGCTTGTTGTGGCTGTTGGATCCTAGGTAACCGGGCCGAGTTCTGTGGGTGGATCAGTGTGATGGAGGGGCTGCAGGCCTCTGTGGAGCTTGGCTTAGGTGTTTGGTCCGGGAAGCTGTGTAAGTTCGAGATACTTCTGCTGCCCAAAGACCTGAGTTCACAGGTCAGTTTCCAGAACCTGAAAGGGCAGACAGTGGAAGATCTGCCTGTCATCAGCTTACTGGTGAGGCTCCGAGGTACTTTCAGACTTGCCCAGTCCTGGTGAAGTCGACTTTAGGGGAGTCACGAAGAGAAGCTGGCCGAAAAGCTGGCTGCACGGATTGAGGAGAGATGCGAACACATGGATGAGAGATGTTCTGCTACAATGGAGAATACTGGCGTGGAGACAGCTGTAGAGGATACCAGGCTCAAAAGACATTCAGGAGACATATTGAACCTCGCTGATACTGGCAGAAACATACGGAGTGCCAACGTGGACTTGAGGAAGTTCCTCAATTCTCTTCTCCAAGAACGGGTCCAAGGTCCCTGACGTGTGCAAGAGAAGAGATGGCAGAGATGATCAAAACGCTCCTGTTCTTGGAAGAGGTCGTGAGAATCCACACGTCCCAAGGGGCCTTCCCAAGCCATTCAGACCAAAATTCACCAAGCCCAGGTAAGCCTTTCCCAGGTTTGGGCCTAGCTAGCAAGCACTTGACATTCCCTCCCCTCCACTCACGCATCCATTTTGAAGGTTCAGTACCTGAGTGGCAATGAAGCCATTAGGAGAAGGGCAAGTCCCTCCTAGAATCAGAGTTCCTCCAGCTTCACACTCTGTGAACAACAGTGAACTCCTTAAAGGTCAAATAGTCTCGGCTGAAATAGATAGGAATTGAATACTTAGCTCACACCTAGAAACGATGGCCTTCCGCTAGATTCAGCAAATTTTGAGTTTAAGTCTTCCCTGGGGTGAAGGGAGTGTGGTAAGTGAGGGGAATCTTTGACTGAACTTGAATCTGTATTAGGCCTCAGTTTTTCAAGACAGTATAGGTAAATAGTACAAGTCAGAAAGTGAAGTGTACTGTAAAAGTCGCCAATGACATTAAAGACACAGCTTATGTGGATCGTCTTTCACTTGAGTCAAGCCCCCGGGGCACTATATCATGTGGGTGCATATTTGGTTGCGTTAAATGGCTTTACCCAACATGATCGGAAGATTAACTGTTCTCATCACTGATAGAAAAACACCTGGTTCTCCATAGACAAGCATAAGTGCAGCAGGGTTCTCCTAGCTATAATGCCTCTAGGTGCTTTTGGATTCAAACCTAAATGTATATATTTGGTTTGTTTCCTCTTGTATTTTCCTAGAGAGGGATGTTACCCCTTGAAATGCCAACATTGGCCAGTAGGTGACAAATAGGACTAAAGGGCACCACATGCACAAGTGTATCCAAGGTTGGGGGTTATTTCATGTTTCCAATAATTATTTCATGGTTCCTGTTGGTCTCGGAGGCTTCAACCGTAAAGAGCTGACATGACCCCTTTAACAGTTTGGACTACTAGTTTGCATTCTATCTGTCTAGGTTTTCCGTAGAGCTGACAAAATGTTACCAAAATTGACATGTCTGGCTTCTAGGTCGATTTAGTGTGTTTCAAAAAATAACTTCATTTTCGTATAACTCCCAAAACATGGAAATGAATTCTGTTAAAATTCTTAAAGACTGCAAATGAGATATCAACACAATGTCAACATATGTTTCTTTAGACAACCCCTCCCACCACGGCTGTATAGAAACCAAGAGCAAAACAAATATCACATTTCTGTGAAATGTATCTGGATAGTGTTGATTCATCGATGCCCAGTTGGCAGAGAAGAAGTGCAACCTGCACTCACGCGCTCCCTTGTACAGAGAAATGTAAAACTCCACTCACCCAGCCTTTGGCACAGGACAGTTGCCGAAGAGAGGTCTGTTACTTCCAAAGACAGGATGAGGCCTCAGGACACCTGGAAGCAGGAGAAGGCAAAGCAGGGAATGGAAACCAGTGCAGGTTCTGACCAACAAAGGTGAAACCCTGTTTAACTTGGACGCACCCTCTCAAGCGGACAGGAGACATGAGATTGAAGGTGATGTGCTGAGATTTACAAGAGTGCACAGCAGATGCTTGGCTGACAGAACTCAAAGAAACCAGCGCAAAATATCCCTACAGTTGATTCTGAGACCAAGATCCGTGATGCCAAATTACAGTTAGCAGGGGCATCGGTAAGTGAGGTATAGGGCTACGGTTGATGGCATACGCTGAGTCTCAGGGATCTGGAGTGCGTTGTGGGATGTGGTGGGTCTAATCAAGAGAGCAAACCGAACAGTGTACCAATGATAAATCAACCACACTTGTCGCGCGGTTGAGATTACCGATATGTCCCATGGCCACACCCAGTGCATCTGCAGGACCAGGGACCAATTGGGCATTTTGCCAATAGAGCACTTGTGGGGCTGATTCAGAGCTATCGTGCATTTGGTCTGAGGGATCCAGGGGGCCTTGTGTTTGAAATCAGAATGAAAAGCCTTAGGATCTGCAACATTCATAACCTGGGCTGGGATTATGGTTTGGTTTGAGGCACAGGATGCGCAACAGCTCTGTGGTGGCCTTCGTGCACCCGTGCCACAAGGATGATAGGACAAGGTAGAGTGGTCCAAGTCCACAGCGTGAGAAGAGGAAGCATTTCCTTCAGCACTATCTCCCAAAATCGGATGCTACATTTTGGATGGCACCGGCACGATACGGCAGCGAGGACACCAAGGTCGGTCTGCGGGATCATTCCAGCAGGCCCTGATGTGTGACATCCATGGATGTGCTTCCACTGGTGTTTCAGTAGACAGAGAATCTCTGGGAAGAACTGCTTTCATTGGGACATTCCCGTGGCACTACAAAGCACAAGCGCACTCTCAGTTTGCTGTTTTGGAAACACTCCAAAATGACATAGAGCAGAATGCAGAATTGAGAACCTTTAGAATCCTCATTTCCACAAGAGGCCCTGTCCTGCGCACTTTCAGAATTGTGAGATAAGCGTAATCAAAATGAAGTTATGCTAATCGAAATAGTATGGGTTGTTCATCACAACAAATGCAACACCAGCAATTGGAGATATACCAGACAACACACAGGAACAGAATATGGCATCAATGTCTAGGAGAAATTGTCCTCACAGAACTCCCTTGGAATTGTGTAGAGACAAGAGTCTAAAATTTTCACTTAACATAGCCCTAAAAATCTACATTAGATACCTGATATTACCTGACCAGTAGAGATGAAGAAGTACAGTAAAAGAAATAGGAACTACCATATTCAGTTCCAAAGATATTGAAGGCACAAAAGATAAGATTTCAAACAACTAGACTGCAAAACGCTATGTAGTCCAAGTGTTGAAAATGGAGGTCAGGAAATCACTGAAGAACAAAAGGGTCTCAGAATCACAATAGGCAGAATACCAGAAAAGGGGAAGAGAAAGTCTAAAGACGAGCCAAACGATATCAGAAAACTCAGTGGATGTGATAATATCAGGGCTAAAATTCAGTCCTTAGCAGACTAGATAATGCAGAGGGACGCGTGAATGACTGTGAAGACAGGGGAACAGAAATCCCTCGGTCAGATTCGGACATAGGAAAGCAAGTGCAAAACAATGAAAATATTGCTGTTGTATCCTGGGTTAAGACAGGGCATGAAAGACTAGAATTCATAAGAGTCCCAGATGGAAAAGCAAGAGATAAAGAAATAAAATATGTCTGAAAATTTATCTGTAGAAATATCAGACTGAAACTTGTTGAAAGCCAAGAAAAAATCATCTATGCGAATTCAGGAATTACACAGAATCCAAAGGAGGTGGAATCCCAATAGACCTACCAGCAGCTGTATGATTCCAATCAACAAAGTTCACGAATATCACAGTGATTTAAAATGCACCTGGAGGAAACAACATAGTCACAAGGGAACCTCCAGAGGGGTTTCAGCTTATAACTCGGCAGCAATATTGCAGGACAGGGAGGAGTGCCAGGACACAGACCATATCCTGAATGGCCAAAGGCTGCCACCTAGGGTAGCCTATGCCACATGACCACCATTTCTAATAACGGCAGAGCTAGAGCAATCCACAGACCGGCAAATCATAAAAGAATTCAGCAGTTCAAAACTTCTTCTAAAAGGAAGGTTGAGAATACTCCCCGGAATAGAAAAGCAGCAAGATGAAATGGAAAGAAGAAAACCATTATTGGAAATGCAAGAAGAGCATGAGTGGCAAAGAAGAAACAAGAAGAAGGCAAGGAGGACATCAAAACCTTAAAGATTGGAGAGGGAAGCAGGAAATCATAGGTGATTGGAAGCACTCTCTTAAGTGAATCAGCTTATTTGACTCTCTGTTTGAAGCAAAAGGAGAGATGCATGTCCTGACGTGTTTGCAAAACAAGCGAGAAGCAGACCAACAAAGAATCAAACCAACAAACATGCACCAAAATGGTACGGTTGGCTGACATATACCATGGGAAACATGATTATTCAAAAGAAAATACTCAAGGTGATGTCAAGGATCATTCAGCACGCATCGTCCCAGTATTGCGGCTTGTATGTACTCAGCACACTTGTATTCGGAAATCAGAGGCGTGCATTCATATTCGTAAATATAGATTCATAAGAGCATATCGTGACCTCACCCAAATGCCGATTTGGAATCCACTAGTTTCCTAGTCCGTGATGTAGTCTTGTATGTCTTCCAACAGGATGAAGGAATGCCATATTCTACGCTACGTAGAGAAGAATTGTAAGAAGCCTATAACAAAGGCAAGTAGCTCTGCCAAAGTGTACTAAGAACAAAAGAGACAGACAGTAACGTGCACATTGGGGTTGGTTTCATTTCTTGGAAATTCAGCCCCCATGAAACCAATAGATCCATGTACTGAGAGTGTGGGTTTTTCAGCAGAAATCATGCGACGCATATGTATTCCGGTTGTACGGATATTATAGGAACATAAGTCTCCTTTACTGGGTCTCTGTGTACTGTGAACTCTTAGAAAGTTTAAAGACGTGTGAAACCTTCAACTGAAAAGGGACACACTTCTCTCCATTGGTACTGTGCATACAGATCTGAACAAAAAGAAAGAGGGAAGAAGAAAGTCCCATGGGACGCTAGTGGGCAGAACCACATTTACTTTAGGAACCTCTCTTCGGATGCAGCCCCTCCCCCAACACTGACAAGCTGCAGCAGCCATTGAGGATGGCAGTTACCGGTTGGATTCCAGGTGGAATGTTGGTGTGTTCCACGAGGCTTGTTGTGGCTGTTGGATCCTAGGTAACCGGGCCGAGTTCTGTGGGTGGATCAGTGTGATGGAGGGGCTGCAGGCCTCTGTGGAGCTTGGCTTAGGTGTTTGGTCCGGGAAGCTGTGTAAGTTCGAGATACTTCTGCTGCCCAAAGACCTGAGTTCACAGGTCAGTTTCCAGAACCTGAAAGGGCAGACAGTGGAAGATCTGCCTGTCATCAGCTTACTGGTGAGGCTCCGAGGTACTTTCAGACTTGCCCAGTCCTGGTGAAGTCGACTTTAGGGGAGTCACGAAGAGAAGCTGGCCGAAAAGCTGGCTGCACGGATTGAGGAGAGATGCGAACACATGGATGAGAGATGTTCTGCTACAATGGAGAATACTGGCGTGGAGACAGCTGTAGAGGATACCAGGCTCAAAAGACATTCAGGAGACATATTGAACCTCGCTGATACTGGCAGAAACATACGGAGTGCCAACGTGGACTTGAGGAAATTCCTCAATTCTCTTCTCCAAGAACGGGTCCAAGGTCCCTGACGTGTGCAAGAGAAGAGATGGCAGAGATGATAAAAACGCTCCTGTTCTTGGAAGAGGTCTTGAGAATCCACACGTCCCAAGGGGCCTTCCCAAGCCATTCAGACCAAAATTCACCAAGCCCAGGTAAGCCTTTTCCCAGGTTTGGGCCTAGCTAGCAAGCACTTGCCCTTCCCTCCCCTCCACTCACGCATCCATTTTGAAGGTTCAGTACCTGAGCGTCAATGAAGCCATTAGGAGAAGGGCAAGTCCCTCCTAGAATCAGAGTTCCTCCAGCTTCACACTCTGTGAACAACAGTGAACTCCTTAAAGGTCAAATAGTCTCGGCTGAAATAGATAGGAATTGAATACTTAGCTCACACCTAGAAACGATGGCCTTCCGCTAGATTCAAAAAATGTTGTGTTTATGTCTTCCCTGGGGTGAAGGGAGTGTGGTAAGTGAGGGGAATCTTTGACTGAACTTGAATCTGTATTAGGCCTCAGTTTTTCAAGACAGTATAGGTAAATAGTACAAGTCAGAAAGTGAAGTGTACTGTAAAAGTCGCCAATGACATTAAAGACACAGCTTATGTGGATCGTCTTTCACTTGAGTCAAGCCCCCGGGGGCACTATATCATGTGGGTGCAGACTTGGTTGCGTTAAATGGCTTTACCCAACATGATCGGAAGATTAACTGTTCTCATCACTGATAGAAGAACACCTGGTTCTCCATAGACAAGCATAACTGCAGCAGGGTTCTCCTAGCTATAATGCCTCTAGGTGCTTTTGGATTCAAACCTAAATGTATATATTTGGTTTGTTTCCTCTTGTATTTTCCTAGAGAGTGATGTTACCCCTTGAAATGCCAACATTGGCCAGTAGGTGACAAATAGGACTAAAGGGCACCACATGCCCAAGTGTATCCAAGGTTGGGGGTTATTTCATGTTTCCAATAGTTATTTCATGGTTCCTGTTGGTCTCGGAGGCTTCAACCGTAAAGAGCTGACATGACCCCTTTAACAGTTTGGACTGCTAGTTTGCATTCTATCTGTCTAGGTTTTCCGTAGAGCTGACAAAATGTTACCAAAATTGACAAGTCTGGCTTCTAGGTCGATTTAGTGTGTTTCAAAAAATAACTTCATTTTCGTATAACTCCCAAAACATGGAAATGAATTCTGTTAAAATTCTTAAAGACTGCAAATGAGATATCAACACAATGTCAAAACAGGTTTCTTTGGACAACCCCTCCCACCACGGCTGTATAGAAACCAAGAGCTAAGCAAATATCACATTTCTGTGAAATGTATCTGGATAGTGTTGATTCATCGATGCCCAGTTGGCAGAGAAGAAGTGCAACCTGCACTCACGCGCTCGCTTGTACAGAGAAATATAAAACTCCACTCACCCAGCCTTTGGCACAGGACACTTGCCGAAGAGAGGTGTGTTAATTCCAAATACAGGATGAGGCCTCAGGACACCTGGAAGCAGGAGAAGGCAAAGCAGGGAGTGGAAACCAGTGCAGGGTCTGACCAACAATGGTGAAACCCTGTTTAACTTGGGTGCACCCTCTCAAGCGGACAGGAGACATGAGATTGAAGGTGATGTGCTGAGATTTACAAGAGTGCACAGCAGATGCTTGGCTGACAGAACTCAAAGAAACCAGCGCAAAATATCCCCACAGTTGATTCTGAGACCAAGATCCGTGATGCCAAATTACAGTTAGCAGGGGCATCGGTAAGTGAGGTATAGGGCTACGGATGATGGCATACGCTGAGTCTCAGGGATCTGGAGTGCATTGTGGGATGTGGTGGGTCTAATCAAGAGAGCAAACCGAACAGTGTACCAATGATAAATCAACCACACTGGTCGCGCGGTTGAGATTACCGATATGTCCCATGGCCACACCCAGTGCATCTGCAGGACCAGGGACCAATTGGGCATTTTGCCAATAGAGCACGTGTGGGGCTGAATCAGAGCTATCGTGCATCTGGTCTGAGGGATCCAGGGGGCCTTGGGTTTGAAATCAGAATGAAAAGACTTAGGATCTGCTATATTCATAACCTGGGCTGGGATTATGGTTTGGTTTGAGGCACAGGATGCGCAACAGCTCTGTGGTGGCCTTCGTGCATCCGTGCCACAAGGATGATAGGACAAGCTAGAGTGGTCCAAGTCCACAGCGTGAGAAGAGGAAGCATTTCCTTCAGCACTATCTCCCAAAATCGGATGCTACATTTTGGATGGCACCGGCACGGTACGGCAGCGAGGACACCAAGGTCGGTCTACGGGATCATTCCAGAAGGCCCTGATGTGTGACATCCATGGATGTGCTTCCACTGGTGTTTCAGTAGACAGAGAAGCTCTGAGAAGTACTGCTTTCATTGGGACATTCCCGTGGCACTACCAAGCACAACCGCACTCTCAGTTTGCTGGTTTGGAAACACTCCAAAATGACATAGAGCAGAATGCAGAGCTGAGAACCTTTAGAATCCTCATTTCCACAAGAGGCCGTGTCCTGCGCACTTTCAGAATTGTGAGATAAGCGTAATCAAAATGAAGTTATGCTAATCGAAATAGTATGGGTTGTTCATCACAACAAATGCAACACCAGCAATTGGAGATATACCAGACAACACACACAGGAACAGAATATGGCATCAATGTCTAGGAGAAATTGTCCTCACAGAAATCCCTTGGAATTGCGTAGAGACAAGAGTCTAAAATTTTCACTTAACATAGCCCTAAAAATCTACATTAGATACCTGATATAACCTGACCAGTAGAGATGAAGAAGTACAGTAAAAGAAACAGGAAGTACCATTTTCAGTTCCAAAGATATTGAAGGCCCAAAAGATAAGCTTTCAAACAACTAGACTGCAAAACTCTATGCAGTCCAAGTGTTGAAAATGGAGGTCAGGAAAACACTGAAGAACAAAAGGGTCTCAGAATCACAAAAGGCAGAATACCAGAAAAGGGGAAGAGAAAGTCTAAAGACGAGCCAAAATATATCAGAAAACTCAGTGGATGTGATAATATCAGGGCTAAAATTCAGTCCTTAGCAGACTAGATAATGCAGAGGGACGCGTGAATGACTGTGAAGACAGGGGAACAGAAATCCCTCGGTCAGATTCGGACATAGGAAAGCAAGTGCAAAACAATGAAAATATCGCTGTTGTATCCTGGATTAAGACAGGGCATGAAAGACTAGAATTCATAAGAGTCCCAGATGGAAAAGCAAGAGATAAAGAAATAAAATATGTCTGAAAATTTATCTGTAGAAATATCAGACTGAAACTTGTTGAAAGCCAAGAAAAAATCATCTATGCGAATTCAGGAATTACACAGCATCCAAAGGAGGTGGAATCCCAATAGACCTACCAGCAGCTGTATGATTCCAATCAACAAAGTTCACGAATATCACAGTGATTTAAAATGCACCTGGAGGAAACAACATAGTCACAAGGGAACCTCCAGAGGGGTTTCAGCTTATAACTCGGCAGCAATATTGCAGGACAGGGAGGAGTGCCAGGACACAGACCATATCCTGAATGGCCAAAGGCTGCCACCTAGGGTAGCCTATGCCACATGACCACCATTTCTAATAACGGCAGAGCTAGAGCAATCCACAGACCGGCAAATCATAAAAGAATTCAGCAGTTCAAAACTTCTTCTAAAAGGAAGGTTGAGAATACTCCCCGGAATAGAAAAGCAGCAAGATGAAATGGAAAGAAGAAAACCATTATTGGAAATGCAAGAAGAGCATGAGTGGCAAAGAAGAAACAAGAAGAAGGCAAGGAGGACATCAAAACCTTAAAGATTGGAGAGGGAAGCAGGAAATCATAGGTGATTGGAAGCACTCTCTTAAGTGAATCAGCTTATTTGACTCTCTGTTTGAAGCGAAAGGAGAGATGCATGTCCTGACGTGTTTGCAAAACAAGCGAGAAGCAGACCAACAAAGAATCAAACCAACAAACATGCACCAAAATGGTACGGTTGGCTGACATATACCATGGGAAACATGATTATTCAAAAGAAAATACTCAACGTGATGTCAAGGATCATTCAGCACGCATCGACCCAGTATTGCGGCTTGCATGTACTCAGCACACTTGTATTCGGAAATCAGAGGCGTGCATTCATATTCGTAAATATAGATTCATAAGAGCATATCGTGACCTCACCCAAATGCCGATTTGGAATCCAATGGATTCCTAGTCCGTGATGTAGTCTTGTATGTCTTCCAACAGGACGAAGGAATGCCATATTCTACGCTACGTAGAGAAGAATTGTAAGAAGCCTATAACAAAGGCAAGTAGCTCTGCCAAAGTGTACTAAGAGCAAAAGAGACAGACAGTAAAGTGCACATTGGGGTTGGTTTCATTTCTTGGAAATTCAGCCCCCATGAAACCAATAGATCCATGTCCTGAGAGTGTGGGTTTTTCAGCAGAAATCATGCGACGCATATGTATTCCGGTTGTACGGATATTATAGGAACATAAGTCTCCTTTACTGGGTCTCTGTGTACTGTGAACTCTTAGAAAGTTTAAAGACGTGTGAAACCTTCAACTGAAAAGGGACACACTTCTCTCCATTGGTACTGTGCATACAGATATGAACAAAAGGAAAGAGGGAAGAAGAAAGGCCCATGGGACGCTAGTGGGCAGAACCACATTTACTTTAGGAACCTCTCGTCGGATGCAGCCCCTCCCCCAACACTGACAAGATGCAGCAGCCATTGGGGATGGCAGTTACCGGTTGGATTCCAGGTGGAATGTTGGTGTGTTCCACGAGGCTTGTTGTGGCTGTTGGATCCTAGGTAACCGGGCCGAGTTCTGTGGGTGGATCAGTGTGATGGAGGGGCTGCAGGCCTCTGTGGAGCTTGGCTTAGGTGTTTGGTCCGGGAAGCTGTGTAAGTTCGAGATACTTCTGCTGCCCAAAGACCTGAGTTCACAGGTCAGTTTCCAGAACCTGAAAGGGCAGACAGTGGAAGATCTGCCTGTCATCAGCTTACTGGTGAGGCTCCGAGGTACTTTCAGACTTGCCCAGTCCTGGTGAAGTCGACTTTAGGGGAGTCACGAAGAGAAGCTGGCCGAAAAGCTGGCTGCACGGATTGAGGAGAGATGCGAACACATGGATGAGAGATGTTCTGCTACAATGGAGAATACTGGCGTGGAGACAGCTGTAGAGGATACCAGGCTCAAAAGTTATTCAGGAGACATATTGAACCTCGCTGATACTGGCAGAAACATACGGAGTGCCAACGTGGACTTGAGGAAGTTCCTCAATTCTCTTCTCCAAGAACGGGTTCAAGGTCCCTGACGTGTGCAAGAGAAGAGATGGCAGAGATGATCAAAACGCTCCTGTTCTTGGAAGAGGTCGTGAGAATCCACACGTCCCAAGGGGCCTTCCCAAGCCATTCAGACCAAAATTCACCAAGCCCAGGTAAGCCTTTTCCCAGGTTTGGGCCTAGCTAGCAAGCACTTGCCCTTCCCTCCCCTCCACTCACGCATCCATTTTGAAGGTTCAGTACCTGAGCGGCAATGAAGCCATTAGGAGAAGGGCAAGTCCCTCCTAGAATCAGAGTTTCTCCAGCTTCACACTCTGTGAACAACAGTGAACTCCTTAAAGGTCAAAAAGTCTCGGCTGAAATAGATAGGAATTGAATACTTAGCTCAAACCTAGAAACGATGGCCTTCCGCTAGATTCATCAAATGTTGTGTTTATGTCTTCCCTGGGGTGAAGTGAGTGTGGTAAGTGAGGGGAATCTTTGACTGAACTTGTATCTGTATTAGGCCTCAGTTTTTCAAGACAGTATAGGTAAATAGTACAAGTCAGAAAGTGAAGTGTACTGTAAAAGTCGCCAATGACATTAAAGACACAGCTTATGTGGATCGTCTTTCACTTGAGTCAAGCCCCCGGGGGCACTATGTCATGTGGGTGCAGACTTGGTTGCGTTAAATGGCTTTACCCAACATGATCGGAAGATTAACTGTTCTCATCACTGATAGAAGAACACCTGGTTCTCCATAGACAAGCATAACTGCAGCAGGGTTCTCCTAGCTATAATGCCTCTAGGTGCTTTTGGATTCAAACCTAAATGTATATATTTGGTTTGTTTCCTCTTGTATTTTCCTAGAGAGGGATGTTACCCCTTGAAATGCCAACATTGGCCAGTAGGTGACAAATAGGGCTAAAGGGCACCACATGCCCAAGAGTATCCAAGTTTGTGGGTTATTTCAAGTTTCCAATAGTTATTTCATGGTTCCTGTTGGTCTCGGTGGCTTCAACTGTAAAGAGCTGACATGACCCCTTTAACAGTTTGGACTGCTAGTTTGCATTCTATCTGTCTAGGTTTTCCGTAGTGCTGACACAATGTTACCAAAATTGACAAGTCTGGCTTCTAGGTCGATTTAGTGTGTTTCAAAAAATAACTTCATTTTCGTATAACTCCCAAAACATGGAAATGAATTCTGTTAAAATTCTTAAAGACTGCAAATGAGATATCAACACAATGTCAAAACAGGTTTCTTTGGACAACCCCTCCCACCACGGCTGTATAGAAACCAAGAGCTAAGCAAATATCACATTTCTGTGAAATGTATCTGGATAGTGTTTATTCATCGATGCCCAGTTGGCAGAGAAGAAGTGCAACCTGCACTCACGCGCTCGCTTGTACAGAGAAATGTAAAACTCCACTCACCCAGCCTTTGGCACAGGACACTTGCCGAAGAGAGGTCTGTTACTTCCAAAGACAGGATGAGGCCTCAGGACACCTGGAAGCAGGAGAAGGCAAAGCAGGGAATGGAAACCAGTGCAGGGTCTGACCAACAAGGGTGAAACCCTGTTTAACTTGGACGCACCCTCTCAAGCGGACAGGAGACATGAGATTGAAGGTGATGTGCTGAGATTTACAAGAGTGCACAGCAGATGCTTGGCTGACAGAACTCAAAGAAACCAGCGCAAAATATCCCCACAGTTGATTCTGAGACCAAGATCCGTGATGCCAAATTACAGTTAGCAGGGGCATCGGTAAGTGAGGTATAGGGCTACGGTTGATGGCATACGCTGAGTCTCAGGGATCTGGAGTGCGTTGTGTCATGTGGTGGGTCTAATCAAGAGAGCAAACCGAACAGTGTACCAATGATAAATCAACCACACTGGTCGCGCGGTTGAGATTACCGATCTGTCCCATGGCCACACCCAGTGCATCTGCAGGACCAGGGACCAATTGGGCATTTTGCCAATAGAGCACGTGTGGGGCTGAATCAGAGCTATCGTGCATCTGGTCTGAGGGATCCAGGGGGCCTTGGGTTTGAAATCAGAATGAAAAGACTTAGGATCTGCTACATTCATAACCTGGGCTGGGATTATGGTTTGGTTTGAGGCACAGGATGCGCAACAGCTCTGTGGTGGCCTTCGTGCACCCGTGCCACAAGGATGATAGGACAAGCTAGAGTGGTCCAAGTCCACAGCGTGAGAAGAGGAAGCATTTCCTTCAGCACTATCTCCCAAAATCGGATGCTACATTTTGGATGGCACCGGCACGGTACGGCAGCGAGGACACCAAGGTCGGTCTGCGGGATCATTCCAGCAGGCCCTGATGTGTGACATCCATGGATGTGCTTCCACTGGTGTTTCAGTAGACAGAGAAGCTCTGGGAAGAACTGCTTTCATTGGGACATTCCCGTGGCACTACAAAGCACAAGCGCACTCTCAGTTTGCTGTTTTGGAAACACTCCAAAATGACATAGAGCAGAATGCAGAGCTGAGAACCTTTAGAATCCTCATTTCCACAAGAGGCCGTGTCCTGCACACTTTCAGAATTGTGAGATAACCCTAATCAAAATGAAGTTATGCTAATCGAAATAGTATGGGTTGTTCATCTCAACAAATGCAACACCAGCAATTGGAGATATACCAGACAACACACACAGGAACAGAATATGGCATCAATGTCTAGGAGAAATTGTCCTCACAGAAATCCCTTGGAATTGCATAGAGACAAGAGTCTAAAATTTTCACTTAACATAGCCCTAAAAATCTACATTAGATACCTGATATTACCTGACCAGTAGAGATGAAGAAGTACAGTAAAAGAAACAGGAAGTACCATTTTCAGTTCCAAAGATATTGAAGGCCCAAAAGATAAGCTTTCAAACAACTAGACTGCAAAACGCTATGCAGTCCAAGTGTTGAAAATGGAGGTCAGGAAAACACTGAAGAACAAAAGGGTCTCAGAATCACAAAAGGCAGAATACCAGAAAAGGGGAAGAGAAAGTCTAATGACGAGCCAAAAGATATCAGAAAACTCAGTGGATGTGATAATATCAGGGCTAAAATACAGTCCTTAGCAGACTAGATAATGCAGAGGGACGCGTGAATGACTGTGAAGACAGGGGAACAGAAATCCCTCGGTCAGATTCAGACATAGGAAAGCAAGTGCAAAACAATGAAAATATTGCTGTTGTATCCTGGGTTAAGACAGGGCATGAAAGACTAGAATTCATAAGAGTCCCAGATGGAAAAGCAAGAGATAAGAAATAAAATATGTCTGAAAATTTATCTGTAGAAATATCAGACTGAAACTTGTTGAAAGCCAAGAAAAAATCATCTATGCGAATTCAGGAATTACACAGCATCCAAAGGAGGTGGAATCCCAATAGACCTACCAGCAGCTGTATGATTCCAATCAACAAAGTTCACGAATATCACAGTGATTTAAAATGCACCTGGAGGAAACAACATAGTCACAAGGGAACCTCCAGAGGGGTTTCAGCTTATAACTCGGCAGCAATATTGCAGGACAGGGAGGAGTGCCAGGACACAGACCATATCCTGAATGGCCAAATGCTGCCACCTAGGGTAGCCTATGCCACATGACCACCATTTCTAATAAAGGCAGAGCTAGAGCAATCCACAGACCGGCAAATCATAAAAGAATTCAGCAGTTCAAAACTTCTTCTAAAAGGAAGGTTGAGAATACTCCCCGGAATAGAAAAGCAGCAAGATGAAATGGAAAGAAGAAAACCATTATTGGAAATGCAAGAAGAGCATGAGTGGCAAAGAAGAAACAAGAAGAAGGCAAGGAGGACATCAAAACCTTAAAGATTGGAGAGGGAAGCAGGAAATCATAGGTGATTGGAAGCACTCTCTTAAGTGAATCAGCTTATTTGACTCTCTGTTTGAAGCGAAAGGAGAGATGCATGTCCTGACGTGTTTGCAAAACAAGCGAGAAGCAGACCAACAAAGAATCAAACCAACAAACATGCACCAAAATGGTACGGTTGGCTGACATATACCATGGGAAACATGATTATTCAAAAGAAAATACTCAACGTGATGTCAAGGATCATTCAGCACGCATCGACCCAGTATTGCGGCTTGCATGTACTCAGCACACTTGTATTCGGAAATCAGAGGCGTGCATTCATATTCGTAAATATAGATTCATAATAGCATATCGTGACCTCACCCAAATGCCGATTTGGAATCCACTGGATTCCTAGTCCGTGATGTAGTCTTGTATGTCTTCCAACAGGATGAAGGAATGCCATATTCTACGCTACGTAGAGAAGAATTGTAAGAAGCCTATAACAAAGGCAAGTAGCTCTGCCAAAGTGTACTAAGAGCAAAAGAGACAGACAGTAAAGTGCACATTGGGGTTGGTTTCATTTCTTGGAAATTCAGCCCCCATGAAACCAATAGATCCATGTCCTGAGAGTGTGGGTTTTTCAGCAGAAATCATGCGACGCATATGTATTCCGGTTGTACGGATATTATAGGAACATAAGTCTCCTTTACTGGGTCTCTGTGTACTGTGAACTCTTAGAAAGTTTAAAGACGTGTGAAACCTTCAACTGAAAAGGGACACACTTCTCTCCATTGGTACTGTGCATACAGATATGAACAAAAGGAAAGAGGGAAGAAGAAAGGCCCATGGGACGCTAGTGGGCAGAACCACATTTACTTTAGGAACCTCTCGTCGGATGCAGCCCCTCCCCCAACACTGACAAGATGCAGCAGCCATTGGGGATGGCAGTTACCGGTTGGATTCCAGGTGGAATGTTGGTGTGTTCCACGAGGCTTGTTGTGGCTGTTGGATCCTAGGTAACCGGGCCGAGTTCTGTGGGTGGATCAGTGTGATGGAGGGGCTGCAGGCCTCTGTGGAGCTTGGCTTAGGTGTTTGGTCCGGGAAGCTGTGTAAGTTCGAGATACTTCTGCTGCCCAAAGACCTGAGTTCACAGGTCAGTTTCCAGAACTTGAAAGGGCAGTCAGTGGAAGATCTGCCTGTCATCAGCTTACTGGTGAGGCTCCGAGGTACTTTCAGACTTGCCCAGTCCTGGTGAAGTCGACTTTAGGGGAGTCACGAAGAGAAGCTGGCCGAAAAGCTGGCTGCACGGATTGAGGAGAGATGCGAACACATGGATGAGAGATGTTCTGCTACAAAGGAGAATACAGGCGTGGAGACAGCTGTAGAGGATACCAGGCTCAAAAGACATTCAGGAGACATATTGAACCTCGCTGATACTGGCAGAAACATACGGAGTGCCAACGTGGACTTGAGGAAGTTCCTCAATTCTCTTCTCCAAGAACGGGTCCAAGGTCCCTGACGTGTGCAAGAGAAGAGATGGCAGAGATGATCAAAACGCTCCTGTTCTTGGAAGAGGTCGTGAGAATCCACACGTCCCAAGGGGCCTTCCCAAGCCATTCAGACCAAAATTCACCAAGCCCAGGTAAGCCTTTTCCCAGGTTTGGGCCTAGCTAGCAAGCACTTGCCCTTCCCTCCCCTCCACTCACGCATCCATTTTGAAGGTTCAGTACCTGAGCGGCAATGAAGACATTAGGGGAAGGGCAAGTCCCTCCTAGAATCAGAGTTCTTCCAGCTTCACACTCTGTGAACAACAGTGAACTCCTTAAAGGTCAAATAGTCTCGGCTGAAATAGATAGGAATTGAATACATAGCTCACACCTAGAAACGATGGCCTTCCGCTAGATTCAGCAAATGTTGTGTTTATGTCTTCCCTGGGGTGAAGGGAGTGTGGTAAGTGAGGGGAATCTTTGACTGAACTTGAATCTGTATTAGGCCTCAGTTTTTCAAGACAGTATAGGTAAATAGTACAAGTCAGAAAGTGAACTGTACTGTAAAAGTCGCCAATGACATTAAAGACACAGCTTATGAGGATCGTCTTTCACTTGAGTCAAGACCCCGGGGGCACTATATCATGTGGGTGCAGACTTGGTTGCGTTAAATGGCTTTACCCAACATGATCGGAAGATTAACTGTTCTCATCACTGATAGAAGAACACCTGGTTCTCCATAGACAAGCATAACTGCAGCAGGGTTCTCCTAGCTATAATGCCTCTAGGTGCTTTTGGATTCAAACCTAAATGTATATATTTGGTTTGTTTCCTCTTGTATTTTCCTAGAGAGGGATGTTACCCCTTGAAATGCCAACATTGGCCAGTCGGTGACAAATAGGACTAAAGGGCACCACATGCCCAAGTGTATCCAAGGTTGGGGGTTATTTCATGTTTCCAATAGTTATTTCATGGTTCCTGTTGGTCTCGGAGGCTTCAACCGTAAAGAGCTGACATGACCCCTTTAACAGTTTGGACTGCTTGTTTGCATTCTATCTGTCTAGGTTTTCCGTAGAGCTGACAAAATGTTACCAAAATTGACAAGTCTGGCTTCTAGGTCGATTTAGTGTGTTTCAAAAAATAACTTCATTTTCGTATAACTCCCAAAACATGGAAATGAATTCTGTTAAAATTCTTAAAGACTGCAAATGAGATATCAACACAATGTCAAAACAGGTTTCTTTGGACAACCCCTCCCACCACGGCTGTATAGAAACCAAGAGCTAAGCAAATATCACATTTCTGTGAAATGTATCTGGATAGTGTTGATTCATCGATGCCCAGTTGGCAGAGAAGAAGTGCAACCTGCACTCACGCGCTCGCTTATACAGAGAAATATAAAACTCCACTCACCCAGCCTTTGGCACAGGACACTTGCCGAAGAGAGGTGTGTTAATTCCAAATACAGGATGAGGCCTCAGGACACCTGGAAGCAGGAGAAGGCAAAGCAGGGAGTGGAAACCAGTGCAGGGTCTGACCAACAAGGGTGAAACCCTGTTTAACTTGGACGCACCCTCTCAAGCGGACAGGAGACATGAGATTGAAGGTGATGTGCTGAGATTTACAAGAGTGCACAGCAGATGCTTGGCTGACAGAACTCAAAGAAACCAGCGCAAAATATCCCCACAGTTGATTCTGAGACCAAGATCCGTGATGCCAAATTACAGTTAGCAGGGGCATCGGTAAGTGAGGTATAGGGCTACGGTTGATGTCATACGCTGAGTCTCAGGGATCTGGAGTGCATTGTGGGATGTGGTGGGTCTAATCAAGAGAGCAAACCGAACAGTGTACCAATGATAAATCAACCAAACTGGTCGCGCGGTTGAGATTACCGATCTGTCCCATGGCCACACCCAGTGCATCTGCAGGACCAGGGACCAATTGGGCATTTTGCCAATAGAGCACGTGTGGGTCTGAATCAGAGCTATCGTGCATCTGGTCTGAGGGATCCAGGGGGCCTTGGGTTTGAAATCAGAATGAAAAGCCTTAGGATCTGCTACATTCATAAACTGGGCTGGGATTATGGTTTGGTTTGAGGCACAGGATGCGCAACAGCTCTGTGGTGGCCTTCGTGCATCCGTGCCACAAGGATGATAGGACAAGGTAGAGTGGTCCAAGTCCACAGCGTGAGAAGAGGAAGCATTTCCTTCAGCACTATCTCCCAAAATCGGATGCTACATTTTGGATGGCACCGGCACGGTACGGCAGCGAGGACACCAAGGTCGGTCTACGGGATCATTCCAGAAGGCCCTGATGTGTGACATCCATGGATGTGCTTCCACTGGTGTTTCAGTAGACAGAGAAGCTCTGAGAAGAACTGCTTTCATTGGGACATTCCCGTGGCACTACCAAGCACAAACGCACTCTCAGTTTGCTGGTTTGGAAACACTCCAAAATGACATAGAGCAGAATGCAGAGCTGAGAACCTTTAGAATCCTCATTTCCACAAGAGGCCGTGTCCTGCGCACTTTCAGAATTGTGAGATAAGCGTAATCAAAATGAAGTTATGCTAATCGAAATAGTATGGGTTGTTCATCACAACAAATGCAACACCAGCAATTGGAGATATACCAGACAACACACACAGGAACAGAATATGGCATCAATGTCTAGGAGAAATTGTCCTCACAGAAATCCCTTGGAATTGCATAGAGACAAGAGTCTAAAATTTTCACTTAACATAGCCCTATAAATCTACATTAGATACCTGATATAACCTGACCAGTAGAGATGAAGAAGTACAGTAAAAGAAACAGGAAGTACCATTTTCAGTTCCAAAGATATTGAAGGCCCAAAAGATAAGCTTTCAAACAACTAGACTGCAAAACTCTATGCAGTCCAAGTGTTGAAAATGGAGGTCAGGAAAACACTGAAGAACAAAAGGGTCTCAGAATCACAAAAGGCAGAATACCAGAAAAGGGGAAGAGAAAGTCTAAAGACGAGCCAAAAGATATCAGAAAACTCAGTGGATGTGATAATATCAGGGCTAAAATTCAGTCCTTAGCAGACTAGATAATGCAGAGGGACGCGTGAATGACTGTGAAGACAGGGGAACAGAAATCCCTCGGTCAGATTCGGACATAGGAAAGCAAGTGCAAAACAATGAAAATATTGCTGTTGTATCCTGGGTTAAGACAGGGCATGAAAGACTAGAATTCATAAGAGTCCCAGATGGAAAAGCAAGAGATAAAGAAATAAAATATGTCTGAAAATTTATCTGTAGAAATATCAGACTGAAACTTGTTGAAAGCCAAGAAAAAATCATCTATGCGAATTCAGGAATTACACAGCATCCAAAGGAGGTGGAATCCCAATAGACCTACCAGCAGCTGTATGATTCCAATCAACAAAGTTCACGAATATCACAGTGATTTAAAATGCACCTGGAGGAAACAACATAGTCACAAGGGAACCTCCAGAGGGGTTTCAGCTTATAACTCGGCAGCAATATTGCAGGACAGGGAGGAGTGCCAGGACACAGACCATATCCTGAATGGCCAAAGGCTGCCACCTAGGGTAGCCTATGCCACATGACCACCATTTCTAATAACGGCAGAGCTAGAGCAATCCACAGACCGGCAAATCATAAAAGAATTCAGCAGTTCAAAACTTCTTCTAAAAGGAAGGTTGAGAATACTCCCCGGAATAGAAAAGCAGCAAGATGAAATGGAAAGAAGAAAACCATTATTGGAAATGCAAGAAGAGCATGAGTGGCAAAGAAGAAACAAGAAGAAGGCAAGGAGGACATCAAAACCTTAAAGATTGGAGAGGGAAGCAGGAAATCATAGGTGATTGGAAGCACTCTCTTAAGTGAATCAGCTTATTTGACTCTCTGTTTGAAGCGAAAGGAGAGATGCATGTCCTGACGTGTTTGCAAAACAAGCGAGAAGCAGACCAACAAAGAATCAAACCAACAAACATGCACCAAAATGGTACGGTTGGCTGACATATACCATGGGAAACATGATTATTCAAAAGAAAATACTCAAGGTGATGTCAAGGATCATTCAGCACGCATCGACCCAGTATTGCGGCTTGCATGTACTCAGCACACTTGTATTCGGAAATCAGAGGCGTGCATTCATATTCGTAAATATAGATTCATAAGAGCATATCGGGACCTCACCCAAATGCCGATTTGGAATCCACTGGATTCCTAGTCCGTGATGTAGTCTTGTATGTCTTCCAACAGGACGAAGGAATGCCATATTCTACGCTACGTAGAGAAGAATTGTAAGAAGCCTATAACAAAGGCAAGTAGCTCTGCCAAAGTGTACTAAGAGCAAAAGAGACAGACAGTAAAGTGCACATTGGGGTTGGTTTCATTTCTTGGAAATTCAGCCCCCATGAAACCAATAGATCCATGTCCTGAGAGTGTGGGTTTTTCAGCAGAAATCATGCGACGCATATGTATTCCGGTTGTACGGATATTATAGGAACATAAGTCTCCTTTACTGGGTCTCTGTGTACTGTGAACTCTTAGAAAGTTTAAAGACGTGTGAAACCTTCAACTGAAAAGGGACACACTTCTCTCCATTGGTACTGTGCATACAGATCTGAACAAAAGGAAAGAGGGAAGAAGAAAGGCCCATGGGACGCTAGTGGGCAGAACCACATTTACTTTAGGAACCTCTCGTCGGATGCAGCCCCTCCCCCAACACTGACAAGATGCAGCAGCCATTGGGGATGGCAGTTACCGGTTGGATTCCAGGTGGAATGTTGGTGTGTTCCACGAGGCTTGTTGTGGCTGTTGGATCCTAGGTAACCGGGCCGAGTTCTGTGGGTGGATCAGTGTGATGGAGGGGCTGCAGGCCTCTGTGGAGCTTGGCTTAGGTGTTTGGTCCGGGAAGCTGTGTAAGTTCGAGATACTTCTGCTGCCCAAAGACCTGAGTTCACAGGTCAGTTTCCAGAACCTGAAAGGGCAGACAGTGGAAGATCTGCCTGTCATCAGCTTACTGGTGAGGCTCCGAGGTACTTTCAGACTTGCCCAGTCCTGGTGAAGTCGACTTTAGGGGAGTCACGAAGAGAAGCTGGCCGAAAAGCTGGCTGCACGGATTGAGGAGAGATGCGAACACATGGATGAGAGATGTTCTGCTACAATGGAGAATACTGGCGTGGAGACAGCTGTAGAGGATACCAGGCTCAAAAGGCATTCAGGAGACATATTGAACCTCGCTGATACTGGCAGAAACATACGGAGTGCCAACGTGGACTTGAGGAAGTTCCTCAATTCTCTTCTCCAAGAACGGGTTCAAGGTCCCTGACGTGTGCAAGAGAAGAGATGGCAGAGATGATCAAAACGCTCCTGTTCTTGGAAGAGGTCGTGAGAATCCACACGTCCCAAGGGGCCTTCCCAAGCCATTCAGACCAAAATTCACCAAGCCCAGGTAAGCCTTTTCCCAGGTTTGGGCCTAGCTAGCAAGCACTTGCCCTTCCCTCCCCTCCACTCACGCATCCATTTTGAAGGTTCAGTACCTGAGCGGCAATGAAGCCATTAGGAGAAGGGCAAGTCCCTCCTAGAATCAGAGTTTCTCCAGCTTCACACTCTGTGAACAACAGTGAACTCCTTAAAGGTCAAAAAGTCTCGGCTGAAATAGATAGGAATTGAATACTTAGCTCAAACCTAGAAACGATGGCCTTCCGCTAGATTCAGCAAATGTTGTGTTTATGTCTTCCCTGGGGTGAAGTGAGTGTGGTAAGTGAGGGGAATCTTTGACTGAACTTGTATCTGTATTAGGCCTCAGTTTTTCAAGACAGTATAGGTAAATAGTACAAGTCAGAAAGTGAAGTGTACTGTAAAAGTCGCCAATGACATTAAAGACACAGCTTATGTGGATCGTCTTTCACTTGAGTCAAGCCCCCGGGGGCACTATGTCATGTGGGTGCAGACTTGGTTGCGTTAAATGGCTTTACCCAACATGATCGGAAGATTAACTGTTCTCATCACTGATAGAAGAACACCTGGTTCTCCATAGACAAGCATAACTGCAGCAGGGTTCTCCTAGCTATAATGCCTCTAGGTGCTTTTGGATTCAAACCTAAATGTATATATTTGGTTTGTTTCCTCTTGTATTTTCCTAGAGAGGGATGTTACCCCTTGAAATGCCAACATTGGCCAGTAGGTGACAAATAGGACTAAAGGGCACCACATGCCCAAGTGTATCCAAGTTTGGGGGTTATTTCATGTTTCCAATAGTTATTTCATGGTTCCTGTTGGTCTCGGAGGCTTCAACTGTAAAGAGCTGACATGACCCCTTTAACAGTTTGGACTGCTAGTTTGCATTCTATCTGTCTAGGTTTTCCGTAGTGCTGACACAATGTTACCAAAATTGACAAGTCTGGCTTCTAGGTCGATTTAGTGTGTTTCAAAAAATAACTTCATTTTCGTATAACTCCCAAAACATGGAAATGAATTCTGTTAAAATTCTTAAAGACTGCAAATGAGATATCAACACAATGTCAAAACAGGTTTCTTTGGACAACCCCTCCCACCACGGCTGTATAGAAACCAAGAGCTAAGCAAATATCACATTTCTGTGAAATGTATCTGGATAGTGTTGATTCATCGATGCCCAGTTGGCAGAGAAGAAGTGCAACCTGCACTCACGCGCTCCCTTGTACAGAGAAATGTAAAACTCCACTCACACAGCCTTTGGCACAGGACACTTGCCGAAGAGAGGTCTGTTACTTCCAAAGACAGGATGAGGCCTCAGGACACCTGGAAGCAGGAGAAGGCAAAGCAGGGAATGGAAACCAGGGCAGGGTCTGACCAACAAGGGTGAAACCCTGTTTAACTTGGACGCACCCTCTCAAGCGGACAGGAGACATGAGATTGAAGGTGATGTGCTGAGATTTACAAGAGTGCACAGCAGATGCTTGGCTGACAGAACTCAAAGAAATCAGCGCAAAATATCCCCACAGTTGATTCTGAGACCAAGATCCGTGATGCCAAATTACAGTTAGCAGGGGCATCGGTAAGTGAGGTATAGGGCTACGGTTGATGGCATACGCTGAGTCTCAGGGATCTGGAGTGCGTTGTGGGATGTGGTGGGTCTAATCAAGAGAGCAAACCGAACAGTGTACCAATGATAAATCAACCACACTGGTCGCGCGGTTGAGATTACCGATCTGTCCCATGGCCACACCCAGTGCATCTGCAGGACCAGGGACCAATTGGGCATTTTGCCAATAGAGCACGTGTGGGGCTGAATCAGAGCTATCGTGCATCTGGTCTGAGGGATCCAGGGGGCCTTGGGTTTGAAATCAGAATGAAAAGCCTTAGGATCTGCTACATTCATAACCTGGGCTGGGATTATGGTTTGGTTTGAGGCACAGGATGCGCAACAGCTCTGTGGTGGCCTTCGTGCACCCGTGCCACAAGGATGATAGGACAAGCTAGAGTGGTCCAAGTCCACAGCGTGAGAAGAGGAAGCATTTCCTTCAGCACTATCTCCCAAAATCGGATGCTACATTTTGGATGGCACCGGCACGGTACGGCAGCGAGGACACCAAGGTCGGTCTGCGGGATCATTCCAGCAGGCCCTGATGTGTGACATCCATGGATGTGCTTCCACTGGTGTTTCAGTAGACAGAGAAGCTCTGGGAAGAACTGCTTTCATTGGGACATTCCCGTGGCACAACAAAGCACAAGCGCACTCTCAGTTTGCTGTTTTGGAAACACTCCAAAATGACATAGAGCAGAATGCAGAGCTGAGAACCTTTAGAATCTTCTTTTCCACAAGAGGCCGTGTCCTGCACACATTCAGAATTGTGAGATAAGCCTAATCAAAATGAAGTTATTCTAATTGAAATAGTATGGGTTGTTCATCTCAACAAATGCAACACCAGCAATTGGAGATATACCAGACAACACACACAGGAACAGAATATGGCATCAATGTCTAGGAGAAATTGTCCTCACAGAAATCCCTTGGAATTGCGTAGAGACAAGAGTCTAAAATTTTCACTTAACATAGCCCTAAAAATCTACATTAGATACCTGATATTACCTGACCAGTAGAGATGAAGAAGTACAGTAAAAGAAACAGGAAGTACCATTTTCAGTTCCAAAGATATTGAAGGCCCAAAAGATAAGCTTTCAAACAACTAGACTGCAAAACGCTATGCAGTCCAAGTGTTGAAAATGGAGGTCAGGAAAACACTGAAGAACAAAAGGGTCTCAGAATCACAAAAGGCAGAATACCAGAAAAGGGGAAGAGAAAGTCTAAAGACGAGCCAAAAGATATCAGAAAACTCAGTGGATGTGATAATATCAGGGCTAAAATTCAGTCCTTAGCAGACTAGATAATGCAGAGGGACGCGTGAATGACTGTGAAGACAGGGGAACAGAAATCCCTCGGTCAGATTCGGACATAGGAAAGCAAGTGCAAAACAATGAAAATATTGCTGTTGTATCCTGGGTTAAGACAGGGCATGAAAGACTAGAATTCATAAGAGTCCCAGATGGAAAAGCAAGAGATAAAGAAATAAAATATGTCTGAAAATTTATCTGTAGAAATATCAGACTGAAACTTGTTGAAAGCCAAGAAAAAATCATCTATGCGAATTCAGGAATTACACAGCATCCAAAGGAGGTGGAATCCCAATAGACCTACCAGCAGCTGTATGATTCCAATCAACAAAGTTCACGAATATCACAGTGATTTAAAATGCACCTGGAGGAAACAACATAGTCACAAGGGAACCTCCAGAGGGGTTTCAGCTTATAACTCGGCAGCAATATTGCAGGACAGGGAGGAGTGCCAGGACACAGACCATATCCTGAATGGCCAAATGCTGCCACCTAGGGTAGCCTATGCCACATGACCACCATTTCTAATAAAGGCAGAGCTAGAGCAATCCACAGACCGGCAAATCATAAAAGAATTCAGCAGTTCAAAACTTCTTCTAAAAGGAAGGTTGAGAATACTCCCCGGAATAGAAAAGCAGCAAGATGAAATGGAAAGAAGAAAACCATTATTGGAAATGCAAGAAGAGCATGAGTGGCAAAGAAGAAACAAGAAGAAGGCAAGGAGGACATCAAAACCTTAAAGATTGGAGAGGGAAGCAGGAAATCATAGGTGATTGGAAGCACTCTCTTAAGTGAATCAGCTTATTTGACTCTCTGTTTGAAGCGAAAGGAGAGATGCATGTCCTGACGTGTTTGCAAAACAAGCGAGAAGCAGACCAACAAAGAATCAAACCAACAAACATGCACCAAAATGGTACGGTTGGCTGACATATACCATGGGAAACATGATTATTCAAAAGAAAATACTCAAGGTGATGTCAAGGATCATTCAGCACGCATCGACCCAGTATTGCGGCTTGCATGTACTCAGCACACTTGTATTCGGAAATCAGAGGCGTGCATTCATATTCGTAAATATAGATTCATAAGAGCATATCGTGACCTCACCCAAATGCCGATTTGGAATCCACTGGATTCCTAGTCCGTGATGTAGTCTTGTATGTCTTCCAACAGGATGAAGGAATGCCATATTCTACGCTACGTAGAGAAGAATTGTAAGAAGCCTATAACAAAGGCAAGTAGCTCTGCCAAAGTGTACTAAGAGCAAAAGAGACAGACAGTAAAGTGCACATTGGGGTTGGTTTCATTTCTTGGAAATTCAGCCCCCATGAAACCAATAGATCCATGTCCTGAGAGTGTGGGTTTTTCAGCAGAAATCATGCGACGCATATGTATTCCGGTTGTACGGATATTATAGGAACATAAGTCTCCTTTACTGGGTCTCTGTGTACTGTGAACTCTTAGAAAGTTTAAAGACGTGTGAAACCTTCAACTGAAAAGGGACACACTTCTCTCCATTGGTACTGTGCATACAGATCTGAACAAAAGGAAAGAGGGAAGAAGAAAGGCCCATGGGACGCTAGTGGGCAGAACCACATTTACTTTAGGAACCTCTCGTCGGATGCAGCCCCTCCCCCAACACTGACAAGATGCAGCAGCCATTGGGGATGGCAGTTACCGGTTGGATTCCAGGTGGAATGTTGGTGTGTTCCACGAGGCTTGTTGTGGCTGTTGGATCCTAGGTAACCGGGCCGAGTTCTGTGGGTGGATCAGTGTGATGGAGGGGCTGCAGGCCTCTGTGGAGCTTGGCTTAGGTGTTTGGTCCGGGAAGCTGTGTAAGTTCGAGATACTTCTGCTGCCCAAAGACCTGAGTTCACAGGTCAGTTTCCAGAACCTGAAAGGGCAGACAGTGGAAGATCTGCCTGTCATCAGCTTACTGGTGAGGCTCCGAGGTACTTTCAGACTTGCCCAGTCCTGGTGAAGTCGACTTTAGGGGAGTCACGAAGAGAAGCTGGCCGAAAAGCTGGCTGCACGGATTGAGGAGAGATGCGAACACATGGATGAGAGATGTTCTGCTACAATGGAGAATACTGGCGTGGAGACAGCTGTAGAGGATACCAGGCTCAAAAGGCATTCAGGAGACATATTGAACCTCGCTGATACTGGCAGAAACATACGGAGTGCCAACGTGGACTTGAGGAAGTTCCTCAATTCTCTTCTCCAAGAACGGGTTCAAGGTCCCTGACGTGTGCAAGAGAAGAGATGGCAGAGATGATCAAAACGCTCCTGTTCTTGGAAGAGGTCGTGAGAATCCACACGTCCCAAGGGGCCTTCCCAAGCCATTCAGACCAAAATTCACCAAGCCCAGGTAAGCCTTTTCCCAGGTTTGGGCCTAGCTAGCAAGCACTTGCCCTTCCCTCCCCTCCACTCACGCATCCATTTTGAAGGTTCAGTACCTGAGCGGCAATGAAGATATTAGGAGAAGGGCAAGTCCCTCCTAGAATCAGAGTTTCTCCAGCTTCACACTCTGTGAACAACAGTGAACTCCTTAAAGGTCAAAAAGTCTCGGCTGAAATAGATAGGAATTGAATACTTAGCTCAAACCTAGAAACGATGGCCTTCCGCTAGATTCAGCAAATGTTGTGTTTATGTCTTCCCTGGGGTGAAGTGAGTGTGGTAAGTGAGGGGAATCTTTGACTGAACTTGTATCTGTATTAGGCCTCAGTTTTTCAAGACAGTATAGGTAAATAGTACAAGTCAGAAAGTGAAGTGTACTGTAAAAGTCGCCAATGACATTAAAGACACAGCTTATGTGGATCGTCTTTCACTTGAGTCAAGCCCCCGGGGGCACTATGTCATGTGGGTGCAGACTTGGTTGCGTTAAATGGCTTTACCCAACATGATCGGAAGATTAACTGTTCTCATCACTGATAGAAGAACACCTGGTTCTCCATAGACAAGCATAACTGCAGCAGGGTTCTCCTAGCTATAATGCCTCTAGGTGCTTTTGGATTCAAACCTAAATGTATATATTTGGTTTGTTTCCTCTTGTATTTTCCTAGAGAGGGATGTTACCCCTTGAAATGCCAACATTGGCCAGTAGGTGACAAATAGGACTAAAGGGCACCACATGCCCAAGTGTATCCAAGTTTGGGGGTTATTTCATGTTTCCAATAGTTATTTCATGGTTCCTGTTGGTCTCGGAGGCTTCAACTGTAAAGAGCTGACATGACACCTTTAACAGTTTGGACTGCTATTTTGCATTCTATCTGTCTAGGTTTTCCGTAGTGCTGACACAATGTTACCAAAATTGACAAGTCTGGCTTCTAGGTCGATTTAGTGTGTTTCAAAAAATAACTTCATTTTCGTATAACTCCCAAAACATGGAAATGAATTCTGTTAAAATTCTTAAAGACTGCAAATGAGATATCAACACAATGTCAAAACAGGTTTCTTTGGACAACCCCTCCCACCACGGCTGTATAGAAACCAAGAGCTAAGCAAATATCACATTTCTGTGAAATGTATCTGGATAGTGTTGATTCATCGATGCCCAGTTGGCAGAGAAGAAGTGCAACCTGCACTCACGCGCTCGCTTTTACAGAGAAATGTAAAACTCCACTCACACAGCCTTTGGCACAGGACACTTGCCGAAGAGAGGTCTGTTACTTCCAAAGACAGGATGAGGCCTCAGGACACCTGGAAGCAGGAGAAGGCAAAGCAGGGAATGGAAACCAGGGCAGGGACTGACCAACAAGGGTGAAACCCTGTTTAACTTGGACGCACCCTCTCAAGCGGACAGGAGACATGAGATTGAAGGTGATGTGCTGAGATTTACAAGAGTGCACAGCAGATGCTTGGCTGACAGAACTCAAAGAAACCAGCGCAAAATATCCCCACAGTTGATTCTGAGACCAAGATCCGTGATGCCAAATTACAGTTAGCAGGGGCATCGGTAAGTGAGGTATAGGGCTACGGTTGATGGCATACGCTGAGTCTCAGGGATCTGGAGTGCGTTGTGGGATGTGGTGGGTCTAATCAAGAGAGCAAACCGAACAGTGTACCAATGATAAATCAACCACACTGGTCGCGCGGTTGAGATTACCGATCTGTCCCATGGCCACACCCAGTGCATCTGCAGGACCAGGGACCAATTGGGCATTTTGCCAATAGAGCACGTGTGGGGCTGAATCAGAGCTATCGTGCATCTGGTCTGAGGGATCCAGGGGGCCTTGGGTTTGAAATCAGAATGAAAAGACTTAGGATCTGCAACATTCATAACCTGGGCTGGGATTATGGTTTGGTTTGAGGCACAGGATGCGCAACAGCTCTGTGGTGGCCTTCGTGCACCCGTGCCACAAGGATGATAGGACAAGCTAGAGTGGTCCAAGTCCACAGCGTGAGAAGAGGAAGCATTTCCTTCAGCACTATCTCCCAAAATCGGATGCTACATTTTGGATGGCACCGGCACGGTACGGCAGCGAGGACACCAAGGTCGGTCTGCGGGATCATTCCAGCAGGCCCTGATGTGTGACATCCATGGATGTGCTTCCACTGGTGTTTCAGTAGACAGAGAAGCTCTGGGAAGAACTGCTTTCATTGGGACATTCCCGTGGCACTACAAAGCACAAGCGCACTCTCAGTTTGCTGTTTTGGAAACACTCCAAAATGACATAGAGCAGAATGCAGAGCTGAGAACCTTTAGAATCTTCTTTTCCACAAGAGGCCGTGTCCTGCACACTTTCAGAATTGTGAGATAAGCCTAATCAAAATGAAGTTATGCTAATTGAAATAGTATGGGTTGTTCATCTCAACAAATGCAACACCAGCAATTGGAGATATACCAGACAACACACACAGGAACAGAATATGGCATCAATGTCTAGGAGAAATTGTCCTCACAGAAATCCCTTGGAATTGCATAGAGACAAGAGTCTAAAATTTTCACTTAACATAGCCCTAAAAATCTACATTAGATACCTGATATTACCTGACCAGTAGAGATGAAGAAGTACAGTAAAAGAAACAGGAAGTACCATTTTCAGTTCCAAAGATATTGAAGGCCCAAAAGATAAGCTTTCAAACAACTAGACTGCAAAACGCTATGCAGTCCAAGTGTTGAAAATGGAGGTCAGGAAAACACTGAAGAACAAAAGGGTCTCAGAATCACAAAAGGCAGAATACCAGAAAAGGGGAAGAGAAAGTCTAAAGACGAGCCAAAAGATATCAGAAAACTCAGTGGATGTGATAATATCAGGGCTAAAATTCAGTCCTTAGCAGACTAGATAATGCAGAGGGACGCGTGAATGACTGTGAAGACAGGGGAACAGAAATCCCTCGGTCAGATTCGGACATAGGAAAGCAAGTGCAAAACAATGAAAATATTGCTGTTGTATCCTGGGTTAAGACAGGGCATGAAAGACTAGAATTCATAAGAGTCCCAGATGGAAAAGCAAGAGATAAAGAAATAAAATATGTCTGAAAATTTATCTGTAGAAATATCAGACTGAAACTTGTTGAAAGCCAAGAAAAAATCATCTATGCGAATTCAGGAATTACACAGAATCCAAAGGAGGTGGAATCCCAATAGACCTACCAGCAGCTGTATGATTCCAATCAACAAAGTTCACGAATATCACAGTGATTTAAAATGCACCTGGAGGAAACAACATAGTCACAAGGGAACCTCCAGAGGGGTTTCAGCTTATAACTCGGCAGCAATATTGCAGGACAGGGAGGAGTGCCAGGACACAGACCATATCCTGAATGGCCAAATGCTGCCACCTAGGGTAGCCTATGCCACATGACCACCATTTCTAATAAAGGCAGAGCTAGAGCAATCCACAGACCGGCAAATCATAAAAGAATTCAGCAGTTCAAAACTTCTTCTAAAAGGAAGGTTGAGAATACTCCCCGGAATAGAAAAGCAGCAAGATGAAATGGAAAGAAGAAAACCATTATTGGAAATGCAAGAAGAGCATGAGTGGCAAAGAAGAAACAAGAAGAAGGCAAGGAGGACATCAAAACCTTAAAGATTGGAGAGGGAAGCAGGAAATCATAGGTGATTGGAAGCACTCTCTTAAGTGAATCAGCTTATTTGACTCTCTGTTTGAAGCGAAAGGAGAGATGCATGTCCTGACGTGTTTGCAAAACAAGCGAGAAGCAGACCAACAAAGAATCAAACCAACAAACATGCACCAAAATGGTACGGTTGGCTGACATATACCATGGGAAACATGATTATTCAAAAGAAAATACTCAAGGTGATGTCAAGGATCATTCAGCACGCATCGACCCAGTATTGCGGCTTGCATGTACTCAGCACACTTGTATTCGGAAATCAGAGGCGTGCATTCATATTCGTAAATATAGATTCATAAGAGCATATCGTGACCTCACCCAAATGCCGATTTGGAATCCACTGGATTCCTAGTCCGTGATGTAGTCTTGTATGTCTTCCAACAGGATGAAGGAATGCCATATTCTACGCTACGTAGAGAAGAATTGTAAGAAGCCTATAACAAAGGCAAGTAGCTCTGCCAAAGTGTACTAAGAGCAAAAGAGACAGACAGTAAAGTGCACATTGGGGTTGGTTTCATTTCTTGGAAATTCAGCCCCCATGAAACCAATAGATCCATGTCCTGAGAGTGTGGGTTTTTCAGCAGAAATCATGCGACGCATATGTATTCCGGTTGTACGGATATTATAGGAACATAAGTCTCCTTTACTGGGTCTCTGTGTACTGTGAACTCTTAGAAAGTTTAAAGACGTGTGAAACCTTCAACTGAAAAGGGACACACTTCTCTCCATTGGTACTGTGCATACAGATCTGAACAAAAGGAAAGAGGGAAGAAGAAAGGCCCATGGGACGCTAGTGGGCAGAACCACATTTACTTTAGGAACCTCTCGTCGGATGCAGCCCCTCCCCCAACACTGACAAGATGCAGCAGCCATTGGGGATGGCAGTTACCGGTTGGATTCCAGGTGGAATGTTGGTGTGTTCCACGAGGCTTGTTTTGGCTGTTGGATCCTAGGTAACCGGGCCGAGTTCTGTGGGTGGATCAGTGTGATGGAGGGGCTGCAGGCCTCTGTGGAGCTTGGCTTATGTGTTTGGTCCGGGAAGCTGTGTAAGTTCGAGATACTTCTGCTGCCCAAAGACCTGAGTTCACAGGTCAGTTTCCAGAACTTGAAAGGGCAGACAGTGGAAGATCTGCCTGTCATCAGCTTACTGGTGAGGCTCCGAGGTACTTTCAGACTTGCCCAGTCCTGGTGAAGTCGACTTTAGGGGAGTCACGAAGAGAAGCTGGCCGAAAAGCTGGCTGCACGGATTGAGGAGAGATGCGAAAACATGGATGAGAGATGTTCTGCTACAAAGGAGAATACAGGCGTGGAGACAGCTGTAGAGGATACCAGGCTCAAAAGACATTCAGGAGACATATTGAACCTCGCTGATACTGGCAGAAACATACGGAGTGCCAACGTGGACTTGAGGAAGTTCCTCAATTCTCTTCTCCAAGAACGGGTCCAAGGTCCCTGACGTGTGCAAGAGAAGAGATGGCAGAGATGATCAAAACGCTCCTGTTCTTGGAAGAGGTCGTGAGAATCCACACGTCCCAAGGGGCCTTCCCAAGCCATTCAGACCAAAATTCACCAAGCCCAGGTAAGCCTTTTCCCAGGTTTGGGCCTAGCTAGCAAGCACTTGCCCTTCCCTCCCCTCCACTCACGCATCCATTTTGAAGGTTCAGTACCTGAGCGGCAATGAAGACATTAGGAGAAGGGCAAGTCCCTCCTAGAATCAGAGTTCTTCAAGCTTCACACTCTGTGAACAACAGTGAACTCCTTAAAGGTCAAAAAGTCTCGGCTGAAATAGATAGGAATTGAATACTTAGCTCAAACCTAGAAACGATGGCCTTCCGCTAGATTCAGCAAATGTTGTGTTTATGTCTTCCCTGGGGTGAAGTGAGTGTGGTAAGTGAGGGGAATCTTTGACTGAACTTGTATCTGTATTAGGCCTCAGTTTTTCAAGACAGTATAGGTAAATAGTACAAGTCAGAAAGTGAAGTGTACTGTAAAAGTCGCCAATGACTTTAAAGACACAGCTTATGTGGATCGTCTTTCACTTGAGTCAAGCCCCCGGGGGCACTATGTCATGTGGGTGCAGACTTGGTTGCGTTAAATGGCTTTACCCAACATGATCGGAAGATTAACTGTTCTCATCACTGATAGAAGAACACCTGGTTCTCCATAGACAAGCATAACTGCAGCAGGGTTCTCCTAGCTATAATGCCTCTAGGTGCTTTTGGATTCAAACCTAAATGTATATATTTGGTTTGTTTCCTCTTGTATTTTCCGAGAGAGGGATGTTACCCCTTGAAATGCCAACATTGGCCAGTAGGTGACAAATAGGACTAAAGGGCAACACATGCCCAACTGTATCCAAGTTTGGGGGTTATTTCATGTTTCCAATAGTTATTTCATGGTTCCTGTTGGTCTCGGAGGCTTCAACTGTAAAGAGCTGACATGACCCCTTTAACAGTTTGGACTGCTAGTTTGCATTCTATCTGTCTAGGTTTTCCGTAGTGCTGACACAATTTTACCAAAATTGACAAGTCTGGCTTCTAGGTCGATTTAGTGTGTTTCAAAAAATAACTTCATTTTCGTATAACTCCCAAAACATGGAAATGAATTCTGTTAAAATTCTTAAAGACTGCAAATGAGATATCAACACAATGTCAAAACAGGTTTCTTTGGACAACCCCTCCCACCACGGCTGTATAGAAACCAAGAGCTAAGCAAATATCACATTTCTGTGAAATGTATCTGGATAGTGTTTATTCATCGATGCCCAGTTGGCAGAGAAGAAGTGCAACCTGCACTCACGCGCTCGCTTGTACAGAGAAATGTAAAACTCCACTCACACAGCCTTTGGCACAGGACACTTGCCGAAGAGAGGTCTGTTACTTCCAAAGACAGGATGAGGCCTCAGGACACCTGGAAGCAGGAGAAGGCAAAGCAGGGAATGGAAACCAGGGCAGGGACTGACCAACAAGGGTGAAACCCTGTTTAATTTGGACGCACCCTCTCAAGCGGACAGGAGACATGAGATTGAAGGTGATGTGCTGAGATTTACAAGAGTGCACAGCAGATGCTTGGCTGACAGAACTCAAAGAAACCAGCGCAAAATATCCCCACAGTTGATTCTGAGACCAAGATCCGTGATGCCAAATTACAGTTAGCAGGGGCATCGGTAAGTGAGGCATAGGGCTACGGTTGATGGCATACGCTGAGTCTCAGGGATCTGGAGTGCGTTGTGGGATGTGGTGGGTCTAATCAAGAGAGCAAACCGAACAGTGTACCAATGATAAATCAACCACACTGGTCGCGCGGTTGAGATTACCGATCTGTCCCATGGCCACACCCAGTGCATCTGCAGGACCAGGGACCAATTGGGCATTTTGCCAATAGAGCACGTGTGGGGCTGAATCAGAGCTATCGTGCATCTGGTCTGAGGGATCCAGGGGGCCTTGGGTTTGAAATCAGAATGAAAAGACTTAGGATCTGCAACATTCATAACCTGGGCTGGGATTATGGTTTGGTTTGAGGCACATTATGCGCAACAGCTCTGTGGTGGCCTTCGTGCACCCGTGCCACAAGGATGATAGGACAAGGTAGAGTGGTCCAAGTCCACAGCGTGAGAAGAGGAAGCATTTCCTTCAGCACTATCTCCCAAAATCGGATGCTACATTTTGGATGGCACCGGCACGGTACGGCAGCGAGGACACCAAGGTCGTTCTGCGGGATCATTCCAGCAGGCCCTGATGTGTGACATCAATGGATGTGCTTCCACTGGTGTTTCAGTAGACAGAGAAGCTCTGGGAAGAACTGCTTTCATTGGGACATTCCCGTGGCACTACAAAGCACAAGCGCACTCTCAGTTTGCTGTTTTGGAAACACTCCAAAATGACATAGAGCAGAATGCAGAGCTGAGAACCTTTAGAATCCTCTTTTCCACAAGAGGCCGTGTCCTGCACACTTTCAGAATTGTGAGATAAGCCTAATCAAAATGAAGTTATGCTAATCGAAATAGTATGGGTTGTTCATCTCAACAAATGCAACACCAGCAATTGGAGATATACCAGACAACACACACAGGAACAGAATATGGCATCAATGTCTAGGAGAAATTGTCCTCACAGAAATCCCTTGGAATTGCATAGAGACAAGAGTCTAAAATTTTCACTTAACATAGCCCTAAAAATCTACATTAGATACCTGATATTACCTGACCAGTAGAGATGAAGAAGTACAGTAAAAGAAACAGGAAGTACCATTTTCAGTTCCAAAGATATTGAAGGCCCAAAAGATAAGCTTTCAAACAACTAGACTGCAAAACGCTATGCAGTCCAAGTGTTGAAAATGGAGGTCAGGAAAACACTGAAGAACAAAAGGGTCTCAGAATCACAAAAGGCAGAATACCAGAAAAGGGGAAGAGAAAGTCTAAAGACGAGCCAAAAGATATCAGAAAACTCAGTGGATGTGATAATATCAGGGCTAAAATTCAGTCCTTAGCAGACTAGATAATGCAGAGGGACGCGTGAATGACTGTGAAGACAGGGGAACAGAAATCCCTCGGTCAGATTCGGACATAGGAAAGCAAGTGCAAAACAATGAAAATATTGCTGTTGTATCCTGGGTTAAGACAGGGCATGAAAGACTAGAATTCATAAGAGTCCCAGATGGAAAAGCAAGAGATAAAGAAATAAAATATGTCTGAAAATTTATCTGTAGAAATATCAGACTGAAACTTGTTGAAAGCCAAGAAAAAATCATCTATGCGAATTCAGGAATTACACAGAATCCAAAGGAGGTGGAATCCCAATAGACCTACCAGCAGCTGTATGATTCCAATCAACAAAGTTCACGAATATCACAGTGATTTAAAATGCACCTGGAGGAAACAACATAGTCACAAGGGAACCTCCAGAGGGGTTTCAGCTTATAACTCGGCAGCAATATTGCAGGACAGGGAGGAGTGCCAGGACACAGACCATATCCTGAATGGCCAAATGCTGCCACCTAGGGTAGCCTATGCCACATGACCACCATTTCTAATAAAGGCAGAGCTAGAGCAATCCACAGACCGGCAAATCATAAAAGAATTCAGCAGTTCAAAACTTCTTCTAAAAAGAAGGTTGAGAATACTCCCCGGAATAGAAAAGCAGCAAGATGAAATGGAAAGAAGAAAACCATTATTGGAAATGCAAGAAGAGCATGAGTGGCAAAGAAGAAACAAGAAGAAGGCAAGGAGGACATCAAAACCTTAAAGATTGGAGAGGGAAGCAGGAAATCATAGGTGATTGGAAGCACTCTCTTAAGTGAATCAGCTTATTTGACTCTCTGTTTGAAGCGAAAGGAGAGATGCATGTCCTGACGTGTTTGCAAAACAAGCGAGAAGCAGACCAACAAAGAATCAAACCAACAAACATGCACCAAAATGGTACGGTTGGCTGACATATACCATGGGAAACATGATTATTCAAAAGAAAATACTCAAGGTGATGTCAAGGATCATTCAGCACGCATCGAACCAGTATTGCGGCTTGCATGTACTCAGCACACTTGTATTCGGAAATCAGAGGCGTGCATTCATATTCGTAAATATAGATTCATAAGAGCATATCGTGACCTCACCCAAATGCCGATTTGGAATCCACTGGATTCCTAGTCCGTGATGTAGTCTTGTATGTCTTCCAACAGGATGAAGGAATGCCATATTCTACGATAAGTAGAGAAGAATTGTAAGAAGCCTATAACAAAGGCAAGTAGCTCTGCCAAAGTGTACTAAGAGCAAAAGAGACAGACAGTAAAGTGCACATTGGGGTTGGTTTCATTTCTTGGAAATTCAGCCCCCATGAAACCAATAGATCCATGTCCTGAGAGTGTGGGTTTTTCAGCAGAAATCATGCGACGCATATGTATTCCGGTTGTACGGATATTATAGGAACATAAGTCTCCTTTACTGGGTCTCTGTGTACTGTGAACTCTTAGAAAGTTTAAAGACGTGTGAAACCTTCAACTGAAAAGGGACACACTTCTCTCCATTGGTACTGTGCATACAGATCTGAACAAAAGGAAAGAGGGAAGAAGAAAGGCCCATGGGACGCTAGTGGGCAGAACCACATTTACTTTAGGAACCTCTCGTCGGATGCAGCCCCTCCCCCAACACTGACAAGATGCAGCAGCCATTGGGGATGGCAGTTACCGGTTGGATTCCAGGTGGAATGTTGGTGTGTTCCACGAGGCTTGTTGTGGCTGTTGGATCCTAGGTAACCGGGCCGAGTTCTGTGGGTGGATCAGTGTGATGGAGGGGCTGCAGGCCTCTGTGGAGCTTGGCTTAGGTGTTTGGTCCGGGAAGCTGTGTAAGTTCGAGATACTTCTGCTGCCCAAAGACCTGAGTTCACAGGTCAGTTTCCAGAACCTGAAAGGGCAGACAGTGGAAGATCTGCCTGTCATCAGCTTACTGGTGAGGCTCCGAGGTACTTTCAGACTTGCCCAGTCCTGGTGAAGTCGACTTTAGGGGAGTCACGAAGAGAAGCTGGCCGAAAAGCTGGCTGCACGGATTGAGGAGAGATGCGAAAACATGGATGAGAGATGTTCTGCTACAAAGGAGAATACAGGCGTGGAGACAGCTGTAGAGGATACCAGGCTCAAAAGACATTCAGGAGACATATTGAACCTCGCTGATACTGGCAGAAACATACGGAGTGCCAACGTGGACTTGAGGAAGTTCCTCAATTCTCTTCTCCAAGAACGGGTCCAAGGTCCCTGACGTGTGCAAGAGAAGAGATGGCAGAGATGATCAAAACGCTCCTGTTCTTGGAAGAGGTCGTGAGAATCCACACGTCCCAAGGGGCCTTCCCAAGCCATTCAGACCAAAATTCACCAAGCCCAGGTAAGCCTTTTCCCAGGTTTGGGCCTAGCTAGCAAGCACTTGCCCTTCCCTCCCCTCCACTCACGCATCCATTTTGAAGGTTCAGTACCTGAGCGGCAATGAAGACATTAGGAGAAGGGCAAGTCCCTCCTAGAATCAGAGTTCTTCAAGCTTCACACTCTGTGAACAACAGTGAACTCCTTAAAGGTCAAATAGTCTCGGCTGAAATAGATAGGGATTGAATACATAGCTCACACCTAGAAACGATGGCCTTCCGCTAGATTCAGCAAATGTTGTGTTTATGTCTTCCCTGGGGTGAAGGGAGTGTGGTAAGTGAGGGGAATCTTTGACTGAACTTGAATCTGTATTAGGCCTCAGTTTTTCAAGACAGTATAGGTAAATAGTACAAGTCAGAAAGTGAACTGTACTGTAAAAGTCGCCAATGACATTAAAGACACAGCTTATTAGGATCGTCTTTCACTTGAGTCAAGACCCCGGGGGCACTATATCATGTGGGTGCAGACTTGGTTGCGTTAAATGGCTTTACCCAACATGATCGGAAGATTAACTGTTCTCATCACTGATAGAAGAACACCTGGTTCTCCATAGACAAGCATAACTGCAGCAGGGTTCTCCTAGCTATAATGCCTCTAGGTGCTTTTGGATTCAAACCTAAATGTATATATTTGGTTTGTTTCCTCTTGTATTTTCCTAGAGAGGGATGTTACCCCTTGAAATGCCAACATTGGCCAGTCGGTGACAAATAGGACTAAAGGGCACCACATGCCCAAGTGTATCCAAGGTTGGGGGTTATTTCATGTTTCCAATAGTTATTTCATGGTTCCTGTTGGTCTCGGAGGCTTCAACCGTAAAGAGCTGACATGACCCCTTTAACAGTTTGGACTGCTAGTTTGCATTCTATCTGTCTAGGTTTTCCGTAGAGCTGACAAAATGTTACCAAAATTGACAAGTCTGGCTTCTAGGTCGATTTAGTGTGTTTCAAAAAATAACTTCATTTTCGTATAACTCCCAAAACATGGAAATGAATTCTGTTAAAATTCTTAAAGACTGCAAATGAGATATCAACACAATGTCAAAACAGGTTTCTTTGGACAACCCCTCCCACCACGGCTGTATAGAAACAAAGAGCTAAGCAAATATCACATTTCTGTGAAATGTATCTGGATAGTGTTGATTCATCGATGCCCAGTTGGCAGAGAAGAAGTGCAACCTGCACTCACGCGCTCCCTTGTACAGAGAAATGTAAAACTCCACTCACCCAGCCTTTGGCACAGGACACTTGCCGAAGAGAGGTCTGTTACTTCCAAAGACAGGATGAGGCCTCAGGACACCTGGAAGCAGGAGAAGGCAAAGCAGGGAATGGAAACCAGTGCAGGGTCTGACCAACAAGGGTGAAACCCTGTTTAACTTGGACGCACCCTCTCAAGCGGACAGGAGACTTGAGATTGAAGGTGATGTGCTGAGATTTACAAGAGAGCACAGCAGATGCTTGGCTGACAGAACTCAAAGAAACCAGCACAAAATATCCCCACAGTTGATTCTGAGACCAAGATCCGTGATGCCAAATTACAGTTAGCAGGAGCATCGGTAAGTGAGGTATAGGGCTACGGTTGATGGCATACGCTGAGTCTCAGGGATCTGGAGTGTGTTGTCGGATGTGGTGGGTCTAATCAAGAGAGCAAACCGAACAGTGTACCAATGATAAATCAACCACACTGGTCGCGCGGTTGAGATTACCGATAAGTCCCATGGCCACACCCAGTGCATCTGCAGGACCAGGGACCAACTGGGCATTTTGCCAATAGAGCACGTGTGGGGCTGAATCAGAGCTATCGTGCATCTGGTCTGAGGGATCCAGGGGGCCTTGGGTTTGAAATCAGAATGAAAAGCCTTAGGATCTGCTACATTCATAACCTGGGCTGGGATTATGGTTTGGTTTGAGGCACAGGATGCGCAACATCTCTGTGGTGGCCTTCGTGCACCCGTGCTACAAGGATGATCGGACAATGTAGAGTGGTCCAAGTCCACAGCGTGAGAAGAGGAAGCATTTCCTTCAGCACTATCTCCCAAAAACGGATGCTACATTTTGGATGGCACCGGCACGGTACGGCAGCGAGGACACCAAGGTCGGTCTGCGGGATCATTCCAGCAGGCCCTGATGTGTGACATCCATGGATGTGCTTCCACTGGTGTTTCAGTAGACAGAGAATCTCTGGGAAGAACTGCTTTCATTGGGACATTCCCGTGGCACTACAAAGCACAAGCGCACTCTCAGTTTGCTGTTTTGGAAACACTCCAAAATGACATAGAGCAGAATGCAGAGCTGAGAACCTTTAGTATCCTCATTTCCACAAGAGGCCGTGTCCTGCGCACTTTCAGAATTGTGAGATAAGCGTAATAATAATGAAGTTATGCTAATCGAAATAGTATGGGTTGTTCATCACAACAAATGCAACACCAGCAATTGGAGATATACCAGACAACACACACAGGAACAGAATATGTCATCAATGTCTAGGAGAAATTGTCCTCACAGAAATCCATTGGAATTGCGTAGAGACAAGAGTCTAAAATTTTCACTTAACATAGCCCTAAAAATCTACATTAGATACCTGATATTACCTGACCAGTAGAGATGAAGAAGTACAGTAAAAGAAATAGGAAGTACCATTTTCAGTTCCAAAGATATTGAAGGCCCAAAAGATAAGCTTTCAAACAACTAGACTGCAAAACGCTATGCAGTCCAAGTGTTGAAAATGGAGGTCAGGAAAACACTGAAGAACCAAAGGGTCTCAGAATCACAAAAGGCAGAATACCAGAAAAGGGGAAGAGAAAGTCTAAAGACGAGCCAAAAGATATCAGAAAACTCAGTGGATGTGATAATATCAGGGCTAAAATTCAGTCCTTAGCAGACTAGATAATGCAGAGGGACGCGTGAATGACTGTGAAGACAGGGGAACAGAAATCCCTCGGTCAGATTCGGACATAGGAAAGCAAGTGCAAAACAATGAAAATATTGCTGTTGTATCCTGGGTTAAGACAGGGCATGAAAGACTAGAATTCATAAGAGTCCCAGATGGAAAAGCAAGAGATAAAGAAATAAAATATGTCTGAAAATTTATCTGTAGAAATATCAGACTGAAACTTGTTGAAAGCCAAGAAAAAATCATCTATGCAAATTCAGGAATTACACAGCATCCAAAGGAGGTGGAATCCCAATAGACCTACCAGCAGCTGTATGATTCCAATCAACAAAGTTCACGAATATCACAGTGATTTAAAATGCACCTGGAGGAAACAACATAGTCACAAGGGAACCTCCAGAGGGGTTTCAGCTTATAACTCGGCAGCAATATTGCAGGACAGGGAGGAGTGCCAGGACACAGACCATATCCTGAATGGCCAAAGGCTGCCACCTAGGGTAGCCTATGCCACATGACCACCATTTCTAATAACGGCAGAGCTAGAGCAATCCACAGACCGGCAAATCATAAAAGAATTCAGCAGTTCAAAACTTCTTCTAAAAGGAAGGTTGAGAATACTCCCCGGAATAGAAAAGCAGCAAGATGAAATGGAAAGAAGAAAACCATTATTGGAAATGCAAGAAGAGCATGAGTGGCAAAGAAGAAACAAGAAGAAGGCAAGGAGGACATCAAAACCTTAAAGATTGGAGAGGGAAGCAGGAAATCATAGGTGATTGGAAGCACTCTCTTAAGTGAATCAGCTTATTTGACTCTCTGTTTGAAGCGAAAGGAGAGATGCATGTCCTGACGTGTTTGCAAAACAAGCGAGAAGCAGACCAACAAAGAATCAAACCAACAAACATGCACCAAAATGGTACGGTTGGCTGACATATACCATGGGAAACATGATTATTCAAAAGAAAATACTCAAGGTGATGTCAAGGATCATTCAGCACGCATCGACCCAGTATTGCGGCTTGCATGTACTCAGCACACTTGTATTCGGAAATCAGAGGCGTGCATTCATATTCGTAAATATAGATTCATAAGAGCATATCGGGACCTCACCCAAATGCCGATTTGGAATCCACTGGATTCCTAGTCCGTGATTTAGTCTTGTATGTCTTCCAACAGGATGAAGGAATGCCATATTCTACGCTACGTAGAGAAGAATTGTAAGAAGCCTATAACAAAGGCAAGTAGCTCTGCCAAAGTGTACTAAGAGCAAAAGAGACAGACAGTAAAGTGCACATTGGGGTTGGTTTCATTTCTTGGAAATTCAGCCCCCATGAAACCAATAGATCCATGTCCTGAGAGTGTGGGTTTTTCAGCAGAAATCATGCGACGCATATGTATTCCGGTTGTACGGATATTATAGGAACATAAGTCTCCTTTACTGGGTCTCTGTGTACTGTGAACTCTTAGGAAGTTTAAAGACGTGTGAAACCTTCAACTGAAAAGGGACACACTTCTCTCCATTGGTACTGTGCATACAGATCTGAACAAAAGGAAAGAGGGAAGAAGAAAGGCCCATGGGACGCTAGTGGGCAGAACCACATTTACTTTAGGAACCTCTCGTCGGATGCAGCCCCTCCCCCAACACTGACAAGATGCAGCAGCCATTGGGGATGGCAGTTACCGGTTGGATTCCAGGTGGAATGTTGGTTTGTTCCACGAGGCTTGTTGTGGCTGTTGGATCCTAGGTAACCGGGCCGAGTTCTGTGGGTGGATCAGTGTGATGGAGGGGCTGCAGGCCTCTGTGGAGCTTGGCTTAGGTGTTTGGTCCGGGAAGCTGTGTAAGTTCGAGATACTTCTGCTGCCCAAAGACCTGAGTTCACAGGTCAGTTTCCAGAACCTGAAAGGGCAGACAGTGGAAGATCTGCCTGTCATCAGCTTACTGGTGAGGCTCCGAGGTACTTTCAGACTTGCCCAGTCCTGGTGAAGTCGACTTTAGGGGAGTCACGAAGAGAAGCTGGCCGAAAAGCTGGCTGCACGGATTGAGGAGAGATGCGAACACATGGATGAGAGATGTTCTGCTACAATGGAGAATACAGGCGTGGAGACAGCTGTAGAGGATACCAGGCTCAAAAGACATTCAGGAGACATATTGAACCTCGCTGATACTGGCAGAAACATACGGAGTGCCAACGTGGACTTGAGGAAGTTCCTCAATTCTCTTCTCCAAGAACGGGTCCAAGGTCCCTGACGTGTGCAAGAGAAGAGATGGCAGAGATGATCAAAACGCTCCTGTTCTTGGAAGAGGTCGTGAGAATCCACACGTCCCAAGGGGCCTTCCCAAGCCATTCAGACCAAAATTCACCAAGCCCAGGTAAGCCTTTTCCCAGGTTTGGGCCTAGCTAGCAAGCACTTGCCCTTCCCTCCCCTCCACTCACGCATCCATTTTGAAGGTTCAGTACCTGAGCGGCAATGAAGCCATTAGGAGAAGGGCAAGTCCCTCCTAGAATCAGAGTTCCTACAGCTTCACACTCTGTGAACAACAGTGAACTCCTTAAAGGTCAAATAGTCTCGGCTGAAATAGATAGGGATTGAATACATAGCTCACACCTAGAAACGATGGCCTTCCGCTAGATTCAGCAAATGTTGTGTTTATGTCTTCCCTGGGGTGAAGGGAGTGTGGTAAGTGAGGGGAATCTTTGACTGAACTTGAATCTGTATTAGGCCTCAGTTTTTCAAGACAGTGAAGGTAAATACTACAAGTCAGAAAGTGAAGTGTACTGTAAAAGTCGCCAATGACATTAAAGACACAGCTTATGTGGATCGTCTTTCACTTGAGTCAAGCCCCCGGGGGCACTATATCATGTGGGTGCAGACTTGGTTGCGTTAAATGGCTTTACCCAACATGATCGGAAGATTAACTGTTCTCATCACTGATAGAAGAACACCTGGTTCTCCATAGACAAGCATAAGTTCAACAGGGTTCTCCTAGCTATAATGCCTCTAGGTGCTTTGGATTCAAATCTAAATGTATATATTTGGTTTGTTTCCTCTTGTATTTTCTTAGAGAGGGATGTTACCCCTTGAAATGCCAACATTGGCCAGTCGGTGACAAATAGGACTAAAGGGCACCACATGCGCAAGTGTATCCAAGGTTGGGGGTTATTTCATGTTTCCAATAGTTATTTCATGGTTCCTGTTGGTCTCGGAGGCTTCAACCGTAAAGAGCTGACATGACCCCTTTAACAGTTTGGACTGCTAGTTTGCATTCTATCTGTCTAGGTTTTCCGTATAGCTGACAAAATGTTACCAAAATTGACAAGTCTGGCTTCTAGGTCGATTTAGTGTGTTTCAAAAAATAACTTCATTTTCGTATAACTCCCAAAACATGGAAATGAATTCTGTTAAAATTCTTAAAGACTGCAAATGAGATATCAACACAATGTCAAAACAGGTTTCTTTGGACAACCCCTCCCACCATGGCTGTATAGAAACCAAGAGCTAAGCAAATATCACATTTCTGTGAAATGTATCTGGATAGTGTTGATTCATCGATGCCCAGTTGGCAGAGAAGAAGTGCAACCTGCACTCACGCGCTCCCTTGTACAGAGAAATGTAAAACACCACTCACCCAGCCTTTGGCACAGGACACTTGCCGAAGAGAGGTCTGTTACTTCCAAAGACAGGATGAGGCCTCAGGACACCTGGAAGCAGGAGAAGGCAAAGCAGGGAATGGAAACCAGTGCAGGGTCTGACCAACAAGGGTGAAACCCTGTTTGACTTGGACGCACCCTCTCAAGCGGACAGGAGACATGAGATTGAAGGAGATGTGCTGAGATTTACAAGAGTGCACAGCAGATGCTTGGTTGACAGACCTCAAAGAAACCAGCGCAAAATATCCCCACAGTTGATTCTGAGACCAAGATCCGTGATGCCAAATTACAGTTAGCAGGAGCATCGGTAAGTGAGGTATAGGGCTACGGTTGATGGCATACGCTGAGTCTCAGGGATCTGGAGTGTGTTGTCGGATGTGGTGGGTCTAATCAAGAGAGCAAACCGAACAGTGTACCAATGATAAATCAACCACACTGGTCGCGCGGTTGAGATTACCGATAAGTCCCATGGCCACACCCAGTGCATCTGCATGACCAGGGACCAATTGGGCATTTTGCCAATAGAGCACGTGTGGGGCTGAATCAGAGCTATCGTGCATCTGGTCTGAGGGATCCAGGGGGCCTTGGGTTTGAAATCAGAATGAAAAGCCTTAGGATCTGCTACATTCATAACCTGGGCTGGGATTATGGTTTGGTTTGAGGCACAGGATGCGCAACATCTCTGTGGTGGCCTTCGTGCACCCGTGCTACAAGGATGATCGGACAATGTAGAGTGGTCCAAGTCCACAGCGTGAGAAGAGGAAGCATTTCCTTCAGCACTATCTCCCAAAAACGGATGCTACATTTTGGATGGCACCGGCACGGTACGGCAGCGAGGACACCAAGGTCGGTCTGCGGGATCATTCCAGCAGGCCCTGATGTGTGACATCCATGGATGTGCTTCCACTGGTGTTTCAGTAGACAGAGAATCTCTGGGAAGAACTGCTTTCATTGGGACATTCCCGTGGCACTACAAAGCACAAGCGCACTCTCAGTTTGCTGTTTTGGAAACACTCCAAAATGACATAGAGCAGAATGCAGAGCTGAGAACCTTTAGTATCCTCATTTCCACAAGAGGCCGTGTCCTGCGCACTTTCAGAATTGTGAGATAAGCGTAATAATAATGAAGTTATGCTAATCGAAATAGTATGGGTTGTTCATCACAACAAATGCAACACCAGCAATTGGAGATATACCAGACAACACACACAGGAACAGAATATGTCATCAATGTCTAGGAGAAATTGTCCTCACAGAAATCCATTGGAATTGCGTAGAGACAAGAGTCTAAAATTTTCACTTAACATAGCCCTAAAAATCTACATTAGATACCTGATATTACCTGACCAGTAGAGATGAAGAAGTACAGTAAAAGAAATAGGAAGTACCATTTTCAGTTCCAAAGATATTGAAGGCCCAAAAGATAAGCTTTCAAACAACTAGACTGCAAAACGCTATGCAGTCCAAGTGTTGAAAATGGAGGTCAGGAAAACACTGAAGAACCAAAGGGTCTCAGAATCACAAAAGGCAGAATACCAGAAAAGGGGAAGAGAAAGTCTAAAGACGAGCCAAAAGATATCAGAAAACTCAGTGGATGTGATAATATCAGGGCTAAAATTCAGTCCTTAGCAGACTAGATAATGCAGAGGGACGCGTGAATGACTGTGAAGACAGGGGAACAGAAATCCCTCGGTCAGATTCGGACATAGGAAAGCAAGTGCAAAACAATGAAAATATTGCTGTTGTATCCTGGGTTAAGACAGGGCATGAAAGACTAGAATTCATAAGAGTCCCAGATGGAAAAGCAAGAGATAAAGAAATAAAATATGTCTGAAAATTTATCTGTAGAAATATCAGACTGAAACTTGTTGAAAGCCAAGAAAAAATCATCTATGCAAATTCAGGAATTACACAGCATCCAAAGGAGGTGGAATCCCAATAGACCTACCAGCAGCTGTATGATTCCAATCAACAAAGTTCACGAATATCACAGTGATTTAAAATGCACCTGGAGGAAACAACATAGTCACAAGGGAACCTCCAGAGGGGTTTCAGCTTATAACTCGGCAGCAATATTGCAGGACAGGGAGGAGTGCCAGGACACAGACCATATCCTGAATGGCCAAAGGCTGCCACCTAGGGTAGCCTATGCCACATGACCACCATTTCTAATAACGGCAGAGCTAGAGCAATCCACAGACCGGCAAATCATAAAAGAATTCAGCAGTTCAAAACTTCTTCTAAAAGGAAGGTTGAGAATACTCCCCGGAATAGAAAAGCAGCAAGATGAAATGGAAAGAAGAAAACCATTATTGGAAATGCAAGAAGAGCATGAGTGGCAAAGAAGAAACAAGAAGAAGGCAAGGAGGACATCAAAACCTTAAAGATTGGAGAGGGAAGCAGGAAATCATAGGTGATTGGAAGCACTCTCTTAAGTGAATCAGCTTATTTGACTCTCTGTTTGAAGCGAAAGGAGAGATGCATGTCCTGACGTGTTTGCAAAACAAGCGAGAAGCAGACCAACAAAGAATCAAACCAACAAACATGCACCAAAATGGTACGGTTGGCTGACATATACCATGGGAAACATGATTATTCAAAAGAAAATACTCAAGGTGATGTCAAGGATCATTCAGCACGCATCGACCCAGTATTGCGGCTTGCATGTACTCAGCACACTTGTATTCGGAAATCAGAGGCGTGCATTCATATTCGTAAATATAGATTCATAAGAGCATATCGGGACCTCACCCAAATGCCGATTTGGAATCCACTGGATTCCTAGTCCGTGATTTAGTCTTGTATGTCTTCCAACAGGATGAAGGAATGCCATATTCTACGCTACGTAGAGAAGAATTGTAAGAAGCCTATAACAAAGGCAAGTAGCTCTGCCAAAGTGTACTAAGAGCAAAAGAGACAGACAGTAAAGTGCACATTGGGGTTGGTTTCATTTCTTGGAAATTCAGCCCCCATGAAACCAATAGATCCATGTCCTGAGAGTGTGGGTTTTTCAGCAGAAATCATGCGACGCATATGTATTCCGGTTGTACGGATATTATAGGAACATAAGTCTCCTTTACTGGGTCTCTGTGTACTGTGAACTCTTAGGAAGTTTAAAGACGTGTGAAACCTTCAACTGAAAAGGGACACACTTCTCTCCATTGGTACTGTGCATACAGATCTGAACAAAAGGAAAGAGGGAAGAAGAAAGGCCCATGGGACGCTAGTGGGCAGAACCACATTTACTTTAGGAACCTCTCGTCGGATGCAGCCCCTCCCCCAACACTGACAAGATGCAGCAGCCATTGGGGATGGCAGTTACCGGTTGGATTCCAGGTGGAATGTTGGTTTGTTCCACGAGGCTTGTTGTGGCTGTTGGATCCTAGGTAACCGGGCCGAGTTCTGTGGGTGGATCAGTGTGATGGAGGGGCTGCAGGCCTCTGTGGAGCTTGGCTTAGGTGTTTGGTCCGGGAAGCTGTGTAAGTTCGAGATACTTCTGCTGCCCAAAGACCTGAGTTCACAGGTCAGTTTCCAGAACCTGAAAGGGCAGACAGTGGAAGATCTGCCTGTCATCAGCTTACTGGTGAGGCTCCGAGGTACTTTCAGACTTGCCCAGTCCTGGTGAAGTCGACTTTAGGGGAGTCACGAAGAGAAGCTGGCCGAAAAGCTGGCTGCACGGATTGAGGAGAGATGCGAACACATGGATGAGAGATGTTCTGCTCCAATGGAGAATACAGGTGTGGAGACAGCTGTAGAGGATACCAGGCTCAAAAGACATTCAGGAGACATATTGAACCTCGCTGATACTGGCAGAAACATACGGAGTGCCAACGTGGACTTGAGGAAGTTCCTCAATTCTCTTCTCCAAGAACGGGTCCAAGGTCCCTGACGTGTGCAAGAGAAGAGATGGCAGAGATGATCAAAACGCTCCTGTTCTTGGAAGAGGTCGTGAGAATCCACACGTCCCAAGGGGCCTTCCCAAGCCATTCAGACCAAAATTCACCAAGCCCAGGTAAGCCTTTTCCCAGGTTTGGGCCTAGCTAGCAAGCACTTGCCCTTCCCTCCCCTCCACTCACGCATCCATTTTGAAGGTTCAGTACCTGAGCGGCAATGAAGCCATTAGGAGAAGGGCAAGTCCCTCCTAGAATCAGAGTTCCTACAGCTTCACACTCTGTGAACAACAGTGAACTCCTTAAAGGTCAAATAGTCTCGGCTGAAATAGATAGGGATTGAATACATAGCTCACACCTAGAAACGATGGCCTTCCGCTAGATTCAGCAAATGTTGTGTTTATGTCTTCCCTGGGGTGAAGGGAGTGTGGTAAGTGAGGGGAATCTTTGACTGAACTTGAATCTGTATTAGGCCTCAGTTTTTCAAGACAGTGAAGGTAAATACTACAAGTCAGAAAGTGAAGTGTACTGTAAAAGTCGCCAATGACATTAAAGACACAGCTTATGTGGATCGTCTTTCACTTGAGTCAAGCCCCCGGGGGCACTATATCATGTGGGTGCAGACTTGGTTGCGTTAAATGGCTTTACCCAACATGATCGGAAGATTAACTGTTCTCATCACTGATAGAAGAACACCTGGTTCTCCATAGACAAGCATAAGTTCAACAGGGTTCTCCTAGCTATAATGCCTCTAGGTGCTTTGGATTCAAATCTAAATGTATATATTTGGTTTGTTTCCTCTTGTATTTTCTTAGAGAGGGATGTTACCCCTTGAAATGCCAACATTGGCCAGTCGGTGACAAATAGGACTAAAGGGCACCACATGCGCAAGTGTATCCAAGGTTGGGGGTTATTTCATGTTTCCAATAGTTATTTCATGGTTCCTGTTGGTCTCGGAGGCTTCAACCGTAAAGAGCTGACATGACCCCTTTAACAGTTTGGACTGCTAGTTTGCATTCTATCTGTCTAGGTTTTCCGTATAGCTGACAAAATGTTACCAAAATTGACAAGTCTGGCTTCTAGGTCGATTTAGTGTGTTTCAAAAAATAACTTCATTTTCGTATAACTCCCAAAACATGGAAATGAATTCTGTTAAAATTCTTAAAGACTGCAAATGAGATATCAACACAATGTCAAAACAGGTTTCTTTGGACAACCCCTCCCACCATGGCTGTATAGAAACCAAGAGCTAAGCAAATATCACATTTCTGTGAAATGTATCTGGATAGTGTTGATTCATCGATGCCCAGTTGGCAGAGAAGAAGTGCAACCTGCACTCACGCGCTCCCTTGTACAGAGAAATGTAAAACACCACTCACCCAGCCTTTGGCACAGGACACTTGCCGAAGAGAGGTCTGTTACTTCCAAAGACAGGATGAGGCCTCAGGACACCTGGAAGCAGGAGAAGGCAAAGCAGGGAATGGAAACCAGTGCAGGGTCTGACCAACAAGGGTGAAACCCTGTTTGACTTGGACGCACCCTCTCAAGCGGACAGGAGACATGAGATTGAAGGAGATGTGCTGAGATTTACAAGAGTGCACAGCAGATGCTTGGTTGACAGACCTCAAAGAAACCAGCGCAAAATATCCCCACAGTTGATTCTGAGACCAAGATCCGTGATGCCAAATTACAGTTAGCAGGAGCATCGGTAAGTGAGGTATAGGGCTACGGTTGATGGCATACGCTGAGTCTCAGGGATCTGGAGTGCGTTGTGGGATGTGGTGGGTCTAATCAAGAGAGCAAATCGAACAGTGTACCAATGATAAATCAACCACACTGGTCGCGCGGTTGAGATTACCGATATGTCCCATGGCCACACCCAGTGCATCTGCAGGACCAGGGACCAATTGGGCATTTTGCCAATAGAGCACGTGTGGGGCTGAATCAGAGCTATCGTGCATCTGGTCTGAGGGATCCAGGGGGCCTTGGGTTTGAAATCAGAATGAAAAGCCTTAGGATCTGCTACATTCATAACCTGGGCTGGGATTATGGTTTGGTTTGAGGCACAGGATGTGCAACAGCTCTGTTGTGGCCTTCGTGCACCCGTGCCACAAGGATGATAGGACAAGCTAGAGTGGTCCAAGTCCACAGCGTGAGAAGAGGAAGCATTCCCTTCAGCACTATCTCCCAAAATCGGATGCTACATTTTGGATGGCACCGGCACGGTACGGCAGCGAGGACACCAAGGTCGGTCTGCGGGATCATTCCAGCAGACCCTGATGTGTGACATCCATGGATGTGCTTCCACTGGTGTTTCAGTAGACAGAGAAGCTCTGGGAAGAACTGCTTTCATTGGGACATTCCCGTGGCACTACAAAGCACAAGCGCACTCTCAGTTTGCTGTTTTGGAAACACTCCAAAATGACATAGAGAAGAATGCAGAGCTGAGAAACTTTAGAATCCTCATTTCCACAAGAGACCGTGTCCTGCGCACTTTCAGAATTTTGAGATAAGCGTAATCATAATGAAGTTATGCTAATCGAAATAGTATGGGTTGTTCATCACAACAAATGCAACACCAGCAATTGGAGATATACCAGACAACACACACAGGAACAGAATATGGCATCAATGTCTAGGAGAAATTGTCCTCACAGAAATCCCTTGGAATTGCGTAGAGAAAAGAGTCTAAAATTTTCACTTAACATAGCCCTAAAATTCTACATTAGATACCTGATATTACCTGACCAGTAGAGATGAAGAAGTACAGTAAAAGAAATAGGAAGTACCATTTTCAGTTCCAAAGATATTGAAGGCCCAAAAGATAAGCTTTCAAACAACTAGACTGCAAAACGCTATGCAGTCCAAGTGTTGAAAATGGAGGTCAGGAAATCACTGAAGAACAAAAGGGTCTCAGAATCACAAAAGGCAGAATACCAGAAAAGGGGAAGAGAAAGTCTAAAAACGAGCCAAAAGTTATCAGAAAACTCAGTGGATGTGATAATATCAGGGCTAAAATTCAGTCCTTAGCAGACTAGATAATGCAGAGGGACGCGTGAATGATTGTGAAGACAGGGGAACAGAAATCCCTCGGTCAGATTCGGACATAGGAAAGCAAGTGCAAAACAATGAAAATATTGCTGTTGTATCCTGGGTTAAGACAGGGCATGAAAGACTAGAATTCATAAGAGTCCCAGATGGAAAAGCAAGAGATAAAGAAATAAAATATGTCTGAAAATTTATCTGTAGAAATATCAGACTGAAACTTGTTGAAAGCCAAGAAAAAATCATCTATGCGAATTCAGGAATTACACAGCATCCAAAGGAGGTGGAATCCCAATAGACCTACCAGCAGCTGTATGATTCCAATCAACAAAGTTTACGAATATCACAGTGATTTAAAATGCACCTGGAGGAAACAACATAGTCACAAGGGAACCTCCAGAGGGGTTTCAGCTTTTAACTCGGCAGCAATATTGCAGGACAGGGAGGAGTGCCAGGACACAGACCATATCCTGAATGGCCAAAGGCTGCCACCTAGGGTAGCCTATGCCACATGACCACCATTTCTAATAACGGCAGAGCTAGAGCAATCCACAGACCGGCAAATCATAAAAGAATTCAGCAGTTCAAAACTTCTTCTAAAAGGAAGGTTGAGAATACTCCCCGGAATAGAAAAGCAGCAAGATGAAATGGAAAGAAGAAAACCATTATTGGAAATGCAAGAAGAGCATGAGTGGCAAAGAAGAAACAAGAAGAAGGCAAGGAGGACATCAAAACCTTAAAGATTGGAGAGGGAAGCAGGAAATCATAGGTGATTGGAAGCACTCTCTTAAGTGAATCAGCTTATTTGACTCTCTGTTTGAAGCGAAAGGAGAGATGCATGTCCTGACGTGTTTGCAAAACAAGCGAGAAGCAGACCAACAAAGAATCAAACCAACAAACATGCACCAAAATGGTACGGTTGGCTGACATATACCATGGGAAACATGATTATTCAAAAGAAAATACTCAAGGTGATGTCAAGGATTATTCAGCATGCATCGACCCAGTATTGCGGCTTGCATGTACTCAGCACACTTGTATTCGGAAATCAGAGGCGTGCATTCATATTCGTAAATATAGATTCATAAGAGCATATCGTGACCTCACCCAAATGCCGATTTGCAATCCACGGGATTCCTAGTCCGTGATGTAGTCTTGTATGTCTTCCAACAGGATGAAGGAATGCCATATTCTACGCTACGTAGAGAAGAATTGTAAGAAGCCTATAACAAAGGCAAGTAGCTCTGCCAAAGTGTTCTAAGAGCAAAAGAGACAGACAGTAAAGTGCACATTGGGGTTGGTTTCATTTCTTGGAAATTCAGCCCCCATGAAACCAATAGATCCATGTCCTGAGAGTGTGGGTTTTTCAGCAGAAATCATGCGACGCATATGTATTCCGGTTGTACGTATATTATAGGAACATAAGTCTCCTTTACTGAGTCTCTGTGTACTGTGAACTCTTAGAAAGTTTAAAGACGTGTGAAACCTTCAACTGAAATGCGACACACTTCTTTCCATTGGTACTGTTCATACAAATCTGAACAAAAGGAAAGAGGGAAGAAGAAAGGCCCATGGGACGCTAGTGGGCAGAACCACATTTACTTTAGGAACCTCTCTTCCGATGCAGCCCCTCCCCCAACACTGACAAGATGCAGCAGCCATTGGGGATGGCAGTTACCGGTTGGATTCCAGGTGGAATGTTGGTGTGTTCCACGAGGCTTGTTGTGGCTGTTGGATCCTAGGTAACCGGGCCGAGTTCTGTGGGTGGATCAGTGTGATGGAGGGGCTGCAGGCCTCTGTGGAGCTTGGCTTAGGTGTTTGGTCCGGGAAGCTGTGTAAGTTCGAGATACTTCTGCTGCCCAAAGACCTGAGTTCACAGGTCAGTTTCCAGAACCTGAAAGGGCAGACAGTGGAAGATCTGCCTGTCATCAGCTTACTGGTGAGGCTCCGAGGTACTTTCAGACTTGCCCAGTCCTGGTGAAGTCGACTTTAGGGGAGTCACGAAGAGAAGCTGGCCGAAAAGCTGGCTGCACGTATTGAGGAGAGATGCGAACACATGGATGAGAGATGTTCTGCTACAATGGAGAATACAGGCGTGGAGACAGCTGTAGAGGATACCAGGCTCAAAAGACATTCAGGAGACATATTGAACCTCGCTGATACTGGCAGAAACATACGGAGTGCCAACATGGACTTGAGGAAGTTCCTCAATTCTCTTCTCCAAGAACGGGTCCAAGGTCCCTGACGTGTGCAAGAGAAGAGATGGCAGAGATGATCAAAACGCTCCTGTTCTTGGAAGAGGTCGTGAGAATCCACACGTCCCAAGGGGCCTTCCCAAGCCATTCAGACCAAAATTCACCAAGCCCAGGTAAGCCTTTTCCCAGGTTTGGGCCTAGCTAGCAAGCGCTTGCCCTTCCCTCCCCTCCACTCACGCATCCATTTTGAAGTTTCAGTACCTGAGCGGCAATGAAGCCATTAGGAGAAGGGCAAGTCCCTCCTAGAATCAGAGTTCCTCCAGCTTCACACTCTGTGAACAACAGTGTATTCCTTAAAGGTCAAATATTCTCGGCTGAAATAGATAGGAATTGAATACATAGCTCACACCTAGAAACGATGGCCTTCTGCTAGATTCAGCAAATGTTGTGTTTATGTCTTCCCTGTGGTGAAGGGAGTGTGGTAAGTGAGGGGAATCTTTGACTGAACTTGAATCTGTATTAGGCCTCAGTTTCTCAAGACAGTATAGGTAAATAGTACAAGTCAGAAAGTGAAGTGTACTGTAAAAGTCGCCAATGACATTAAAGACACAGCTTATGTGGATCGTCTTTCACTTGAGTCAAGCCCCCGGGGGCACTATATCATGTGGGTGCAGACTTGGTTGCGTTAAATGGCTTTACCCAACATGATCGGAAGATTAACTGTTCTCATCACTGATATAAGTACACCTGGTTCTCCATAGACAAGCATAAGTGCAACAGGGTTCTCCTAGCTATAATGCCTCTAGGTGCTTTTGGATTCAAACCTAAATGTATATATTTGGTTTGTTTCCTCTTGTATTTTCCTAGAGAGGGATGTTACCCCTTGAAATGCCAACATTGGCCAGTCGGTGACAAATAGGACTAAAGGGCACCACATGCCCAAGTGTATCCAAGGTTGGGGGTTATTTCATGTTTCCAATAGTTATTTCATGGTTCCTGTTGGTCTCGGAAGCTTCAACTGTAAAGAGCTGACATGACCCCTTTAACAGTTTGGACTGCTAGTTTGCATTCTATCTGTCTAGGTTTTCCGTAGAGCTGACAAAATGTTACCAAAATTGACAAGTCTGGCTTCTAGGTCGATTTAGTGTGTTTCAAAAAATAACTTCATTTTCGTATAACTCCCAAAACATGGAAATGAATTCTGTTAAAATTCTTAAAGACTGCAAATGAGATATCAACACAATGTCAAAACAGGTTTCTTTGGACAACCCCTCCCACCACGGCTGTATAGAAACCAAGAGCTAAGCAAATATCACATTTCTGTGAAATGTATCTGGATAGTGTTGATTCATCGATGCCCAGTTGGCAGAGAAGAAGTGCAACCTGTACTCACGCGCTCCATTGTACAGAGAAATGTAAAACTCCACTCACCCAGCCTTTGGCACAGGACACTTGCCGAAGAGAGGTCTGTTACTTCCAAAGACAGGATGAGGCCTCAGGACACCTGGAAGCAGGATAAGGCAAAGCAGGGAATGGAAACCAGTGCAGGGTCTGACCAACAAGGGTGAAACCCTTTTTGACTTGGTCGAAAAATCTCAAGCGGACAGGAGACATGTGATTGAAGGTGATGTGCTGAGATTTACAAGAGTTCACAGCAGATTCTTGGCTGATAGTACTCAAAGAAACCAGCGCAAAATATCCCCACAGTTGATTCTGAGACCAAGATCCGTGATGCCAAATTACAGTTAGCAGGAGCATCGGTAAGTGAGGTATAGGGCTACGGATGATGGCTTACGCTGAGTCTCAGGGATCTGGAGTGCGTTGTGGGATGTGGTGGGTCTAAACAAGAGAGCAAACCGAAGAGTGTACCAATGATAAATCAACCAAACTGGTCGCGCGGTTGAGATTACCGATATGTCCCATGGCCACACCCAGTGCATCTGCAAGACCAGGGACCAATTGGGCATTTTGCCAATAGAGCACGTGTGGGGCTGAATCAGAGCTATCGTGCATCTGGTCTGAGGGATTCAGGGGGCCTTGGGTTTGAAATCAGAATGAAAAGGCTTAGGATCTGCTACATTCATAACTTGGGCTGGGATTATGGTTTGGTTTGAGGCACAGGATGCGCAAAACCTCTGTGGTGGCCTTCGTGCACCCATGCCACAAGGATGATAGGACAAGGTAGATTGGTCCAAGTCCACAGCGTGAGAAGAGGAAGCATTTCCTTCAGCACTATCTCCCAAAATCGGATGCTACATTTTGGATGGCACCGACACGGTACGGCAGCGAGGACACCAAGGTCGGTCTGCGGGATCATTCCAGCAGGCCCTGATGTGTGACATCCATGGATGTGCTTCCACTGGTGTTTCAGAAGACAGAGAAGCTCTGGGAAGAACTGCTTTCATTGGGACATTCCCGTGGCACTACAAAGCACAAGCGCACTCTCAGTTTGCTGTTTTGGAAACACTCCAAAATGACATAGAGCAGAATGCAGAGCTGAGAACCTTTAGAATCCTCATTTCCACAAGAGGCCGTGTCCTGCACACTTTCAGAATTGTGAGATAAGCCTATTCAAAATGAAGTTATGCTAATCGAAATAGTATGGGTTGTTCATCTCAACAAATGCAACACCAGCAATTGGAGATATACCAGACAACACACACAGGAACAGAATATGGCATCAATGTCTAGGAGAAATTGTCCTCACAGGAATCCCTTGGAATTGCGTAGAGACAAGAGTCTAAAATTTTCACTTAACATAGCCCTAAAAATCTACATTAGATACCTGATATAACCTGACCAGTAGAGATGAAGAAGTACAGTAAAAGAAACAGGAAGTACCATTTTCAGTTCCAAAGATATTGAAGGCCCAAAAGATAAGCTTTCAAACAACTAGACTGCAAAACGCTATGCAGTCCAAGTGTTGAAAATGGAGGTCAGGAAAACACTGAAGAACAAAAGGGTCTCAGAATCACAAAAGGCAGAATACCAGAAAAGGGGAAGAGAAAGTCTAAAGACGAGCCAAAAGATATCAGAAAACTCAGTGGATGTGATAATATCAGGGTTAAAATTCAGTCCTTAGCAGACTAGATAATGCAGAGGGACGCGTGAATGACTGTGAAGACAGGGGAACAGAAATCCCTCGGTCAGATTCGGACATAGGAAAGCAAGTGCAAAACAATGAAAATATTGCTGTTGTATCCTGGGTTAAGACAGGGCATGAAAGACTAGAATTCATAAGAGTCCCAGATGGAAAAGCAAGAGATAAAGAAATAAAATATGTCTGAAAATTTATCTGTAGAAATATCAGACTGAAACTTGTTGAAAGCCAAGAAAAAATCATCTATGCGAATTCAGGAATTACACAGCATCCAAAGGAGGTGGAATCCCAATAGACCTACCAGCAGCTGTATGATTCCAATCAACAAAGTTCACGAATATCACAGTGATTTAAAATGCACCTGGAGGAAACAACATAGTCACAAGGGAACCTCCAGAGGGGTTTCAGCTTATAACTCGGCAGCAATATTGCAGGACAGGGAGGAGTGCCAGGACACAGACCATATCCTGAATGGCCAAAGGCTGCCACCTAGGGTAGCCTATGCCACATGACCACCATTTCTAATAACGGCAGAGCTAGAGCAATCCACAGACCAGCAAATCATAAAAGAATTCAGCAGTTCAAAACTTCTTCTAAAAGGAAGGTGGAGAATACTCCCCGGAATAGAAAAGCAGCAAGATGAAATGGAAAGAAGAAAACCATTATTGGAAATGCAAGAAGAGCATGAGTGGCAAAGAAGAAACAAGAAGAAGGCAAGGAGGACATCAAAACCTTAAAGATTGGAGAGGGAAGCAGGAAATCATAGGTGATTGGAAGCACTCTCTTAAGTGAATCAGCTTATTTGACTCTCTGTTTGAAGCGAAAGGAGAGATGCATGTCCTGACGTGTTTGCAAAACAAGCGAGAAGCAGACCAACAAAGAATCAAACCAACAAACATGCACCAAAATGGTACGGTTGGCTGACATATACCATGGGAATCATGATTATTCAAAAGAAAATACTCAACGTGATGTCAAGGATCATTCAGCACGCATCGACCCAGTATTGCGGCTTGCATGTACTCAGCAAACTTGTATTCGGAAATCAGAGGTGTGCATTCATATTCATAAATATAGATTCATAAGAGCATATCGGGACCTCACCCAAATGCCGATTTGGTATCCACTGGATTCCTAGTCCGTGATGTAGTCTTGTATGTCTTCCAACAGGACGAAGGAATGCCATATTCTACGCTACGTAGAGAAGAATAGTAAGAAGCCTATAACAAAGGCAAGTAGCTCTGCCAAAGTGTACAAAGAGCAAAAGAGACAGAGAGTAAAGTGCACATTGGGGTTGGTTTCATTTCTTGGAAATTCAGCCCCCATGAAACCAATAGATCCATGTCCTGAGAGTGTGGGTTTTTCAGCAGAAATCATGCGACGCATATGTATTCCGGTTGTACGGATATTATAGGAACATAAGTGTCCTTTACTGGGTCTCTGTGTACTGTGAACTCTTAGAAAGTTTAAAGACGTGTGAAACCTTCAACTGAAAAGGGACACACTTCTTTCCATTGGTACTGTTCATTCAGATCTGAACAAAAGGAAAGAGGGAAGAAGAA